>NC_092744.1:12092478-12710978 GCF_047496795.1 Chiloscyllium punctatum
CTGTAATGGGATTGCCTGGAAAAGTTAAGGCATTCATTTCATGTTCTGGGCCCAGTCGTCAATGGCAAGATCAAATGAGTCAAGCTTCCCAAATAAAAGCATGAAGACAGAAATGCTTACCCCCAACTCAAAGACAACTATTGTCAGTGAAGGTCTTCAGGAAAATGCTTTTCTCTTGTCGCCACTGAGACTGGTGTCCCACCACCAAGTCATCCTTTACCTACATCTGAACAGTCCTTGACACTGATTCAGCTCCCTCAGAGTCAGCTCTCAGAGCGAACAGAGCCTCTGACTCTCCTGTTTATTTTTTTTTCCCCTGGCTGTAATATTTTATTCAACAAATTACAAAACAGTTTGCACAAAGCAGTAAACATTTACAGCTGTATACAACAGCAATTTTACAAGGGAGAGGAGCAGCAAAGCCAGGCCCCAAACCCTACCGTTCAACCAGTTTACAGGGAGATGAGGACAAACCTCAAATCCTAGTTTCACGTATAAAAAGACACAGTGACAATGACATTTGTACATAAAAGGACAAACCAGTTACATAAAAAAGTACATACAATACAGGCCCAGCAAGCCCCTGTCCCTCCCACCTTCCGACCACTCTCCTGTTTATATTTTTTTGCTGAATCTCCTGTTTATGTTTCATTAAACAAATTACAAAAACAGTTTACAACAAACAGTTACATTTACAGCTGCATACAAGAGACAGCAATTTTACAAGGGAGAGGCGCAGCAAAGCCAGGCCCCAAACCCTGCCATTCAAACAGTTTACAGGGACATGAGGACAAACCTCAAGTCCCAGTTTCACATATAAAAATGTAAAGAGACAGCAACAATGACATTTGTACATAAAAGGACAAACCAGTTACATAAAAAACTGCATACACTACAGACCCAGCAAGCCCCTGTCCCTCCCACCTTCCGACCACTCTCCTGTTTATTTTTTTTTCGTCTGACATGCACTTTTTTTTCTAAACCCCCACCCTACCGCCTAACTGCGGTAGTGCTTATACTCTCCTGTTTATATCTGTCACGAGCTGAAAATGTGTTGCTGGGAAAGCGCAGCAGGTCAGGCAGCATCCATCTGGGAATGTGACAGGTGGGTACAGGTGGGGTGGGTGATGGTGATAGGTTGGAGTGGAGGGTGGAGTAGAATGGTGGGAAGGAAGATGGGACAGGTGGGATGTTTCAAGATGGCAGAAGAACCTGGGGGGTGCATATCTGTCAGCCAGGGCTCCCTGATTGGACCAAGTTAAAAGCCCTTATCAGGGAATTCATATTCTATAAGGTCCACCTGCCTGACCTCATTACAATTAGTGCAAAACTAATGATGATAAAAGAAAATACAAAGAGTATTATTTTACGAAAGGCTGGTAAATATGTAGGACAGATTACTGGCAGAGATGTGGGCCATGAAATCTTAATTTGTCTTTCGACAGATTCTTGGCAATGAATCAGATTCAAAAATATTTTAAAAAGTAAGAGTTACCAGCAATGTCGAACTTTTCATGATTTTACATCACTTAAGCACTTAAGTTGAAGTGCTTTCAAAGTTTTGTCGCTGATGTAATGCAGCAGGTCCCATAGTCTCGAGCAGTATTTTGTCCCAAAAACAGCAATGCAATTCGAACCCTCGAAATGGGAGAAATATTGACCATACACGTGGTGAGGAGAACATCTGTTCTCTTCTTTCAAATAGCTCAATGGTATATTTCATGTTCATTTGAGAGGGCTGATGGACCTCAGCTTAATGTTTCATTTGAAAGACAGCACTTCCAACAGTGCAACACTCCCTCAGCACTGCACAAGAAGGTGCTCTTAGATTTTGAGTTTAAATTTCTGGAATGGGAGTATTGGGATTCTTGGATAGAAGGGGACATGGACCGTAGAGTCTTCTCTTGTCTGAATCCAGTTCTATGTGATTCAATATATTCCTGGAAGACAGGCCTGGTCTTAATGGCTGGACTTTGATACTATTGTCAGGGACCTTGCAGTCTGGCCTATAGACTGACCCTTTCTAAAGTTCTGAGACCTTCCATTTTTTACAACCTTGTGTCAAGGTGAAGACTGTGGAGTGCAACCTCCCTTCATGCATAGGTTGTGAAAACAAGTTAGTCATGGGCATTTGTCAAGGAAATCAATTTGCCACTTTGGTGTACATTGAATAAATGACAAGTTCTCCTCCTCCATCCACAAGGATCTCAGTGAATCTCTCTCTCTCTCTACACTCCCCAGGTAATCTCCTCTGCCCTGAAGTTCTTCTGCCATCTTGAACCGTCCCACCTGTTCCAATCTTCCTTCCCACCATTCTACTCCACCTTCCACTCCAACCTATCACCATCACCCACCCCACCTGTTCCCATCTTCCTTCCCACCATTCTACTCCACCCTCCACTCCAACCTATCTCCATCACCCACCCCACCTGTTCCCATCTTCCTTCCCACCATTCTACTCCACCCTCCACTCCAACCTATCACCGTCACCCACCCCACCTGTACCCACCTGTCACATTCCCTGCTACCTTCCCTCCAGCCCCACACCCCTCCTATTTATCTCTCAGCTTCCTTCCCCACCCCCACATTCCTGATGAAGGGCTTATGTCCGAAACATCGACTCGCCTCCCCCTTGGATGCTGCCTGACCTGCTCTGCTTTTCCAGTGCGACACTTTTCAACTCTGACCTGCAGCATCTGCAGTCCTCACTTTCTCCAAGCTGCACATCACAGAAGGCTTGGAGACTCCAGGATCTACCATCTCTGCCCTTTCCCCCAATTAGCTAAACCCCTGAAAGTGGACATTGTTTCACCAACTTATCCTCTGAATACAGTACAGAGAATAATGTGTTGAACTCTGTTCTGTCTGGACTGTAGATGTTGGAGAATTGGATTGAAATATCTGCAGTGCTTGGCTTTGACACCTCTTACCTACATGAGAGATTCTTCTCTCATGGATACTGTGCCTATCCAAAAGAAACAGTATAGTGGCCAGAATTGTCCCATGGTCTTCCAGGGAAATAGCACAACAGCAATAACAAAATCAACTTCTGTTTCTGTGGCTCCCTTTGACGGACAAAAATTATCCCAAAGCACTTCACAGGAAAATTATCAAACAAAATATGCCAATGGAAATATAAACATATAAAACAGAAATGAGTTACGTGACACAATTTGAGGGCGATAACGAAAGACTTGGTGAAAGAGTCAATTTTTAAAGCGGGTTTAATTGAACAAAGAATGGCTCAAGGAGACAATTTTGAAGCTTATGGATTTGGCATCTGAAGAACCACATGATCAAGGAGCAAGAAGGCCACGTGACCCTTTGAACTTACCTCACTATTCAACAAGATCACGGCTGATCTGATTTTAACCTCAACTCAACATTTCTTAGACAGAACCTCTCAAACCCATGACCACTTCCATTTTGTAGAGCAGGGGAAAACAGAATGGTGGGAAGACCACCATCTGCAAATTCCCCTCCATGGCACTCATCGTCTGATCCCCACAACTGAAGTTTCTCATCCTTGGAACCATTCTTGCCCTGCCCCTCTACCAGCACCAAATCTGCTGAGAAACATGACCTCTCATTGTTGTTCCCAATGATTATGTTTGATATTGATATTATGAACAATAAAAGTTGAATTTATTGAACTCTATAGGCTGCATCTAAAGAGCTCTGACTTGACTAAATATAAGTTCCTAGTTTTCAGAAAGAAGCAAACAAGAGAGGATGGGAAGAATGAAAGGCAGCATGAGGAATTGGAGCAATCTTTGGGGTAGCTCAGTGGTTCGCAATGCTGCCTCAGAGCACCAGGGACCCGGGTTTGATTCCAGCCTCGAGTGACTGACTGTGTAGAGTTTGCATGTTCTCCCCGTGACTCCATGGGTTCCCACTGGGTGCTCCGGTTTCCTGCAACATGTGCAGGTTAGGTGGATTGGCCATGCTAAATTGCCCATAGTGTCCTGGCATGTGTAGGTTAGGTGGATTAGTCAAGGTAAATGTGGGGCATAGGGTAAGGTTTGGGGTGGGATGTTCTTTGGAGAGTTGGTGCAGATTCGATGGGGCAACTGACCTCTATCTTCACTGTCGAGATTCTATGATTGAACCTGATCTGCCATTCAATTGTTGACCTGTATTTTAACTGCATCCACACACCTTACCACCGCAATTATTTCCATCCGAATGGTGAATGATTCACTTGATTAAGGTGGACTGGTGCTGGCATATTGTGCTGAATGGCCTCATTATGCACTGTAACATTTCTGAGATTCTGTGATAGTATAATCCTCATGTCTCATTTTTCTTTCCCGTCAACCTTCCATAATTCCACATGAAGGGACAAGAGGAACATTCTTTATCTTAATGCAGATGACTTGCATTTTCAAATTTCCCCTTCAAATGATTTTTAAGTTCATAGTTTTACAAACACTGCCACAGTTGATGTTGAGGAACAGAAGAGAACAGAGGCAAGACAAATGGCATAAAAAGTGATCAAAATGAAAGTGTTCATTATGGAAAATCATCAAACTGTGTGGCACTGATGACATTAAGAAACCCTTCTGAAATGAAAGAACTTGCATTTCTTATGAAGAGGGAAAGGGTTTCACAATTAAATTAAAATACAATCACTATTGTCATAGAGTCATAGAGACATAGAGATGTACAGCATGGAAACAGACCTTTCTGTCCAACTCATCCATGCTGACTACATAGACCATGGCCTCACCTCTCACTAGCTCTGTGACCTCTGAACCACATCCCTCTGAGTTATGGAGTCATAGAGATGTACGGCACGGAAACAGACCCTTCGGTCCAAGCCGTCCATGCTGACCAGATATCCCAACCCAATCTAGTTCCATTTGCCAGCACTTGGCCAATATCCCTCCAAACCCTTCCTATTCATATACCCATCCAGATGCCTTTTAAATGTTGCAATTGTCTCGCCTCCACCACTTCCTCTTGCAGCTCATTCCATACACGTACCACCCTGTGTGAAAAAGTTGCCCCTTAGGTCCCTTTAAAATCTTTCCCCTTTCACCCAAAACCTATGCCCTCTAGTTCTGGACTCCCCCACCCCAGGGGGAAAAAAACGTTGTCTACTTATCCTATCCGGGCTCCTCATGATTTTATAAACCTCTATGTTGCAATGTACAGAATGATAGCTCTCAGCTGGTATGCACTAGAAAGTCACAAAAAATATAGCAGATAAGCTGGGTTCACCATAGATATTCCCACGTAAATGTCATCCTGCTTTAGTACCCTCTGTCCTACGCAGTGTGTGGTGGTGGTATATGTTGGTTAGGGGAAAAGTAGAGTGACACAGGGAACAAAGGCTGGATGGCACATGGCTGTCCAAATTCCTGCGCTTGGTTTGTAATCCAAACTTCAGGTCAGTGCACTGTATTGGTGATCATTCAGATCATAGAATCCTTACAGTGTGGAAACAGACCATTTGGCCCAACACACCGACCATCCAAAGAGTCACCCACCCAGACCCATTCCCCTACTCTATTACTTTACATTTACCCCTGACTAATGCATCAAACTTACACATTCCTGAACACTATGGGAAATTTAGCATGGCCAATCTACCCTAACCTGCACATCTTTGGACTGTAGGTGGAAACTGGGTCACCCGAAGAAATCTCACAGAGATGTTGAGAGAATGTGCAAACTCCACACAGACAGTGGAATCAAACCTGGGTCCCTGGTGCTGTGAGGCAGCAGTGCGCAGCCCAGCAGACTGGATAACAGGATCGAGTCTGATGTGGGAAGAAGTGTCTCCTCTAGTCAACACTGACTGGGAATCTTTGCGGCTGCAGGACCTGCCAAGTCGATGGAACCTCAAGGTCTGAATCTCCCCATTTAACTCTCTTCAAGCACTGTCTTCACAAAAAGTACCCAGTTTGGTAATCAGCTTTATAAAATACATTGGACAGAGCTTAATTTGACAGATAAGTAGAGGAGGGATGAGGCTTTTATGGTAAAGTGATAGAAGAAGGGCTGATGCCCGAAACATCGATTCTCCTGCTCCTTGGATGCTGCCGGACCTATTGTGCTTTTCCAGCAGCACATCTTCAGCTCTGTGGTGATAGTGTCCCTACCTCTGGCCCAGGAGACCTGCGTTTGAGTCCCACCTGCTCCAGATGTGTAGCAAAACTCGTCTGACCAGGTTAACAAAATCTGTCTACATTCAGATGCTAACATTGCGGTGGCTCAGTGGTTAGCACTGCTGCCTTACAGCACAGAGTCCTAGGTTCGATTCCAACTTCTGGCAATTGTCTGTGTGGAGTTTGCAGATTCTCTCCGTGTCTGTGTGGGTTTGCTGCGGTTTCCTCTTATAGTCCAAAGATGTGCAGGTTAGCTGGATTGACCATGCTAAATTGCCCAGAGTGTTAGGTGCATTAGTCAGAAAGAAATAGGTCTGGGTGGGTAACCCTTCGTAGGGTCGGTGTGAACTGGTTGGGCCGGAGGACCTGTTTCCACATTGTAGGGAATTTAATCTGCTATTTTCTAAGGTCAGTCAGGAAGGAGCAAATCGATAAATGTTTTGTGATTTTGTTTTTATTTATTACTATCACGTGTACCAAGGTACAGTGAAAAGTGTTGTTTTATCTGTTTTACAGGCAGATCGTACCATACAAGTGCATCAGGGTAACAAAACAAAGTGCAGGGTACAATGTTCCAGCTGCCAAGAAGGTGCAGAGACAGTTCAACATTAATATTAAAGAGATGCATTTAAAGGTCTGATAACAGCAGGGAAGAAGCTGTTTTTGAATCTGTTGATTCATGATTGGGGATCAATACTAGGATGCCAGCTATTCACAATATATGTTCATGATTTGGATGAGGCAACAAAGTATAATATCTCAAAAGTTTGGAAATAGCAAAGATTTGGGTGGGAGGGTGAGCTGTGAGGAGGATGCAGAGATGCTGCGGTGTGATTTGGGCTGTTTGAGTGAGTGAGCAAATGCGTGGCAGATGCAGTTTAATGTGGATAAATGTAAGGTTATCCATTTCGGTAGCAACAAACTAAGGAGGCAGGTTATCGTTTTAACGGCTATAAATTGAGCGAGGGAATGTCCAATGAAACCAGTGTGTCTTTGTGCACCAGTTGCTGATAGTAAGCATGCAAAGTGCAGCCGGCAGTAAAGAAGACAACTACACATTGGCCTTCATAACGAGAGGAACTCGAGTACAGGTACTGCTGCAATAATGCATGTTTCAGTAGCGGAATTTGGCTTAAAAGTCGCTGAAGGATTAGGGAATGGTACTTTGGAGAAAGCTTACCTCTGTTGACAATAGGCTTAGTTTGTGTGTTTCGTTCTGTGCATGCGCCTATGTCAGCTGCCTACTGTACAGAGAGCAGCTTTCTTACAAATGTAATGTGTTAAATTTACTTTTGTTTCATTAATAAATATGATTTCAACCTCCATTCAGGCTGTGCTATATGTTGTGTTTGACTTTTGGATGACTTTTGAGTGATTGTGAGTGATATTTTTTGTTGGTCTACCCCAACCCCACTTTTCCCATTGGCCCCTGTTAAGTGATTTTCGATTCAGTGAAGTTTCACTGGAACGTAACCACAGCCTTATAGCAGAGCTACTTGTACAGGAACGAAGATGTCTTGCTGTGATTATACAGGGCATTGGTGATAGTGTGTGGAATAGTGTGTGCAGTTTTGGGTGTCTGTCCATGGAAGGATGTTCTTGCTCTCGAGGGAGTGAAACAAAAGCTGACCAAATCGATTTCTGGGATGGCAGGACTAATGTAGGAGAAGAGAGTGAGGATTGTACTCCTTCAATTCAGAAGCATGAAGGGGGAATTCTCAAAGACACCTCTAAAATGGTGACAGAACGACAAGTTAGCTGCAGGAAGGGTATTCCCTATTGTTGGTGAGTCCAGAATCTGGGATCCTTCTCTAAGGGTAAGGGGTAAACCTTATTTGGACTGAGATGAGGAGAAATGTTTTTCAACCCTAGAGGGGGCAGGCCTGTGGAATTCATTGCCACAGAAGGTGGTTGAGGCTAAAGCATTATGTGTTTTAAAGTAGGAAGTAGATATCTAGATATGGCTAAAGGTATCGTGGGATAGTGGGGGAGGGCAGGACTTAGTGTACTGACCTCACCGATAAACCATGATAAATATCAAATGGCAAAGCCAATCTGAGGGGCCGAATGGCCGATCTTCTATGTTTCCAAAAGGGAAAATAATAATGTATTGAACAATGCGTTAAAAGAAGTTGCAATGTGTGACGGTATAACAATTTGTATTTTCAGTACATTTTTAAAGAAATATGTAGATAAGGATCAGTGTTTTAATCATTGTCATAACGTCACTTTTGATTTCAGTGCTTACAGCACATGAACAGAAACTTTAACAAATGAACAGCATTATAACTTGAGGGGAGTGTAAAGAATAAAGTCTGCCAAAGGAGAAAGGTTTTATCTTGCTCAAGATATGAGCAGACACAAGTGCTTTTCGGAATAAATATACACCATTGAAAGAAGCTTCATAAAATGAGCATGTTGTAAAGTCTAACCCTTTACCAAAGACCGTGGAGTTCATTTCCTAATGTTTCATTGTGAATTTGAATAATTACACTCAGCATACCATTGGGATAGCTGAAATTACTATGGATGTATTAGCACTGGGACAGTAATTACAGGCAATTACCCTCCATGTGCCACCCAAATAGCCTTAATTGATACATGCGGGACAATTATGTCCAATGCTCTTTCAGAGTAACATGATTCTGAGCTGGTACTTAATTGCTGACATTGACCTAATTCCAGTGCTTGTCACTGATGGGTCTTCCAGATGTGCTTCTGTGTCACATCTGGGGGACATTGTACTTGCACTCACCGCTCCCTCTGATAGTTCTGCCTCTGTCGACCAGGGAGGGAGATTTTTGATGGGACGGGACAAGGTGGAGGGTGGGGAGGGGGTGGTGGGGGGGGATGCCATCAGATGGATAGGGGCGGAGGGGCCAAAGATGTGGTGCCAACTCTGCAGTGGAAATGTGCCAAGAGCAATATTTCTCAGCAGTATTCGAGGAGTGGGAACTTGCTGCTGCCCAGCTCCATGAGTCATAGTCTCCCTCTTGGGTTCTCAGCTCAAAGATAGATGCAGCATGACCTCCACAACAGCTGGGGCAAGGAAGGAACTCCCAAACCGATGCAAGCAGACACAGGTAAAAACCCTGTGGGATTGGCACCAATCCAATCTCCATCAACGGAGTCAACTGGCCCTACAAAGGAACCCAAGTTGTTGTGCACGTTGCAGCCTTGCACTGTGGGATGGTCACTAATTGTTACCCACATTCGCCACATGCTTTATGTTGGAAATCCAGTCGGTTCTGCCACAACGCACATTTCTTCAATGCAAATTGGCCTTAACGTAGTTGAGGAATATAAACCAGGAGAAAGTGAGCACTGCGAATGCTGGAGATCAGGGTCGACAGTGTGGCGCTGGAAAAGCACAGCCGGTCAGGCTGCATTCAAAGAGCAGGAGCATCCCAGGGCTTTTGCCCGAAACGTCGATTCTCCTGCTCCTCGGATGCTGCATGACCAGCTGTGCTTTTCCAGCACCACACTCTTTGACTGAAGAATTTAGACCATTAGTTGTAGAACGCGAACTTTCTTTACCTGCATTGGCTATCACACAAGCCCGGCCCCATTAGTTTGAACGGCGCAGCTATTGCACAATTTTCTTTTAACGTACGCACAGAACCGGAACTATCGCATTATATTGGAACAGGGCTGTACTTACAAGTTGATACCCAACCTGTTCAGTGGAAATAGCTTCTCAGTATCAAGCCCCCCTAAGAATCTTACAAGCTTTCAGATGAAATGAATATATTTTATGTTGCTGTGTCCTCCCTGCTCGTTGAACTTGAGTTGATGGTGTCTAAAGATATGGTGAGGCTCCAAAATATCCAAAATCATGGCGACGATGATGATGTCGCGGGAGGCAAGGTAGTGCTAAGGTATGGCAAGACAATTCTAACAGTGATGTTGTAGCACCAGCCCATGGCTGGGCCCAGGTACCTTGTGTTCGACAAGTTGACTCTCCTGCTCCTGGGGTGCTGCCTGACCAGCTGTGCTTTTCCACCACGACACTCTCCACCGAGGTACCTGTTGGGTGAGGCAGCGTGTGGGGACCTGGGGATCCTGAGTATTCACAGACTGAGGGATGGACTTTGTCACTTTGTGTTTCCGACAGCGAGACAGGGTAGCGATCTGGAAGTTTCCTTTTCATTTGGCTGGTCCTTTTACTTCTGCTTCTGTTTTTAATCCTGCCTTTTGTATGGCACCGGAGAATGGCAACTTTGCACTGTATTCCTTGACATTGAGTAAAGGACAGGCAAGTTATGCTGCAGCTTTGTGGGGCTTTAGTTAGGCCACACTTGGAGTATCGTGTACAGTTCTGGTCACCAGATGAATGAGGATGCTTTGGAGATGGGACAGAAAAGGCTGACAGGATGTTGCCTGGTGTGGGGAATTTTAGCTCTGAAGAAAGGTTGGACAGACTGGATTTGGTTTCGCTGGAGCGCACGAGGATGAGGGGTAGCCTGCTAGAAGTTTATAAGATTGTGAATGGCATGGATAGAGTGGAAAGTATGGGGCTTTTTCCCAGGGTGGAGGGGTCAATTACTTGGGGACACGGGTTCAAGGCGTGGGGAGGAGGAGGTGTGTTGAAAAGAGATGTGTGAGGCAGGTTTTCACACAAAGTGCTTGGAACACATTGCCATTGGAAGCAGACACAATACCAGCATTGAAGACGCACCTGGATGAATACATGAATAGGAAGAGAAATACATCTCCTGTAAGTGAAGACAGTTTTTTTATGGAAGGAGACCAAGTGCAGGCTTGGATAGGCCGAAGTGCCTCTTCCTGTGCTGTATTGTTCTTTGTTCAAGTATGTGATAATATAATCCAAATCTTTTGGGCGGCACGGTGGCACAGTGGTTAGCACTGCTGCCTCACAGCGCCAGAGACCCGGGTTCAATTCCCGCCTCAGGCGACTCTCTGTGTGGAGTTTGCACATTCTCCCCGTGTCTGCGTGGGTTTCCTCCGGGTGCTCCGGTTTCCTCCCACAGTCCAAAGATGTGCAGGTCAGGTGGATTGGCCATGCTAAATTGCCCGTAGTGTTAGGTAAGGGGTAGATGTAGGGGTATGGGTGTGTTGCGCTTCGGTAGGGCGGTGTGGACTTGTTGGGCCGAAGGGCCTGTTTCCACACTGTAAGTAATCTAATCTAATCTAATCTCAATCGAAATCAAAATTGTCACTATTTTCAGTGAAGCCATGGGACCAGTCTTCTTGAGGGGAAAGAATGGAAAATAAATAATAAGTGAATAAGTAAAACAAAGTTTACACAACAGCTTCCTTGCCTCAACGTTTCCTCTGAGGTTAAGCTGGCAATTAGCTCGCTCACACAGAACTGGTTTGATTTGAAGTCTGTGTTGAGTTGACTGGAGAAGTTATAGAGTCAGAGAGATGCACAGCATGGAAACCCGTCCAACCCAACCATGCCGACCAGATATCCCAACCAAATCTAGTCCCACCTGCCAACAACCGGCCGTATCCCTCTTAATCCTTCCTATTCATATACACATCAGGTGTCTTTTAAAGGTTGCAATTGTACCAACCTTCACCACTTCCTCTGGCAGTTCATTCCGTACATGTACCACCCTCTGCATGAAAACATTGCCCCTTATATCTTTCCCCTCTCACCCTAAACCTATGCCCTCTAGTTCTGGACTCCCTCACCCCAGGGAAAAGACTTTGTCTATTTATCCTATCCATGCCCTTCATGATTCTATAAACCTCTATAAGGTCACCCCTCAGCCTTCGACGCTCCAGGGAAAACAGCCCCAGCCTTTTCAGCCTCTTCCTGTAGCACAAATCTTCCAACTCTGGCAACATCCTTGTCAATCTTTTGCGAACCCTTTCAAGTTTCACAACATCTTTCTGACAGGAAGGAGACCAGAATTGCACGGAATATTCCAACAGTGGCCTCACCAACATCCTGGACAGCTGTAACATGACCTCCCAATTCCTGTACTCAATGCTCTGACCAATAAAGGAAAGCATACCAAATGCCTTCTTCACTATCTTAGCTACCTGAAACTCTACTTTCAAGGAATTATGAACCTGCACTCCAAAGTCTCTTTATTCAACAACACTGCCAACGACCTTACCATTAAGTGTATAAGTCCTACTCTGATTTGCCTTTTCAAAATGCAGCTCCTCACATTTATCTAAATTAAACTCCATCTGCCACTCCTCAGCCCATTGGCACATTTGATCATGATCCCATTGTACTCGCAGGTAACCTTTTTCGTTAGTAGAAAGTGAGGACTGCAGATGCTGGAGATCAGAATCGAGAGTGTGGTGCTAGAAAAGCACAGCAGGTCAGGCAGCATCCGAGGAGAAGGGGATTTGACATTTCGAGCATAAGCTCTTCATCAGGAATGAGGCTTGTGGGCCGGGGGACTAAGAGATAAATGGTAAATGGGGGGGGGGGGGTGGCTAGAGGGAAGGAGCTGAGAATGCAATAGGTAGATGAAGATGAGGGAGAAGGTGATAGGTCGGAGAGGAGGGTGGAGCAGATAGTTGGGAAAGGTGATGAACACGTCAGGAGGGCGGTGAAGAGCTGGAAGCTTGCGACTGGGATAATGTGGGGGAAGGGGAAGTGAGGACACTGTTGAAATCCACATTGATCCTGTGTGGTTGCAGGGTCCCAAGGTGGAAGATGAGGTGTTCTTCCTCTAGGCACCAGGTGGTCAGGATTTGGCGTTGGAGGAGGCCTAGGACTTGCATGTCCTTGATGGAGTAAGAGGTGGAGTTGAAGTGTTCAACCACGGGGCGGTGGGGTGGTGGGTGCGGGTATCCCAGAGATGTTCTCTGAAATGATCCACAAGGAGGTGTCCTGTCTCCTCAATGCAGAGGAAACCACATCGGGTGCAACGAACACAGGCGATGACATTGGTGGAGGTACAGGTACATTTCTGTTGGATGTGGAAGGATCTTTTGGGGCCTTGGAAGGAGGTGAGGGGAGGGAGATGTGGGTGCAAGTTTTGCACTTCCTGCAGTGGCAGGAGAAGGTGCCAGGAGTGGGGTGTGGGCTGGTGGTGGTGGGGGGGGGGGGGGGGGCGGGGAATGGACCTGACGAGGGAGTTGCAGAGGGAATGGTCTTTCCAGAATGCTGATGGGGTGGGGAGGGAAATATATCTCTGGTGATGAGGTCCGTTTGTAAGTGATGGAGGATAATGCGATGTATACGGAGATTGGTGGGGTGGAAGGTGAGGAGCAGTGGATTCTGTCCTTGTTGCGTCGGGAGGGGTGGGGTTCAAGGGCAGAGGTGTGTGAAGTGGAGGAGATGAGCTGGAAGGCATTGTCGACCAAATGGGAAGATCAAGGCCATTTTGGATTTTCTAAGGTAGAATTGGTCATCCTGGGAACAGATGCAGTGGAGGCAGAGCAATTGGTAATAAGGGATGGTGTTTTTAGAGGAGGTGAGGTGAGAGGAGGTGTAGTCGAGGTAGCTGTGGGAGTCAGTGGGCTTGTAGTCGACGTCCATGGTTAGTCCGTCGCCGGAGATTGTGATGGAGAGGTCCAGGAAGGGGAAGGAAGTGTCTGAGATAGTCCAGGTGAATTTGAGGTCAGGGTGAAAGGTGACGTTAACGTTGATGAACTGTTTGACCTCCTCTTGGGAGCATGAGGTAGCGCCAATATCATCATCGATGTAGCAGAGGAACAGATTGAGGGTGGTGCCGGTGTAGCTGTGGAACATGGACTGTTTCTCGTACCCGACAAAGAGGCAGGCATAGCTGGGGCCCATGCGGGTGCCCATGGCTACCCCTTTGGTTTGGGGGAAGTGGGAGGATTGGAAAGAGAAGTTGTTGAGGGTGAGGACCAGTTCGGCCAGGCGGATAAGGGTGTCAGTGGAAGGGTACTGGTTGGGACAGTGTGACAGGAAGAAACAGCGGGCTTGGAGGCCTTCGTTGTGGCAGATGGATGTGTAACCTTTTTCACTGTCCATACACCTCCAATTTTGGTGTCATCTGCAAACTTACTAACTAAACCTCTTATGTTCACATCCAAATCATTTATATAAATGATGAAAAGTAGTGTACCCAGCACCGATCCTTGTGGTACTCCACTGGTCACAGGCCTCCAGTCTGAAAAACAACCCTCCACCACCACCCTCTGTCTTCTACCTTCGAGCCAGTTCTGTTTCCAAATGGTTAGTTCTCCCTGTATTCCATGAGATCTAACCTTGTTAACCAGTCTCCCATGGGGAACCTTGTCAAACACCTCAGTGAAGTCCATATAAATCTTGCCCACCATTCCTCTTTGTTACTTCTTCAAAAATCTCATTTAAGTTTGTGAGACATGGTTTCCTGTGTACAAAGCTATGCTAACTATCCCTAATCAGTTTTTGCCTTTCCAAATACATGTGCATCCTGACCCTCAGGATTCCCTCCAACAACTCGCCACCACCTTCGTCAGGCTCACCAGTCTGTAGTTCTCTGGCTTTTCCTTACCAGTTTTCTTAAATAGTGGTACCCACGTTAGCCAACCTCCAGTCTTCCAGCACCTCACCTGTGACTATCGATGATACAAATATCTCAGCAAAGGGCCTAGCAATCACTTCCATGGCTTCCCACAGAGTTCTAGGGTACACCTGATCAGATCCTGGGGTTTTATCCACTTTTATGTATTTCAAGACATCCAGCACTTCCTCCTCTGTAATATAGACATTTTTCAAGATGTCACCATCTATGTTCCTACATTCTATATCATCCATATCCTTCTTCATAGTAAACACTGATGCAAAATGCTCACTTAGTATCTCACCCATCTCCTGTGGCTCCACACAAAGGCCACCTCGTTGATCTTTTAGGGACCCCATTCTCTCCCTAGTTACCCTTTTGTCCTTAATGTTTCATAAAATCCCTTTGGCTTCTCCTTAATTTTATTTGCCAAAGCTATCTCGCATCCCCATTTTGCCCTTCTGGTTTCCCTCTTGAGTTTACTCCTACTGCCTTTATACTCTTCTAAGGATTCACTCGATCTGTCCTGTATACACCTGACATATGCTTCTTTCTTTTTCTTAACCAAACCCTCAGTTTCTCTAGTCATCCAGCATTCCCTGTACCAACCAGCCTTTCCTTTCACTCTAACAGGAACCTCTGGTCTCTGGACTCTCGTTATCTCATTTTTGAAGGCTTCCTATTTTCCCTTTACTCTCTGATTTGCTCCTAATCAGCTTTTGAAAGCTCTTACCTAATACCGTCAAAATTAGCCTTCCTCCAATTTACAACGTCAACTTTTGATCCATTCTGGCCTTTTCTATCACTACTTTAAAACTAATAGATTTATGGTCGCTGGCCCCAAAGTGCGCCCCCACTGACACTTCAATCACCTGCCCTTATTTCCCAAGAGTAGGTCTCATTTTGCACCTTCGCTCGTAAGTACATCCACATACTGACTCAGAAAATTTTCTTGTGTGAGGATTGCAATGATTTGTAAAGCCCTTGCATTAGGATTGGGAAAGCCAAACAGGTTTTTCACTCTGAAACGAACACTGAGAGTGTTGGGGAATGTCAGCAGATCTGGCAGCAACTGTGCAGAGAGAAACAGGGCTACCAAATCGTGTCTGGCTCTCCTTCTGAACTTCAGAGGAATTGCCACCACCTGGTTCTCCCAGAGTATCATGAGCAACAAATTAGAGATAGCTCGTTAGCAAGCTGACCTGGCCCTATTGATTTAATTTGATTTGAATACTTATTGTCACGTGTACCAAGGGACAGTGAAAAGTTTTGTTTTGCATGCAGTACGGGCAAAGTACATTCGGGTAATAGCATAGAGCGAGGGATACAATGTTACAGCGACTGAGGAGGTGCACAGAGAGCGAGATCAACATTAAGTTTAAAATTTGACAGGTCCATTCAGAAATCTAATAACAGCCGGGAAGAAGCTGTTCTTGAATCTATTCGTACGTGTACACAAACCAGCGGAAGAGAGTGGATGAGAGTATAACCTGGATGGGAGGGGTCTTTGATTATGTTGGCTGTAGGAAGTATAGATGGAGTTAATGGATGGAAGGCTGCTTTGCGTGATGGACTGGGTTGTGTTCACAACTCTCTAGTTTCTTGCGGTATTGGGAAGAGCAGTTTCCATACTGAGGGAGTTGGGCAGCAGTGCATGGCAGCGGCGGCACAAAGTAGCGGGGTGGCCGTGCCAATTTCTCAACAGCTCACATGCTGTGCCAGCGGCTTGGACAAGAGGCCTGCAGCTGGAGGGTTCACATTCCTGGACAGCCCGTGAGTTTTCTTTCGATTTGACTGTGATAGTGCGATGCCCCACGTGGTCAAACAGCTCTTTGCCACTCACTGCCCAGGCTCAGGCAACAGGAGTGGCCACGTGGGCAAAATACAAGTGCCCAGCGCCTGTGAAACCAGAGGCAATCCTGAGTTAGGCAGGAAAAATAAATTTAAAAGAATCAAAAACAATTGCAGATTGGGCTTTAGGACATCCAGATTTTTAGCCAGAAAGTCCCTTAGCCCTGTCGATACAGAACATTCGTTAACTGCATCATTACAATTATTGCAGTCTATTCATGAGTTCTTTGTGCAATAGCAAATTGTACTCTTCGCAAGTGAGCTAACGTGTAAATCCGAAATCTCCCCCGTATTTTAAGAAACCAGTAATTGCTCAAGCCTGACACATGGAAAGATGATTGGAAAAGTAGCCATCAATAGCTTTTCAATGGAGGCCTGGATTGCTAGAAAACTGATAATAGTCTTTGTGTTCACCATTGTCTTTGTCTCCACCAACAGGTTGATTCCAGACAGTTCTCCTGCTGAGATCTGAGGCCTTGCTGAACCTTAAGAGCTCCCCATTTTCAGCTCCATCAAAGTGAAGGAAATGTGAGGATTGTTAACTGCTCAGGTCGTAGCACTTGCCCAGACAACCAGAGTTCAGGAATTCTCTGGAACAGATTGAGGTCATTTTCATCCTCCTCTATTCTCTTAATGCTTTTCTCTATTAATCAGAGCTTTCAGTTCAGACTGGTCTTCAGCTTCCTTCCAATCCGGGATAAGCCTGTCATTTCTCGCTATTATTTACTTTAATGGACTTTGGCTGATCCCCGATGAAGCTTTGGATCAGAAAATAATAAGGCTGGAGAGTAATGGGCACAGACTTGGGCATGAGTTTGGCTGCAGATTAACCGTGGCAGATGGGCTTTATTGCGGTTTCCTGTGTGCAGAGTGTTGATTGAGGAGGCATAATGAGAGAGGTGGTGTCTACATAATGCTTTTAGTCACCTCC
Source organism: Chiloscyllium punctatum (assembly GCF_047496795.1). Taxonomy (NCBI): domain Eukaryota; kingdom Metazoa; phylum Chordata; class Chondrichthyes; order Orectolobiformes; family Hemiscylliidae; genus Chiloscyllium; species Chiloscyllium punctatum. The sequence goes on from NC_092744.1 coordinate 12,109,824, forward strand.
TTCCACCTCACGTCCAAACAGCCCCATTTTTCTAATTCTTTGAGTTGTGAAATTTTAGGAAGTCAGAGCACAAGCACAAGCACAAAAGCAACTGTAAATAACCATGAATGTTAATCCAGTGTTAATTGGTTCCTGCTCCTATTATGTGTGTGCACTTTTCAGAACTACCTAATCTATCGAGTGAAATAAAAGTATAGACCAACTGGACCATCTAATAGTTTTTCACAGCTTTAAGATGTAGAGAAGGTTATTACAACTTTGAAATACTTTTTTTTCTCTCTCAGACACAGTCGAAACATCAACCTGAAGTCTACAGCGCAAGCATTTACAATGCTCTCAAATCTCAAATGCAGCTTTAAGGTGGAGTGAATTCTTAACTCAGTTAAAAAGATCTTAAAAATCACATATTGTATGTAAACGTGTGTGTGTGTGTGTGTGTCTATGATACAACACTCCCTTTATAACTAGTTAATTTGAAAGTAGCACTTAATACCTTTCTTTCCAAATGGATTAAATCACAAGTATTGATTCCATTCTTTCTTCTGTCCTTAGCCATCTTATTTAATGCTTTCATCAGAGCAACCCTTTTGTCATCAATACATTGCACTGCTTCCTACAGAAGTGTCCAGGTCAAGTTTGTATACAGGCGTTTTGAATTTTCTCTGACAGTCTTCACTTTGCCACAGTTTGAAAGTTTCCACACACAGCCACACAGGCCAGCAGCACTAATTATCCCCCTCCTTTGAACACTATTATCAGCTTTTTTTCTCTTTCCCAAACTTCTTTCATTTTGCTGTTGTCAGCTGATGAATGGGAATCTAACCACCATATCAAGGCGACTTGAATGCTTAGCAACTGAGGGCCACATTTTAATTCCAACTTTGCCTCTTGTGTTAACTAATGGAAAGTGACTATGTTAAGGCAGCCAGGAGAGTTGTTTGTCACCTCTGAAATGCAAACAAAACTATATTGTTTCCTATTGTATTTGTGGTGATTGATGTTAAGATCTACAATAACATCATTCATTTTCCCTTGTGTTTTAGCAGTATTGATGTCATAGCTTTTCATGCTTTGTCAAGCATCTGAGAAGACTATGGTACGTGTCTCCCTTTTTATCTCCTCACAGTCTGGAGATTCTATGGTTTGCTATCTTAACAACTTGTGAAATTTAATGATTCCAGCGTCTGGTCTGTCAAGGAATAACTTAATGAGAAGCTGCAGCACATAAAGGCTACAGTGTAATGCAATGACACGTTTGCAGAATTCCTAAAAGAACGAGAGTTGGAAAGTATGCAAAGAGCAGGATGTGATTTTTAAATGAGATTGGGCATGTTTTTAAAATCACTTTTCTTTCACACACAGTCAGTAAAAAGAAATGCTTCTATACTTTTGTGCATAGGTGCTCCCACACAGATGTTGTCCCCAAGGGCAGAGACAGTAGGATTCACATTCAAAAGAATGTTTTCAAACAAACTTTAACCAAGAGCAGGGTTCCTTGGAAAATCATATAGTTATCTTATTCATGGCGTTTTTTTGCAGTCAATTAAGTATGATAGCAATTATGATTTTTCAGTGAATGTTCCTCTCAGCCCTTTTCACACTTTTTGTTAAAGAGAGAACGGCTTGCTTTGGGTCGTGTGTGTGACTCAGAATACTTCCAGATCACTTCACAGCCAATGAAGTGTTTTTTGAAGTGCAGTCACCATTATAGTGCTCATTTTTTAATAAATTGAAAACTGCTAAAATTGAAAATTGCTAAAAATTGTAAACTGCAACACCCTTTTATTCCAAAGCCGTAGAGACGACTGAGTGAGTCAGAATGGTGCTGCCCCCTGGTGTACCTTTCACCTGATTGGGCAAAGAGAAATCAAAAGTACCCTCTACCGATTCCTAAACCAGATGTGTTCTTTATTCATTAATGGGATGTGGCATCACTGTCTAGGCTAGTGTCTTTTGCCCATCCTGAATTGCCCAGGGGGCAATTAAAAGTCAGCTACATTGCTGTGGGTTTGGAGTCACATGTAGGCCAGACCAGGTAAGGATGGCAGATCCTGATGAAGGGCTTATGCCCGAAACATCGATTCTCCTGTTCCTCAGATGCTGCCTGACCTGCTATGCTTTTCCAGCACCACACCCTCGACTCTAATCTCCAGTCCTCACTTTTTCCCCAAGGTTAACAGATTGTCTTCCCTCAGGGACATTACTGAATCAGATTGGTCATTCCTGACAATGGATTCATGGTTACCATTAGATTCATATTTCCCAGGTTATTACTGAATTCAAATTCGACCATCTGCCGTGGTGGGATTCGAACCCATGTCACCAAAGCATTACTTTGGTTTCTGGAATAATAGTCTAGCGATAATGCAACTAGGCCACCACCTACTCTATTGAGAAGCCTTAATGTATGCAAATAAAAGGGATCTAATACTTGCTTAAGGCTCCTCACTACCAACATTGCTTTCTCCTGCGGGAACCATTGGCATTCCAGACGGCATTCAGGGAAAGGAAGCCTTATGAGCACCAGCAATAAAGAAAGTCAAGGATCTTACCCAAGTGTAAAGTTAAAGCATCCTTTCCATTAGAAATAATGGGAGGGCTATAATGAGGGCTGCTGTCATGCTGCAACTGACTTATATTGTGATGCAACATCGAGAAGTACATGACAGCATCAGAAATCAAAGCAGGAGTTGGTCATTCAGTAAGTCAAGCTCTCTCCATCAATCAATCAGATCAAGGGTGGTCTTCTACTTCAAAACCATTTTACCCCATTATCCTTTGATACTTTTAGTACATAGAAATCTACTAATCTCAGTCATGAAATATTCAGTGGCTCAACTTCCATGAAACTCTGGTGCAGGGAATTCAAAGACCTATCACCCTTGAGTGAAGGAATTTCTCCTCATTTCTGTTCATTCATTCTGAAACTGTGTCTCCTGGTTCAAGACTTAAACACAGGAAACTTTCTTCCTGTCTCTACTCGATGAATCTCAGTGTTATGGTTAATGTCATGCACAGACCAGATGAGGATTCAGATTTTCAGATTCATTTTAGATTTAGTGAAGCAATCACAGAGAGAGAGAGAGACTCTGTCTTACACAGGCTAAGCAGAACTCTGTCTGATACAGGCAGTTCTTCGATAACCTGATGGTTGTGTTCATGCACAACCCTGCAATATAGAAAAACCGCACTTTAGAAACTACGTTTAAAGCATTGGTGATGTAATCGCGTTACAGCCAACACATGTTTTAAAAGTTTGTGCTTTAGAAACAATTTGTCAATCATATGATAGTGAATTCGCACTAATGAAACCCATATTAAAAGCAGAACGACCTGTACTCTTTGTCCAGCTCTCTCCAACTCCATCTCACCTCTGTCAGATACATACTGAAAACTATTAACTTTTCTCCCCTTGTAAGCAAGTGCACATATATTGTTTACATTTCCTTGTTGAGTCATAAACAGAAAGCTTCTATATTACATCTTTCTCTTATCCTGATATCAGGAGCCTATTAATACTCTCTAATCTGCTCCCAAAACTGATACAGACCTCATGCGTCCATAGTTCCTCCCCAATCATTATGAACCCTTCAGGTGTCCAAGATTCATGCCCTGCTGAAATGTGCCTTATGACGCTACCTCCTCTTACTCCTCTCGAAACCCCTTTTTAAAGATATTTTCTAACCAAGCATGTCCAGAAATGTTTCCACTTATCTCGACAGCATATTCATTTTACAGCGCCCTAGGTTCCAAAGAAGACTTGTATCAGTCTTGAAACATTAACTCTCCACAGAGGTTACCAGACATGCTGAGTTTATCCAGCACTTCTTGTTCTTAATTACAGTCTACTGGTTGGCAATCACAACATTTATCAGGTCTTTCTCTGGTGGAGATTAACACTGTCGTTGTGGCAGGTTTGTTAGTTGAGCAGGAGGGTGCCTCTCTCTCAACGTCGGCAAAACGAAAGAACTGATCATTGACTGGAGTAAGAAAGGAGTGGAAGATGCCCTTGTCTGCGTCAATGGAATTAAGGACAAGAGGGTGGCGAGTGTTAAGTTCCTTGGAATGACAATAGCTGACAACCCACCCAGGTCTTCCCATGTAGTTACGATGGTCAAGAAGGCACAACAACGCCTCTTCTTCCTAAAGTGGCTCAGAAATTTTGGTATGTCCATAAAGACCCTTACCAGCTTCTACAAATGTACCATTGAAAGCCTACGGTCTGGGTGCAGAACACAGATGCATTCTTGGATAAAGGGCTTATGTCCGAAACATCGACTCTCCAGCTCCAGCTCCAGCCTGACCTGCTGTGCTTTTTCTGGCGCCACACTTTTCAACTCGGGTGCATGGCCTAAAGGCCTGGTATGGCAGCTGCACTGCTAAGGATTGCAGGAAACTACAGAAGCTGGTGTGTCCAGCCCAGACCATCACGAGAGCCAACCTCCCATCCATGGATCCCATTTACATGGCTAGCTGCCACGGAAATGCTGCCAACATCATCAAAGACCCTTCCCATCCAGGTAATGATCTCCTACAGCTTTTTCTATCAGGTAGAAGATACAGAAACCTGAACACATGCACCAGCAGGTCCAGGGACAGCTTCTTCTCAGCTGTTATTAAACTGATGAATGGACTCTCTCGCCTTAAATAATGCTGACCTTGCCATTGTTCATCTCTCATGTGCGCCCTGTCTAACGTTATCTGTATGCCTCTGTCTAAGTCTTTTTGTTCTGTACATCCTTGCTTACTATGATCTGCCTGTACTGCTCCCAAACAAAGCTTTTCACTGTACTTTGGGACACATGACAATAAATAAATCAATCAAGCAAAGAAGGAAGACTTATTAGTAAAATACATAGCAGAGATCTGCAGGAAAGAAACTGATTTGGTCATGTGAGCTAAACAAAGAGTTTTAGCGTGGAAAGATTCGCGGGGGTTTGGTTATTGTGGAAATAAAAGGTTTGAACTTTTCTTTCTAGTATGTGTATTGAGGTTGTTTCTAATAGTTGTTGCAGAGGGTTACTTCCCTTTGTGTTTTAAATATTTATGGTCTTTCATTAAAAGGATACTGGTAGCCTCCTGTGAATATATTCAGTGATTGAGGTCCACGGTAAACAAAAGGAACAATCAAAATTATGTTGTATTAATGCAGATCTCACTCTGGGATCTGACTTATCCCATGTTACTATCAGCTGGGATCATAAGAGATATAAAATGTCACACGGATGATGAATGGATACATGGGGAGATGGACAAGCAATTGGACCAAGAGGAGCATACAGTTTTAAAATGTTGACAAACATAAATTTAGCCAAAAGTGTGAATTTTCCTTGGACTCTATTCATTTCTTGGGATGCATTGTCAACAAGAATTGAATAAAAAAGGAGTGGGGAGGGGGTCCTACTATGAAAGTGGTTCAAGATGTGCATTGATTTCTGACCACAGAAAACCAATTGGTGGCATTTTTGTTTCATTTGGCAACCAATGAATGTTTGAAGCAACTATCCAAGGAGACGCAAGAATTTACTGGTACTTGGACCAGGAGGATGCTTCCCAGAAGATCAAGGCCATGCTGATGACCTGGCCCATGAGGATCCATCCTTTCCAACCAGTGAGGCTGCTGATACATTACCTACAGGGATAGGAGCAGATGGGTACCAGAAAGCAGTGTATTGTACCTCAAGCGCATTGTCAGGCACACAATTCAGTTACAGTGAAGGAGACAGTGTGAGGTGTTTTCAGACTTCATCCTTAACTTGCAAGTTCGCATAAAGACAGGCCATAAACCATTGGCCTTGCTATAAATGCGAAAGAATTATCACAGATTTCTCTACAGATACCTATAAATGCCGGAGGAAACAGCACAGAAACGCTTCACAGGAGGCTCCCAAGCCCTGTGGATGTCACCTAGACAGGGGACGAAACGTTTGCAAGACAAATTCCCAGCTCGGCGAACAGAACCACAACAACGAGCACCCGAGCTACAAATCTTCTCCCAAGCTTTGAACAGATACCTACGGGAATGGGCATCCCTGGCTGGCCACCTATCCCTACCTCACCAATCTGCTACTTTCCCCACCCCACCTCTCCCCTCCCCCCTTTATCTGTAGCTCCCCCTAACCCCACATCCATCCTGAAACGTTGACTTCTCCACCTTCTGATGCTGCCTGGCGTGCTGTGTTCTTCCAGCCTCCTGTTTGTTTGTTTTGGATTCAAGCATCTGCAGTTTTTTTTTGTTTCTAGGCCAGCAATGTATTTCCCATCCCAAGCTGCCCATTGAGCTGCTTGCTAGGCCATTTCAGAGGGCAGTTAAGAGTCAACCAGGTCACTGTGGGTCTGGAGTCACATGTCAGCCAGACCAGGTGAAGATAGTCATCGGTAGATGCTAATTACAGATTTTTCTGTTCTTGAATTCAAATTCCACCATGTGTCATGGCAGATTCAAACCCAGGTAAACAGAACATTAACGATGTCTTGGATGAATAGTCTAATGATAATACCACAAGACTTTCATCTCCCTCAACTCATGAGGGTTGCCTACAAGGCCAAGTAGTACTGGGCGGCACGGTGGCACAGTGGTTAGCACTGTTGCCTCACAGCGCCAGAGACCCGGGTTCAATTCCCACCTCAGGCGACTCTCTGTGTGGAGTTTGCACATTCTCCCCGTGTCTGCGTGGGTTTCCTCCGGGTGCTCCGGTTTCCTCCCACAGTCCAAAGATGTGCAGGTAAGGTGAATTGGCCATGCTAAATTGCCCGTAGTGTTAGGTAAGGGGTAGATGTAGGGGTATGGGTGGGTTGCGCTTCGGCGGGCGGTGTGGACTTGTTGGGCCGAAGGGCCTGTTTCCACACTGTAAGTAATCTAATCTAATCTAGTGCTGGAAAAAACAATGGCAGATGTGTTTTTAAGGAGGTTTACCAACAGCCTTACAATATTTGAGCAAGAATTCATTGGTGAAGTCAAGGCAGAATCTGGGACCTGTGAGTTTCAGCCTAATTAGGACTAACGTTACACATAGGGCTGCTGCTGCTGGGGGCCGATGACAATAGGATCGTGGCTGATCCTACACTGCTTGTGTCCAATTTCCTGCCCTTTCTCATAACCCTAGATTCCCCAACTGATCAAGAAACTATCATTCTCACCCTCAGATATACACAAGGACTCTGCCCCCCACAGCTGTTGGGGGCACGATGTTCCAAAGCCTCACAACCCTCTGAGAAAATAAATTTCCTTTCGTTTCAGTCTTAAATTCGTAACCTTTAATTCAGACCCTATAGCCTCTCGTCCAAGGTTCTCCCATGAGAGGAAGCCTCCTCTCAGCGTTTCTTCCATCAAGCTCCTTAAGAATCCTGTATGTTTCGACTGGATCAGCTCTCTTTCTTGTAAATTCAAACGAATAGAATCCCAAACTGTTTAGCTTTTGTCCATAACTCGATCCCTCCATCTAGGGGAGCATCCTAGCGAAGCCTGTCTGAACTGCCTCCAATGCAATGATATATTTTAAGGGACTTGAAACATCTCATGGTACTCCAGCACCCTTACAGTTCAAGTTAAACTTCTCTCCTCTTATTCTCCGACTCCCTTGAAATAAGGGTCAACATTCCATTAGCCTTCCTGATTATCTGCTGCATCTAAGTGTTTGCTTTCCGTATTTCCCAAAGTCCCTTTGTATTGGAACTTTCCTCCATTTCTTTTTATTAATTGGTTTTGGATTTCTTTTTATTTGTTGACCCGGGTAGTGTTCCGGGAATCTGGGTTCAAAGCCCACCACAGCAGATGGAATTTGAATTCAATAATTATCAGGAATTAAAAATCTAACAACTATGATAATTCCATTGCCAATTGTCAGGAAAATCCATCTGGTTCACTAATGTCCATTAGAAAGAAGTCTGCCATCCTTACCTGGTCTGGCCTCCATGTGACTCCATGGACAGGAAACAGGAAGTGGGGAGAAGGGATTCTTTTTCAGCCTGAAACCCTGTGACCAATGGGATTCCACAGGGATGGCCTGCATGTGACTCCAGACCCACACAACGTAGTTGATTCTCAAATGCCCTCTGGGCAATTAGAGATGGGCAATAAATGCTCCTGAATCAGCAATGCCCACCTCCTGTTAAAGAATAAAGAATAAATTTGGCACCACTAGCTAGGCCAGCAAGCATGTATTGTTCATCCCGAATTACCCAGAGGGCAGTTAAGAGTCAACCACATTGCTGTGGGTCTGGAGTGACATGTAGGCCGGGCGTTGATCCCTGTGGAATCCCATTGGTCACAGGGTTTCAGGCTGAAAAAGAATCCCTTCTCCCCACTTCCTGTTTCCTGCCCATGAGCCAATATTCTATCCATGCTAATATGTTACCTCCAGCATCATGGGATCTTACCACATGGCTGAAGATACTTTGTTGAATATCTTGTGGAAGTCCAATACAACACATCTACTGGTTCCCATTCTAGTTGAGACCTGCTTCAAAACCTAAATAAATTAGACATGATTTCTCTCTCATAAAGGCAGACTGACTCTGCTTGATTAGATTGTGATTTTCCAAATGGTCTGTTATTACTTCCTTAATAACTGATTTCAATAATTTTCTTGCAAGGTGTTCAGCTAATCAGCCCATAGTTACCCTGTAGTTAGTATAGGGCATGAACATCTTCTCCCATGGTCCTTATCCTATCCCCACATGCCGGGCCTTGTCATCACATGGGCTGCTACCACAAAAACTCATTGTCATCCACTAACGGTCCTCTTAGTGTAGTTGTTCTTTCCCCCAGGCTGACCTGTTATAAATTCCTTTGTCTGCTCAAGTGTCCTTCACTCCTCTGGGCTGCATCTTCACCTTTGTTTGCTCTTGCCCCTCTCCAACCCCAGCTCTGGCATACGTACCAACCTTTCCCGAGCTATAGTCAGTTCTGAAGAAGGGTCGCTGGACGTGAAGCATCAACTCTGTATCAATTTCTACACATGCTGGTCAGTTGGTCCAGCAATTTCTGCTTTTGTTATAGTTAGCCACGTCTTGGCTCCTTCCCTTTTTGAATAGGGGTGTTTGTAGGTTTGGAGTCACGTGTAGGCCAGACCAGATAAGGACAGCAGTTTCCTTCCCTAAACGACCTTAGTGAACCAGATGAGTTTTAATGACAATCAATAATGGTTTCAGAAGCATGCTTATACCTTTAATTTCAGAGGATTGAAATCTGCCATGGTGGTACATGAATCAGGGTCCCCAGAACTCTCAGATGCTGGCTGCACTTTGTGCAAACATACTGCCTGGACAATGACTGATGGGAGAGAAGCGAACAGTCACAAAACAGGAAACAGAGGCCCAGGCCATCATTTGCAGTTATTTGGATCTCTGGATTAATCGATTAGCTTTTAGCATTTTTCATCCATTTCTCTGGGGAGGTATCATCGCTAGACAGGAGTCCCAGGTAATGTTTTAGAGGCATGGATTCGGGTACCACCATAACAGATGATGGGATTTCCACCCAATATTTTTAAAAATCTGAAATTAAGGGCCTGATGATGACCACGAAGCCATTGTCAGGAAACCCCCATCTGGTTCACTAATGGAAGCAGTAGAGACAGCCTCATTAAATATATTCAACACACAGTTGGATGGATTTTTGCATGGTAGGGGAATTAAGGGTTATGGAGGTAAAGCAGATAGGAGGAGCTGAGATGATAGATAGATCAGCCATGATCTTAATGAATAGCAGAACAGGCTTGATGGGCCAAATAGCCTACTCCTGCTTCTAACACTATGAAGCTATATCCCTGTGGGAAAGGAACCTGCCCTGTGGGCAAGTAGGAATGGGCAATAAATGCTGGCCTTGACAGTGATGCGCTCATCCCAAGAATAAATAAAAGAAATTAGGCAATTGCCTCCCTTATCCAACAGTAGTGAAGTCTGATATAGGAATGTAACGGGATGAATGACTGCACACTGACCTCGGCAAGTCAAGGGCAAACACAACCCTGTTGGCCGCGGAAAATAATCTGCACCATTTACAAAATATGCTGCAGCAGCTCATCAAAACCCCTCTAACTGCAACTTCCATCACCCAGAGGGATGAGGGCAGCAGATGTGTAGGTGCAACTCCATCACATTTAGGATTCTGTCCAAATGCTATCCTGGAATTATATCACTGTCCTTCTACTAGGTAAATCAAATGGAGCTTCCAAACGCAATGTAGGCTGAATCTGCAGGTTTATTCCTGCAAATTTATTAATCTGGAGCAAATTCCTTCAATATCATGTGTGAAACTCAAAGCATCTGGACCACATATGACATTCTAGGAAAAATATTGATCTTTGCGCGAGGGTATGAGTTCTCTGAAACAGATACAGAGGTAGATTTCTGTCTTTTTATTGTTAGTTCTTTTCAATCATTCAGTCCTCCTGCATATCAGAATTAATCCAACGATCCCTCTAATAGCCTTTTGTGAGATTCCATGTTAGATTAAAACATGACTTTCTCATCAATTTCTCTGCCTTCAAATATCTGTGGGAACCTATTGTGAATATTTGTTGATGCACATTCCATTTCCTCTCCTATTTCAGTCCCTGTTCCTTGATTCGGTTATTGATGTCTCTGTGTTGATGTCTATCAGATGTAAAAAGTCTCAGATAAAAGAAGTCATGCTGATCAATGTGAATTCCTTCTACAAGACTTCTTACTTTGTCAAATTCTCCTCTTCAAAGCTATTTACTTCAGAAATACTTGTAAGTTATTGATGTTATGTAAAAGCAATATCATCTGTATTTTAATGCCAGTCATTGTATTAATTAAGTACTGAATATATAATTACTTCAGAGTTAACACCACATTTCCCAAATATGGAAGGGTCAGTTGTAAGTTTGGTGCGAAGAGCGTTGTATAAGAAAAAGGCAACAAGATGTTTCCTATAATTTCCTGCACATGATCACCCCTATTATAATGATATCCTTAAGTTTTTCCTGAAAGTTAATCAATGCACCATAATAGGTCTCCATGTTTGTTCTGAGTTTAGAAGACTTAGAGGGGATCTGATTGAGACATATAAGATTATTAAAGGAATCGACACTCTGGAGGCAGGAAACATGTTTCCACTGATGGGTAAGTGCCGAACCAGAGAACACAGCTTAAAATGCGGGGTAGGTAGACCATTTAGGACAGAGATGAGGAGAAACTTCTTCACCCAGAGAGTGGTGGCTGTGTGGAATGCTCTGCCCCAGAGGGCAGTGGAGGCCCAGTCTCTGGATTCATTTAAGAAAGAGTTGGATAGAGTTCTCAAGGATAGTGGAATCAAGGGTTATGGAGATAAGGCAGGAACAGGATACTGATTTAGGATGATCAGCCATGATCATAATGAATGGTGGTGCAGGCTCGAAGGGCAGAATGGCCTACTCCTGCACCTATTGTCTATTGTCTATTGTCTATTGTCTTTAACACAATCTAGTTCAGAACTGAATGCTGATTTTTGTACAATCTGAACCAACATGAACCTCTTCTTCAATTCTTCTTTATCTAGTGCTCCACTGGGTTCCTTTGCCATTCCCAATTTGGTGCACTCGCCCACTTGCACTTAGGCAGTGCAATTTCTTTTTGTTTTAATTCACTGATAGGACGTGGGCATCCCTGGCTGGCCAGCAGTTAGTTCCCATTCCTAGCTGCCCTTGAACTCAACGGCTTGCTAGGCCATTTCAGAAAGCAGTTGAGAGTCAACCACATTGCTGTGGGTCTGGAGTCACATGTAGGCCAGACCAGGCTATTTTTGTCTCAATTGAAAACAAAAATATGCTGGAAATCACAGCGCGTCAGGCAGCATCCATGGAGGGAGAGCAAGCTAACGTTTCGAGTCTCGATGACTCTTCATCAGGGCTGACATGTGGAGGGGATAGCATTCATACAATAGTGGGGTGGGGGGTGGTGGTAGAGTGCTGGGGAAGAAAGGCTGCTGATAAGTTACTCCTACTCTTGTCTCTGTTGGTAGTTTATGACCTATAATTGTCTCCCCTTACCTGGAGCGATCACTGATCAACTCTGGTGAGTTTTTGCAAACTCTTCCATTTACACCATTGTGGATAATACTGTCCTTAGGAAGTTCATCTCTCACTAGTGCAGACTACTGCGTTCTTTCTTCACAGTCTCATAAACATGACAGCTAATGTCAACATTTCATCATTTCATATCACCTCTTTGCCATCATATCTAATCTCATTTAAGTAAATCATTCCCCTCCTCCACCCACCATTTCTCTTAATGTAAAAGTTAATGTTCTTTAACTATTTTATTAAAGGGTTTACGTTCTCACCATTTCATCTTAACACAACCCACTTGACCATCTATCCCTCCTCTCTGCGGTACTTTCTCAGCTCATATGATCTTGTCCTTATCACCATTGATTGCCAATGACTGTCACACAATTATGAGTAAATCAGTATAGTTCTTTCCTCATTATCTCAAATTGTCATGCTCATTTGCTCTCAGTCCCATGAGAAGGATCAACTTTCCTTTGTTCCTTCTGAGTATTCCCACCAGATTTGGAACTCTGTACAAAACTGCTTCCTTTGCCCGTGTCTCTGATTTCCTATCCATACTTTCCGATCTGATACCAAAGCTGATAAAGTCTTTGCTCTCAGCCCAGAATGATACCAGTTCTTCTGCTTACTCTTTTGGTCTTTTCTGAGTGGTCGAGATGTGATATTTTGTCAGTGGTTTTGCTCAATGAGTGGTATCTGTGTTTATAGCATTTTGCCTCGAAGCAGCTCTGTTGGTGAGTAATGGTTGTTTGAGACATTTCTTGAAATTGAGTAAGGTTGAATCCCAATCACTTTTCCAAGACTTTAGCACATTTATGGTTTTCACTGCTCATGTACTTCTCCATTGACCTGTCAATAAAGAGAGAAAGTAATGAAGGAATTGATTCTGGATTCTGTTGTGATTCCACTCATTCACAAATTAAAGACTACTGTTTGGAACAATCTCACTGGGTATCCATGCACAGAGAGGTTTCTCATCTGTGATTTGAACATCATCTCAGTCATCGCAGTGTGAGGACTGGTAACTTCTCGCTAACTGCTAGAGTAATCTACTGTGATCTAATATTAAAAATCACATAACACAAGGTTATAGTCCAACAGGTTTTTTTTTGGAAGCACTAGCTTTCAGAGCACTGCTCCTTCACAGCAGCCTGATGAAGGAGCAACACTTCAAAAGCTAGTGCTTCCAAATACACGTGTTGGACTATAACTGGTGTTGTGTGATTTTCAACTTTGTGTACCCCAGTCCAATACCAGCACCTCCAAATCATGATCTAATATGCTCTCAAGCATCCAAACTTTGCCAAAGCTGGCCAGGGAGATTGGAAGACAGTAAGACTTGACTGGCTATTAATGGGCAGGATGAAATGAAATCTTTGACTTCTTTTGTAATTATTGCCTCCCTTACAAACTGTAATGAAAAAGGTCTCTACTTGGTTATTCCCAATAACATCTGGTTAATTCAATGCAGAATTTATTTTTAAAATTCACTCACAAGATGTGAATGCGGTTGACCAGGCCAGCATTTATTGCCCAGAGGGCAGTAAAAAAAATCAACCACATTGATGTGGGTCTGGAGTCACATAGAATCATAGAATCTCTACACTGTGGAAACAAATCAATCGGTCCATCAAGTTCACACCGACCCTCCAAAGAGCATCCCACCCAGAACAACGCCTCCTAACCCATCCCTGTAACCCTGCATTTCCCATGGCTAACCCACCTAGCCTTCATATCTCTGGACATTTTGGGTAATTGAACATGGCCAATCCACCTGACCTGCACATCTTTGGACTGTGGCAGGAAGCTGGAGCACCCGGAGGAAACCCACAAAGATGCGGGGAGAACGCACCAACTCCACACAGTCACCTGAAGTTCGAATCAAACCAGGGTTCCTAGCACTGTGAGGCAGCTGTGCTAACAATTGAGCCACTGTGATGCCCAAATAGAGTGTATCAGGTAAGGATGGCAGATTTCCATCCTTGAATGGAATTAGTGAATCAAAGGGGCTTTTCATGGTCACTAGCCATTATAGATACAGAACTAACTCAAAGTTAGAAGACAGGGGGTGGTGGTGGAGGGTTGTTTTTCAGACTGGAGGCCTGTGACCAGTGGAGTGTCACATGGATTGGTGCTGGGTCCACTACTTTTAGTCATTTACAAAAATGATTTGGATGTGAGCATGTGGTATCATTAGTAAGTTTGCAGATGACACCAAATTTGGAGGTATAGTGGACAGAGAAGAGGGCTACCTCAAATTACAACAGGATCTGGACCAGATGGGCCAACGGGCTGAAACTGGTGAATGGAGTTTAATTTAGATAAATGTAAGGTGCTTAATTTTGGGAAAGCAAATCTTAGCAGAATTTATACACTTAATTGTGAAGTCCTGGGGAGCGTTGCTGAACAAAGAGACCTTGGCGTACTAGTTCATTGCTCCTTGAAAGTGGAGTCAGAGGTACATAAGATAGTGAAGAAGGCATTTGGTATACTTTCCTTTATTGGTCAAAGTATTGAGTACAGGAGTTGGGAGGTCGTGTTGCGGCTGTACAGGACATTGGTTAGGCCACTGTTGGAATATTACGTGCAATTCTGGTCTCCTTCCTATCGGAAAGATGTTGTGAAACTTGAAAGAGTTCAGAAAAGATTTACAAGGATGTTGCCAGGGTTGGAGGATTTGAACCATAGGGAGAGGCTGAACAGGCTAAAACTGTTTTCCCTGGAGCTGAGAGTTGACCTTATAGAGGTTTATAATATCATGAGGAGCGTGGATAGGATAAATAGACAAAGTCTTTTCCCTGGGGTGGGGGAGTCCAGAACTAGAGGCCATAGGTTTAGGGTGAGGGGGGAAAGATATAAAAGAGACCTAAGAGGCAACTTTTCCACACAGAGGGTGGTACGTGTATGGAATGAGCTACCAGAGTAAGTGGGGTGGCTGGTACAATTACAGCATTTAAAAGGCATCTGGATGGGTATATGAATAGGAAGGATTTGGAAGGATATGGGCCGGGTGCTGGCAAGTGGGACTAGATTGGGTTGGGATATCTGGTCGGCATGGACGGGTTGGACCGAATGGTCTGTTTCCATGCTGTACATCTCTATGACTCTACGTTCACCATTGAACTCTTAATTCCAGATTTTTTGGGGGATTCTGCTTTCACATTTGCCTTAACGGGATTGAAGCTCAGGTCCCCAGACATTACATCAGTCTCAGGATTAATAGTCTAAAATCACTTGGCCATTGCCTTTCCTCAAAGTATTTAGTCTTACCAGTATATGATTAAAGACTAGGGACTATTTCCTGTGGTCAAATACTTTCTTTGTTCTTGATACTTCCATAAAAGCTGATCATTGGAGCAAACCTCTCAGGAAAATATCCTAATTTGGGTACAATCTACATTTACCTTTTGCACATCTTGGCTTTCTTGCAATCTCTTCTCAGAAGCTGATAAAAAAAATTCTCTATGACTGATGAAAATGTTTCTACTCTAAAACAATAATGAAATTGTCTGTTCAGTTTGATCCACTGTAGCTCCAGGCAATGTGTCTTCTGTGATTTGAAGCTTATTCCTGGTACATGCACAGTTGTGTGTTCATAGGGTGTCAATCTGAATCTGAATCTCTGGTTACACAATGGTATTTTAACTATCTCTTTGGAATTCAGCAGTGTACTTGATGGATCATTCCCTCGCTATGTTTGAAAGATCAATCCCCATCAGGCAGTCTGTAAATCCCCAGATCCTTGCACATGCCTCTTTCTCTATTTTTGATTTGATTTATTACTGCCACATGTACCCAGGGACAGTGAAAAGTTTTGTTTTGCATGCAGTACAAGCAGATCATACTATACAAAGTGCATTAGGATAATAGAACAGAGCGAGGAATACAATGTTACAGCTCAGAGAAGGTGCACAATGAGTGAGATCAATTTCCGTCAAATAGTGAGCTGAGGCTATTTGAAGACAATTCAACAAAGCTCGCAGAGAGAGACATCCATCCAACTGCTTCAGTAGATGGCAATCTGGCAAAACTTACTGAATGTCTGCTCTTCAGTACAAATTTGACAGTTCCATTCAGAAGTCTCATAACAGTGGGGAAGAAGCTGTTCTTGAAACTGATGGTACATGTGTTTAAGCTTTTGTATTTTCTGCCCAACAGAAGAGGTTGGAAGAGATTATCGTCGGAGTGGGAGGGAGATCTTGAAATATGTTGTCTGCCTTCCCAAGGCAGCTGGAAGTGTAGCTGGTGTCAATGAATGGGAGTCAATGATGGACTGGGCTGTGTTCACAACTCTCTGTGGTTTCTGATGGTCCTGGGCAGAGCAGTTGCCATCCCAACAGTGATGCATCTAGATAGGGTACTTTCTATGGTACATCTATAAAACTTGGTAAGACTCTTTACCATGATCCAATTCAGTTTGGGAAGGACCCAGAAGTGAAATAGCCTGCTTACTTCTGCTATCATCCTGGACCTGAATGAGTGCTGCTGATAACATGTGGGAAGATACCTTTGTGGCCACAGTCATGAGAAATATGGGGCGATAATGCGGCAGCATGCCTGAAAAAATAATTTTCTTCTTCTATCTTCTGAAAAACTATTGTTTGGTCAACATTCTCAAGCCTCTGTTGACTTTTTCTCAAAAGATCTCTTAAAGGTTCTGTGGTTATCCCCCAAATATGTAATGAGATTGCCTATCTACTTGACCGATTGCAAAAAACGTTCGACTTTGTTGGCATTTTTTGGTTGACAGTGATGGCTTTCGTTTTGTTCTAGAGTTTGGCATTAGTTCTCTCTGTATGTCCTAAGGAAATCTAACTCGCTTTCCTGTGAATTTCTCCATCTTGCTCTCCACTGGGGAGGTGGTGCCACAGTGCTAGTGTAAATTGCCCGAGAACCCAGACTCATAGTCTGAGGACACATGTTTGTATCCCACCGTAGCAGAAGGTGATAGTTGAATTCAATAAGAGCTCTGGAATTTAAAAAAAAGCTACTCTAATGGCAAACGCTGTTGATTGTTGTAACAGCCCATTTGGTTCACTAATGTCATTTAAGGAAGGAAATCTGCTATCTTACCTATTCTGGCCTACGTTGGACTCCAGACCCACAACACTGTGATTGATTCTTATTTGCCCTCTGGGCAATCCCATGGCAAATAAACAGAAAGGGAGACTGGTTAATGCTCTTAGAAATTCACAAATTCTGAGGTCAGTTTCCTGTTCTGTATTACTGTGTACAATTATCTTATCTACATGAGAAATGATTCCTTTTCACCCCTCTAGAATGCGTGAAATTGCTAAAATACCCCTGGAGCTGATGGTAACCCAACAGGAAGCTACTTATAGTAGAAACACTGAAAAAAACCTGGTAGGCATTATTAAAAAAACTGTGGTTCATTGTCCAGCCTTATTTAGGAATACAAAATGTCCTCTGTCTAGCTTAATGAAGAGCAGGCACTCAGTACATTTTTCCAGATTGCCATCTACTGAAGAAGTTGGATGGATGTCTCTCTCTACAAGCTTTGTTGAATTCTCTTCAAATAGTCTCAGCTCACTGTTTGGTTCAGGAATGTGACAAGCTGAAACACCACTAAGTTGACTTTGTTCTATCTGATATTCCTCTTCTATCAAGGTCTTTAGTTTGTCCAGCAATGGGTACCGTAGCCTCTTGGCATTCTATGAACATATTGGCTTAGCTATTCTTCCCAACTCGGAGCCATACCGGACTTGAAACAATAACTATTTTCTCTCTCCGTAGATTCTGCCTGACCTGCTGAGTCTCCCCAGCACTTTCTGTTTATGTTTCAAATTCCAGTCATCCATCTGTTTATTAAGTCACTCCATTGGAACGATTCACCAACTTTCAGTTCGCCGTATGCTTAATGTTCCATGTTTTTCAAATGTCGGTCTAATACATACCCTACTGGAACACAATAAGAATGGCACATGACACTATTGCTCAGCGGTTAGCACTGCTGCCTCCCAGCACCCAAGGACCCGGGTTCAATTCCACCATTGGGCGACCGTCTGTGTGGAGTTTGCAGTTTCTCCATGTGTCTGTGTGGGTTTCCCTTGGGTGTTCCAGTTTCCTCCCACAGTCCAAAGATATGCAGGTTAGATGGATTGGCCATGTTAAGACACCCATGTTGTCCAGGGATGAGCAGGCTTGGTGGATTAACCAAGGGAATTACGGAGATAGGGTTGGGGGGGGAACGGTCTGGGTGGAATGCTCTTTGGAGGATCAGTGTGGGCTTGATGGACTGAATGGCCTGATTCCATGAACTGATCTGTGTTAATGCATTTTGGACTAAAATGGGCACTTGCAAGTTGACAGGCTGTGACTTGTGCAATGCTGCATGGACCAATGCTAGAACCTTCTGTCTATAGTAATGACTTTGAAAGGGAGACAGTGAATAAAATGTCTACGAGTGCTGACATTACAAAGCTGGTGAAAATGTAAACTGGAGGACAGAAAGAGGATGCAAAGAGATATGATGGGTTAAGAGACTGGGCAACAAAATAGCAGATGGAATGTCACGTATCGAGTCTGAGTTTATTCAATTTAATAATAAGAAAAGCAGAATATTTTTTAAAAGGAATGAAATTTGTAAATACCAAGGGACTTGGGTATACTGGTATGAGGAACACAAGAATTCGCAAAACCAATTAGGAAAGCAAATGATATGTAGGTTTTTATTGAAAGTGCATTGGATTATAAGAACATCAGTGCTACCAACTTCTAAGCAGCACGGTATATGATTGCTGAAAATCAGTGGAGATTGAATTGAAAATGAGTGTTCAACTTTCACTCCACGATACACCCTTTTAGAGTGGACAGAGGAACAGACCCTTTGGTCCAACCTGTCCATGCAGACCAGATATCCCAACCTAATCTAGTCCCATTCGCCAGCACTTGACCCATATCCCAATGGGCGGCACGGTGGCACAGTGGTTAGCACTGCTGCCTCACAGCGCTAGAGATCCGGGTTCAATTCCCGCCTCAGGTGATTAACTGTGTGGAGTTTGCACGTTCTCCCCGTGTCTGCGTGGGTTTACTCCGGGTGCTCCGGTTTCCTCCCACAGTCCAAAGATGTGCCGGTCAGGTGAATTGGCCATGCTAAATTGCCCGTAGTGTTAGGTTAGGGGTATGGGTGGGTTGCGCTTCGGCGGGGCGGTGTGGACTTGTTGGGCCGAAGGGCCTGTTTCCACACTGTAAGTAATCTAATCTAATATCCCTCTAAACCCTCCCTAGTCATTTACCCATCCAGGTGCCTGTTAAATGCTACACGTGTACCAGCCTCCACCACTTCTTGCGGCAGCTCATTCCATACACGCACCACCCTCTGCGTGAAAAAGATGCCCTTTAGGTCCCTTTTAAATCTTTCCCCTCTCACCTTAAACCTATGCCCTCGAGTTCCGGATTCCCCCACCCTGAGGAAAAGACCTTGGCTATTTATCCTGTCTAGCCCCTCAGGATTTTAAAAAGCCTCTATAATGTCACCCCTCAGCCTTCGACACTCCAGGAAAAACAGCCCCAGCCTGTTCAGCCTCTCCTTATAGCTCAAACCCTCCAACCTTGGCAACATCCTTAGCAAATCTTTTCTGATCTAAGATTGTTTGGAAAATCAAAGAGCTAATAAAGAAAATGTTTTTTTTTCTGACATTAGTTGAGTTTTGAGTCCAGTCAGCACCTGGTACAGCCACCGAGCTGAATAACTGGTATGAAGAAAGAAAATTTCTCTGATTAGAAAATTCTCACAGGGAAGCAGCAAAAACAATTGTCAGTCTAAAGTAAAGCTAGCAATACGGGAAAACAGCTTTTGCTTTTCAAGAAAACAGTAAGAGCAGTAAAAGGCCATTAGCAACCAAAGAAATATACTCTGATCAAGCAGCTATGAAAAGAGGTCAATTACTGAATATCCAAAGTGGATTCAGTCCTTTGGAGGAAAATAAAGTTGCATTTCTTCCCAAAAACCTAGGCTGTGAGGAAACACATTTTCGCCCAGAAGGTGGTGGGAGTTGGAATTCACTGCCTGTAAGGGTGGGAGACGCAGAAACCTACATCACATTTGAGGAGCATTTAAATGTGCACTTGCAACCCCAAGTGCTGGAAAATATAACGAGAATTGTTGCAAAAACAAAAAAACTGCTGGGAAAACTCAGCAGGTCTGGGAGCATCGGTGGAGAGAGAAAGCAGAATTAACATTTCTTGTCCAGTGACCTTACTTCAGAACTGGTTGCAGCCGCGAGAAGGTTACTATTTGTGACGAAGATGGGTTGGGGAAGGGGCAGAAGAGTAAAAAATAGGTGGAGATGGAGCCCAGAGAGAGAGAGAGAGAGAGAGAGAGAGGGAAAAAAAACATTTGGGTAGATGAAGGAATGGATAAAGGTCAGCCTGGGATTATCAACAGACCCAAAATGATGCTGCCAGACCTGCTGAGTTTTCCCAGCAATTTCTGTTCTCGTTTCTGATTTCCAGCTTCCGCAGTTCTTTGGTTTTTTTTGATAAAATCGTTAGGTGATTGTTTCCGACTAGCACAGATGCTATGGACTGAAGGGCCTTGATCTGTGCTGTAAATCTCTATGACTCCTATGACAAAGTTAACAGCAAGAGAATTAAGGACATTTTTCAGGAGCACATTTTAAGTAAATCAATTGAAAAAGTTGGGAATAGAATTTCTTTGTTGGAATTTTAAGTTTCAGAGCCATAATGTGTTAAATCTTTAGTATTTTAATGGTTTGAGAAGGTTTTACTCAGCTTCTGAGAAGCAAATTTAACTATAATCACTTAGAAATGGCAAAACATAGAATAAGAATTGTGAAAATTGATCATTCTGTGTCAAAATCAATGCAACAATGCTTTAGACATAGACAAAAATTGACACAATTTCCTGGCAGCCATCTTTGATACAATCAAAAAGTCATTAAAACTAGCGATTTTTGAGAATATTTGTAGCTCAGATTGATGATATGTATATAGGTTAACTCGCTGTCAAAGTGGTGTCTTTCTTTGTATGTATGGAAACTAGTGATAGTGGGCAGTGCCTTTCAGTGGCTAACCGGTATTCATGTATCCTGGTGGCAAGTTTCCTGCTTGTTTGTTCGATGTAGTGTTTTTTTGTAAGTCTTGCATGGTATTTTGTAAATGACATTAGTCTTGCTGGCAGTATCTAATGGATCCTTTAGGTTCGTTAGTCGCTGTTTTCAGTGTGTGGTTAGTTTTGTGGGCTACCATGATGCCAAAGGGTCTGATACTACCAGCTAAACTAACGTCGTTTACAAAATCCTATGCAAGAACTAGGACAATGCTCTTATCATACCACCCGTGCTTCACCAGAGACTCTCACTGATGATGTTACCTAGGCATGGTGACGAAATGTCTGAAAACAAAACCTTCCAGCTCAGTGAGCTAACTTACATACAAGTCATTAAAATGTTTTGATTGATATCTGAAGTAACTGCACAAAGGCTGTATCCCATTACCAAGTCGCCCTTTATTTACATGTACACTGTACATGGACTGTGGCCAGCCAGCTCAGGCCAGTCTTTAGACTGAGGAGACTTTCTGAATCTTCCATTTATATCTGTCAGCCAGGGTTCCCTGATTAGGCCAGGTTAACGACCCCAATTAAGGATCTCATACTCAAAGAGATCCACCTGGCCCTTGTTCCAATCACTGCAATATCGCTTTGAGAAAATTTCCACTCACAGATCTTTCAGAAATCCTTCAGACATCTTGGAAAATAATGTTTTCATTCAATTTCATTCAGCATATGAATAAGCAAGGACTGGGGGAGGGGGGGGGGGGTGGTATTATGGAGCATGTCCAGGCAGAAGAGATTGGTTTAATTTGACGTCATGTTTGACACAACACCATGGGCTGACGGGCCTGTTCCTATGCTGTACTGTTCCATGGTCTATACAGTACCGTGTACAGCTGGTACAATAAAAACAAGACAAAAACAAGACAGAACAAAGGTGCTGTGTGAACACACAGACTACACGAGAGTACAGTCATACACAGGGCAACATAAAGTGCATAGAAGAATGCAAAACATGCAAGACAGCGCAGTAATTCCAGACAAGACAAGACAATAGGCACAATGATGGACAAATTACAATGTAACAATGAATGGACATAGTTTTAGGGTGAGGGGCAGGAGATTCAGAGGGGGCTTTGGAAAATATTTTTCACTCAGTGGGTAGGGAGAATCTGGAATGCACCGCCTGGTAAGGAAAGGGAGGCTGGAAGACTTGCGAACTTTCAAAAAAATTTGCATGAGTACTTCAAATGTCAGAGCAGTCACGGTGGCTCAGTGGTTAGCACTGCTGCCTCACAGTGCCATTGGTCCCCCCCTCGGGCGACTGTGTGGAGTTTGCACGTTCTCCCTGCGTCTGTGTGACTTTTCTCCTGCAATCCAAAGAGGTGCAGGTTAGGTGAGTTAGCCAAGCTATATTGCCCATGGTGATTCGGGATGTGTAGGTTAAGAGCATTAGTCAGGGGAAATGTAGAGTAATAGGTGCAGGGGAATGGGTCTGGTGGGATACTCTTTGGAGGTCAGTGTGGACTTGTTGGGCTAAATGGCTTGTTTCCACACTGTAGGGATTCTAATTCTAAAACATTCAAAGAAATCGGACACATGCAGGAAATTGGGATTAGAACATTTTTAATGAATCATAGAATCCCCACAGTGTGGAAAAAGGCCCTTCAGCCCAACAAGTCCACACTGACCTTCCAAAGAGTAACTCACCCAGACCCATTCCCCTCCCATATTATCCTGCATTTACCCCTGACTAATGCACTTAACCTTCACATCCCTGAACACTATTGGCACTTTGGCATTTTATTTCAGATTTCCAGCATCAAGGGACTGAACAATGAAGGCAACCATGAGAAACACCTTTTTGAGAGTCCAGGACCAGAGGGCATAGTCTCAGAATAAAAGGGCACCAATTGAAGACTGCGATCAGGAGGAATTTCTTCTCTCAGAGGGTTGTGAGTCTTTAGAACTCCTTGCCACAGAGAGCTGTGGGGTCAGAGTGTTTTTCTGCATATTTAGGGCTGAAAAAGATAGATTCTTGATCAGTCAGGTAATCCAGGGATATAAGGAAAAGGCAGAAAAGTGCATGTGCGGAATGTCAGATCAGCCATTATCCTATATAATAGAGGAACGGACTTGAGGGACTGAACGGCCTACTCCAGCTCCTATTTCTTGTGATCTTATTGTTATAAAATTGAAGGCATATACTGTACCTTTAAGAGAAAGTGAATGCTCTTCTGAACTGAGAGATTGCAAGTACTGTGCATACGACTAGATGATAGACCTAGAGTGTACTGGAAAATTGAAAGTATGTAGCATTTGGGTGTGAAATGGATACCTGAGTTTTGGTTGCTGTTTTGACAACAATTCAAATTTATTCAATTAGTTTAAATTATGCCATAGGATACTAAATCCCAATCAAGTCTGAATTCACTGTTTTGCCAACACTGAATCAATCAGCTGATCTGATGTTGGGAGGGTGTAAGATTGTGGACATTTTGAAAATTGGTCAGAGAGCAACAGCCATAGAGAGAGAAACTCCCAGAGAGCTAATTGTCCATCTAACATTTTGCTCTCTAAGAAATTAGAAAACACTCTCAAAGGTGTCTTTTTATGCAAAACATACCCGCAGTAAAATGAAAGAAGATGATCCAGGGAGATCAGCAGACAGAAGAGTGAAGACACAGAAAAAGACAGAGACTGTGTTATGGTTTCGAAATTAAATTGATGTAATTTTAATAAGTGTCTTATTGGAACAACATATTGCTATCGAGTTGGAGGCAGATAGTAAACAGTTAGGAGAAAGGGATGGGCTTAGAGTTGTGACTAGATTTTGTTTAATGTTCACTTTTAGAGTTAGAAAATAAATTGATGTTATTTTCTTTAAATAGTGGAATTGTGAGTTCTCTGTCACTCATATTTTAACAGATTGTGAGGCAAGGTGAGTTCTTCTGGGTGTTTAGATTAATTAACAGAGGGGTTCGCCTCCATGTTGTAACATTATGGCTTTTATCTTGCACGCATCAGGACAACTACAAGAGTGCCAAATTTCAAACGATTGCAAATCATATTACAGTAGAAGTTAAATCATACCATTTATATCTTGAATTTGGTACTTCTCATACCTCTGTCCCAGGTGTATAAAAATCACTTGTTAGCACAGCACGCGCCTTTTTATGTTATGCACTATCTAATCGATGCTCTATGTTTTGCTCCAATTTCTCTTGGATAAGACAAAGGAAAACATGCAGGCTTTCCAGATCAGATCACAACGTAGTAACCCATTCTGGAAATGTACCCTCATGAGCAAAGTACTAGATTTGATTGTGATGCCTCTTTAGGCGATTAGCCTGCCAACATCTGCCATGAAAGTTTCCAGTAAATAAAACCCCAGATTGGGTTGTAATTGGACCCTAGCAGGGAATTGAAGTCTTTGTTAGAAGAGTGAAAGGGGTGAAAAGCAGCAAGGATAAACGAATGAACTATGTAAATGAACAGATAGAAGATGAGATGAAATTTTACAATTGCACTTGGCAAAGTTTATTATTGGCTTGCAATCACAATGGAAATATATTAAAATGTAAGCCATGTACTGGCAAATTCAGTCAAATAAATAAAGAACTCTGTGGATCTGAAACAAACAGAAACAGAATTCGCTGGAGAAACTCAGCAGGTCTGGCTGTCTTCGTGGAGGGGGGGGGAGAAAATCTTCTTCAGAACAGTCAACACAATCAAAATCCTTTCCTCTTAACATCGAGTTATAGATATAGCATCACAGAGTCATACAAGATGGGAAGAAAACCTTTCAGCCCTGACAGTCCATGATGACCATCATGGCTAAACAAGGTCATGGTTTTAGGAGTGCGGTGCTGGAAAAGCACAGCAGGTCAGGCAGCATCTGAGGAGTGCATCCTGACCTGCTGTGCTTTTCCAGCACCACACTCCTTGACTCTGACCTCCAACATCTGCAGTCCTCACTTTTTTCACAGTTTTAGGGTACAGGGTAAGTGAGTCCAAAATCTGGGGTCCCAGCTGAAGGAAAAGTGGGTAAGCCATTTTGGAATGAGATAAGAAGAAATGTTTTCATGGGGAGAGACATAGGCCTGTGGAATTCTCTGCCACAGAATGCAGCTGAAGACAAAATACTGTGTGTTTTCAAGAAGGAACTAGATACAATTCTCAGGGTTAAAGGGATCAAAGGGTATAGTGATGAAAGGAAGAAATTAATGCTAATTTGGATGATCAGCCATGATCGTATTGAATAGCAGAGCAGACTCGAAGGGTTGAATGGCCTACTCCTGTTTCTATTTTCTTAGTTTCAAAGTTTAACGTTTTGCTCTCGAATCTATTCTTCTGAGTTCAGTGCCCATATTGCACTTCTGGCCATTCTTCAGTGGCTTCCAAGGAAGCTACACGCTGATAAAATTAATTGCTTGGCTTTAGAAATGCCTTTACTGTAACTAAGGACCAAAGGGATGAAAAAAACGAACAGAGTCCTGTCTGCTTGAATTGCTCCACTTTCAGAGAGGATTGTTTGGACTTCATCTTCGTACTGAGAGGAGAGCATTCAGAGAAATCTGTACTTCATCAGGACCCACAAATTTCTGGCATTGTGACCAGGTACTTGTTCACAAATGTGCCTTTAGTAAATGCGTTTTGATGGCTGGGCTCTTAACTAAAACTTTGCACTAAAACTTTCTAGTCAAGTTGCGAAAATGTTCTTACTGCTTTAAAAAAAATTATTATATTTTCTTGGAGCACCAAAAAAGAAGCTTTTTAAACATACAATAGATGTTGTCTTGTTACTCCCCTTCCAGCTGATTAGACGTTTTTTTCTTACAACATGTGATTTTATTGATTTTATTTTTGACATAGCAATAGCTCTTTCTCTTTGACAGACGTGACACCAACAATTCCACACAAAAATACATCCCCAGTTGCTCTTTAGCTTTGAAGAGCTTTGACATTCACTGTCAAGTTTTCTTTTCTTGTTGGTCGACATTTTTGGAGAGCCCATCTTATGTAGCCATAGCGGCCATGCAAATGCGGACAGTTCCTGTGGTGTTTCAATGCTGCTGTTTCCTCAATAACTTTCTGAAGACCAGATTGAATCACAAAGGAGGCACATGTGGCGCCCTCAAGCCATAGATTTGACTTACTGCCTCAAAAGATGGCTGTGATGGGAATGTTACGTTAAATGTATGTGCACAATGCCTGACAGGGGCTTTCCAATGTCACACATTACTGATTTTGGAACTTAAAGTCATCCAAGAAAATGTCATGTCATATTCGGCCTAACAGCTGCTAATGCTCACTCGAAAAGACAGTGAAACACTAAGTGACTGAATTGACCCTGCTCCTCTCGGGATGCTACTCTCCAAAACCTTGCAGCTACAAAAAGGTGAAAGACTGGTGTTTTTGAGCATCCTTAAAACAGAGTGGAGAAGCAAGACTTTGTGTTTTAAGATCACAGAGGGAAAGCATAGTTGACTTTTTCTAAATCATGGAGAAATTTTTTCATAATATATTAAGAGTGTGTATTTCCAGTGCAGAAGGGTCAGTAACAGGGAAATGTATATTGAAGAAAATTGGCAAAGGAACTAGAAGAGAGGATTTTTCTTTTGTAAATTAATGCCTTGTGGTGATATAGAATGCACATTCCAAAATGGTGATCCAAGCAGGTTCAACTGAATCCGTCAAAGGGCGATTGGATTGACACTTCAGTCAAAACTTTGCACCAAAAAGGAAGAGTAATGGGGCTCTGTCTCAAAGGCAGAGTTGGGCTGAGTGAGCTGTCAGATGAGCTTGTCCAGCAGGAGTCGCGTGCACAGCCGGTGAATGATTGCTTATTTTGACATTGTGTTTTCCATTTTACCTCCTTGTGCTTTGCAAAACCTTACCCCCTAAGAGAGAAAGTGTTGTTCTCAGGTTCATAAAGATAAATTGCAGCATGCTGCTGTGCTGAGGGACCTGGGTGTCCTTGTTCATGAATCACAAACAGTTGGTTTGCAGGTGCAGCAGGTGTATTGTCCTTCATTGTGAAAGGAATGGCGTTTAAAAATAGGGAGGTTATGTTGCAGCTGTATAGGATGCTAGTGAGGCCACTCCTGGAGTACTGTGTACAGTTTTGCTTTCTTTACTTGAGAAAGAATGTACTGGCACTGGAGGGAGTGTGGAGGAGGTTCACTGGGTTGTTTCTGGAATTGAGAGGATTGGTTTATGAGGAGACTTTGAGTAGACTGTGACTATACTCACTGAAACTTAGAAGAAAGATAAGGGATCTTACAGAAACATTTCAAGTTGTGAAGGGATCAGATAAGATAGAACCAAGGAGATTGTTTCCACTGGTGAGTGAAACTAGAACGGGGGTGCACAGCCTCAAAATAAGAGGGAACTGATTTTGGAGTGAGTTGAGGAGGAACTTCTTCACCCAGAGGATTGTGACTCTGTGGAATTCCCTGCCCAGGGAAGCAGTTGGGGCTACCTTGTTGAATGTTTTTAAGGCAAAGATAGATAGATTTTGACCAGTAAAGGAATTAAGGGTTATGGGCAATCACAAAGGCCAACCTCCCATCTATACAATCCATCTCCCAGGCCCGCTGTCAAGGAAAGGCCACCAGCATTCTCAAATATCCATCCCACCCTGGCAATGCTTTTCAACAACCTCTACCATCGGGGAGTAGGTACAGAAGCTTGGACATACGCACCAGCCAGTTTCAAAAAAGTTTCTACCCTACTGTTGTTAGAATACTGATTGGATTCCCAAACTCTTAACATTCATCTATACCTGTGTTTTTGTTTTTGCTGATGTTTCCCTACTATTTACTATCTATGCTACTTAACTCTGTGAACTGCCTGTATTGCTCGCAAAACAAAGCTTTTCACTGTACCTCGGTACACGTGACAATAAATTCAATTCAATTCAATTATGGTGAGTGGGTGGGTAAGTGGAGCTGAGTCCATGAACAGATCAGCCATGATCTTATTGACTGGCGGAGCAGGCTGGAGGGGTCAGGTGCTCTACTCCTGCTCCTAGTTCTGATGCTCTCGTGTTCATTTTCAGAATTGAACATTTGAAGTTTACTGATGACACAATGTGTGCTGTGAGGAGGATATGAGGAAACGTCAAGAGGATTTGGACAGGCTGGGTTAATAGCCATGGACACAAAGGATGGAAGAGTATATGGAAAAACATGTGCTCCACTTTGGAAGGAACTATGGTAACACAGAACATTTCTGAAATCATGAAAGATTGGGAAGTACTGATGTCCAAAATTTATTACTGATTGAAAGCAAACGTATGCCAATGCAGTAAGCTAATAGTGAGAGTAAATATTACTGTGGTCTTTACTGCAAGAGGATTTGGCAGTATGCTAATAACGAGGGTAAATGGCACTGTGATATTTACTGCAAGAGGATTTGAGTGGTGTTTTACTTGGACAGAACCTGGAGAATTCTGTACAGTTTTGGTATTCATAGATAATGCAGAATATAAAACAAACACAAAAATTGCTAGAGAAACTCAGCAGAGATGGACAGCATCCTTGGAGAGAGCAGCAGAGTTAATGTTTCGAGTCTGGTATGACTTATCTACAGGAATACAGTTTATCGGATTGGCTGGTGCATTCAAGTCATTTCCTGAATTTGTATTCATGACTGATGGTGGTGGGTGAATGGGGGTGGGGGGTTCTGGAATGGATTACCTGGGAGGACAGTTGAGGCAGGAAACCTGAACCTTCCAAAAGTACTCAGATGAGCAACTGAAATGTGAAAGTCTTCAAGGCTACAGGTTGAGGTTGGGAATGTGGGACTTGTGTAGATTTAATGCAGCTTTGGAGGGACAGATGCAATGGGCTGAAGGGCCGCTTATGTATTGTATGATTCTACAGTCATTGACCTGAAACCTTGGGACTGAAACCAAGCGGACGTTGTCATGGGGAGTTTAAAATGGATGGATCATAAGGGAATGTTGAATCCTTTTTGAAGGTGGGAAGTTCCTTTAAACTGAAACAAAGCCACACGAAATGATCCCCATCCCCAGATCCATCGTCTAGCCTTCCTGCCTCTTCATATGTGGCCTTCAGATCCCAGGAGGTATCAGTTGGATCCTCAGAGTTATGAGTTTGTGCAGCTCACTATTAATAACATGGAGACTATCTCAGGTGTGTTTTATAAATTTCACTTCTCATTCCGTGGAACGCTAAAGAATACAGTTTTGTCCAACGTCTTATTGAAGGACCTCTGTTGTTACATAGTGGAAAAACAAAAACAGATCATGTGTACATGTGGAGGGGTTATGTGTTGTGTTCAATCCTATCATCTCTTGGAATGCCGAGGATAGTGAGAATTGGTCAATATTACAGGATGAAAGAATCACGGATCCTGCTAGGACAGGATGAATTTGTAGATGTGGTCACTCATTCATTGGTTCCATGGGATGGTCTTCTTTCCTGCTGCACTATTGTTCCTTATTGACAGGAGTTGCCCACAGAACCACGTTAAAACCCTTTCATCTCAGTGCTCATCAACAGGGAGAAGATATTAAAGATATTGAAGTTTTCTCGTCTCCTTTAGAAAGCTTCTTTTGTATTACAAATCTTTCAGTAGACTGTGAATTGTGACACATTGGAGTATAATCTAACCCAAATTGGAATCTGGCTTTGATAGTCTTTTTTTATTGTTTCAACGAGGTAGTTTTTCACTGAATCACAAAATTACAAAGCTGCAGATTCAGTTTTTAACAATAAAACAGAAGTCTATTACACAAAAGAACTGAAAACCAAAGTAGGGTAAGCCATATTGTTCGTCTGCAACACAAGCTTACAGATTTTGTTTCATATTGTAAAATATAATTCATTAATGAGTTTTGAGAAAATTTGTAGCTCAGGTTGAGGTTCTGGATGTAGGTTTGCTCGCTGAGCTGGAAGGTTCGTTTTCAGATGTTTCGTCACCTAATATGTTACCTAGTATTGTGACGAAATGTCTGAAAACGAACCTTCCAGCTCAGTGAATGAACCTACATCCATAATTCATTAATCCCAACAGAAATTCTTTATAGTACTTATACCTGAGAGAATTCCCTTCTCTCTCATATCCATGACTGATTTCAATGTGGTTTCAATTCCCAGTTTTGAGAATCCAATAGCTTTCATACAACTGAGCTTAGACCTTCTCAGCTTCAAAGAACCCATCCATGGTTTTAACAAAACTCTGCTGGCCTGGAACTTTCAAGCTAAACTTCTGACACTTACCAGCTCAATTCTTCAGGCGCAACTGTCATAGATATCTAGCTTCAGCTAAATCTTCCACAAACTGAGGCCAAGTGTTTTTTTTTTCAAACTATGGATGTTTTCCCTAAGACAGAAAAAGAAATCCCAGAACCAACTCTCTGGAATCACTACGTCCTGAGTAAAATAAAATTGCCCAAGTGACTGCTCCTGGTTAATCAGAATTGTTATCTCTCAGGATTTGTTTTATTCATCCCTGGGATGTGAACAGGCTCAACCAGTGTTTATTATCCATCCCTACTTACCCAGAGATTAGTTCAGAGTCAGCCATATTGCTGTGAGTTTGGAATCATTTGTGAGTAGCATCGGGTAAGGACAGCAATGTCCTCTCCTCAAGAATATTACTGAAGTAAGAAGGGATTTTCCTGATTTAAATCTATGTCCTCTTGTTCTTGTTCCTTTTACACATGGGAACGATTTCTGCCTGTTTGCTCTATCCAGCCCACTCATGGTTTTAAAAAGCTACAGAGTAACTTTTCTAATTGATCACTGGGTTGCCTTAGAGTTGTAGTTCTTTTCAATATTCTAACCCCTGTACAGATTCTCCATATCTTCGACATCTTTGGGCAGCACGGTGGCTCAGTGGTTAGCACCACTGCCTCACAGCACCAGGAACCCGGATTAGATTCCACCCTCGAGTGACTGTCTGTGTGGAGTTTGCAGGTTCTCCCCACGTCTGCGTGGGTTTCCTCTGGATGCTCTGGTCTCCTCACACATTCCAAAGATGTGCCGGTTAGGTGAGTTGGACATGCTAACTTGCCCATTGTTTAGAGGTGAATATAGGATAGGAAAATGAGTCTGGGTGGATTACTCTTTGGAGGGTCAGTGTGGACCTGTTGGGCCGAAGGGCCTATTTCCACACTCGAGGGATTCTATTTGTCCCAGTGGTAGTAATAAGAAAACATTAGAGATTAAGTCTACGAGACCAATGTCAAGAGTGGAGTTTTAAAGACAAAATAAGATGAACAATAAATCAGTTCATGTCACTTTCTCTCTCTCTCTCTCTCTCTGTGCTTCAAAGTAACCCTACTCAGACCAGGCTTTATCTAGTAATCCACAGTTAAACCATAATCTGCAGGCACTGGCTTTGTGCTCAGATAATATACTCAAAGATGCTAGGGTAGCCTGAATGCTTAATCAGATTACTCATATTCTCTGTGACTGAGAAAGCTTCATTAAAAAGGGACTAATATTTTAATCGTCTTAATTTTCAAATATTCATCCATTTTAAAAAAAAGCGTTGCACAAAGAGCAATTTACATTCAAATGAAATGAAATCAACAGCTTTCATTTGCTACGCCTGAAATGAAGGAACAAAAAACAAGCCATGATTGGAAGTCCTGCAAGTGTCCAGCATTTTAGGGTTTATTAAAGTGCACTTGAGAGAGGAAGGAGTTTGAATCACTTTCTTGTGCGTCAAATACATTAACAACCATGTAACATTTCAAAATGAAGGAATCAACATGTGTAATAAGCAGCGTAACCATGGGATCACTTTGAATTGTTTCTCGACCAACATCACGTCTAGTGTTCCCCAGTGATCTGTACCTTCCTCCTCCTATTTCACATCTATGTGCTGCCCCCTAGAGGTTACACCTGAAAGGGTAGTTTTAATCACAGAATTGTTACAGCCCACAGAGAGGCCATTTGTCAAATGATTTCTGCACCAGTTCTATAATCCAGAGTCAAACTCTTGCCCTTTCCCCATATCCCTGCATGCCATTTCTATCCAAATAATCATCCCAATGAAATCTTGAAGATGTTAAGTGGAAAAGGGAAGGTGGCTAAGGTGGTATGATGGCTCAAAGCACCAGGGACCCGGGTTTGATTCCAGCCTCGGGCGACTGTCTGTGTGGA
The DNA here is from genome assembly GCF_047496795.1 of Chiloscyllium punctatum. Taxonomy (NCBI): domain Eukaryota; kingdom Metazoa; phylum Chordata; class Chondrichthyes; order Orectolobiformes; family Hemiscylliidae; genus Chiloscyllium; species Chiloscyllium punctatum. Next base: position 12,142,022 of record NC_092744.1, read on the forward strand.
GTTTGCACGTGTCTGCGTGGGTTTCCTCCGGGTGCTCTGGTTTCCTCCCACAGTCCAGAAATTTGTGGGTTAGGCAGATCAGCCATGCTAAATTGTCCATGTTGTCCAGGGATGTGCAGGCTGGATGGATTAGCCAAGGGAAATGTGGCATTATGGGATAGTGTGGGATGATCTTCAGTGGGGTGGTGCAGATGCACTGGCCTGAATGGCCTCTATCTGCACTGTTAGGATTCTGTGATAAAGATAAACTGTTTTCTGGGCATCGTCTGAGAATTAGGACTAGGCCATTCAGGGGAGATATATGGAAACATTTCTATACATTAATGGTGGTAAATGCTTGGAACTCTCTTCTACAAACAGCAGTGGATATTGGATCAGTTGATAGTTTTAAATCTGAAAGAGATCAATTTTTGCTGAACAAAGGTTTTAAGGGAGATATGCCAAAAGCAGGTGTGTGAAGTTTAGTCACAGATCAACCATAATTTCATTGAATGATGGAAAACGGTTGAAGGGCTAGATACCTCTTAGTGTTTGATATTTCCACTTGTTAGGTCAGTATAGGGGGAAATTAAGATTCAATAACATTGCTGTGGGTCTGGAGTCACGTGGTCCAGATTGGGTTAGATGCACGATTCTTTAAAATTCATTCACGTGACTGTTACTAGCTGGGCCAACATTTATTGCATATCTCTAGTTGCCTTTCCTCAATGACTTTAGGGACCTACACGGGACTTTTACAAGAATCAATGAAAGTTCAATGTCAATGGAGTGGCGGAGACTGAAGGGTGATCTTACAGATGTTTATAAAATCATGAGGGTCATGGATTGGGTGAATTGTCAAGGTCTTTTCCCCAGGGTAAGGGAGTCGAAAACTAGAGGGCATAGGTTAAAGGTGAGAGCAGAAAGATTTAAAACAGACCTGGAGAGTAACTTTTTCACGCAGAGGGTGGTACTTGTATGGAATAAGCTGCCAGAGGAAGTGGTAAACCCCGGTACAATTATAGCATTTAAAAGACATTCAATTTAAGACTGAGATAAGGAGGAATTTCTTCTCTCAGAGTTTGGTACAACTTCAATTTCATGGCTATATAAATAAGAAGTTGGGTTAAGTGCTGGTAAATGGGACTATATTATTTTATGATTTAGAGATGCTAGTGTTGGGCTAGGGTGTACAAAATTAAAAATCACACAACACCAGGTTATAGTCCAACAGGTTTATTTGGAAGCACTAGCTGTCGGAGCGCTGCTTCTTCACAATTACCTAATGAAGGAGCAGCACTCTGAAAGCTAGTGCTTCCAAATAAACCTGTTGGACTATAATGTTGTGTTGTGTGATTTTTAACTCTATATTAATTAAGGATATCTGGTTGGCATGGATGAGTTGGACCAAAGGGTCTCTTTCCAACTTATACATTTTTTTTTTAGATTAGATTAGATTACTTACAGTGTGGAAACAGGCCCTTCGGCTCAACAAGTCCACACCGCCCTGCCGAAGCGCAACCCACCCATACCCCTACATCTACCCCTTACCTAACACTACGGGCAATTTAGCATGGCCAATTCACCTGACCTGCACATCTTTGGACTGTGGGAGGAAACCGGAGCACCCGGAGGAAACCCACGCAGACACGGGGAGAACGTGCTAACTCCACACAGTCAGTCACCTGAGGCGAGAATTGAACCCGGGTCTCTGGCGCTGTGAGGCAGCAGTGCTAACCACTGTGCCACCGTGCCGCCCACCACCGTGCCGCCCACCACTGTGCCGCCCATGGCTGTATGTATCTCTGTGGTTATCAATTTCAGATTTCTTTTTATTGAATATCAATTCCACCTGCAGCCATGAAGGGATTTGAATCCATGTCCCCAGAGAATTTGCCTGGATCCTGGGAATGTTAGTTCAGTGCCATCATGACCATTCACTATCTCCAGCACAGCCCTCAACATCCCATCCCATCCCATCCCATCCCATCCCATCCCATCCCATCCCATCCCATCCCATCCCATCCCATCCCCAACCCCTCCCCCCATTTCTAACGTACTCAACATCTCCTGCTCAGCTTTGCCTAACAAGGCATTCACCTCAAAGTCTATGTGGAAGCCAAGACATGCTGGCCTTGCCACCGAGTCTACATTCTACAAAACCAAAGGAAGGTCACAGAATTAACCAGATGATCATATAGATCTAGAAAGGTTCTAGAGAGTTCTCAAAAGCTGGGTCAGAATAATAATTAAATTCAAGATGAGCAGACTTTGATCTATCTCATACAGATCGTAACCCCAACAACTTATTGATCAATTTGTCACATGGCAATGGCCATGTGTATAATTTTTCTGAAGAGGAAATGTCAAAGACACACACTGAGTTAGTTGTCATGTCCACACCATTTAAGAAAGGATACATTGGGCAAAGAAAAGAACACTATTAGTAAGTCAATTGTCTCTCCATTCCAAAATATTAGACCCAACACCATGTGCTCCTGTCTTCAAAGTACATTCTTATATACATTCTTTTTGGAAATCCAGATAAAGTCATTAGAGATGTACAGGACAGAAACAGACCCTTCAGTCCAACTCATCCATGCTGACTAGATATTCTAAATTAATCTCGTCCCATTTGCCAACGTTTGGCCCATATTCCGCTAAACCCTTCCTATTCATATACCTATTTGGATGCCTTTAAATATAATTGTACCAGCTTCCATTACTTCCTTTTGCAGCTCATTCCATATATGCACCACCCTCTGGGTGAAAACGTTACCCCTCAAGTCCCTTTTATATCTTTCCCCAACTACCTTTACAGGTTCACTTTTATCAAGCTCATTTCTTACATCACTACACCCCCCCAAAATAAAACTCGAGTATATTTGTATTCCATGATTTTCCTTCTGATCAAGAATCTATCTCATCCTTAAAATATACACAAGGACTTTGTTCCCCAGCTCTCTGTGGCAAGGAGATCTAAAGTCTCACGACCCTCTCAAAGAAGAAATTCCTCCTTAACTCATCTTCAGTTCGAAGACTTTCCCTCTAATCCTATACTCCCCAATGAGGGGAAACATCCTCTCAACATTTACACTGTGAAAATCCCTTAGAAATCTTATTTATGTTAATGAGATCACCTCCCACTCTTCTAAACTCCAGTGAGTAAAGTCCCAACCTCTTTAACCTTTGCTCAAGAGACAATCCTTCCAGAGCAGGGATCATACTAATGAACCTTCTGTGAATTGCCTCCAGTGTAATGACATCTTTCCTTCAGGAAGAGAACCAAAACACTACTCCAACTGTGGTCCCACCAGCACCATATGCAGTTGCAATAAGATTTCGTTGCTCTTGTAGTCCAATCCCCTTGAAATAAGGGCCAACATTCCTTTACCCTTCCTGATTACCTGCTGCACCTGTGTGCTAGCTTTCTGCGTTTCATGCACAAATCCCCCCTAAGTGACTTTGTCTTGCAGTTTTCTCCATCTAAATCATGTTTTGGCTTTTTGTTGTCCCTTCCAGAATAAACAACTTTGGATTTCCTCACATTATACAATGTTTGCCTATGTTATGCCCACTTACTTAATCTATCTACATCACTCTGTAAACTGTTTGTATCCCTTTCACAGCCCAACTTTCTATATACTTTTGTGTTGTCTGCAAATTTGACTGCAGAACATTCATTTCCTTCCTCCAAGTCAATAATATATATTGCAAACAGTTGCAGTCCAAGCTCTCATCCCTGTAGAAGCATACTGGTCACAGATTGCCAAGCTAAGAAAGAATCCTCCATACCCATTCGCTCTTTCACGCCCATGGGCTGCTTCTATAATCCATGTCAATGTGCTTCCAACACTGTTATAATTTTCCAAGTGTTGTTTGCTTAATAATAGATTCCAGTTTATTCCCAATCTCTGATGTTAGGCTAACAGGCATCGATGAGGGGAGCAAAGGTGTGGTAGCTAAACTTGCAGATGACACAAAGACAGATTGGAAAGTATGAGAAAGTCAGAAATCACATGACTTCAGGTTATAGTCCAACAGGTTAATTTGAAACCACAAACTTTTGTAGTGCTGTCCTCCATCAGGTGAAGTGGATGGAAACACATAGGCACAGGATTATAGGCAGAGAGATAATAGCAAGGTAATTCCAGGTAGTTAAGAGTGTCAACAGATTTTGGGCGGCACGGTGGCACAGTGGTTAGCACTGCTGCCTCACAGCGCCTGAGACCCGGGTTCAATTCCCGCCTCAGGCAACTGACTGTGTGGAGTTTGCACGTTCTCCCCGTGTCTGCGTGGGTTTCCTCCGGGTGCTCCGGTTTCCTCCCACAGTCCAAAGATGTGCAGGCTAGGTGATTTGGCCATGCTAAATTGCCCATAGTGTTAGGTAAGGGGTAAATGTAGATGTAGGGGTATGGGTGGGTTACGCTTCGGCGGGGCGGTGTGGATTTGTTGGGCCGAAGGGCCTGTTTCCACACTGTAAGTAATCTAATCTAATCTAGATATATACAAATAGTGTGAGTGAAGTGTTCAGGCTGGAGAACAAGTCTTTGCAGGTGATCAAAAGAGTCAGAGTGTGCATTAATGAAGTGTCAACAGCTGAATAACCTACGAACTGATTGATTCAGGCAGAGAGATAATTACAAAAAAAATCAACAATAAGATGGTGTTAGAGACAAGATATGAGGTGAAGAGAGCCGAGGTTATTATACCAAATATCCACACCATGCTTTATTTTAATGTTACAGAAAGTATCACATTGATCGCAGCATCAAATATAACAACATGTTGGAGGTACTCTCACGAGATGTTAGAACCAGTGGCAACTTTAGTCAACAGGGTATTATCAGATATGTAACAGTAACATCAGTATTAATTTCCTTTGATTCAATATAAATTATTTCAAGATAAAAGGAACTTTTAAGAGTCTTTCATTAAAATAAAGGAGAATTTTTTTAAAAAAAAGCTGCAGAGCATTTTGAGTTGCAAATCAAAGCTTGTGCTATATACTGTGGAAGTTGGAAACTACCATTCCCTGTTGCGACCAGTCAATGCAGAAGTAACAGCTACATAAGAGCTGCAGCAAAGACTGCGATCTTTAAAAAGCAACAGGATTAAATTTACACTGACACAAAATTATAAAAGCATGTTTTAAACTATTCCAAACTAAAATTTATAATCATGAATACATGGACTGGTCACCTATTGACATCCATACTGAACTGCAAATATTTAAATATGCAGTTCTATTTTATAAATCAAGTAATCAATGATGCTGAGAAAATAGCCTAAAAATTTTGCTTGCCATTTCCAAGAAGTTGTGTCTCAGAATTAATGCATCCAATGTTTCTGTGGGTGATCAGGAAGGTTCTGGAAAGTTCTCAGAGATCTGGTCAAGATGATAATTAAATTCAGGATGAGCAGACTTCAACTCATCTCATATGGTCTGCAACCCCAACAGTTCATTAGACCGTTTGTCTCACAGCAATAGCCATGGGTGTAATTTTTCTGAAGTGGAAATGTCAAAGAGAAGCATTGAATTAGTCATCACCTCGACACTATTTAAAGCCTTAAGGAAGAATATATTGGGCAAGAAGAAGGACCATGTCAGTGACACATTGCTTGAAGATAAACTCTAGTGTGAAACCATAATGGCAAATTAACAATTGTTACATACTTTAAATGCAGCCAATATGTTTGGAATTGTCAACAAAGTGCACCAAACCATCCAAATCTATAATGTCAAAAATCAAACGATACCAGGTTATCGACCAACAGGTTTATTTGAAATCGCGAGCTTTTGGAGCTCTGTTCCTTCCTCAGGCATAGTATAATAGTGAGGTATACGACACGGTATTTATAAGCAAAAAATTAACAACTTTAAAACTAGCTGCCCTCATTGAATCCTTTAATCAGTTAGGAGGCAGACTGCTGATTAAAAATCAAAATTCAGATTCCTTTCAAGTCTTTATCCCTGGATAATTAAAAGTTTTATCAATGTACAAGAGGTGACTTCTCAGGATAGACAATGCATTGTGGCAACGGATGAATGGACACTGCACAACAATCAACAGACAGGAGCATTCCCTCCCAGTCGGAGAACTCTTCAGCGGTCTGGAACGTTCGAGCTCGGACCTTCGGGTGACTGTCCTCCAAGGCAGACTTTGGGACAGGAAACAACGAAAAGTGGCTGAGCAGAGGCTGATAGCCAAGTTTGGTACCCATGGGAGGGCCTCAACTGGGACCTGGGGTCCATGTCATACTATAGGTAACACTATACACACACAGACATACACACACAAACACTCCTACACACACACACACAAACACACACTCCTACACACACGCACACACAATCCTACACACATACACACTCCTACACACACACACACACTCCTACACACACACACACACAATCCTACACATATACACACTCCTACACACACACACACAAACACACTCCTACACACACGCACACACAATCCTACACATATACACACTCCTAAACACACACACACACTCCTCCACATATGCACACAAACTCCTACACACACACAGACCCTCTCTCATACTCTCACGCATACATTCGCATGCACACCCTCTCACAAACACTCATAACCTATCCCATCCCCCTCCGCACATACACACACACGCACACATACACATATAAGTTTGTGGGGATAAATTTGTACTTGAAGAATTACATTTTACTTTGCTCAAAAACTGCATGAATCCATGTAAGATTCTGTAAATCCGTTTTCTCGATTAAAATCAGCCTGACCATTGTGGCACAGACAGCCTCACAGAGGGAAGTTCACACCTTCAATACATTATCTAGGCCAACAGGACACCAATTGTTAAGGTTCACTTGAGAATGTAACTTTTAAAAGAACGTTTTGTGATTTACATATGAAAGAACTGAATCCAACATGGTCATTCTAAAAGATGAGAGACTTAATAAACAATCCAGATTTTTTTCAGTATATAATTTCAGTTACATCACACTGTAAACTTTTGCTATAAATTCTGTGTCTTGCAATTTTATTCTCCACAATCACCTGATGAAGGAGCAGTGCTCCAAAAGCTAGTGCTTTCAATTAAACCTGTTGGACTATAACCTGGTGTTGTGTGATTTTTATCTTTGTACACTCCAGTCCAACATCGGCATCTCCAAATCAGAAATAATTCCCATGTGCATATGTGTGTTTGAGAGAGAGAGACAGTGAGAGTGAGAGAAAGATTGTGAGAGAAAGAGTATGTATGTGTGTTTGTGTGTGTTTGAGAAAGAGAGAGAGAGAGAGCGAGAGAGAGATTGTGAGAGAAAGAGTGTGTGTGAGAGAGAGACTGTGAGAGAATGAGAGTGTGTGTGTGTGTGTGAGAGAGTGTGTGTGAGAGAAAGAATATGTGTGTGTGTGAGAGAGAGTGTGTGTGAGAGAAAGAATATGTGCGTGTGTGGGTGAGAGAGAAAAAGAGAGTGTGAGAGAAAGAGACTGTGTCTGTGTGTGGGTTTGTGCACACATGTCTGAGTGTGTGTGTGTGTGTGTGTATATTTGTGTATGGGAGAGAGAGAGAGTTGTGAATCGTTGCATCTATTCTAAATTGGTCTAGCTTCTCTTGATATCTGTAAAACATGTGACACAAAGTATTTCACCTCTGTAATGGATGTCTCAACTCTCAAATAAGCCTATCCTTTAAAAATCTAAAGAACTGTGGATTTTGGAAACCAGAAACAAAAACAGGTTGGAGAAACTCAGCAGGTCTAGCAGCATCTGTAAGGAGAAATCAGAGTTACCGTTCCGAGTCCAGTGATCCTTCCTCAGAACCTCAGGATATATTCTTGGCTGAAAGCCCAGACAACCCATTGGATTATGGAAACTTCTTAATTGACACCAAGCTCTAGACACCAAATCTCTATCAACTTCGCAATCTTTCTTTACAGAAAGTTAACTGATTTCAGGTACCTTGAGGTACTGAAACGTTAAAAGGTCTGGAGAGCATGATAGACTGTGAGGACTGATGGGACAGACATTGTAACAGCAGGAGGACCTTCTGAATGTACCTTTCAAAAGTTCCTTCCTGCACACTATGGTACACAACATTTTTTAATGTGTTGTAAATCACAACCCTTTAAAAGCTTGGAGCAACTTATGAAAATTGCACAGCAGCAAATGACATCTGTCACTTGAATGAAAGCGGCCAGATCATGAGACATGGAGCTATGGGATATTTGGGATTAGCTTAATATGGGAAAATATGAGGTTGTGCACTTTAACAGAAAGAATAGAGGAACTAAGTATTATTTAAATGGAGAGAGACTGCAGAACACAGAGGTTTGGGGGTCCTTGTGCATGAATTACAACAGGTAATAGGGAAGGCAAGTTGTCTATTTACCTTTATTGTAAAGGAAGGGGGGTATAAGGTGAGAGGGGAAAGATTTAATAAGGACGCAAAGGGCAATCTTTTCACACAGAGAGTTGTGCAAGAATGGAATGAGCTGCCAAAGGAAGTGGTAGAGGCGGATGCAGTTGCAACATTTGGATCGGAAGGGTTTAAAGGGATATGGGCCCAAAATGCTGGAAAATGGGTCTGGAAATATTTTTAGGATATCTGGTCAGCATGGACGAGTTGTACTGAAGGATCTGTTTCCATGCTGTGAATCTCTATGACTCTAATAAGAATAGGGAAGTCTTGCTAAAACTAAATAAGGCCCGAATTAGACCATAGCTGAAAATGTGTTGCTGGAAAAGCGCAGCAGGTCAGGCAGCATCCCGAATTCGACCATACCAAGAATACTGTGAACCATTGGGTTCCTCTTATCTAACGGGATACAATAAATAGACAAAATCTTTTCCCTAGGATGGCGGAGTCCAGAACTAGAGGGCATAGGTTTAGGGTGAGAGGGGAAAGATATAAAAGAGACCTAAGAGGCAACTTTTTCACGCAGAAGGTAATACATTTATGGAATGAACAGCCAGAGGAAGTGGTGGAGGCTGATACAATTGCAACATTTAAAAGGCATCTGGATGGGTATGTGAATAGAAAGAGTTTGGAGGGATATGGGCCAGGTGTTGACAGGTGGGACTAGATTGGGTTGGGATATCTGGTCGGCATGGACCGAAGGGTCTGTTTCCATGCTGTACATCTTTATGACTCTATGACTCTATGTGGATAAAATAGAATATGCATGACGGGGCGGGGGAGAACACACATTATGGGGCACATGGGGTGTGTTTAGTCATGTGTCAAAACCAGGAATTTTCCCAACTCTAATGACCTATCAACTCCGATTCCCTCTGTAACGCCTCAGCCGCTGAGTGTTTCCAATGTTACTGTCCTGCATTCAGATGACAAGCCTGCAAACCAGCATGTTGATTTTGGAATCTAAAAAAGCAAAGGTGATGTACAGAAACTCAATAGTATTCTGCTGCCATGCAGTTTTCTATTGTACTATATTGAAGTCCCAATTAGCTTCCAGAGGGAGACACTCAAAGCTATTGTACACAATGAGAACCAGTTTATTACTGTCTGTATGTTCAGTATTGCAAAGGTCAGGAATATAACTGCGTACAAGTAAAATAGATGCTTGCTATGAATCATTATTGGGACATCAATATTGAAATAATTAGAGTTTATGAGGAGAAGATATAATTGTGTGACTTCTTTGTTATGGTTATAATACCGAAGCACTGAACTCAACAATAAATTAATATGGAGTATTCCATTATCCTTAACGCTTATTACAATGGGAATTATTATGGTGTGAAATGAGATAGCTCAGTGTAAGAGCTTTGATCAATGACAAATTAGCTGATAGATTTTAGTCTGGTCTTATAGGAAGAAGTGGGTAAATGTGATACTATTTCTAATCACAATTATGGAGCACAAGGAGTCCATTCAGCCCTTTATGTCTGCACTAATTCGTCAAACTAACTCTGCCTCTGGAGGCAGGAAACATGTTTCCGCTGATGGGTGATTGCCGAACCAGAGGACACAGCTTAAAAATACGGGGTAGGTAGACCATTTAGGACAGAGATGAGGAGAAACTTCTTCACCCAGAGAGTGGTGGCTGTGTGGAATGCTCTGCCCCAGAGGGCAGTGGAGGCCCAGTCTCTGGATTCATTTAAGAAAGAGTTGGATAGAGCTCTCAAGGATAGTGGAATCAAGGGTTATGGAGATAAGGCAGGAACAGGATACTGATTAAGGATGATCAGCCACGATCATATAGAATGGTGGTGCTCCTGCACCTATTGTCTATTGCTATTGTCAAATGAGCATCATTACCTGCTGCCAATCTTCTGCATTTCCCCCATAGCCTTGACAACTATTTTTATCCCAATGAACATAGAACATAGATCATAGAATATAACAGCACTGTACAGGCCCTTTAGCCCTTGATGTTGTGCCAACCTGTGGAACCAATCTGAAGCCCATCTATCCTACATTATTCCATTTTCATCCATATGTCTATACAATGACCATTCAAATGCCCTTAAAGTTGGCAAGTCTACTACTGTTGCAGGCAGGGCATTCCACGCCCCTATTACTCTCTGAGTAAAGACACTACCTCTGACATCTCTCCTATATCTATCACCCCTCAATTTAAAGCTATGCCCCCTCATGCTAGCCATCACCATCCAAAGAAAAAGGCTCCCACATCCAATACCCTCCTGAACGTCTCAATTGAATCTGCCTCCAGCACATTTCCATAGTCACCGGATGAAAAAGGGTTCGATCTCACATTGCCTTTGCTTCTTAATAACTTCGGTTTGGATCGATAATGAGTGAACTCGTTTTGGGTAAGAAGGCATCAGAAATAGAAAAGGCAACCACACAGCAGCCAACATGCCAATCCTGCCACTCTGAGATCTTCGGTGCCACCTTCAACATACACGCTGGGGTAGTCAAGAATAATTTAGATCTAGCACATTCGCAGTACCTATTGAGTTTAATCAGGGTGGTGCTTTGATCATTACCTTCTTGTTGTTTTCAGTCAGGACTAAGAGCAGAGTGACTCAAGGTGACAGAGAACCCTGAAGTGCTGGAAGTAATGGTGTAAATTACTTATGCCACCATTTTCTTTCGACTCTTGTGATAGAACAATGGTGTCCAATCTCAGCAAATTCTGCGACATTATAAAATATTTTACAAAGTGCATTTAGAATTATAGAATCTATAGAATCCCTACAGTGTGGAAATGGGCCTTTCGGCCCAAAACGTCTACACCAACCCTCCAAAGAGTAACCCACCTAGACCCATTCTCCCTGCCCATATTTACCCCTGACTAATGCCCATAGCTTACACATGCCTGAACACTATGAGCAATCTTTTAGCACAGCCAATCCACCAAACCTGCACATCTTTGGACTGTGGGAGGAAACCAGAAAACCCGGAGGAAACCCACATAGACACCGGGAGAATGTGCAAACTCCATACAGACAGTCACCCGAGGCTGGAGTCAAACCCAGGTCCCTGGCGCTGTGAGGCAGCAGTGCTAACCATTGAGTCACCGTGCCACCCAAAACTCCATGCCCAGCATTTTCTGGCAAGGTTTGTCATAATGTTGACCATTGCAAACAGCTCTGTCGATACTTACTGTTCAATTTTCCACCTCAGTGGTCAGGGAGTGCTTCAGCGTATCAACAGAATTATAGAATCAAAGAATCATGACGTGCAGAAGACATCCTTCAGCCCATCAAAGCCTGTTCCACCAAAAATTCACAGCCATATACACTGGTCCCACCTTCCTGTAATAGACTCATAGCTTTGAATGTTTTGACACTTCAAGTGTCATCCATACTTTTTTAAAGGTTGTGAGGTACCTGCCTCAACCAGCCACCCAGGCAGTACATTCCAGATACTCAACATGGTCTGTGTGAAAACATTTTCCTCAAATCCCTTCTAAATCTCCTGCTTATCAATTTTAAAATGTGCTCCTTTGTTTTTGATCCTTTGACTAAGGTAAACAGCTGTTTGCTATTCACCCTGTCCATGCCCCTCATAATCTTATACATAGTTTGTGCCATTGGCCAATCATTTGGGCTGCTATTCTTAAACCATCAAAAATTTTTGTATCTGCACATTATGCCTTCCTAATCAGCTGTGGATCAGTGTTTGCACACTTTTTCACGCAGAGGGTGGTACGTGTGTGGAATGAGCTGCCAGAGGAAGTGGTGGAGGCTGGCACAATTGCAACGTTTAAGAGGCATTTGGATGGGTATATGAAGAGGAAGGGTTTGGAGGGATATGGGCCGGGTGCTGACAGGTGGGACTAGATTGGGTTGGGATATCTGGTCAGCGTGGACAGGTTGGACTGAAGGGTCTGTTTCCATGCTGTACATCTCTATGACTCTATGACTCTGTGACCTGTCCCAGAGTCAAATGGTTATAAGTTGATGTTCCAGAGGCTGTTGGAAATAAACTCTGGACTGATACTTCAGTGTTATACATGGGAAATGCTGCATTGTCAAAGGGGGGTCTCTCAACAAGGTGCCAAGGCACTGTTTCAAAGAAGCAACTCTTGGATAACTCTACAGATGCCTAACCTGTATTTCTCTTTCAACTAAAAGTTACAAGAACAGATTATCTGCTGATTATCTCATTGCTGTTTGCAAGATTTATCTGTGTGTAAATTGGTAACCAATTGTGTGCAGCAGGTAATTAAAAAAAGCGAATTGCATTTTGTGCTTCATTGCTCGATGGATTTAATTTAAAAGCAGGGAAGTTATGCTGTAGCTGAATAGGGTGCTGACGAGGCCACACCTGAAGTACAATGTACAGTTTCCTTCTCCTTACTTGAGAAAAGAAGGACTGGTACTAGAGCGGGTGCAGAGGAACAAAGAACAGGCCCTTCGGCCCTCCAAACCTGAGCCAATCCAAATCCACAGCCTAAACCTATTGCCCAATTCCTAAGCATCTTAAATGAATCTACAGTGCCTGCCTCTACTACCTCTGCTGGCAATGCTTTCCAGGTACCCACCACCCTCTGTGTGAAGTACTTGCCACGTGTATCCCACTTAAATTTTTCACCTTTCACCTTGAAAGCGTGACCTCTCGTTATTGAATCCTTCATCCTGGGAAAAAGCTTATCTCTATCTGGCCTGTCTAAGCCCTTCATGATTTTGTAGGCCTCAATCAGGTCCCCCACCCCCCACCCCCCCAATCTCCTTTTCTATAATGAAAACAATCCTAACTTACTCAACCTCTCTTCATAGCTGGCACTTTCCATACCAGGCAACATCCTCGTAAACCTTCTCTGCACCTTCTCCAAAGTGTCCACATCCTTTTGGTAATGTGGTGACCAGAACTGTACACAGTATTCTAAATGCAGCTGAACCAATGTCTTGTACAATTTTAACATGACCTGCCAGCTCTTATACTCTGATGAAAGCAAGCATACCATCTGCCTTCTTGACAACTCTATTCACCTGTGCAGCAACCTTCAGGGGACAATGGACCTGCACTCCCAGATCTCCCAGACCACGAGAACGAGGGTAGGTCCGATCAAGGACAGTAGTGGGAGACTGTGTATTGAGTCGGAAGAGATAAGAGAGGTCTTGAACAAGTACTTCTCTTCAGTATTTACGAACAAGAGGGACCGTATTGTTGAAGAGGAGAGTGTGAAACGGACTGGTAAGCTAGAAGAGATACCTGTTAGGAAGGAAGATGTGTTGGACATTTTGAACAACTTGAGGACAGACAAGTCCCCCGGGCCTGACGGGATATATCCTAGGATTATGTGGGAAGCAAGAGAGGAAATTTCTGTACCATTGGCAATGATCTTCTCGTCTTCACTGTCAACGGGGGTGGTACCAGGGGACTGGAGAGTAGCGAATATTGTGCCCCTGTTCAAAAAAGGGAATAGGGATAACCCCGGGAATTACAGGCCAGTTAGTCTTACTTCTGTGGTAGGCAAAGTAATGGAAAGGGTACTGAGGGATAGGATTTATGAGTATCTGGAAAGACACTGCTTGATTAGGGACAGCCAGCACGGATTTGTGAAGAGTAGGTCTTGCCTTACAAGTCTTATTGAATTCTTCGAGGAGGTGACCAAGCATGTGGATGAGGGTAGAGCAGTGGATATAGTGTACATGGATTTCAGTAAGGCATTTGATAAGGTTCCCCATGGTAGGCTTATGCGGAAAGTCAGGAGGCATGGGATAGAGGGAAATTTGGCCAATTGGATAGAAAACTGGCTAACCGGTCGAAGTCAGAGAGTGGTGGTAGATGGTGAATATTCAGCCTGGAGCCCAGTTACAAGTGGAGTTCCGCAGGGTTCAGTTCTGGGTCCTCTGCTGTTTGTAATTTTTATTAATGACTTGGATGAGGGAGTCGAAGGGTGGGTCAGTAAATTTGCAGATGATACGAAGATAGGTGGAGTTGTGGATAGTGAGGAGGGCATTTGTCATTTGCAAAGGGACTTAGATATGATGCAGAGCTTGGCTGAGAAGTGGCAGATGGAGTTCAACCCTGCCAAGTGTGAGGTTGTCCATTTTGGAAGAACAAATAAGAATGCGGAATACAGGGTTAATGGTAGGGTTCTTGGTCAGGTGGAGGAACAGAGGGATCTTGGGGTCTATGTACATAGATCTTTGAAAGTTGCCACTCAGGTGGATAGAGTTTGTAAGAAGGCCTATGGTGTATTATCGTTCATTAGCAGAGGGATTGAATTCAAGAGTCGTGAAGTGATGTTGCAGCTGTACAGGACTTTGGTTAGGCCACATTTGGAGTACTGTGTGCAGTTCTGGTCGCCTCACTTTAGGAAAGATGTGGAAGCTTTGGAGAGGGTGCAGAGAAGATTTACCAGGATGTTGCCTGGAATGGAGAATAGGTCGTACGAGGATAGGTTGAGAGTTCTCGGCCTTTTCTCATTGGAACGGCGAAGGATGAGGGGTGACTTGATAGAGGTTTATAAGATGATCAGAGGAATAGATAGAGTAGACAGTCAGAAACTTTTTCCCCGGGTACAACAGAGTGTTACAAGGGGACATAAATTTAAGGTGAAGGGTGGAAGGTATAGGGGAGATGTCAGGGGTGGGTTCTTTACCCAGAGAGTGGTGGGGGCATGGAATGCACTGCCCATGGGAGTGGTAGAGTCAGAATCATTGGCGACCTTTAAGCGGCATTTGGATAGGTACATGGATGGGTGCTTAATCTAGGATAGAAGTTCGGCACAACATCGTGGGCCGAAGGGCCTGTTTTGATTAGATTAGATTAGATTACTTACAGTGTGGAAACAGGCCCTTCGGCCCAACAAGTCCACACCGCCCCGCCGAAGCGTAACCCACCCATACCCCTACATCTACATCTACATCTACATCTACATCTACCTAACACTACGGGCAATTTAGCATGGCCAATTCACCTGACCTGCACATCTTTGGAGTGTGGGAGGAAACCGGAGCACCCGGAGGAAACCCACGCAGACACGGGGAGAACGTGCAAACTCCACACAGTCAGTCGCCTGAGGCGGGAAATGAACCCGGGTCTCTGGCGCTGTGAGGCAGCAGTGCTAACCACTGTGCCACCAT
This sequence comes from Chiloscyllium punctatum, assembly GCF_047496795.1. Classification (NCBI taxonomy): domain Eukaryota; kingdom Metazoa; phylum Chordata; class Chondrichthyes; order Orectolobiformes; family Hemiscylliidae; genus Chiloscyllium; species Chiloscyllium punctatum. The sequence goes on from NC_092744.1 coordinate 12,157,528, forward strand.
GCCGCCCACATAGAACATGTTCTATGTTCTATGTTCTATGTTCAATGTTCTCTGCTCTTCAACTTTTCCCAAGGCTCTTCTGTTTACTGTATAATTCGCTCTAGAATTAAACTTCCCAAAATGCATCATCTCACATTTGCCCGGATTGAACTCCATCTGCCACTTCTCCGCCCAAATCTCCAGTCTATCTATATCCTCCTGTATTCTCTGCCAGTCCCCTATGCTTTCTGCTCCTCCACCAATCTTCATGTCATCTGCAAACTTGCTGATCATACCAACAGTGCCCTTTTCCAGATCATTTTTTTAAATTACTTACTTTATGTATATTACAAACAGCAGTGGCCCCAATACTGACCCCTATGGAACACCACTGGTCACCTTTCTCCATTTCAAGAAACACCCTTCACTACTAATCCCTGTCTCCTGTTGCTCAACTAGTTCTTTATCCACCTAGCTAGTACACCCTGCACATCATGTGACTTCACTTTCTCCATTAGTTTACCATGGTAAACCTTATCAAACACCTTTCTAATGTCCATGTATATGACATCTATAGCCCTTCCTTCATCTATCAACTTGGTCACTTCCTTAAAGAACTGTATTAAGTTGGTACGGCACAATCTCCCCCACAAAAAACTATGTTGCCTATCACTGATAAGCCCATTCTTTTCCAAATATAAATAGATTTTATCCCTCAGTACCTTCTCCAGCAACTTTCCCACCACTGACGTCAGGCTCACTGGTCTGTAGTTACCCAGAATATCCCTACTACCCTTCTTGTACAGGGGGACAACATGAACAACCCTCCAGTCCTCCAGCACTTCTCTTGTGTTTAAGGATGCCACAAAGATATCTGTCAGGTCCCTAGCTAATTCCTCTCTCACCTCCCTCAGCAACCTGGGATAGATCCCATCCGGTCCTGGGAATTTGTCCACCTTAATAACCTCTAGCATACCCAACACATCTTCCCTACTTATGTCAATGTGATCCAGAGTAATCAAGCTTCTATCTCTAATCTCAACATTCATCATTTCCCTCTCCTCAGTGAACACTGATGCAAAGTAATTATTCATAAACACAGCCTTCCTTCCTTATCCTTTAGTGGACCAATCCTTTTTCTAGTTACCCGCTTGCTTCTTATATAAGAATAAAAGGCTTTGAGATTCTCCTTAGTTCTGCTTGCTAAAGCTATGTCATGACCCCTTTTAGCCCACTTGATTCCTCGCTTAAGACTGGTCCTACTCTCTCAATATTCCTCCAGGGCCCATTCTGTTCTTAACTGCCTGGACCTTATGTACTCTTCCCTTTTCCTCTTGGCTCGTCGTACGATTTCTCCTGTCATCCACGGTTCACGAATCTTGCCTTTCCTATCCTTTGCTTTCAACAGAACTTCCCTTCAAATGTGGACTTTCCTTCAAATAGCTGTGTCCAATCCACATTTCCCAGCTCCTGCCTAATTTTGATATAATTGGCCTTGGCCCAGTTTAGTACTCTTCCCTTAGGACCACTCTCATCTTTGTCTATGAGTATTCTAAAATTTACAGAATTGTGGTCACTGTTCCCAAAGAAATCCCCCACCACAACTCCTACCACCTGGCCTGGCTTATTCCCCAATTTCATGAAGTTCATGAAGTTCATTCTGGAGTTAGGGGGTTTGCTTATGAGGAGAGACTAGTAGACTGGGATTATATTCATTGGAAATCAGAAGAATGAGGGTGGATCTTATAGAAATATATAAAATATTGAAGGAAATAGATAAAATAACAGCAAAGAGGATGTTTCCACTGGCAGGTGAAACTAGGGCAAGAGGGCATAGCCTGAAGATTAGGGGGAGCAGATTTAGGACTGAATTGAGGAGGAACTTCTTCACCAAAAGGATTGTGAATCTGTAGAATTCCTTGTCCATTGAAACAGTTGAGGCTTCCTGATTGAATGTTTTTAAAATTGAGGTAGATAATTGTTTGACCAGTAAAGGAATTAAGGGTTAGAGTGAGAGGCGTGTAAGTGGAGCTGAGGCCATAAAAAGGTCAGCCATGATCTTATTGAATTGTGGAGCAAGGTCGAAGGGCTGGATGGTCTACTCCTGCTCCTAGTTCTTCTTCAAAAAGAAAGTGTTCTAAAATGTAGCTCATTATCTCCAAATGTTTGGAAAAATCTTAGAGAGGAATTGTAGGGTGCTACATACACACGCAAGAATTTTAACGACAAATAACCCTCAAATCAAATTAGGGTGGGTCAGTGGTTAGCACTGCTGCCTCACAGCACCAGGGACCTGGGCTTGATTCCAGCCTCAGGCAACTGTCTGTGTGGAGTTTGCACTTTCTCCCCATGTCTGCATCGGTTTCCACTCTCAGTCCAAAGATGTGCAGGTTAGGTGAATTGGCCATGCTAAATTGCCCATAGTGTTCAGGGATGTGTGGGTGAGGTGCATTAGTCAGGGGTAAATATAGGATAATCTGAAATGGGTCTGGGAGGGTTACTATTTGCAGAATTAGTGTGGACCTGTTGGGCTGAAGGGCCTGTTTCCACACTGTAGAGATTCTATAAAGATTCATTCTGACCTTAAAGGTAGGATTTCATCTTGCATATTGCATCAAAAGTCATGTCATTGAGTTAAATGCTTGACTCGCTCTTTGCAGGACATTTACCTTGACATGGTACGCACATATTATGGTCCTGTCTCATCTCTGTACAGTATATGTTGCACAGCAAGCTCAGTGTACATTTACAACAGGGCTAGCAACCCACTGCTGGAAAACTGCTCTTCACAAACAGGGTCTCAGTGAAGGGCTTATCACCAGGGAGAACAAGCTGCATCAACCCAGCATTGGGAGGTAATGGCCAAGTGGTATTGTTACTGACCTATTAATCCTGAGATCCAGGTAAAGTTCTGAGGTTGAATCCCACACGGCAGATGGTGGAATTTGAATTTAATAAATATTTGGAATTAAGAGTCTAACGACGAATCCATTGTCAATTGTCTGAAAAACCCACCTGTTTCACGAATGTCCTTTAGGGAAGGAAACTGTCATCCTTACCTGACCTGGCCTACATGTGACTCCAGACCCACAGCAATGGGGTTGATGCTTATCAAGGCAATTAGGGATGAGTAATAAATGCTGCAATGCCCTCATCCCACGAATGAATTTAACAAAAAAAAGGTTGTTATTCCAAAATCAGCGAACATCCTCAGACAGCACATTCCAAACCCACGACCACTTCCATAGAGAAAGACTGACAGCAGCAGATACTTGTGAAAACCACCCTCTGCAAGTTCCCCTCCAAGCCACTCACCATCCTGACTTGGAAATATATCGCTGTTTCCTCAGTGTTGCTGGGCCAAACTCCTGGCATTGTGGGTCAACCCACAGCAGGTGGACTGCAGCGATTCAAGAAGCCAGCTCACCTCAACCTTCACAAGGGGCAACTAGGGATGGATAATAAATACTGGCCCAGCCAGCGACGCCCACATCCCATGAGTGAATTAAGAAAAAATCTGCACTCAAGCTACACCACTCTCAGCTGAGCTCAATGTGACTCTACAGATTCTTTAACTGATGCAAGTGTACTTCTTGATAAAACCATTAAAATTGAGCTTAGAATCGCTCAATTGGACATGGCTTGGAATTGTTTATTGATTCCAGTGCAGCTGAGATCTGCATTCGCTGAGATTTGGATTGTTATCAATGGATTTTAAAACAACAGTGCTAAGTATTTCATATTTAAGATCACAATAAACCTTATATATTGAAATATTGACTGTTAGCAGGAAAGGTTTATGGAGAAAAGGTTTTTAGTGTTGGAGTGTGCTAACTGAATAGCTTACAAGGAGCCAGCAGGAACATAGTTGACTGAATGGCCTCCATCTGTGCTGTATAACTTGCTGTTTTACTTCACTGTCACCCATGGCATTCATTAATATCATTTCTTGATGTACTATTTAGATATCGATATTAACCCATTTACAATAAAGAGGTTAACGTCACTGCTGTAACAGCAGAAAAGGCACTTCATGGTATAGTGATCACATAAAAGACTAATAATACATTCAGGACATGCATAGCCAGGACACAAGTCCCAGAATGGATAGGTGACAGGCTGAAAGACAGAAATGGAGAGAGTAACTGCTTAGTAACTGTCATAGAACGTCTCAAATGTATCAGCACTCGGATATTGTTACTCACAATCTCCATGAATAATTCAGAGTTTTGAATTTTGTTGTTTATTCATTTGTGGAATGTGGATGTCGCTGGCTGGGCCAGCATTTATTGCCTGTCCCTAGCTACCCTTGCAAAGGTGCCCTATTGAACTGCTGCAATCCACCTGCTGTGGGTTGGGAGGAAATTCCAGGACTTCGACCCAGTGACAGGGAAGGAACGGTGATGTATTTCCAAGTCAAGATAGTGAGTGGCTTGGAGGGGAACTTATAGGTAGTGGTGTTTCCATGTATCTGCTGCCCTTGTTCTTCTAGATGAAAGTGGTCATGGGTTTGGAAGGTGCTGTCTGAGGGTCTGTAGTGAATTTTTGCAGTGCAGCTTGTAAATAATACACACTGCTGCTACTGAGCGTTAGTTGTGGATGCAGAGCCAATTAGGCAGGCTGCTTTGTATCAAGCCTCTTCTGTCAACTTGATAGCAGGAGAATTGTAACAATTTATAAGAACAAATCAATAACATTACAGAATTGGCATGTAATTGGCAAATGAATTACAACATAAACAGATGTGAGGTGTTTTGTTATGTCTCATGGCAAGTAGGCCAGACTATGTTTAAGAGACATGCTCATGATACCATCATGTATCATCATTGAGAGTACTCTGTCTTATTTCCAATCACTTGAAGCATGGCTCTCTACTGGAAGTATGCTCCTCTGTTGTCGTGTCATACCTTATGCTACTCTGCTCCTTTTTTTGACAAAGGAGCTCCATATTTCTGACAGGAGAGTCCACTCAGGGCTCCTTCAGCAAGAGGCAGCTGTGTTTGTAACCTGACAGTTCTTTCATAACGCAGAATTGTGTGTAAATCAAACCAAACTCCCTTTGATAGCATTCCGCACATGAATCTCTGACCTGGGCAGCAATGATTCAGGATTATCACTGACTTATGAGTGTCTATAAAGTATGCAAAAAGTATCAACCCCAGCAGCAGAGAGAGCCTCTCCATGTGTACAAACCTCTACCAATTCCTTAGATAAACATAGCAACAGCATTCACTGTTCATCAAGGAGATTACATCCTTGTGATAGATTACATCTCTAAATTTTCCGTTGTTCGATGACTTGGAAGAACAACGAGTGCCGCCATTATTGACACAAAGAGCGCTATTTGCAGTATGCTCCATAACCTGGTTCAGATTGTGTCTGTCAACAGACAATGGTACACAGGCAAACTGTTTCAAAACATTTGGATAATGTTGGGAGTGACCCATGTCACTATCTCTGCTCAATGAGGCTAGCAGAACGAGAAGGCCATAATTCCAAATCAATGATCACTGAGTGTGAAGCAACAAAGAAAGCACTGTTGCATTCATGCAGTACCAATGGGGAAGGGATTACTGTCCCCAGCATAAATGATGCAAGGAAGGCAAGTGTGAATGACCTTACGCAGCAACAAATTGTCTAACAGGTTCGTCTTCTTTCGACAGAAAGGGGAGTTAAAGAGGTACATGATGAGCAGGCAGGTAGAGAACTATTGAAACTGGGCAAGCAGGTTATTTAAAAATACAAAAAAAATGAGGATCTCAGTTTTTTGTATATACTTGAGTATGCATCCATGCCAGATTATTCAAATCCTTATTGAGTATAGTGCTATGTTGTGAAGGAACAAAAACCAGCTTAGACCATTAGAAACAAAGAGAATAAGGAGGTAATCTCCACTGATTTCATGGTAATGTTACATAGCAAGACAACTGAATCATCTAACAAGTGCTTCAGATAACAATACACACCTCTCAAGATAAGGTCAAGTTGTCCAATCTCCAAAGCATTACACTGAAATGAGAAAGGTAGCTCTTACAAATTCTATTTTACAAGTCCATATAATCATCTAATATCTGCATACCATGTACATTTGCTTGTGATCCATTTTTATCATTGGTAAAAGAGGGATGGTGTGTTAAATCTCAAAGTCAGTGTGTCAGTGTACTATTTGCATCATAGCATGTGAGCCTGAGGGTATAAAGATCTTAGACTGCATTTTACCTCTAATCACTTGAAGCATGACGCTCTCATGAAAACATGTTGCGTTGGATTAGCTTAATGGAAGCTACAACACTCATGTGTATGATGAATATGATGTCTACATGCAGTAGTTAACTGTGATAAAAACATGATTTGGAGATGCCGGTGTTGGACCGGGGTGTACAAAGTTAAAAATCATATGACACCAGGTTATAGTCCAACAGGTTTAATTGGAAGCACACTAGCTTTCGGAGCGTCGCTCCTTCATCAGGTGACTCCGAAAGCTAGTGTGCTTCCAATTAAACTGTCGGACTATAACCTGGGGTGTTGGGTGATTTTTAACTTTGTAATAAAAACAGAAATTGCTGGAGAAACCCAGCAGGTCTGCCAGCATCTGTACAGAGAGAAATAGCGTTAGCATTTCGAGTTCAGTGATCCTTCTGCAATTCTGAAGAAGAGTCACTAGACTCAAAACATAAAGTCTGCTTTCTCTCCACAGAAGCTGCCAGACCTGTTGAGCTTCTGCAAAAGTTTCTGGATATGACTGGAGAATTTCTGGAAGTTGTTGGAATATATAATCAGGGTAACTGGCCACCTTCAAAATTCTCAGATAATCAGGGACAGTTAGCAGGGATAGGGTAGCTCTAACCTAACAAACCTCATAGGATTTTTTGAAGAGGTGACAATGATGGTGGACAGAAGTAAGTTAATGGATGATATTTATATGGGCTTCCAGAAGACCTTTGATAAAGTCCCATACAAGAGATAGGTAACGTGGAAGGCCATGGAATTGAAGGAAAATTATTGACATGGCCAGGAAATTGGTTGAGTAGCAGGAAATAGAGAGTTGGAATAGTAGGTAAGTCTTCACATTGGAAGGACATGACTAGTGTGCCCTGTAAGGATCAGTGTTGGTGCCTCAATTATTGACTGATGCTCCTCGGATGCTGCCTGACTTGCTGTGCTTTTCCAGCACCACTCTAATTTAAAGTCTGGTTTCCAGCATCTGCAGTCCTCACTTTTACCTAACGTTCAATAACGACTTGGATACTGGCATAAAAAAAATCAAATATCCAAAGTTGCTATTTGCACAAAATTAGGCAGCATTGTTGATGACAGCATAAAGTTACAACAGGATAGCGATAGATTAGGTGAATGTTGTGGCGGATGGACTTTGATATAAGCAAGTAGGTAAAAACAATGCTGGAAACCAGACTCTGGATTAGTGGTGCTGGAAGAGCACAGCAGTTCAGGCAGCATCCAGGTAGCTTCCTGGATGCTGCCTGAACTGCTGTGCTCTTCCAGCACCACTAATCCAGAATTTGATATTAGCAAGTGTTAAGTTCTCCATTTTGGATCAATAAAGGATAGATCAGGGTACTTTGTGGATGGCACAAAGCTAAGTACAGAGGAACCTCGAATATCTGGGATTCGATTATCCGGCATTCGATTAACCAAACGAAATACTGCCCACCCATGTCCTTCGGATAATCGAGGTCCCTCTGTACACTGGACGTCCAATGAGATTTGGGGGTTCAGGTGCATTGTTCTTTAAAGTGCCACAGACAGATGCAGGAAATTACTGTCTCCTTGACTTGTCCGACCTGCCTATCTTCTTTTCCACCTATCCACTCCACCCTCTCCTCCTTGACCTATCACCTTCATCTCCTCCCCCACTCACCCATTGTACTCTATGCTACTCTCTCCCCACCTCCACCCTCCTCTAGTTTATCTCTCCATGCTTCAGGCTCACTGCCTTTATTCCTGATGAAGGGCTTTTGCCCGAAACGTTGATTTCGCTGCTCGTTGGATGCTGCCTGAACTGCTGTGCTCTTCCAGCACCACTAATCCAGATGCAGGAAATAGTCAAGGCAGCTGAGGGAATGTTGCTGTTCGCATGCAAAGAGCTGGAGTATAAGAATGCAGGTATTTTGCTGAGAGCACCCTGAGCAGATCTGGGCACCACACCTTCAGAAGGATGTTTTGGCTGCAGAGGAAGTTCAACACAAGTTTGGCAAGGATAAAACCTGGGACTTCAGGAGCTACGTTATGAGAAGAGATTAGATAAATCAGGCCTTTATTATCTCACATTTACAAGGTTAAAAGGTGATCCAACCAAAGTCTTCAGGATATTAACAGGAAAAGTCAGGATAGATAAAGCTAAACCATTTTCACTGGTTAAAAGATTCTCGAATCAGGGAGCAGAGTCTAAGAATTAGGGGCAGGCCATTCAGAATAGCAATCTATTGTCACATGTATTTCTACAAAAAAAAATCAAGTGAAAAGTTTTATAAGTTGCCATGCAATGGCGCTTGTATTAATGACAGAAGTCACAGAAAAGAAGAAAAACATTAAAATTAAGACAGAGTTCATCTCAGGACAATTTCATTTCAAAGGTTGCTGACGAAGACGACAAACGCTGGAATACCCGGAAGTTGCCTTTGAAGAAGACCTCCATGCCAGGACAAAACTGCCAAGCGTGGAAACCGCCACGCCAAGCAGAGCCTGCCCCTCTGGGGTGAGGGTGCCAGAAACAGGAGACTGCCCCACCAGGCTGGAATACAAGTCCCCCACGCCAGGGTGTCGGAATACTCAGAGCCACAGCTGAAGAAGAATCCATAGCAATGTGACCTTCCTGTCATAATAGGACACCAATCCTGGAGACCGCAAAGCCGAGACCACCCTCCCTGGAGGTGGTCACTGGAACAGGAAATCCCCCCCACACCAGGCCAGATGCTTCCTCATCGCCACGTGAGGAAAAAGCAGAGAAAAACAAAAGAGTGAAAGGGAGACAGAGTAGGCAAGACCCTGGGCTGAGGAGCCTGCAAGTTGCTACACTGCTGCCATCTTGGTTCAGGAAAGATGAACCTGAACCATTCCTGATGAAGGGCTTATGCCCGAAAAATCGACTCTCCTGGTCCTTGGATGCTACCTGACAAGCTGTGCTTTTCCAGCAACACACTCTTCGCCTCAGGAAAGTTGTTAGAAAGGACTTCTACACACTCTTCCTCAAATGGCAGTCGATGCTAATTCAATTGTTGAAGTTAAATCTGAGATAGACAAGTTTTTATTCAGCAAGTATATCAAGGATATGGACCCAAGGCAGGCACATGGAGTTAGGCCACAAATCAGCCATGATCTTACTGAGTGGTGGAACAGATTTAAGGGAATGAAGAGCGTATTTCTGCTCCAATGTTCCTAGATCTTCAGCATCCATTGTTCTTTGTTTAATTAGTTAGCTGTAATAGATGTCTTTTGGATTATTCAATACCATGATACCCATGCCCAGTTTCTTATTGTATGGAAGATTGCATGGGACTTTGGGGCGGCACGGTGGCACAGTGGTTAGCACTGCTGCCTCACAGCGCCAGAGACCTGGGTTCAATTCCTGCCTCAGGTGACTGACTGTGTGGAGTTTGCACATTCTCCCCGTGTCTGCGTGGGTTTCCTCCGGGTGCTCCGGTTTCCTCCCACAGGCCAAAGATGTGCAGGTCAGGTGAATTGGCTATGCTAAATTGCCCGTAGTGTTAGGTAAAGAGTAGATGTAGGGGTATGGGTGGGTTGCGCTTCAGCGGGGCAGTGTGGACTTGTTGGGCCAAAGGGCCTGTTTCCACACTGTAAGTAATCTAATCTAATCTAATCTAATATCATAAGTATTGTTACATCACATAAATTAAAAATTACACAACACCAGGTTATAGTCCAACAGGTTTAATTGGAGGCACTAGCTTTCAGAGCACTGCTCCAGAGCAGCACTCCGAAAGTTAGTGCCTCCAATTAAACCTGCTGGACTATAACCGAGTGTTGCATGATTTTTAATCTTGAACACCGCAGTCCAACACCGGCATCTCCAAATCATGTATTACATAAAATGCCCTGCTGGAGTCATTCTCATATGGTGAAGCAGAGTGCATTGGGAAGAAAAATAAGGAGGCCACATCTTACTTCAAAACTGAGAATCTCAATAGGGCAGAGGGATAACAAGATCTAGGAATACAAATACACAAATCACTAAAAGTTGAAACAAAGCTGACTGAGCCATTAAAACAAAAACAAGTAGTTGGGTTCATTTCAAAAGATTTCCAAAAGAGGATTGGAAAGTAAAGAATTTCTGCTGAACTTACATGGATCATTGACTAGACCACACTTAGAACACAATACCAAGTGCAATTCTCATCACTGCATTACCAAAGGGATGTAAAGTCACCACAGCCCTACTCAGTCATTAAAGAGAGAGAGAGAAAGACAGACAGAGAGAAAGAGAGTCAGAGAGAGAGAGAGAGACAGAGAGATGACTGATGCTGAATTTAACCTGAGGGTCACCATACCGTTGGGTGAGGAATGAGGTTAAGAAGATGGGACTTTCATGGTAACCTCAGACTGTGTGGGGATTAGACCCACACCACTGGCATCAGTCTGTATCACAAACCCGTTCGTCCAGCTAGCTAATCCCCCCAAAATGATATGGAGGCACTGGTGAGGTGAAAAAAAAATTCACACAATCAGTTCCAGAAAACTAAATATGATATCTATCAGAAATAGTTGATAAGGCTGTCTCCCTTTACTCCTGAAACGATAAAGCTGAGAAGTGATCTCATAAAGGGCTTCAAATTATGTAAGATTTTGGCAAAGTAGACACTAGGAGAGACTTTCCACTTGTGGGGATGAATAGAAGTAGACATCCTCAGTATAAGATTAAGAAATCAAATAGAGGATTCTGATGTAGTGAGGTATGGTTGATATAAGATTTTAAGAGGAGGTAAGATAAGAACAAGAGGGAGGTGAGAATGGAGGCTGATTCTTCAAGATGAAGGAGAGAAGGAGACTCAAGTGGAACATAGATACCACCATAGACTAAGTAGATCGAACATTTTGTTTCTGTATTGCATATTCAATGTAATTAGAGTCATAGAGTCATAGAGATATACAGCACAGAAACAGACCCTTCTGTCCAACTCGTCCATGCTGACCAGATATCCTAACCTAAACTAGTCCCAATTGCGAGCACTTAGCATATATCCGTCTAAACCCTACCCATCCAGATGCCTTTTAAATGCTACAATTGGACCAGCCTCCACCACATCCTCTGGCAGCTTATTCCATATACATATCACCCTCTGTGTGAAAAAGTTGCCCCTTAGGTCCTTTTTATATCTTTCCCCTCTCACCCGAAATGTATGGTCTCTTGTTCTGGACTCCCCCACCCCATGGAAAAGACCTTGTCTATTTATCCCATCCATGCCCCTCATGATTTTATAAACCTCTATAAGATCACCCCTCAGCCTCTGATGCTCCAGAGAAAACAGCCCCAGCCTGTCCAGCCTCTCCCTGTAGCTTAAATCCTCCAACCCTGGCAACATCCTTGTAAATCTTTTTTGAACCCTTTCAAGTTTCACAACATCCTTTCGAGACCAGAATTGTGCGCAATATTCCAAAAGTGGCCTAACCAATGTCCTGTACAGCCACAATATAACCTCCTAACTCCTGTACCCAATGCTCTGACCAATAAAGGAAACAGAATTTCATACAATTACATTTCTGAGTTGCACATTTCTGGATTGTGTGTCTTATGTATCACATCAGTGCATCCATATTCAAGATCTATGATTGGTAGGCATGTGGTGGAGGCGCTGGTGTTGGACTGGGGTGGACCAATTCAGAAGCCACACAACACCAGTTATAGTCCAACAGCACTCTGAAACAGCAGCACTCTGAAAGCTTGGGTTTCAAATAAACCCATTGGGCTATAAGCTGGTGTCGTGTGACTTCTGATTATGATTGGCAGGGGCACAGTTTGAAAAGCAAAGGTACTAATCTAAGTCAAAGGACTGAGTTGTTCCATCATGATGGCTTCTATAGCCCTGAATATAGCAGGGCTCCCTCTTCAGAAAGTAACAATGGACTATATTAGTTGTACTGGTGCTGGAAATTAGAATTTCTTCTGTACATCTGAAGACGTTTCTTTCTATTTGTTATTTTACAATTCACTGTCTGAGAGAATCGGGAAAATCACACTTCGACAAATAAACCTGCAGTTTCTGAAGTTGATTTCCCCAATGGAGGTTTCATTACCATGGGGTTTGGCTATCACACATCCTTCTTAATCAGAAAGAAATAATTTGATGATAAGCAAGTATGTTTTATGCCTATTCCGTGTTTTCATTCCCGATTAATTTTGGTGCTAATCAAGCTGTTAACCAATAAAAAAATGTTTGCCCCATGGTTTTGGCAGCATCAAGTACACCCACAGCAGTTTAGATGCAGAATATGTCTCCCTCTACACTTGGATTTGGAAATACAATCCCCACAGTACTAATCTTTAATTTTTCTCCTTATGACCTCTTACAGTGAGATTGCCAATTAGTGCCAAATTATAAGAGTTTTATGCCACAGATTCATGTCCAATAGGAACTATAAATTGATTTCTTGAAGCACTTTTACAGCTGAGAGATATCCATCTCATCACTTTGAGTTTGATTTGATTGGAAAAATAACATTGAGCTGGAAATATAATGGCATTGGTTTGCTGAGAAACTGAGATTACTGCCCAAGGGTGTTTGACATTAATAAATGCACCATAACACTTTATTCCTGTTTCATCTAAACTTGCAGTAGAAATGAAGCATGAGGGAAAGTTTTGTGAGGCCACACATCCCAGCAGTGAATATCCGCAAATCAAACGCTCACAATTTTCCAATGTGTGCTGCTATTGTGACAATCGCATTACAGGTGCAGCACTTTTGCAAATACAATACCAAGAAATATTTTATCAATTTAATGTAGCATTTAGGAAAGGTTTGGAGTTTGAACTAGGGATGCAAGCAAATTAAAAGTTAAAAAAAAAGTTCAAAGTGAGCTTTTGTATGGATCAAGAGGATAGGCTGTGCCTTAACTGTGGGCAGCACGGTGGTTCTGTGGTCAGCGTTGCTACCTCACAGGGACCCAGGTTCAATTCCACCCTCGGGCGACTGTCTGTGTGGGGTTTGCACATTCTCCCCGTGTCTGCGTGGGTTTCTTCCTACAGTCCAACGATGTGCAGATGGGTTGATTGGCCATAGAAAATTGCCCATAGTGTCCAGAGATGTGTAGGCTAGGTGGGTTAGCCATGGGAAGTGCAGGCTTACAGGGATAGGGTGTGGGTAGGATGATCTGCACAGGGTCAGCATGGACTCGATGGGCCGAATGACAGCTTCCACACTGTAGGGATGCTGTTCTATGACAACTGATCGAGAAAACATCCAAGCAGTTGTTAATCTGGTATTGTTTAATTCGCTCACAGGATGTGAGTAATATTGGCCAAGTCAGTACTTATTACACATCCCTAATTGCTCAGAGGGCAGTTAAATGTGAACAACATGTCTGGCAGTCTGGTGCCCTGATCAGGTAAGGCTGGCAGTTTTGTTCCCAAGAGAGCATTTGTGAATGAGCAGGGTTTTTCTGACAATAGTTTTATGGTCATTATTAGACTGTTAATTCTGGATTCTTATCAAATTCAAACTCCACCATCTGCCATGGCAAGGTTCAAATACAGGTTCCCAGAATATTCCATGTCTCTGGAATAATAGTGTAATGAGGATGGCAAAAGGCCCCCTCTCCCCTTGCACATTCATATGATTTAGTATCTACAAGCTGGATAAAGAGCTAGATAGTTCTGATGTTTTCAATATATCATAGTAGTAGTGCAAAGCAATTGTTCAATGAATCAAAAGCATGAATTGCACTCAACTCAAGATCAATGTAATCCCTTTTATATTTACCCAGTGAATTTACTTTGAAGAAGATATTGAAAATTTCCTAATATTGATTGGAATGTCCTTGGTGCAAATAGTTTGATTGGAGCAGATTTTATCAGATGTGTCCAGGAAGGATTCCTGACTCAGTATGTAGATAGACATCCCGCACCTCCGCCCTCAGACCCCACCCCTCCAACCGTAACAAGGACAGAACGCCCCTGGTGCTCACCTTCCACCCTACCAACCTTCGCATCAACCAAATCATCCGCCGACATTTCCGCCGCCTCCAAATAGACCCCACCAACAGGGATATAATTCCCTCTCCACCCCTTTCCGCCTTCCCCAAAGACCGTTCCCTCCGCGACTACCTGGTCAGGTCCACACCCCCAAACTACCCACCCTCCAATCCTGGCACTTTCCCCTGCCACCTCAGGAACTGTAAAACCTGCGCCCACACCTCCTCCCTCACCTCTATCCAAGGCCCTAAAGGAGCCTTCCACATCCATCAAAGTTTTACCTGCACATCCACTAATATCATTTATTGTATCCGTTGCTCCGATACGGTCTCCTCTACATTGGGGAGACTGGGCGCCTCCTAGCAGAGCGCTTTAGGGAACATCTCCAGGACACCCGCACCAATCAACCACACTGCCCCGTGGCCCAACATTTCAACTCCCCCTCCCACTCTGCCGAGGACATGGAGGTCCTGGGCCTCCTTCACCACTGCTCCCTCACCACCAGACGCCTGGAGGAAGAACGCCTCATCTTCCGCCTCGGAACACTTCAACCCCAGGGCATCAATGTGGACTTCAACAGTTTCCTCATTTCCCCTTCCCCCACCTCACCCTAGTTCTAAACTTCCAGCTCAGTAACTGTCCCCTTGACTTGTCCGGACTTGTCCGACCTGCCTATCTTCTTTTCCACCTATCCACTCCACCTTCTCCTCCTTGACCTATCACCTTCATCCCCTCCCCCACTCACCCATTGTACTCTATGCTACTCTCTCCCCACCCCCACCCTCCTCTAGCTTATCTCTCCACGCTTCAGACTCACTGCCTTTATTCCTGATGAAGGGCTTTTGCCCGAAACGTCGATTTCTCTGCTCGTTGGATGCTGCCTGAACTGCTGTGCTCTTCCAGCACCACTAATCCAGAATCTGGTTTCCAGCATCTGCAGTCATTGTTTTTACCGATGTAGGTAGACAGGCAGGAGGCTGGAAGAACACAGCAAGCCAGGCAGCAGCAGGAGGTGGAGAAGTCAATGTTTCAGGTGTAACCCTTTTTCAGGACTGGGGGTAGGTGTATGGGGAGCTGCAGATAAAGGGGATGGTGGGGCAGGGGGGTGAAGTTGGATTGGTGAAGACAGGCAGAGGGTGTGGCCTGGTTGGTCAATATGTAGATATGTGCAGCAGGTCAGGCAGCCCCTGAAGAAGGGCTTATGCCCAAAACGTTGATTCTCCTGCTCCTTTGATGCTGCCTGACCTGCTGCACTTTTCCAGCAACACATTTTCAGCTCTGATCTCCAGCATCTGCAGCCCTCACTTTCTCCCAATATGTAGATAGGCTGACGAGAGGGGAGGCCATATTGGATTTGGTGCTTGACAATGAACCAGGCTGGGAGAGCATTTCAGTGATAGTGATCACAACTCCCTGATCTTAACTATAGTCATGGAGAAAGATAGGAGCAGAAGATATGGGAAAGTATTTAATTGGGGAAGGGGGTCGACAAAGCTATTAGACAGGAACTTTGGAACAGATATTCTCAGGAAAATGTACAACAGAAATTAGATTACTTACAGTGTGGAAACAGGCCCTTCAGCCCAACAAGTCCACACCCATACACCTAACACTACGGGCAATTTAGCATGGCCAATTCACCTAACCTGCACATTTTTGGACTGTGGGAGGAAATCGGAGCACCCAGAGGAAACCCACACAGACACGGGGAGAATGTGCAAACTCCACACAGTCAGTCGCCTGAGGCGGGAATTGAACTCAGGTCTCTGGCGCTGTGAGGCAGCAGTGCTAACCATTGTGCCACCGTGCTGCCCAAATGTAGCGCTTGTTTAGGGAGCACTTGCAGATAGTGCTGATAGGTTTGTCCCACTGAGGCAGGGATGGGATGGTAGGGTGAAGGAACCTTGGATGACAAGCAATGTGGAACATCTAGTCAAGAGGAGAAAGGAAGCTTACTCAAGAGTGAGGAAGCAAGGATCAGACAGTGCTCTCGAGAGTTACAAGCTAGCCAGGAAGGAACTGAAGAATGGACTTAGGAGAGCTAGAAGGGAGCATGAAAACACCTTGGCAGGTAGAATTAAGGAAAACCCCAAGGTGTTCTATACTTACGTGAGGAACAAAAGGATAGCCAGAGTGAGGGTAGGGCTATTCAGAGATAGTGGAGGGAATTTGTACCTCGAGTCAGAGGAGTTGGGAGAGATCCTTAATGAATACTTTGCTTCAGTATTCACAGCTAAAAGGGACCTTGTCATTTGCGAGGACAGTGTGAAACAGGCTGATATGCACAAAGTTGACGTTAAGAATGGGGAAGGTGCTGGAAATTTTGAAAAGCACGATAGGTGTCCTGGGCCTGGCGGGATATACCAAGGTTTCTGCAGGAAGCAAGGAAAGAGATTGCTGTGGCTTCGGTGATAATCTTTGTGTCCTCACTGCCCACTGGAGTAGGGCCAGATAATTGGAGATTGGCAAATGTTATTCCCTTGTTCAAGAAAGGGAATAGGGTTAATCCTGGGAATTACAGTCCAGCCAGTCTTGACTGTGGTGGACAAATTATTGGAGAGGATTCTGAGAGACAGGATTTATGATTATTTGGAAAAACATACTTTGATTAGAGAGAGTCAGCATGGCTTTGTGAGGAGCAGATCATGCCTTATGAGCCTTATTGAATTATTTGAGGATGTAACAAAACACATTGATGAAGGTAGAGCAGTGGATGTGGATTTTAGAAAGGCATTTGATAAGGTTCCCATGGTAGACTCATTCAGAAAGTAAGGAGGAATGGCTTACATGGAAACCTATCTGTCTGGATACAGGGTTGGCTGGCCCAGAGAAGACAGAGGGTGACAGTAGATGGAAGGTTCTGGATTAGTGGTGCTGGAAGAGCACAGCCCAGGCAGCATCCGAGGAGCAGTAAAATCGACGTTTCGGGCAAAAGCCCTTTACCTAGTAGATGGAAGGTGTTTAGCTCAGTGACCAGTGGTGCTATGCTGAGATCTGTTCTGGGACCTCTGCTCTTTGTGATTTTTATAAATGACTTGGACGAGGAAATGGAAGTGTGGGTTTATATGTTTGCTGATGACACGAAGGTTGGTGGAGCTGTGGATAGTATGGAGGGCTGTTGTACATTGCAACAGGACATTGACAGGATGCAGAATTGGACTGATAAGTGGCAGATGGAGCTCAACCTGGAAAAGTGTAAAAGTATTCATTTTGGAAGGTCGAATTTGAATGCCGATTACAGGATTAAAGACAGGATTAAAGACAGGGTGGAGGAACAGAGGGATCTTGTGGCAATGTCCATGGATCCCTCAAAGTTGCCACCCAAGTTGATAGGGTTGTTAAAAAGGCGTAAAGTCTGTTGGCTTTCATTAACAGGGTTATTGAGTTTAAGACTGCAAGGTTATACTGCAGCTCTATAAGGCCCTAGTTTGACCACACTTGGAATATTGTGTTCAATTCTGGTTGCTTCATTACAGGAAGGGTGTGGAAACATTAGAGAGAGTGCAGAGGAGATCTATTAGGATGCTGCCTGGACTAGAGGGATTGTCTTATGAAGAAAGGTGAAGGGAGCTGGGGCTTTTCTTATTGGAGCAAAGAAGGATGAGAGGTGACTTGATAGAGGTGTACAAGATGATGAGAGGCATAGTTAGAGTCGATAGTCAGAGACTTTGCCCCAGGGCAAAAATGCCTGTCACGAGGGGCATAATTCTAATGTGATTGGAGGAAGGTTGAGAGGAGATGTCAGAGGTAGGTTCTAAACACAGAGAGTGGTGGGTGTGTGCAATGCACTGCCAACAGTGGTAGTAGAGTCAGATACATTAGGGACATTTAAGTGACTCTTGGATAAGCACAGGGAGGATACTAAAATGAAGGGTATATAGGTTAGTCTGATCTTAGAGTAGGATAAAAAGTCGGCACAACATCGAAGGCTGAAGGGACTGTACTGTTCTATACTATTCTATGTTCTATGTTTTAAAATGCAGCATAGCCACCGTTGTCAGCTCTCTGTGAATTGAAGAATGATATTACTCACAATCACAAGTTTCTACTGTGGATAGGCTGGTTCTCCATCCTCGGGCCTTTGGGACATGGGACAGGGGAATGCAGGACCTGCCTGACTGTCCCCCTCATTGAATCTGGAGGATGTCATAGAGACATTGCTGGTGGAATTGCTCTCACACAATCTAATAGACCACTGATACACAGACCAGCTCTCACTGCAGCACATGTATGTCATGACCACAACTGGGACAATCTCTACTCTGGGAATTTTGTTGACAAAGTTAGAGAGACATCGAGATGTACAGCATGGAAACAGACCCTTCAGTCCAACTTGTCTGTGCCAAACAGATATCCTAACAGTCCCATTTTCCTGCATTTGGTCCATATTCAACCTGGATAAATGCGAAGTGATACATTTTGGAAGGTCGAACTCAAATGCTGAATATAGGATTACAAACAGGATTCTTGGCAGTGTGGAGGGACAGAGGGATCTGGGTGTATAAGTACATAGATCCCTCAAAGTTGCCACCCAAGTGGATAGGGTTGTTAAGCAAGCATATGGTGTTTTGACTTCCATTAACAGGGGTATTGACTTTAAGAGGTGCGAGGTTTTGCTCCAGCTCTACAAGTCCCTGGTGAGACCACACTTGGAATATTGTGCCCAGCTCTGGTCACCTTACTATAGGAAAGATACAGAGGCTCTGGAGAGGGTGCAAAGCAGGTTTACCAGGATGCTGCCTGGACTGGAGAGAAGGAGGAAGAGAGGAGACTTGATCGAGGTGTACAAAATAATGAGAGGAATAGATAGAGTCAATAGCCAGAGACTTTTCCCCAGGGCAGGATTGACTGGTATGAGAAGTCATAGTTTGAAGATATTAGGGGGAAAGTATAAAGGAGACATCAGAGGTAGGTTCTTTATGCAGAGAGTTGTGAATGCATGGAATGCGTTGCCAGCTGTGGTGGTGGAAGCAGAGTCATTGGGGACATTTAAGCGACTGCTGGACATGCACATGGATAGCAGTGAGTTGAGGGGTGTGTAGGTTAAGTTACTACATTTTACATTAGGATTAAGTCTCGGCACAACATCATGGGCCTAAGGGCCTGTTCTGTGCTATACTTTTCTATGTTCTATGTTCTATCCCTCTCAACTCTTCCTAATCAAAAACCCATCCAGGTGCCTTTTAAATGCTGTAACTGTACCAGCCTCCACCACTTCCTCTGGCAGCTCATTCCATGCATGCACCACTCTCTATGTGAAAATGTTGCCCCTTCGGTCCCTTTTAAATATTTGTATGTTCTCTAATTTTGCACCCCCCTACGCTAGATTATTCATCCTATCCATCCCCCTCATGATTTTATAAACCTCCATAATGTCATTCCTCAGCCTCTGACACTCCACGGAAAATAGCCCCAGCCTATTCAGCCTCTCCATATAACGCAAACCCTCCACCCTCAGCAATGTACTTGCAAATCTTTTCTGAACCGTTTCAAGTTTAACAACATCTTTCCTAGAGCAGGGAAACCAAAACTGAGCGCAGTATTCCAAAAGTGGCCAAACCAATATACCGCAACATGGCCTCCCAACTCCTATACTCAATGCTCTGACCAATAAAGGCAAGCTAACCAAATGTCTTTGTCACCATCCTGTCCACCTGAGACTCCACTTTCAAGGAACTATGCACCTATATCCCAAGGACTTCCTGCTCAGCAACACTCCCAAGAAAATGACTTGTGGAGGTCGTTGTTATAAAGACCACACTGTTAGTCAAAAACTGAGCTGGTACAACTTCTTCTGTAATTAAAGCATAAATTGTTGGAGAAACTCAGCAGATCTGGCAGCATCTGTAGAAACAGAAACAGAGTTAATGTTTCAAACCCAGATCCTTCTTCAAAACTGATAGTAGCTGGAAAGGATGGTATTCCAGTGAAGGCAGGGGTGGGGTGGGGGGCAGGGAATGGAGAGGGGGAGGAAGTATGACTGGATAGGCAGGAATGGAGCCCAGAAAGAGAGAAAATGATAGGCAGGAAAAGGGGTGAATACTTGTAAGGCTGCAAGAAAGAAAAGCTACTAATGGGGAACATAAGTGGGTGAAAATGGGTTAGTTGTGCTAAAAGCAGCCATTGTGATGACAGGGCTGGGGTATGGGGGAGATGGTGAAGGGACAAGCAAGGAGGTGTTTTGTTTCTTAAATTAAAATCATTCAACTTAATATTGAGTCCTGTAGACTGCAGGATCACAGTGCTTTAAATGGGATGCTGTTTTTAAGGTTGAGAGTGTGTTGCTGGAAAAGCACAGCAGGTCAGGCAGCATCCGAGGAGCAGGAAAATCAACGTTTCGAGCCGGAATTCCTGATGAAGGGCTCTGGCCCGAAACGTTGATTCGCCTGCTCCTCGGATGCTGCCTGACCTGCTGTGCTTTTCCAGCACCACACTCTCAGCTCTGATCTCCAGCATCTGCAGTCCTCACTACCTCCTGCTGTTTTTAAGGGTCAACCGTTCAACTGCGTTGTGTGAAGAAGGTTCAGAATATTTTCCTATTGTTTGAGAATTTTGGTTCCAAGTGGAAGAATGATGCATGTCTTTAAGTTTGATTTGTACTTCTGAGGCAATTGGCTGCACTGTCTCCCTCATCACAGTAACAAACCCGTGAGTTCTATATTCGGTGTGTTGAGGGAGGGGTGTGCTGGTTTTAGACATCGTTTCATTTTAGATTTGTTCTGTGAGTAATGCCAGGATGTTTGAAGTTAACAGAGCCTTTACAGCCTTTGCATTGAGTTCGAGGTGAAGGGTTCAGCGCATTAGGGAGCAATAGGAGAAAGAAAGAAGACTGCTCTTGCCGAGTGCTGGGAGTATAGTAACATGGAAAAATTGAACCCATCCAAATGAAGCCATTCAGACTGCAGGTTTTATTGAAAGGGAAATAAGCATCTGAAAAGCAGAGGTGCTGCTGGAATAGCAGCCTATGAATCAGCAAGAGCAGTTGTGGGGAGCGGTCGTCAAGTGCCAGAGAGAAAGACTCCAGAAACAGAGGGCTGTCGAAGACACGAGTTTAAGGAATAGGTGCTAATTGTAGATGAGCTGAGGTAGCAGTTTGTTTAAGAGCCTCAGGAAGAAACAGTAACTTGGAACATGGGCTCATAGTAAATAGGTCCTTTGAGCCTGCTCCACTGTTCATTGTATCATGGCTGACCATCCATCTCAATGGCCTGTTCCTGCTTCCCCCCCCCCCATTTCCTTCGAGATCGTGAGAGCAGCAGATGCTGGACAGGCAGAGTCGATAAAATGTGAAGCTGGAACTGCTCTGAAGAAGGGTCACTGCAGCAGAAATGTTAATTCTAGTGCAGAATAATGTGGAAACCCAAAAGTTGCTGTCTGTAAGTAAGTGATGTACTGTCAAATACGCCCCTGACAGCAATCAACAGAATTCAACGGAATTGTCCACAACTTCCACTCTTGTGTTTTTGCCTTATAGTTAAAAACCTGTGAAAAGTAATATGTTGTTGAATGAGGTGTAACTGGTCTTATACTAACCTGCCAATTTGATCATTACTGCTTGACAGATTCACTGACCCTGAAGTACAGATTTGTTCCCTGTCAAATTTCTCCGTAATTATAAAATGATTCCACACCATTTTAAAAATCATATCCTTCCGTTATTTCAACACTTTACTTAAACTTACTTTGATTTCGTTGAATCACAGAATTGTTATCGGTCAGACCGTTGAGTATAGGAGTTGGGAGGTCCTTCTGCGGCTGTGCAGGGCATGGGTTAGGCCACTTTGAAATACTGCATTCAATTCAGGTCTCACTGGTTTAGGAAAGGTGTTGTTCAACTTGAAAGAGTTCAGAAAAGATTTGTAAATCTGTTGCTAGGGCTGGAGGGCTTGAGCTATAGGGAGAGGCTGAATAAGCTGGGGCTATTTTCCCTGGAGCATCGGAGGCTGAGGGGTGACCTTACAGAGGTTTATAAAATCATGAGGGACATGGATAAGAGTGAATAATCTAGTGTAGGGAAGTGCAAAATTAGAGAACATATATTAAGGTGAGAGGGGAAAGATTTAAAAGGGACCTAAGGGGCAACTTTTTCACTCAGAGGGTGGTACGTGCATGGAATAAGCTGCCAGAGGAAGTGATGGAGGCTGGTACAATTGCAACAATTAAAAGGCATCTGGACGGGTATATGAATAGGAAGGGTATAGCAGAATATGGGCCAAATGCTGGCAAATGGGACTAGATTAATTTAGGGTATCTGGTTGGCATGGACAAGTTGAACCAAAGGATCTATGACTCTATGTTATGGAACTGAAGGAGGCCATTCAGCCCATTAACACTAGTTCTATTATCTGGTGCCAATCTCCTACCTTTTTCCAAAATCCCTGCACACCATTTCTGTCCAAATAATCCTCCAGTGACATTATCACTGGACTGGCAATCCAGAGACCCAGATAATGTTTTGCGGATTCAAGTCCCAATCCTACCACGGCAAATGGTAGAACCAGAATTCAATGAATATCTGGAACTAAGAGTTTAATGATGACCATGAACTTATTGTTAATTGCGCAGCACTATTTGATCATGTCGGCAACCCTCACAAGATGAGGGAAGTGAAGGTCTCATAGAATTATTGCTAGACTATCAATCTATGACCTAGTTAATGTTTTGTCTACCTGGGTTTGAATCCTGACATGACACATGGTGGAATTTGAATTCAAGAAAATAAAAATCTGTAATTAGCATCAACTGATTACCATGAAACCGATTGTCAGTAAAACCTATCTGGTTCACTGATGTCCTTTAAGGAAGGAAATCTACCATCTTCACCTGGTCTGGCCTACATGTGACTCCAGACCCACAGCAATGTGCTTGACTCTTAACTGCCCTCTGGGCAATTAGGGATGGGCAATAAATGCTGGCCTAGCCAGCAACACCCTCATCCCGTGAATGAATAAAGAAAAAATAAAGTTATTTCATTATCTGATAGTTTATATTACAATTGAATGATGTGAGGTGTTTTTATCATCCTGGTTTATTGTTTGTGAATGCATCCACCTAATTGTCGAGCGATTCTCTTGTGAAATTCACAGCAGCTGCAGCACACTGGGACTTGGAAGTGGATTTTAACTGACGGTAAGAAGGAGAAAACAATGGCCACAGAGATTGCAGGATCTTTGTGGGCAGCTTTCTTCGAGGTCAAAGGTAAACACCCTTATTTTGTCATTGGTGCAAAGTCTGAGCTGGTCTATTCATGAAGATTGACGAAAAATCTGGGGATTGTCTTATGAACAAAGGTTAAACAGATTGGAGTTTAGAAGAATCAAAAGTGATCTCATTGAAAAAAAAGATTCTTAAGGGGCTTGACAGGTTCAATACTAAGAGGATGTTCCCCTCATGGAGAGTCTAAAACCAAAGGGGATAATCTCAGAATATGGGGCACCATTTTAAGACTTTGATGAGGAGGAATTTCTTCTCTCGGAACGTTGCGAGTCTTTGGAACTCCTTGTTACAGAGAGTCGTGGGGGCATGGCACATGTGCATATTTAAGGCTGAGGTAGATTCTTGATCTATCAGGGAATCAAGGGTTACAGGGAAAGGGTAGGAAAGTGTTTGTGAGGAATTTCAGATCAGCCATGATCCTATTGAATGGCAGAGTAGGCTCAAGGGGCTGAATGGCCTAATCCTGTTCTTATTTCTTACGGTCTAACGATTTAATATGTGGTCTGTGGCAAATGCTGGAATTACACAACAACATAGTGCCTATTCTCCCATCAACATGTTTTATCCATTTAATATAAAGTTGCCTTTTCTGTTTCTATTCTGGTGAATAAAACAGAACACTGATTAAAACCTAATGAAACTCCAAAGTCCATAAAAGAATAAAGAGAATCAAAATAATTTTGAGGCCGTTATTTCATTGATTCTCAGAGTCTTGGCAACAAAATTGCATTTCTTGTCTAATTGTGGCTGTTCTAAAATAGTGGTGGAGTCCTTCCTCTATGCTATATCATTCCATGATTCCTATGGTAATGTGCTTCCTCAGACTTTGAGGGATTAATATACATTTCAATATAATGCTCTTATTTTATTAAAATTGCTTCTGTAATTGGAATTTACCAAAGACGTAATAAAATAACTGAAGGACACCATTTAGTGGAGCAGTTTCTCAGCTTCTGAATTGCGGAAGAAAAATATAATTTTCAAACTTATCAAGTTTCTGATTTAACGCATATGATCTGATTAACATTTTAAGAATTAGGTTTATTGTGGTTATCACATGAACAATAAATGTAATTTATGATTATAACAAATTACGTTTCTCATAAGGAACAGCCAAAAAATTGAATTGAAATTGGGCTCTTTCAAGAAAATCATCTGTTATTGTTTCATGGTTTCTTTATCTAAACATCAAATTGGTCAATGTTTGAGTGAGTCAAACGCTGTTCCATTGAATGACACAAAATTTACAGCGCAGAATCAGGCCATTCAGCCCAACTGGTCTATCCCAGTGTTTAAATTCTACATAGCTCCTCCTAGCTGACATCATCTAACCCTCTCAGCATCCCCACCTAACCTTTCTTTATTTATTTGTCTAGCCTCCCATTAAACGTAGGTTTGCTGATTACCTAAATTGTTTCTTGTATTAGTGGATTTTACACCCCTGATACTTTTTGGGTAAAGAGGCTTCTCTTGAATTTCCTGTTAGATTTATTGGCAATTATCGATGAATTTAGAGGATATGGGGCAAGTGCAGGAAATTGAGATTAGTGCACCTTCACTGGTAATCATGTCAGTGCAGACTCAATGGGCCGAAGGGCCTTTTCTGCACTGAATGAATCTCTGAGTCTATTTTATTGCCGAGTAGTAGAACCTTCCAAATTTTATCCATCCCTTTAGAATTGAGTAGGTATTTTATAATCTAGCTTTGCAAACAAATATTCTTAATGATGCAATTGATAGGATCGGCCACTCTTCCAGATTTGAGGTTTGCAGTCCTTACAGACTGCTGTTTGACCATTGCTTGAGCTACATTACCTCTGCCAGAAATTAATTTATCATTGTGTGGGTGAATGTCCTGTCTGAGACGGGATACGCCCATCCAGGCTAGGGAGGTCAATGGATGAGAGGCTGGTTTGTGTCATGGATTGGGCTATGTTCACGACTCGTTGCAGTTTCTTGCAGTCTTGGGCAGAGCAGTTGCCAAACCACACAGTGATGCATCCAGATAGGATGCTTTCAATGGTGCATCTGTTAAAATTGATAAATATCCTTGTGGGCATAGAATGTAGAATAGAGTAGAATTCCTACAGTGTGGAAGCAGGGCATTCAGCACATCAAGTCCACACCAACCCTCCGAAGAGCATCCTACCCTATCCCTGTAACCCTGCATGTTCCTATAGCTAACCCACCTAGCCTGTACATCCCTGAACATTATGGACAATTTAGCATGGTCAACCCGTCTAACCTGCACATCTTTGGACGGTGGGAGGAAACCAGAGCACCTGGAGGAAGCCCACGCAGACACGAGGACAACATATTAAATTTCCATGGATTCTGCTGGAAGTAGAGATGTTTTTGAGTTTTCTTGGAGTTGGTTAGCTCAGACAGCTGGTGTGCAATGGTTACCACGAAGGACTCTCTTTCTCAACGTTTCCCCTCACCTAAGGTGTGGTGACCCTCAGGTTAAACCATTACTTGTTGTCTCTCTTGAAAGAGAGAGCAGAATATGCCAGCTTTAACTTTTATTTATATGTATGTGAGCATTGTGCAAAGGCAGCATCAGAACACATCAACCAGAAAAGGGTTACTTGCCCATTCCCAAATGTCAAAAGAGATCAATATGATACTTCTTCCCTACTCAACAAAGAAAAGCTGCAAGGACCAAAATGTCTGTTTTGGCTCAGTACGTAATACTCTTAGCTTTGTGTCATAATTCGGTGGCTATTTTAAATTTGTGTTCGGAATGTGAGCGTCACTGGCTTTTACTGCTCGTACCTTCAATGATTTGGTAGTGAGTCACCTTTTTTGTACCACTCCACTTTGTATCTTCCAGTTACATGTGCAGTATTGTTAGGGAGAGCATTGTGACTTGGAGAGCAACTTACAAAAAGTGGAATTTCTATGTATTGACTAACCGGCTACTTTGGATACTGAGCACCTAATTCAGAATAATTAATCACTGTCATTTGGAAGGAGTGCTATAATAATAGATGTGGCATCTTATAGAACATAGAACATTACAGCGCAGTACAGGCCCTTCGGCCCTCGATGTTGCACTGATGTGTGAAACCAATCTGAAGCCCATCTAACCTACACTATTCCATTTTCAACCTTTCAGATGTGTAGTTAAACTATGACCTGATTTTTTTCTCTCAAGTTGACATAAAAAATCCCATGAAACTGAGCTGAGGACAAGCAGGAGAGTAATGCCCAGTGACTTGACCAATATTTATCCCTCAATCAGTGACTAAAATAGGTTAACTGCCCATCAATCATTGCTGTTTGTGGATGTTGCTGTGTCTGCTGCTGCATTCCCTGATGGTACAAACTACACTTCAAAAGAACTTTATTGATTAGATTCCCTACAGTGTGAAAACAGGACATTTGGTCCAACAAGTCCACACCAATCCTCCAGAGTGGAACACACCTAGACCCATTTCCCTCTGACTAATGGACCTAACACTAGGGGCAAGTTAGTATGGTCAATTCACCTGACCTGCACATCTTTGGATTGTGGGAGGAAACCAGAGCACCCAGAGGAAACCCCACAGACACAGGGAGAATGTGCAAACATGTTGGGAAACTCTGAGTTCATGAAAGGCACCACGAGAATTCTCCTTTTCACTGGACTGGCAGATGCAGATTGGTTATCACCTTTAAAACAGAGAGAGAGAGAGAGAGAGAAGAAACATTAGCAGAAGTGGGGAACTTTTAGGTTTGAATCCATTTAGTAATAGAGTCATAGAGATGTACAGCACAAAAACAAATGTCTCAGGCCAATTCGTCCATGCCAACCAGGCATCCTAAAGTGATCTCATTCCATTTGCCAGCATTTGGCCCATCTCCCTCTTAAACCCTTCCTATTCATGTACCCAACCAGATGCCTTTTAAATGTTGTAATTGTACCAGCCTCCACCGCTTCCTCTGGCAGCTTATTCCATACACATACCACCCTCTGTGTGAAAGTATTTACCCTTAGGTCCCTTTTATATCTTGCCTCTCTCATTTTAAAGAATCTTGGCTATTCACCCTATCCATGCCCCTCATGATTTTATAAATGTCTATAAGGTCTCCCTTCAGCCTCCAACATTCCAGGAAAAATAGCCCAAGCCTACTCAGCCTCTCAGCAATGTACTTACAAATATTTTCTGAACCCTTTCAAGTTTAACAACATCTTTCCTATAGCAAGGAGACCACAACTGAACGCAGTATTCCAAAAGTGGTCTAACCAATGTCTTGTACAGCCGCAACATGACCTCCCAACTCCTATATTCAGTGCACTGACCAATAAAGGCAAGTGTACCAAACACCTTCTTCACCATCCTGTCTCCCTGAGACTCCATTTTAAGTGCACTCCCAGGCCTCTTTGTTCAGTAACACTCTCCAGGATGTTACCATTAACTGTATAAGTCCTGCTTTGATTTGCCTTTCCAAAATGCAGCACCTCACATTTATCTAAATTGAACTCGATCAGCCAGTTCTTGGCCTATTTGTCCATCTGATCAAGGTCCCATTGTACTCTAAGGTAATCTTCTTTGCTGTCCACGACACCTCCAATTTTTGTGTCATCTGCAAACTTAACAACCATACTTCCTATATTCATATCCAAATCATTTATATAAATGACAAAAGGCAATGGACCCAAAAAGCAACCATCCACTACCACACTCTGTCTCCTACCATCAAGTCAATTTTGTATCTAAATGACTAGCTCTGTCTCTATTCCACATGATCTACAGTGGATAAGGAGTGGAGCTGGGAAAAGCACAACAGGTCAAGCAGCGTCAGAGGGGAAGGGGAGTCGATGTTTCAGATGAAAGGTTCCGACCTGAAATGTCGACTCCCCCTTCTCCTCTGATGCTTCCTGACTTGCTGTGCTTGTTGGATGCTGCCTGAACTGCTGTGCTCTTCCAGCACCACTAATCCAGTATTTGGTTTTCAGCATCTGCAGTCATTGTTTTTACCTAGTTGATTTTAACCCCACTGCGAATACTCTTGCAAGGATGCCTGCCTTGAAGAAGTTTTCCTCCTCTCTCTACGAAAATCTCAGGGAGTCCCTCTCCCACTGCAACTCCCAGGTCATTTCCTCTGCTCTCCACCTATCCACTCCACCCTCTCCTCCTTGATCTATCACCTTCATCTCCTCCCCCACTCACCCATTGTACTCTATGCTACTCTCTCCCCACCCCCACCCTCCTCTAGCTTATCTCTCCATGCTTCAGGCTCACTGCCTTTATTCCTGATGAAGGGCTTTTGCCCGAAACGTTGATTTCGCTGCTCGTTGGATGCTGCCTGAACTGCTGTGCTCTTCCAGCACCACTAATCCAGTATTTGGTTTTCAGCATCTGCAGTCATTGTTTTTACCTTGCTGTGCTTTGCCAGCTCCACACTTTATCCACTCTGACTCTTCAGCAACTGCAGTTCTCACTACCTCCAAGTTCCATGTGATTTAACCTTGCTAACCCATCTACTGTGCAGACTTTGTGTAACTATGTAGAATTTGCAACGCCTCATCCATTTCTTTCAAAAAAAAACAATGCCAGCGTTCAGTTAAAAAAAAACAAAATCTGAGGATTAAAGAAACAACCAAGAAAGCCTTACAATTTTTTATTGATATAATATGCAAAGCAGCTCAAAACAACATTCGGAACAAGAGATCACTAAAATACACCCAGCTGGTTCTAAGGTCTACTGTCTCTACTGTTTTCAGACAATGGCTCAATGGGTAATTTATACATTAGACTTACTGTCAATATTTCAATTAAATGAAGTGCTTCAGTGGAAGGCACAAAATTTATGTTTTGTGAGGTCTATGTTAGCCAACAATTGTAAATGTATATGTTTTGAACAAATATGCAGGAAACCCTGCTCTCTCTGGAATCTTATTAACTTATAATCTTTATTAATAAAACACGAAATTGCAGCTCACAGGTTGCTTTGTCTTTATTTAATCCATCCAACAAAAAATTATAATGTTTAATATTAACTAGTAAAATATTCATCAGTTTATAATTACATGCTTATAGAACACCCATTTGGCCTCTATTCAAATTCTGGCAAAGATACACAGCACCTTCCCAAGTCTGTCAAACTTCCAGTATTTTATTCGCTGTTTAATGTATCAGGATTGCTTAAAAAAAAGAAGAAAAAATGAGGTTCAGTAGCCAATCAGAAAATTGCCTAATCATTTGTTGCCGAACACATTGAAGATAAAATTGCTACACAGGATAATTATTGGTTTTGAACATATAAATAGCACATGGAAAAAATGCCAGATTTCCAATCTTCACTCATCAAAAATAATTAAAATGTTTTCTAGATGATGCTTTATCTTGATTTTTAAAAACAATTGTACAAAACAATAACCAACCTTGGCAGTGTTCGGAACTGACAATTGTTTGATGGTCCAATTCAATCTTCAGTTGCTCCCACAATAAAGTTTGGTGAAATAATTCTTGATGAAGTGGTAAACACTTTGATTCATTCAACCACAGAAAACAAGCAACTTACAAAATGTAAGCATCAACAAAAATAACAATCAGCATCGTTCATGGCATTAGAAATCTGACCCTTGGATTCTGTCCCAGTTTGGGACACTTCTTACAGACACGTACTTGCTTACAGAGAAAACAATTGCATCGAATTCTAGCAATCCTAATATTTCTAAGGTTTACTGCATGATATAATATTGAAATTTTCAATTAGTTTAATTAAACAAAATGAATAGCTCATCAATAATAATGTTGAATAGTTGCTTGGTAGTCCAGAACCTGAGTATTGCTGAGAAAAGAGATGTACTGTCAAAATGTTTTCTTTTGTACTCATCAGAACAGTATCAAAAGAATAATGAACTGCAATGGGAATAACAATTTATATTGCATGAGAAGAGGATATTGATTGCTTGGCAAGTGGACTCTTAAAGGGACAAGTGTTTCTTTGGACAATGCACCATGGAATGATTGACCCCTATACCTGTTTCTCATTATACAAGTTGCAATCATGCATATGGTGTCCCTGTTTGCAAAGGAGCAGACCCTGCATGTGAATATAAACATAGCCTTTGATAGATGTAAGTAAGCTGCAGGGTAAGCACAATCAATAATTTTGTATTGTTGTTAGCGTGATTCATAGCACAATTTGGATTACGTAGCAAGTGTTAATCAATCACAGAATCACATCGAATGTTGCACACAATGGTATGAGTTTTGCACTTGCTATTTCAGTGCAGTATATTACAAACAAAGGGATATATGGTTTGATACAATTCTGTAGTCATTGGGATGCATGACCCATATGTGCATCACATCAGCACTGAAATTCACATACCAAATTACACATTGATGTGATACATAGATCGCTTTAGTTTGATGGCAACATGTGGGTAACAGAGATTATGAATTTAATTACTATCACAACTAGCCTCACCTGTTGCTCACATTGACATCAACCAGAATAACATTTTTATCTTTTATTTTGTCATTGCACATTTTATTGTAGGGTAATAGTAACGTTGAATGGTATTTGATATATACAGATACATATATCATTTTTAAAGTTTGGTGTCATCTGTTTTGTGTGTGAATGGTTTAAAAATATAAGTTAGATCAGAAACTATTCTTCTAGAACAGAGCTTTATTTCAATATGTGTCAGGGAGCACTTGACTGCAAACCCGCTGGACTGTTAATGAAAGTTGTATTTTATAATTTCAGTTTAATAATAGGGAGTGTAAATATTGAAGGTATGAGTTTGCTTTTGGTTTAGAATAACCAAGCATTGATATTAGCTTAGGAAACCCAGGATGAGATGCCTTTAGGGCAGTATTAGAGGAGATCTGATTGGGGTCAGAACAAACATAGCTTCTCTCAGAGGATTGCGAATATTTGGAATTCCCTGCATAAAAAGGCAATGGATGGAGAAAGGCAGAGGGAGGTAGATTTTTATTACCAATGGGATGAAAGATCCTTAGAGTTATGCTGAAATGTAGAATTGAAGTCAAAATCAGGTTAGTCATGATCTTATTGAATGGGGGAATAGGCTTGAAGGGCTGAATAGCTGATCTTCTCTTTGTTCATATGTTCACATGCTGACCTAGAAAGGAAAATGGGATATTTGAAGGATAACTTTAAATACTCAAGGTTTAGTTTGTGAAACTTCCAGACCAGGAGTATTTAGTTAAAAGCCCACTGATTATGAAAACCTTGAGAAAGTTTAAGCTGTCAGGCTTGTAAATATTCACACAAGAAGGCTTCACAATTCACTGGGTTAAGCAGTTAAATTAAACATAAAGTTTTGATATAGAAGGTCATTTCTTTTCTGTATTTGAAACACAGTAAAGAGATTGCGTTAGAGAATAGTTAAGACTTTGTTTTAGTTTGTGCTTTAAGATCTTTCAACTGTGTTCTCAATTTGTATAACTTGTTTCTTTTTGTGTAATAAAACTCTGTTTTATTGATTAATAAAAAGCTTGTGTGCTATGTTTCAGTAAATGACCACCAAGTTAAATTAAATAGAATTAAATATGAGTTAGTCAAGACTGACTTCACTCTTGGATCAGAAATGTGCAGTCCGAACATGAGCTGGGATTATAAATAATGAATTGAAATATATTGGATTACAGATCTGAGTTTTAGCTCTATCAGAATGGCTAGATAGATATGAGATCCATGTCAGGACCTGAGAAGATATCATTAGTGCAGATGTTATGTTTATGAAGGTCATAGCACTTCTTGCTATTTAAATATAAAAGATACAGATGCCATGGTAAGCCCCGATATTCGCAGGTTGGTGTCCAATCAGCACTGCTGCATGTTTACATTCACATGGCGATGGCTTAGTGGTATTATCGCTAGACTATTAATCCAGAAACCCATATAAATATCTCGGCTTGGATCCTGCCATGGCTGATGGTGGAAACAGAATTCAATAATAAATACAACTGGAATTAAGAGTCTTATAATGAGCATTGTCAATGGTTGTCAATGGTTTGAAAAACTCATTTAGTTCAATCATTTTCTTAAGGAAAGGAAACTGCTGTCATTAACTGATCTGACCTATATGTGACTCCAGATCCCGTTGACTCTTACCTGCCCTTGGGAAATTAGGGATGAGCAATAGATGATGGCCTAGCCCCTGACTCCCACATCTCTTGAATGAATTTACAAAATTGGAATTCTTGGAATTCGCCTTCCAAGTCGATATATTGAATAATGTAAAATTGTTGCATTCACATCCCAGGAAGAAATTAAACTTACGACAGAAAGTTAACTCCTGTCATTACAGATACAAGTACTTTTTACAACAACATCAACCTCATTTGTATTCCCATATGCCTTACTCCAAAAAGCGATGGAAAATGCCACAGTCCATCGAGTCATGTGATTAGTAGCTTCACATTTCTCAGTTTCACAATCATCTGTAATCTGTCACGTGGTGCTGAAATGAGCATGCAGATTTCAAAGGCAGCACGCGTTTTGTCCAACCTTAACTTCAGGAGGTGGGGGTGGTTGGTCATTGAATATTTTTAAGATGTACATGGATGGTTCTTGTTAGGTAAGCGAGTCAAACGTTACCAGGGTGTACGGGAAAGTGGAATCAAACCCTAACCTCATCTTGTTGAATGACATTGAAGGAGATATTTCTGCTCTTAATTCACATGTTGGAGTAACAAAAAGAATTTATGGAAGCAGAGTGGTTGATGTGATCTATATGGACGTCAGTGAGGTGCTCAATAAATATTTTGCATGGTAGACTGGTTCGCAAGGTTAGAGCACATGGAATACATGAGAACTAGCCATTTGGATACAGAACTGGCTTGAAGGTATAAGACAGAGGTTGGTGGTGAGGGGTTGCTTTTCAGGCTGGAGGCCTGTGGCCAGCAGTGTGCCGCAAGGATCGGTGCTGGGTCCATTGCTTTTTGTCATTTACATAAATGACTTGAGTATGAACGTAGGATGGTGAGTAAGTTTGCAGATGACACCAAAATTGGTGGTGTAATGGACAGGGGGATAGCTAAACAATTTCTACTTCTGCTATTTGCATTCTGCAAAGGGCGATCTGATGTCTACAGAATTATGAGGGGCATGGACAGAGACTTCTCCTTAGTTGAAGAGTCCATCATGAGGGAGCACAGTTTCTGGATAAGGGGCAGGAGGTTAGGGGGAAGGTCAGGAAAAATGTTTTTAAGTAGAGGATGGTAATGGCTTAACATGTGCTGTCCAGGAGGATGGTCAAGGCGAATTGCCTCACATTCTTTAAAAAGCACCTGGATGAAGACTTGACATGTCATAACATTTAAGACTATGGATCAAATGCTGATAAATGGGATTAGGTTGAAGGTCAGGTGTGACTCACATGTCAGTGCAGACCTGATAGTCCAAAGGGCATCTTCCTATACTTTGTGATTCTACAATCGTGTTTCAGGCAGCACTTGGCAGGTCAAGATCACCAGATCAGATATCCTGGATGTTGATAAATTCATTAACATACCCTCAACAATGTTCATGTTGGTTGGTTTCATTCATTCAGGTAGATGGCAGCGGTTTCTCTACTATACTCTCCACTGCCTACTGACTCACATAGTGATATTCCAAACTTCCGCTGTAAAAGACCCTAGCATAAGAGATATGTAGATGGTGGATATTAATGCTGGAAGGCAGTCACTGATGATCCTGACCTCTAAAGCAGATTGAAGAGGTGAGCAGATATAAAAAACGCGATTCCCCAAAGAGAAGTCCCAGAGAAAACATAGACCAACAAATCATGCTCTTTCTCCTCTCAGTGTCTTCCTCTGCAGTGTTGTGGCAGAAATAGTCATCTCAGAACAGGATTCTGAGATAACTTCAGTGGTGAGCGACGCAGAGTTGATAACAATGGAGAAAACCATTGTCCTATGAGGCAGAGACTGACAGCACACTGAAAAATTATCCCATGGTGTTTCACAGGAGCTTTAATTCAATTGAACACAGAACTATGTAATAAATAGGAGCAACAGGTAACCAAATACACAATCAGAATAGGAGATATTAAAGATCTATATAAAGGAGGAGAAGTAGAGAGATGGTAAAACATAGAGAAGGGAAGCCAGTTCTTTAGGGTTGCAGTGCAGAAACCGAATATGGTTGGAAGGCTGGATGTACTGACATCCAGGATAGAACCAGGGAACAGCATCAATCAGCCTTTGGGCCTTAAAGCAAGTTGCAACGCAGGCAGACAAAATACTGAAAGATTAGATTAGATTACTTACAATGTAGAAATAGGCCCTTCGGCCCAACAAGTCCACACCAACCCTCCGAAGAGCAACCCATCCAGACCCATTCCCCTACACCTACAGGTGGTTTAGCACGGCCAATTCACCTACCCTGCACATCTTTGGACTGTGGGAGGAAACCAGAGCACCCAGAGGAAACCCATGCAGACACTGAGAGAACGTGCAAACTCCACACAGTCAGTCACCTGAGGCAGGAAATGAACCCGGGTCTCTGGCGCTGTGAGGCAGCAGTGCTAACCACTGTACCACCGTGCCACCCCACAATGAAAGGCCAGTCATGTGTTCAATTACTAGGAGAAAGTGAGGACTGCAGAAGCTTGACATTCCTGACGAAGGGTTTATGCCTGACACGTTGACTCTCCTGCTCTTTGGATGCTACCTGACCGGCTGTACTTCTCCAGCGCCACACTTTTCAAATCTGTTCAACTACTACCATCAACTTCTACATTACTGAGAATCAACACTAAAAATATAAAATCTACTTTCTTCAGGAATGATTGGTATCTTAAAAATGTCAACATTAAAATTTTGAAATTCTTTATTTTCCCACTCTTCTTTCTCTCACCGAATCAAATCTTTCTTTCTCAGTATTTATCTTTCTGTACCTTATATGACATTAAACCTGTTCACTTGAGTTTACCGCTCATACATCCAACCATACCTATTAAGAACAGGAGTAGGTCACTCAGTACCTCAGACCTGCTTCTCCATTCCATAAGAGTGTGACTAATCTAATTCCTCCACATTCCCACCTACACACAATAACCTCATGATCATTTAATTAATGATCTACCTCAACTTTTAAAAATATTCAAGGACTCAGCTTCCCCCTGACTTGGAAAAAGAGAGTTCCAAAATTTCACAAACCTCTTTTAGACAATTTCTCCTTATCACTGTTCAATTTTTAATCAGTGGCCCACAGGTACTGGATTCTTCCAAAAAGAGGATATGTCCTTTCCACTTTGTTAAGATCAGTCAACTCTTATATGTCAGGTGACAAAAACAGAAAGTGCTGGAGAAACTCAACCGATCTTTGCAGGGAGCTGAACAGAGTTGATGCTACAGGTCCATTAAGTTTCTTCTTCAAAACTGAAATGAACTTCAACAGTCCATTCTGAAAAATATTTGCATCAGACTCAAAACATTACCTCTGCTTTTCCTTCCACAGGTGCTGCCAGACCTGCTGAGTTTCTCCAAGACTTTCTGTTTCTATTTCTGATTTCACCATCAGCAGCACTTTGTTTTGACCTTACTTTGTAAGCTTAACCTGTTCAACCTTTCCTCAGAGCATAGTCCATCCATTCTAGGTTTTAATCTGCTAAGAAGCAAATTACTGCAGAGGCCGGAATCTATACAGAAAACAACAAGTGCTGGAGATCACAGTGGGTCAGACAGCATCCATGGAGAGAGAGCAAACTAACATTTTGAATCTAGATGTCTGAGGTCTGAAGAAAGGTCATCTAGACTAGAATTGTTAGCTTGATTTCTCTCCATTAATCTGGTAAACCTTCTCTGAACTGCTTTCAACGTGATTGCAGCCTTCCTTAAATAAGGTCACCAATATTGTACACTTTGGTAAAGATAAGATCTCCCCAGTACTCTATATAAATGAAACATGACCGAATTTAGTATTCAATTACACTTGCAATAACTGATAACATTCTTTAGTAAGGATTTGTAATAGCTGGCCCTAACCAGTGTCTTAATTTCTTATGACTCATGCATCAGAACACCCAGATCCCACTGCATCTCAGAGCTCTTCAATTTCTTAGCATTTTGATCCTATGCTTATAGTTATTCTTTTTGCCAAAATTTCCCAGATTAAATAACATTTTCAGATCTTTTGTCACACGGTTAACCAACCTATATATTTTTATATCCACTTTTTCTTCTTCATAACTAACTTTCCTACATTTTTTCCATCAACAAAGTTCAGCAAATGCTTCCAAGTCATTTAATGTCAATTGAAAACAGTTGGGGTCTTTGCACCCATCCCTGTGGTATACAACTTGTTGTATCTTGCGAACCTGAAAAAGACCCGATTAGATACTATCCAATTATCTTGTTCAGAGATCTTATTTCACATTTCTGGTGCAAGTGGGATTTGAACTTACTCAGGTCTCCTTACTCAGAGGAAGGGCCATTACCACTGCTCCACAGGAGCTCCAAAATGACTGCCTGCTCTTTGCATCTGGTTCACTGGCCAATCATCTATTCATGCCAATGTTTTATTTCCTACAGTCATGAGCTTTTATTTTCTGTAACAACTTTTGATGTGGTATTTTATTAAAAGTCTTCTGAAAATCTGAGTACTGCACATCTTCTGGTTCCTTTGTGTTCACAGCACATTACTTCCTCAAAGAATTCCAGTAGATTAGTTAACCATGATTTCCATTTTGCAAAATCATGTTGACTTTCCCTGATTCCTTGAACTTATCTAAATGTGCTGCTATATCTTCTTCAATAGTAGCTTCAAACGTTTCCAACTTATAATAGTAATAACAATAATATTAGCTTCAAACAGGACAGAAAATGCCATAAGCTTAGTGGCCTGTAGTTTTGTGCTCTCTGTTTCCCTCCCTTTCTGAATAAAGAAGTTGTATTCACTGACTCAGTATCTAATAATACTAAAAAATGAACTTGGATTTGTCTGAAAAACAACTGTCATCCAACTCTCCAGAGCTTTTTGCTATTCTCCAGCAGTGATACTGCTACAGACTGAACAGCCACACAGAGCAACGATCAATATATTCATAGAATTATTGGGGCCACAGGAACACGACAAGGCCATTGAGCCTTTTGAGCTACTCAATCAGATCATGACTGTGACCTGACTCCATATACCTGTCTTTGACTCATACCCGTTAATACCTTTGCTGAACAAAAACTTTTCTATTTCATATTTAAAACTGACAACTGACCTCACATCCACTGCCATTTATGGAAGAGAGTTACAAGTCCTCCATCACTTTTTCTGCGTGGAAGTGCATCTGATCATCTCTCCTCTATGGTCTGGCCCTAATTCTCAGACTATGACCCTCAGTTCTACAATCCCCACCCAGTTGAAAAAGTTGATCTTTATCCACCCAGTCTTTCCCAGTTAATGTATTGAACACTCTGATCAGGCCACCCCTTAACCTTCTAAATTCAAGAGAATACAAGCTTATTTTGCATAACTTCTCCAGAAAACTTAACCCCTGAACTCCAGGTTTCATTCTTGTAAACCTATGTTGCACTCCCTCCATCCTGAGGTGGGATGCCCAGATATGCTCACAATACTCCAAGTGGGGTCTAACCAGGGCTTTGTATAACTGCAGCATTGCTACTGCGCCTCGGATGCTGCCTGAACTGCTGTGCTTTTCCAGTACCACGAATTCAGAATCTGGTTTCTAACATCTGCAGTCATTGTTTTTACCTTCTGCATCATTATACTCTAGTTCTCCATTAGATTTCTGGAATATTTTCTGTATGTGTTCAATTTACAATTTTAAAACTAAGAAATATACCAGAGAAGGTAGCAGAGGCAGGTACTCTTACAACATTAAGAAGCACTTGGACTAGCATTTAAAATACCATGGCACAGTGGGCAATGGACCAATTGCAGCTTAAATAGGATTAGTGTCTTAGTCAGTATAGATATAATGGGCTAATGGACTTATTTCTATGCTGTATCACTCTGTGAACTCTCTGAAGATATTGCCTTCTCTGTGAAGTGCTGTCTCACAATGGATGTTCCTCTGAGAGGTAGTTAACATTTGCAGTCAGGTTGTCTTTGACTGAAGAACCTAACTTCAAAAGGCCTGACCAGGGAGGGAGAGGTCGAGAGAGTGGTGCTGGTAAAGCACAGCAGGCCAGGCATCATCCAAGGAGCAGGAGAATCACCGTTTTGGACAACAGCTGTTCATCAGGAATGAAGAGAGGCAGAACTATAGGTGAATTATCTTCTTGAGGCCCTCAGGCACAAACCACCAATCCTGGCTAAGATTATGACTTTATTTGTTACGTGAGATGTGAGTATGACTGAAGAGACCAGCATTTGTTCCTAATTCTTGATTGCCCTTGAGAGTTATTACAGGCGACGTATTTAAAATGAATGCTTTTAAGGTACTCTAACATACCGCCAAGTAAGAAAGAGACTTCCAATGTTAAGAATTATTTTCTGGCAAAGATCAGTTGTTACACATTAATGTTTGTGAAATGCAACAAACCTAAAGTGTTGAGGAAAGTGGGGAGGAACAAAGAAACCTTGAATGCTGATAATGGGTAGACAGAGTATTAACTTCTGTAAGATGTGAACAAGTTATATTTCCATTTTAAGCCCTTTATGCTGATGATTTTGTTCAAATGCGGGTGGAGCTCGTGCATTTTTTGATCTGATACCAATCTCCTTTGTTACTTAAGGATGTTTTGATTTATAAAAGGTCAAGCATGATGAAAATACAAGATGCCAATGTATCAAATTTTATTCTTCCTGTTGCTTAGGACGATTGCACCGTGGTAGTTTATCACATGGGTCAACATGCCGAAGCTCTGTTGATCATCAGGTTTACTTATATATTTAACGATAAGATATCTGTTCATTTCCAAGGGAGCTGCGTTATATAAGGTGCTTCAGGGGACACCATTCCAGAAATGTGCCTTAATAATCCGGTGCTGTTTGCACCAGCTTTTCATTATCGTTCAATTCCGCCACATTCTGCAACAACAAAAGAAGTCCATCATTTCCTGATCTGCGCCTGGTGGGTTCCTAATTAACCCTCCAATTACTGACCAGCCTGAAAGGAATAATCTCCCAAAGCACATTGTTCAGCGAAACTAATGTGAGAATCGAGTTCATTCCAGCCATTTTCTCCAGATGCCACCTCCTGCTCCTCCTCCTTCGACTTTTTAATTGCAGTTTCAGGGGGAAATTAGATCTCACGCACCTGCAACCTGGAAGTTTGCACGTTCCTCAATAATGGCCACTGGTGAATCTCCATGGTCTAATCCTACAACAGCTTATTTATTCAGGAATTTGACTTTAATCGGATCCTACAGCTATGAACAGCTGTCTGATGCTACAGTAGCTAATTTAGTTCTGTGGATTGATGCTATAAACTCATTTAAAGCCAAGTACTTTGATAGCTGCTCCAGCTGTTCAGGCACTCGTCTTATCTAGTTGCTGAGCTACCTCGCTTTTGGCAACTTTTGATAGATATCGAAAGGGGAAAATGCATTTGAGGGTTGTCTGAGCTCATTTGAATTTCAGCACAGAAAATGGAAAAGGTTTTTTTGAATAATGGGATAGTGACTTTCTGTCATACTGTGGTGGTACCTGATTCGCATCTCCATGACAACTAACACTTAGCGCTGCCTACCAGTCTCAAATTTTTGTCAATTCTTAGGCGTGACCATGAGTTATATTTCACAGGTTGAGAAACAATCATGGCAATGTCGCTATGGTTACAGCTATGCATTGTCTGTTTTACCTTATTGCAAAACCAGCCACATGCACACTATTATACACAAAGTATCTGGTAAAATACCATACAAAACTCCTATGCCTCAACAGGAGACAACCTCCCTCTTTCTTAAGCTGAAGAGCAGTAAATGGCATAATGAGAGAACAGAAAGTAAGGGAGTGAAAACATTAGCTCCATAAATTAACCATCGAACAATATTTAAACAAACGTACACAACACCGCTGATTCATGTTTGTCAAAAATCACCACAGCTTCATTCATGTCAATCCAACTGAGCTCCCTTGACGGAGTAGTAAGTTTATCCAGTGAGGTTAATTGAACTGGAGGCATCAAGATCAATTGCCTGTCTCTGTTAATCTCAGCTAGTAACAGGTCTATAATTGGCTTCCAAGCCAAGGAACTGGGAGAAAAAAGTATTAGCAAAGATTTCTGCTGTTGAACCCTTCACAGCAACTGGTGTATTATTGTACAGATTTCAAACCAGGGAAGCAACGTACTTTTAAGATCGTTAGATAGCAACATATCTCATGATGTTTCAGTATACGTTTCATCTTCAGTAGCAGTCGTTCTAGTTACAGTCATCAGCAAAGTGCAAAACCTAGACTATGCATAAGCCTGAAATATTGTAACAGCATAAATAGTGAGTGTTGTTCATAAATTTCAATGATATGGAGCTGCCGGTGTTGGAATGGGGTGGATAAAGTTAAAAATCACACAACACCAAGTTATTATCCACTAGGTTGATTTGAAAGTACTTAGACTTTGACCTGGTGTTGTGATCGTTAAATAAATTTCAAGACATACATCCCAAAAAGAACCCAACCTTTCTAGTATAAATTAGAAGGGCTGATTTAGAGGGAACACTCAGACTATATGGTATTTAAGCCAGAAACAACATCATGGTGACAGTTTGGTACCAAAAGGTGATAACGACCATTCCAGTTGTGAAGATTTCCCAACTGTTACTTATCATCTACATGAATGAAGTAAATAAACAGCCAGGGCTAAACTGCTCCAACCTTTTCTCAAGCACAGTAACCTCAAAGACAAAGCAAAATTAACGATCGCTCCCTTTACTCAAAAAAATAGGAGGCCACAATTCAAAAAAGCATGAGAATTGTAAGTAGTGCAAGACAGCTCCACCTCTGTCAGCAGTGGAAAAAGTGATTCTGGGACAAAGCATAAACAATATCACAAATAAAATCCATTTACTCTGCTCCTAAGTTCCAACTCCTAAGCAGTCTCGATCAATTTTACCATCTAATTTCCTTTTCTCAAAATGACATAAAATCCATAAAGTACAGGTGCATGACATCTTCATAATCTCAAAATGCCAGGTACAGGCACCAGTCTGCAAATTTTACAATGCAAATGGAAGAAAGGTGTTATACTATTCCCCAATATGACACTTACATTTCTAACAAGGTCACAACCACACAGGCAGCAATCTGTGCTGACATTTAAACTTTACATCTGTGTAAATCTTTGCAACAGCAGTTCAGTTATTATCTTTTAATTCCTAAAAGCATAATGGAAACACACATCCCAGCATGGGTTAACAATCTATTGACATGCTGATGGAATTCCAGTTACTTAAAGGGGAAGTAAGTCTTTACCTCATGATTAATAATATGGAGAGTCATAGAGTCCTACAGCATGGAGACAGACCCTTTGGCTCAAACTGGTATATGCTGACCAAAATGTCCATCCACGCTAACCCCTGCACTTGGCCCATATCCTTCTGAAACTTTCCTGTCCATGTGTTTCTCCAAATGCCTTTTAATGTAACAGCTTCAGCAACTTGCAGTGGCAGCTCATTCCATATGCATACCACTCTCTGTGTAAAGTAAGTTGCCCCTCAGTTTCCCTTTTATTCTTTGTCCTCTAGTCCTCGATTCCCCAACCCTGGGAAAAAGACTGAGTGCATTCACCCTATCAATACCTCTCATAGTCTTATACACTTCTATAAGATCCCCTCTCAGTCTCTTACGCTCTAAAGAAAAATGTTCTAGCTTGTCTAGCCTCTCCCTATAACACAGACCATTGACTCTTGGCAATGTCCTTGTAAATTTCTTCTGCATTCTTTCCAGTTTAATATGACCCTTGCAACAGCAAGGTGATCAAAACTGAACACAATACTATACGTGCGGTCTTGCCAACATCCTGCACAACTGCAACATAACTTCCCAACTTCCATACTCAGTGCTCTGACTGATGAAGGACAGTGTGCCAAAAGCCTTCTTCACTGCCCTGTCTACCTGTGATTCCACTTTCAGAGAACCGTGCATCTGAACTCCAAGGTCCTTCTGTTCCATTACACTCCTTAAGGCTCTACCATTCACCATGAAATTCCTACCTTGATTTGACTCTCCAAACTGCAAGACCTCATACTTATGTGCATTAAACTCCAATTGCCATTTCTACGCCCATTTCCCCAGCTGACCAAGATCCTGCTGCCATTTCCAATAACCTTCCTCACTGTCCACGATACACCTATCTTAGTGTCATTTGCAAACTTATTAATCATGCCTCGTTCATTCTCAACCAAATCATTGATGGAGATAACAAACAGCAATGAGCCCAGCACCGACTCCTGAGGCACTCCACTAGACACAGGTCTCCAGTCCGACAAGCATCCTTTCGTTATTACCCTCTGCTTCCTACCATCAAGCCAATTGTGTATCCAATTTGCCAACTCTCTCTGGATTCCATGCGATCTAACCTTCCAGAGCAGCCGACCATGTGGAACCTTATCAAAGGCCTTACTGAAATCTATATAAACT
This sequence comes from Chiloscyllium punctatum, assembly GCF_047496795.1. Classification (NCBI taxonomy): domain Eukaryota; kingdom Metazoa; phylum Chordata; class Chondrichthyes; order Orectolobiformes; family Hemiscylliidae; genus Chiloscyllium; species Chiloscyllium punctatum. The sequence continues at coordinate 12,200,402 of NC_092744.1, forward strand.
ATGTCTACTGCCTTTCCCTTGTCAACCTTCCTGGGAACTTCATCAAAGAACTCTAACAAATTTGTGAGGTATGATCTCCCACCCACAATACCATGCTGACTACTCCTAATCAAACCCTATCTTTCTATATATATGTATCTCCTATCTGTCAGAATCTTCTCAAGTAAGTTACCTATCACGGATGTTAGGATTACTGGTCTACAGTTCCAGTTCATTTAGGTTTCTCTTTGTAGCCCTTCTTGAATAATGGCATGACTTTCACTCCCATTCATATCTGATAAGAAAACGCAGGCAGTGAATTTTTTTTTTGTTTTGGGAAATGAAAGGTCATGACGAGTCAGTTTCTGAGGTATTTCCAAAGATCTTGTCAAAAGTTCCCAGATTTTAGAAGACAAGTTTAAAGCTCTGGAAGATCAGATTGCATGGAATTGAGGAGGTGCTCGCAAATTGGATACACAATTGGCATGATGGTAGGAAGCAGAGGGTAATAGTGGAAGAATGGTTGTCAGACTGGAGACTGTGACTAGTGGAGTGCCTCAGGGGTCAGTGCTGGGCACATTGCTGTTTGTTACCTATATCAATGATTTGGATGAGATTGTACAGGTATGATTAGGATACACGGGTTTGACTTCATGACATATGGGTAACAGTCAGGTGAAACAATCAATCAATTCATAGGCAGATACAAAGGTGCAGAATGGGATTTCACCAAAGCTAGCTGAGCTGAAATGCTTCTTAAACTGGTCATTGCATCACTCCTACTAAAACATTCAGAAAATCACTTTGAAACAGACCAAACTAAAAATCCACTGATGCACTTTTAGAGGCGAACTCAAGCTCAAGGCCATTACTGCAGCCCTGCAGCATCTTCAGCTGTTTGACTCTTCAACAACCATTGCAGCTGTCAACAAGGTCAACAAAGCATCCAATTCATGTAGGATGTGTGGTTTGTCTCACTCACAAACATTGTGTGTATCATTTACTGGTATTTACGAAACCCTATAGCCCAGAGAAGGCCAAAGTACAAGACAATGCCCCACAGCAGTAGATGACGAAGAAACACAGGAACATATGAACAGGAAGAGGCCATTCAGCCCCTCAAGCCTGTCCCACCATTCAATGAGATCATGGTTGATCTGTGGCCTGACTCCATGTACCTGCCTTTGACCCATATCACTTAATACCTTTGTTTAGCAAAAAAAAGACTACTTCAGATTTAAAATTATCAACTCATCACAGTGTATCTGTAACATTATAGCTTAAAGACCCTAGTTAGACAGTGCATATGATGACTTTGATAAACTACATAAATGCAATCAGAAAGGTTGAAGTCTTTAATTCTTAAAATGAAATACTCTAAAAGGGAAGAACAATATTCACTATAAGTCAAAACTGCCATTGTTGCAAGTGAAAATATCACTCCATTACTACAGGATAGTGAAGAAGGCATTTGATATGCTTGCCTTTATTAGTCTGTGCTTTGAGTATAGGAGTTGGGATGCCAAGTTGCAGTTGTACAGAATACTGGTTAGGCCACCTTTGGAATACTGCATCCAGTTCTGGTCTCTCTGTTATAGGAAAGATGTTATGAAACTTGAAAAGATTTAGAAAAGACTTACAAGGAGGTTTCCAGGGTTGGAGGGTTTGAGCTATAGGGAGAGGCTACATAGGGTGGGGTTATTTTTCCTAGAGCATCGGAGACTGAAGGTTGACTTTATAGAGGTTTAGAAAATCATGAAGGGCATGGATAGGGTGAAGAGCTGAAGTCTTTATCTCAGGGTAGGGGAGTTTAAAACTAGGGGGCATGGATTCAAGGTGAGAGGGGAAAGATATAAAAGGGACCTAAGGGGCAACTTTTTCATGCAATGGGGCAAATACTAGAAAATGTAACTATATCAGTTTAGGATATCTGGTCAGCATGGACAACTTGAACTGGAGGATCTGCTTTCGTGCTGTACAGCTCTATTACTCAATGGCTCTACATATTCCTTTAGACAAGGAAACCAAAACTGTTCACAGTATTTCATGTGGTCTAATTAGTACCTTGTACAGTTTTAGCAAAGTATCCTTATTTTTATATTCCATTCTCTTTAAGATAATGGCCAATGTCCCATTTGTTTTCCCTGTTCCCTGCTGAAATTGCATATCTGCTTTTTGTGATTTTTTTTGCATTAGATTCCCTACAGTGTGGAAACAGGCCCTTCGGCCCAACTAGTCCACATCGACCCTCCACAGAGTAACCCACCCAGACCCATTCCACCTAACTCTACGGGCAATTTAGCATGACAAATTCACCTGACCTGCACATCATTGGACTGTGGGAGGAAACGGGAGCACCCAAAGGAAACCCACGCAGACACAGGGAGAACGTGCAAACTTCACACAGACAGTCGCCCGAGGCTAGAATCGAACCCGGGTCCCTGGCACTGTGAGGCTGCAGTGCTAACCACTGAACCACTGTGCCGTGCTACATGACAGAACTTCCCAAATCCCCCTGTGCTTTAACTTTCTACAATCTTTCTCCAGTTTAATAATATTTAGCTCCTCTATTATTACAGATAAAAGTTGATAACCTCACATTTTCCACAGTAGTTTCTGTCTGCCAATATTTTTGCCCATTAACATAACTTGTTAATGTTAATTCCCTCTGTAGGCTGTTTGTGTCATCTTCAACATTTACCTTCCCACCTATTTTTGTGTCATCCTCAAACTCAATTCATTCTGTAAACGTCCTTCAATGAAGCTTTGAGGATTTACTTCATCATGCAGATCTAATGGTTCAAGACATTTTTCTTCATCTCAGCTCTGTTGAATATGGCATTAATTCCAAAAGCAAATTGAAATGAAGATGCCCTCCTTGATTTGCTAAACCTCTCATCTGTACCTTTCTTTACCCTTACACTTGGCTATTCTATTTCACTCCCAGCTTGTCACCTATATTGTTTTCTTCATAAACTTGAGGACATCCAACACTCTGCTGCCTGTATCCCAACTGATACCAAATCCCAATCAATCAACCCTCCATATTTGCTTACCTATTTTTGGTTCCACATTAAGCTTATTCTTAGTTGCTTTCCACCCTTCCCTTGCACCACTCCCATGCTGTCAAGAAAACTTCCTATAGCCCCATGACATCCCTTTAAATAGAATAATGGAATTGTACTGTGTAAGAGGTGGCTATTCAGCATATCATATCTATACCGGCTCCCAAAAGAGTGACCCAGCCAGTTCCATTCTCCAGTCCTATCTCCATAGCTCTCTAAATTCATAATTTTCAGGTACAAATCCAGCTCTGTTTTGAAATCTTGTATGGAATCTGCCTCCGCCACGCTCCCAGGCAGCGCATTCCAAATCCTAACAACTCTCTGTGTAAAGAAGCCTGACCTCATCTCACTCTAGCTCTCCTGCTGACAATCTTGAAATTGTGACCCCCAGTTACTGATATATTACTTGGTGAAAATAGAATATCCTTCTTTACGCTGTTTAAATTGTTCGCAGTTTTGAAACCCTCATTCCAATCATCTCTTAATCTTGTCTGTATGAATCAGTGTCAAATTCTGTTTTGGAAGCACCTTGAGCCATTTTGGCACTCTATATAAAAAGGATTTTGGTTGCATCATAAAATGTCAACAATAGTCTATTGGAACTGGAGAGAAGAAACAATTTACATAAAATAAGCTTTAAAGAAAAACATTGGGGTGAGAACATGTCTGTATCAAATTTTTCAAAAAGTGTCTCATTCATGCCAACATATTTATACTTCATGGAATGCTTTTGATATATTTTAATGGTAATGTTCAAGGACTTGGTAACTGTTCACATTGGAATCCTTCCAAGAGTTACTTTATATTGCAGTTATTATAAGTTCTCTCTGTCTGATCCCAGGAGCCAGTGTGCTGAAGGGAATCAGTAGAATGTGTAAGCAGGGCTTGTCTACACTAGATTTGTAAAATGAGCCTCAATGTATGTAATGGTATGCACTGCTGTGATTTCTCTGTGCGCTGCAATCTAGAAATTTTCACTAACATATGGAACAACAGTCTGAAGTTAAGTGAGGAAGTCCTATTTGGTTGGGGGTTGGTGGAGTGGTCGGGGTCATGGTCACCAGAGGAAAGAGGGCAAAGCCGAGCAGTTAAAAAAATAAAATTAAAAAGAAATCCAGTTGTTTTTATAGAAAAGTTGAAGGGATTTGACATACAGCCCAACCTTCAATGTTAGACATAAGCCAAAGTGTCTGCAAGATGGAGATGTGTGTTTTAATCGCCAGCACCGAATGGGACCACTCACTGAGACAGGTTGAGGAAAGAAAATGAATCCGTTGAAGAGACATTCCCTTCAGTGAAGAAACCTTCTCATTACATCCCGGTTTGTCACTGGAGTGGCCTTAAACGTGATACTTTTATCTTAGACCTTTGACCTTGACATCTGGAAACTTTGTTTCAGTCAGAAACAGGGAAGTTTTCTTTTCCAGTTCAAATGCGTTATAGATGGAACTCTTCAAAGATCAACACAGAATAGCTCCTTTGAATACAAACCACCTTTTTATTAGTGCACTTGGGATGAACTTTAAAATGCGAAACACTTGTGTCGGAAATGCGTCAACTCCAAACTGTTTGGGAGAAGATAATAAGATGTTCAGAGACCGAGACTGGCATGGTGTTCCCTGCTTGTATGGGTTCAGGAATGAAACCAGATAAACATCTCCAAGGGGGTGCTGAACATTATAAAAGTCCAGTCTCTTTGATTCTTTTAGATGTTCCAAATGCAATTAACATCAGTCATGCTGCCAGAATAAACAGGCGTTTAAGTAAAGTTCATGACTGTGACAAGCTCATTTTAAACAATATTTTCTTCTCTCCTTCATTTTCTCATAGACTCTGTTTTCACAGGACTTAGGGTCTTCAAAGTTCTGTATGTTAACAGACTATTTCCTTCAGTTTCAATACCCCCAACCACCAACACACCACACGATATCTTTCTATCCAATGTGGCACTTGAAGTAGTTATAGTGTAAGCTATGAAATTTAGCACAGCCACAAGTTCAGGCAAATGAATCAATTTTGGTTCACCTAGCAAAGGAGTCTCACTGAAAAACCTTTAAGGAGATTAATCATCATATACATCTTTATATCATTTGTAAAGAGCCAAGAACCAATTGTTAGATGCATTTCTTATCCAGAGTCGAAAAGTGTGACACTGGAAAAACACAGCAGGAAGGCATCATCTGAGAGGCAGGAGAATCAATGCTTTGGGCATAAGCCTTTTGTTAGCCCTTCATCTCCTGCTCCTTGGATGCTGCTTGACCCTGTTGTGCTTTTCCAGCACCACACTTCTCCTGAGATTAGATTCCCTACAGTGTGGAAACAGGCCCTTCGGCCCAACAAGTCTACGTTGACCCTCCAAAGAGTAACCCACCCAGGCCCATTTCCCTCTGACTAATGTACCTAACACTACGGGCAATTTAGCGTGGCCAATTCACCTGACCTGCACATCTTTGGACTGTGGGAGGAAACCGGAGCACCCGGAGGAAACCCACGCAGACACGAGGAGAATATGCAAACTCCACACAGACAGTCACCCAAGGCTGGAATCAAACCTGGGACCCTGGCGCTGTGAGGCAGCAGTGCTAACCACTGAGCCATCGTGCCATCTTCTTCGACTCTGATCTCCAGCATCTGCAGTCCTCACTTTCTCTGAGCATTTGTTATTCACTTTGGTAGTAAGAACAGGAAGGCAGATTATTATCTTAACACCAATAGATTGGGAAAGAGGAAGGTGCAACAAGACCTGGGTGTTCTTGTACACTAGTCACTGTAATTAAGGGTGCAGGTACATCAGGTGGTGAAGAAAGTAAATGGTACGTTAACCTTCATACTGAGAGGGTTTGAGTACAGGAGCAGGAATGTCTTGCTGCAATTCTCAATGAATTATCAAATCCCAACAACATGGAAGCAGGCCATGTGGCCCATTGAGTCCACACTGACCCTCCGAAGATCATCCGTCCCAGACCCTCCCACATACGGATAATTCACCTAACCTACACACTACGGGCAATTTAGCATGGCGAATCCACCTAACCTACAAATCTTTGGACTGTGGAAATGGGGAGAATGTACAAACTCCACACAGACAGTCACCTGAGGTTGGAATTGAACCTGGATCCCTAGCGCTGTGAGGTAGCAGTGCTAACCACTAAGCCACCTGTGCTGCCCTAATTGTACAGGACTTTGGTGAGACCACACCCTGAGTGCTGTGTGCAGTTTTGGTGTCCTTATCTAAAGAAGGATGCTCTGACCATGGAGGGAGTACAGTGAAGGTGATTGGATCAAATTGGATGGTATTTGTTGGAGTTTAGAGGAATGGGTGGGGGGAATCAAACATAAAACAGTACAGCACAGCACAGGCCCTTCAGCCCTTAATGTTGTGCCGACCTTTTATCCTACTCTAAGGTCAAACTAACCTACATACCCTTCATTGTACTATCGTCCATGTGCCTATCCAACAGTCACTTGAATGTGTCTAACTTATCTGACATATCCCTAAAGTATCTCGCAGAAACCTACAAAATTCTAACAGGGCTAGACAGGGTAAATACACAAAAGATGTTCCTGATAACTAGGGAGGCGAGAACCAGAGATCAGAGTATAAGGATATGAGGTAGTCCATTTGGGTCTGAGACAAGGAGAAATGTCTTCACCCAGAGAGTGAGGAAGCTGTGGAATTCTCTGCCACTGAAAGTAGTTGAGACCAAAACACGGTGGAGGGCTGTTTCTCGGACTGGAGAACTGTAACCGGCAGTGTACTGCAGGGATCAGTACTGGTTCCACTTTTATTTGTCACTTATATAAACAATTTGGATGAGAATTTAGGAGGCATGGTTAGTGAATCTGTGGATACCACCAAAACTGGTGGTATAGTCAATTGTGAAGAAGGTGATCTAAAATTACAAAGGGATCTTGATCAATTGGGCCAATGGGCTGAGGAGTGGCAGATGGAGTTTAATTTAGATAAATGCGAGATATTGCATTGTGTTAAAACAAACAAGGCCAGGACTTATGCAACTAATGGTAGAGGCCTGGATAGTGTTAAAATCAACAAGGTAAAAACAATGACTGCAGATGCTGAAAACCAAATACTGGATTAGTGGTGCTGGAAGAGCACAGCAGTTCAGGCAGCAACCAACGAGCAGCGAAATCGACGTTTCGGGCAAAAGCCCTTCATCAGGAATAAAGGCAGTGAGCCTGAAGCATGGAGAGATAAGCTAGAGGAGGGTGGGGGTGGGGAGAGAGTAGCATAGAGTACAATGGGTGAGTGGGGGAGGAGATGAAGGTGATAGGTCAAGGAGGAGAGGGTGGAGTGGATAGGTGGAAAAGAAGATAGGCAGGTCGGACAAGTCAAGGAGACAGTAACTGAGCTGGAAGTTTGAAACTAGGATGAGGTGGGGGAAGGGGAAATGAGGCAGCTGTTGAAGTCCACAATGATGCCCTGGGGTTGAAGTGTTCCGAGGCGGAAGATGAGGCGTTCTTCCTCCAGGCGTCTGGTGGTGAGGGAGCGGCGGTGAAGGAGGCCCAGGACCTCCATGTCCTCGGCAGAGTGGGAGGGGGAGTTGAAATGTTGGGCCACGGGGCGGTTTGGTTGATTGGTGCGGGTGTCCCGGAGATGTTCCCTAAAGCGCTCTGCTAGGAGGCGCCCAGTCTCCCCAATGTAGAGGAGACCACATCGGGAGCAACGGATACAATAAATGATATTGGTGGGTGTGCAGGTGAAACTTTGATGGATGTGGAAGGCTCCTTTAGGGCCTTGGATAGAGGTGAGGGAGGAGGTGTGGCCCACCCTCCCATTCTGGCACTTTCCCCTGCCACCGCAGGAACTGTAAAACCTGTGCCCACACCTCCTCCCTCACCTCTATCCAAGGCCCTAAAGGAGCCTTCCACATCCATCAAAGTTTCACCTGCACATCCACCAATATCATTTATTGTATCCGTTGCTCCCGATGTGGTCTCCTCTACATTGGGGAGACTGGGCGCCTCCTAGCAGAGCGCTTTAGGGAACATCTCCGGGACACCCGCACCAATCAACCAAACCGCCCCGTGGCCCAACATTTCAACTCCCCCTCCCACTCTGCCGAGGATATGGAGGTCCTGGGCCTCCTTCACCGCCGCTCCCTCACCACCAGACGCCTGGAGGAAGAACGCCTCATCTTCCGCCTCGGATCACTTCAACCCCAGGGCATCAATGTGGACTTCAACAGCTTCCTCATTTCCCCTTCCCCCACCTCATCCTCGTTTCAAACTTGCAGCTCAGTTACTGTCTCCTTGACTTGTCCGACCTGCCTATCTTCTTTTCCACCTATCCACTCCACCCTCTCCTCCTTGACCTATCACCTTCATCTCCTCCCCCACTCACCCATTGTACTCTATGCTACTCTCTCCCCACCCCCACCCTCCTCTAGCTTATCTCTCCATGCTTCAGGCTCACTGCCTTTATTCCTGATGAAGGGCTTTTGCCCGAAACATCGATTTCGCTGCTCGTTGGATGCTGCCTGAACTGCTGTGCTCTTCCAGCACCACTAATCCAGCCTGGATAGTGTTGTCGAACAGAGACCTTGAGAAGTTCAGGTGTATATTTCTTTGAAAGTTGTGTCACAAGTAGACAGGGTGGTTAAGAAGGTGTTTAGCATGCTCGCCTTCATTGCTCAGATCCTTGGGTATAGGATTTAGGATGTCATGTTAGGGTTGTACATGATTTTGGTGAAGCCTCTTCTGGAGTACTGTGTACAGTTCTGGTTACCCTGTCATAGGAAGGATATTGAAGAGGGTTCAAAAAGGACTTACGAAGATGTTGCTGGGACTGGGGGGATTTGAGTTATAAAGAGAGACTGGGACTTTTTTCACTGGAGCATAAGAGTTTGAAGGTTGACTTTTGAGAGGTTGATAAAATCATGAGGGGCATAGATAAGCAAAGGTCTTTTCCCTAGGGTGGGGGCGTTTAAAACTATCCACTATACCACCAATTTTGATGTCAGCTACAAACTCACTAACCATGCCTCCCCTAGTCTCACCCAAATCATTAATATAAATAACAAACAAAAATGGACCAAGTACCGAACCACTAGGACATCGCTGGTCACAGGCCTCCAGTTCGAAAAGCAACCCTCCACCAGGAGTATTTCTAAAGTCTCAATGTAACATGTAACTAGTTACTGACATGCAATCGTCATCTCTGTGGCAATCACTTGTTAATGAGTATGATTGTCTACCGAGGAAATTCTATGTAACTGGTCACACGGAAAAATCACAAAGCTCATGCAATACATTTTCTATAGAAAAAGAAAAACAACATTTTGGGCCAATGCTCTTTTTATCTGAAACATCTAACTCTGCTTTGCTGTCCCATTAGCCATCCCTTCTCTCCCCCCAAAACACCCTGACACTGTCCCAGCAGCTCCAGTAGCTGGAATTAACCTCCCCTTTAAGAGATGCCTTGAAGAGGTGGTGACGAGCTGAATATGCAGGGGTCAGGAGCAGGGTGATCACTGGTTACGAGTTCTGCAGGTCCTTGTGTGGCTGGTGAGCTTGATCCTAGAGCTACATCTATGTCCGCACATTTGGCAAGTGTTTCCGGGACGTGGAAGTGGTCTTCAACTTCAAAATTGCTGGCATTGTTTTTCAGTTCTTCCTGTTGCTGATGGGTATTCTGAAAGAGTTGCATTCCATTGCACAGGGATTTCCTCCAAGTTGGTTTCTTCTGAACGAGGGTTTCCCTTGCTTTGAGGTCTATATTGCATTTCTTGAGGGAAGCTTTGTTGAAATGTTTCCTTTGTCCTCCTATCATGCCTTCCTTGAGCTTGGCGATGTTGAGTTACTTTGTTGTCAGAACTCAGACATTCTAAGTACGTGGCTGGCCCAGTGGAGTAGGTCTTGATCACCATGGCCTCGATGTTGGTGCCATTGGCTCCTTCAAACATGCTGATGTTGGCTTTCCTTTGGATACCCAAGCAAAAGAGTCCCTCATGACCACGACATCCATACTGATACCAAGATAGTTCTCCATGAGACAACCATCTTTCCAACTCTTCTGTATGGTTCCAAAATTTTGACAACACCACAAAATGATTGAGAAGTACCATCAATATTATTTGAGATAGATTCTTCACATCGACAATGTGCAATAAACTATATCCAGTTGACTACGCTGTTAGCAGGAAGGGGTTCTCCTTTAACACAACAGGCAAAACAGTTCTTGTAGCTCCCTACACTTAATGAGGAACCTTAACATCAAGGCTGCATTTGACCAAGTGTGGCATTAAGGAGCCCAAGTAAAACTGGAATCAATGGGCATCAGGGAGCAAACTCTTCACTGGTTGGAGTTATACCTGGCGCATAGAAAGGTAGTTGTGGATGTTGGAAGTTAGTCATCTCAGCCCCAGGATATCTCTGCAGGAGTTCCTCAGGATAGTATCCTAGGTCCAATTATCTTCAGCTGCTTCATCAACGACCTTCCTTCCATTATAAGGTCAGAAGTGGGGATGTTCAACAATGATTGCACAATGTTCAGCTCCATTCACAACTCCTCAGATACTGAAGTACCTGTGTCCAAATGCAACAAAATCTGGACAATATCCAGGCTTCGGCTGACAAGTGGCAAGTAACATTGCCACACAAATGCCAGGCAATGACCATCAGCAATAAGAGGCTATCTAACCACCACCCTTTGACATTCAATGATGTTACCATCACTAAATCCCCAACTATCAAGACCCTGAATGTTATCATTGACCAGAAATTCAACTGGACTCACCACATAAACACAGTGACTACATGAACAGGTCAGACGCTAGGAATTACGCAGCAAATAGCTCAACCCCTGATTCCACAAAGTGTGTTCACCATCTACATGGTACAAGTTCGGAGCTTACTGGAATATTCCCCAATTGCCTGGATGAGTGAAGCCCCAACAACACTCAAGAAGCTCTATATCATCTTGGACAAAGCAGCATGCTTGATTGGCACTGCATCCACAAGTGTCCACTCCTTCCACCACTAACGCTCAGTAGCAGCAGTGTGTATTATCTACAAGATGCACTGTAGGAATTTACCAAAGATCCTCAGACAGCACCTTCCAAACCACGACCACTTCCGTCTAAAAGGACAAGGGCAGCAGATAAATAGGAATACCACCACCTTCAAGTTCCCCTCCAAGCCACTCACCATCCTGACTTGGAAATATGTCACTGTTCCTTCACTGTCACTGGGACAAGATCCTGGAATTCCCTCCCTGAAGGCATTGTGTGTCACCCCTCAGCAGATGAACTGCAAAGGTTCAAGAAGACAGCTCACCACCACCTTCCCAAGGGGCAACAAGGGACAGGCAATAAATGCTGGCTCAGCCAGTGACGCCCACATCCCACAGATGACTATAAAAACAAATGAAGCTCATACAGTACATTTTCTACAGAAAGAGAAAAACATTATTTCAGGGCAATGATCTTTTATCAGAAGCATCTAACTCTGCTCTGCTCTCCCATTAGCCATCTCTTCCTTCCCCCAAAAGAACCCTAACACTATCCCAGCAGCTCCTGTAGCTGGAATCAACCTCCCCTTTAAGAGATGTCTTTGGACGTGGAGCCTAGCTATACATGCTAGGGTCAGGAGCAAGGTAATCACAGATGACCATGCCCTGTACTAATATGTGACCTAATCAGACTGCCTTTGTGTCCTTCTCAGCAAACCCCTGGCCCCCTTAATGTAATCTTTAATAATAATGGTAAATATCTGAAGCACAAATATTGATTCTTATGGAGTCCATTGGTAATAAACTAGCCAGCAAGTGACCCATTTATTCCCAGAAAAGCCTAAAACCCTGCTGTGTGGTGTCCTGTTAGTTTTTTAGCCAGGCAAAAGTGAGGACTGCAGATGCTGGAGATTAGAGCCACGAGTGTGGTGCTGGAAAAGCACAGCAGGTCAGGCAGCATCTGAGGAGCAGGAGAATCGACATTTCGGGCAAAAGCCCTTGTTTACTGTCTGGTTGTGGAAGGCACCATATCTTTTGTGTTATTCTTTAGTCCAGGTGTCTTTTGTAAAACAATGGTAAGAACATGTACTTATTCCTTTCCCAGTCTGTAGCAACCTCTAAAGTGACAGGAAGATGGGAAACAGTCTCCTTTTCCACCAGCTCACCCTGTCATTATCTCTTATGCGGTATTGAATCTCCAGACATGATAAAAACATTAGCACATCCACAGTGTCACATCCCACACCACCCCACATTACACACAGAGTGGTTCATGTGTGGACTAACTTCCAGAGGAAGTGGTGGATGTGGCTACAGTTACAGCGTTTAAAAGATATTTAGATAAGTTCATGAAAAAGAAATGTTTGCAGGGATATGGGCCTAGGACAGACAGGTGGGACTAGTTTAGTTTGGGATTATGGTCGGCATGGACTGGTTGGACCAAAGGTCTGATTCCATGCTGGACGACTCTATGACACTCCACAACACCCCATCTCGAACATATTCACTAACGTGCTTTAGAGAAGGAAACTGCCATCCTTACCTGGTCTGGCCTACATGTAACTCCAGACCCACAGCAATATGGTTGACTCTTATCTGCCCTCTGAAATGGCCACTCAGTTCAAGGGCAGCCAGGGAGGGGCAATAAATGCTGGCCAGTCAGCGACCCCCACATCCCATGAGAGAATTAAAAACTACGATAACTTTCAATATTTGTGAGCATTGGTCGCCTGCTTATTCTCAGTATTTATTTTCTAGCGTTGAACTAATCCTGTATGGAAGCTAATATAACAGCATCACTACATGAGTGCTCCTCTTGTGAAGAAGTCTTTGCATTTGTTAAATTTTCGAAAGAGATTGGCATGAAAATTCCATGTGCTTTGAAGAGGGGAATGCAACAATTTAAAAGAGATAGTCTGCAACATAGGCAGAACTAACTATGTGCAGATTAAGATCAGAGCGGTGCTGGAAAAGCACAGCAGGTCAGGCAGCATCCGAGGAGCAGGTAAATCAGACGTTTCGGACAAAAGCCCTTCATTAGTAAAGTCGATTTTCCTGCTCCTCGGATGCTGCCTGACCTGCTGTGCTTTTCCAGCACCACTCTGATCTTGACTCTAATCTCCAGCACCCAGGACCCATTTCTGCCTATGTGCAGGTTAAGCCGAATTGAAGGTCAAAATAATATTGTAACTCCCAAACAATCACAGGGCTATACACTCCAGATACGACTGAAAGCTATCAATCACATGTTCACTTGTGATCTGTTTAGCTGTATTGTGCAGGGATGTACATACAAGGCCACAGCTGTAATGTATTAGCAGAGAAACTGGATGTCTCAGCCAATGGAGTATTCTCCCCACGAGTGTAAATAAAGAGTGCTTGTCCTTTGACTAAAGGCCTGAGGTGTGTGAGTAAGTACTTGCCAATCCTTCTTACAGGTTGTTACTCCGAACTTCCAGCCCCCAGTTTGGGTTCTTTGAGGACATGTAGAATCCCTACAGTGAGGAAGGAGTCATCCGGCCTGTCAAGTTGCACTGATCCTCTGCCCCATACTGCTACTCTATCCTCACATTTCCCATGGATAACTCATCTAGCTCACGCATTCCTGGACACAATGGGCAAATTCCCATGGCCAATCTACCCTAACCTGCACATCTTTGGACTGGAGGAAAACAGGAGCACCCAGAGGAAACCCCTGCAGACACAGGGAGAACGTGCAAACTCCACACAGTCATCCAAGGGTGGAATCAAACTCGTGTCCCTGGTAATGTAAGGCAGCAGTGCTAACCACGGAGCCAGCGTGCTGTAGTGAAGCATGAGGCAAAAGTGGGCGAAAGTGAGCAAAGCAGATGCTGGAGATTACAATCAAGATGCTGGAATTGCACAGCATGTTATGCAGCATCTGAGGAGCAGGAAAATGAACGTTTCTGGTAGCAGCCCTTCATTGAGAATGAAATCAGCATCCTGCTGATGGGCTCCTGCCCGAAATGTTGATTTTTCCTGCTCCTCAAATGCTGCTTGATTCTGTTGTGACTCACTACCTCGCTCTACCTCGCTTGCTGAGACAAAGCTCAGAGTTGAGAGCTTGTTTTGGAATCTTGTGTCAGGCACGTGGAAGACGTGGACAATCTAAGACAGTTTGTGCGACAACAACCAGTGCCTTGACCTTTGATACAAGTGGTCAATTCAATCACAACTTCACAGGTGTTTAGGTCCATCAGCTGACTGATTGCCCATAGAAATACATCATCATCCCCTATCCATTGCATGATGGGTAACAGCATGATCCTCACCAACAGACACACGATGGATGGGATATGTGCACTAATGAGGGTAAAACAAGGCTCTCATGCTTTATCCATCCTCCTTTCCATAAATCTCCACTTCATACCCATGAGGATTTACACTGGTGTGGGAATAATCAATCGGATGAGCGGAAAACTGCTCAATTCATGTTGACTTTAATCCAGAATGAAAAAGCAACCCGACCTCTGTTAGCGAGCTGCAGTACATAAATGACGTGTGTGTGTGTGTGTATAAACTCAACTAGTATTGATGAGGGAATGAACCTTAGACTAAATATCCAGACAAAGGTCTTCTTTCTTTAACATGGGGATTATGTTATTAAACCATATTTCCTTGATGTTCATGAGTATCTTTGCGATCTTTGCGATGTTGAATGTGCTTCCCATTGATTGGAGACACCCATCTGACTCACTAAAGTCCTTGCAGAAAAGAACTCTACCATCTTTACCAGGTCTAGCCGACATAGGACTCCAACCCATAGCAATGTTGGTGACTCTTAACGGCTCCCTGAAACCATTTAGCAAGCTAGTCATTCAATGGGCAGTTAGGGATGAACAACAAAATTCTGGTTTCCTATGTTCTCTGAACAGATAAACAAAAAGCAAGGAGTTCCATTCCACCACGCTTAACACAAAATGAGAAAATACTGGATTAGTGGTGCTGGAAGAGCACAGCAGTTCAGGCAGCATCCAACGAGCAGCGAAATTGACGTTTCGGGCAAAAGCCCTTCATCAGGAATAAAGGCAGTGAGCCTGAAGCGTGGAGAGATAAGCTAGTAACTCTACTTGCTGGTGTTAAGAGGAATGAGAGTTGAAACATGTGGGACTTTTAAGGGGCTTAGAATAAATGCTGAAAGGATGTTTCCCATTATGGGAGAGTCTCGGATCAGACAGTACAGACTCAGAATAAAGGAGTACCAGTGTCAGTCTGAGATGAGGAGGAATTTATTCTGTCAGAGGGTGTTAGATAGTCTTTAGAACTCCCTGACATTGAGACCTATGAGAACTAAGGCCTTGTGTATAGTTAATGCTGAGATAGATTCTTGATCCATAGGAGTCGAAAAGTGTGGCACTGCAAATGTGCAGCAGGTCAGGCAGCATCCGAGGAGCAGGAGAGTCGACATTTTGAGCATAAACTCTTCATCAGGAATGTTGGGGTGGGCAGTGGAGGCAAGGGGGCTGAGAGATAAATGGGAGGGGGGTGGGACTGGGGGTAAGGTAGCTGGGAATGCGATAGTTAGATGGAGGTGGGTGGTGATGGTAATAGTTTGGAGTGGAGGGTGGAGTGGGCAGGTGGGAGGAAGATGGACAGGTAGGACAGTTCAAGAGGGTGGTGCCAAGTTGGAGGATTGGATCTGGGAGATGGTGGGGTGGAGGAGAGATGAGCAAACTGGTGAAATCAACATTGGTCCTGTGTGATTGGAGGGTCCCAAGGCAGAAAATGAGGTGTTCTTCCTCCAGTCGTTGAGTGGCTGGAATTTGGTGGTGGAGGAGGCCCAGGACTTGAATGTCCTTAGCACAGTGGGAGGGAGAGTAAGTCAAGGGTTTCTGAAAAAAGGCAGGAAAGTGAACAAGAAGAATGTCAGATCAGCCAATGATGAAACAGGCTAGAGGGGCCACATGGCTTACTCTCGCTCCTATTTCTTATGTAATAGGCCTTTCGGACTCTCCAGGAACTTTAGGATTGAGTAGATGAAGAGAAAGGCATAGATACCTTCAACAAAGTTGGCCAACACAAACCAAAATATGCAGAGAAACAGCAAGTCTGCTTTTTCAAGTGTATCAATTGAATTAGAATACTTCCCTACATCACCATAAAATAGATACTTTAAACAGGACATTACATTCATTCTCCAGCACAAAATTAGTCGATCTTATTAACAATCTCCCTCTTATGGTAACCACAACTTTTGAACAAGGCAGAGAATTATTATGAATGCAGATATAGCCAGAGGATAGTTCAAGCAGAGCAACAATTAAATGGAGCTAGGAATCATTGTACATGGTTAGTAAATGTCTGAGTTCATTCATCTCAAGGCTAGATTCCTGCAATTTAGTTAATGTCCTTGCCACTGTGTGAACTGTGATGAGGAAGTGCTAAGCCCTGACAGATTTTGTGTTATGTCTTACCTCTTCCACTGTCACCCAGTCCACGAGACAGTCTCTTAAAATGTTATGTTTTCTCAATCTGACCACTGTTTGTCAGTTTTAATGCTACAGTTGTGACTGTCACCATTGTAAAACTGAAAGGGTTTCACACACATAAAACTGCATTTCAATTGGAATAGTCAATCTTCAGGGAAGTGGTGGATTGTACAAAACAGTTAATTAGATAGTCGGCCATTATTACCAAAATAAATTTGGAAGAGCTTTTCTTTGAATGTCAGAAGTATTTGCATAATTTCCTTAATGTCACATGAACGCCCTAACATGCTTTACAAGCAAAGAATTATTGCCAGAAGTATAATCACTTTTTTTTAAGGCAATGTGTCAGCCAATTTGCACACGGTAAAGTCAATCCACAACTGAGGGATTTTTGTTGCCAAGCTATTGGGAGCTTTCTGCTTTGTCTGGGGGGGGGGGGGGGGGGGGATGCTGTTTGGAGGGTCAGTGCAGACGATGGGCTGAATAGCCTCTTTCCTCACTGTAGGGATTCTGTAGTTCTATGCTGTGCAATTTTTCTCATTCACCATACCATGCAGAGCAGACTTCAGGGAAAATAAATGCATCATTCATAGAGTCATAGACCTGTACAGTACAGAAACAGACCCTTCAGTCTGTGGCTCAAATTCTCCATCCCTGTGAGAATCCCAAAAAAACATTTCTGAACTCTTTCACAACATCCATTCTATGACAGGGAGACCAGAATTGCCTTCATTGGTCAGTGCATTAAGTATAGGAGTTGTGGCTGTACAGGGCATTGGTTAGACCACTCTTGGAATACTGTGTACAATTCTGCCCTCCAGAAGTATATTGTTAACCTTAAAAGTGTTCTGAAGAGATTTACAGGGATGTTTCTAGCAATGGAGGGTTTGAACTGTAAGGAGAGACTGAACAGGCTGAGGCTGTTTTCCCTGAAGCATTGGAGGCCGGGGGTGACCTTATAGAGGTTTATAAAATCACGAGGGGCATGGATAGGATAAATAGGCAAAGTGTTTTCCCTGGGGAGGGGGAGTCCAGAACTAGAGGGCATAGGTTTAGGGTGAGAGGGAAAAATTTAAAAGAAACTTAAAGGCAACCTTTTCACACAGAGGGTGGTACGTGTATGGAATGAGCTGCCAGAGGAAGTGATGGAGACTGGTACAATTGCAACATTTAAAAAGAATCTGGATGGGTATATGAATAGGAAGCATTTAGAGGGATAAGGCCGAAATGCTGGCAAATGGGACTAGAATAATTTAGGAGAGCTGGGTCAGCATGGGCAAGCTGGAGTGAAGGGTCTGTTTCAGAGCTGTACAACTCAATGACTGTACTCAGGGTGTACATTGGCTCATCCGAGCGCAGGACAAAGAGTTCTGCAGATCAGCTTATTATCTATATCCAGTGCGTTATCAATCACAACTGAACATTTTCCCTTATCACAAAATCACTGTTATTTTACTTTTACTTATTAACCACCAAAAGTTACTCACCCATGTTTCCAATTAAATGATTTATATGCAGAGCTTGTGATGTGTAATGCAAGTCATAGAGTCATTGAGATGTACAGCATGGAAACAGACCCTTTGGTCCAACCCGTCCATGCCGACCAGATATCCCAACCCAATCTAGTCCCACCTGCCAGCACCCGGCCCACATCCCTCCAAACCCTTCCAATTCATATACGTATCCAAATGCCTCTTAAATGTTGCAATTGTACCAGCCTCCACCACATCCTCTGGCAGCTCATTCCATACACGTACCACCCTCTGTGTGAAAAAGTTGTCCCTTAGGTCTCTTTTATATCTTTCCCCTCACACCCTAAACCTATGCCCTCTAGTTCTGGACTCCCCCACCCCAGGGAAAAGACTTTGTCTATTTACCCTATCCATGCCCCTCATAATTTTGTAAGCCTCTATAAGGTCACCCCTCAGCCTCCGACACTCCAGAGAAAACAGCCCCAGCCTGTTCAGCTTCTCCCTATAGCTCAAATCCTCCAACCCTGGCAACATCCTTGTAAATCTTTTCTGAACCCTTTCACGTTTCACAACATCTTTCCGATAGGAAGGAGACCAGAATTGCACGCAATATTCCAACAGTGGCCTAATCAATGTCCTGTACAGACGCAACATGACCTACTAACTCCTGTACTCAATACTCTGACCAATAAAGGAAAGCATACCAAACGCCTTCTTCACTATCCTATCTACCTGCGACTCCACTTTCAAGGAGCTATGAACCTGCACTCCAAGGTCTCTTTGTTCAGCAACACTCCCTAGGGCCTTACCATTAAGTGTATAAGTCCTGCTAAGATTTACTTTCCTAAAATGCAGCACCTCGCATTTATCTGAATTCAACTCCATCTGCCACTTCTCAGCCCATTGGCCCATCTAGTCCAGATCCTGTTGTAATCTGATGTTACCCTCTTCACTGTTTTGTTTTTAATTACAAACCACAGCCAGCCCTGGTTCAGCTATTCTCTTATCCAGAAGTGGTCTTACCCAAAATCGAAAGGATTTTTTTCCCCATCACTGAATAAATTTTTGTGTGTTTTTTAGCTGTTATTCCCCACCAGTGAATCACTCACATAGTCAATTGGGATTTTACATGCAGAGGGTAAAAACAATGACTGCAGATGCTGGAAACCAGAGTCTAGATTAGAGTGGTGCTGGAAAAGCACAGCAGATCAGGCAGCATCCGAGGAGCAGTAAAATCGACGTTTCGGACACAAGCCCTTCATCGGGAATACAGGCAGAGAGCCTGAAGGGCTTATTATGGGCAATGCAAACTGTCAAAAGTAACGAGGGAGGGAGAGCGGAAGAGGTGAAATCAAAATGGAGTTGGAGGGGAAAATAAAGCATTGTATCCCCCGTGGTTCCCAACCCTCTCTAAAGGCATTGAGACTATTGGTGGACACCGCATGCTTCCTGTCCAATGCCTCCAGAGTATGAATGCAACTGCAGAAGAGCTGTTTCTGCTTTATAAAGAGCTCAGTGATGAGTTATAGCTGGGCAGGCCATTACCAAGGGAACTCACACTCAATAGGCTCCATGAGGCGATTAATTAGCAGTTTCCCATGGGTCTTGTAGGGGTTATCACACTAACCATTTCACTTAACCACCTTGTTCTCACGCTAACATTTCTGTCTTGGGCCGGCTGGAAGGTTTCAATGACGCACAGCACAAGCTCAAGGGACAACATTTCATTTTCCGCTTCAACACTTTATAGCCTCCAGGTGTCAACGTTGAGTTCTATAGCTTCAGAAACTGACTGCATTATGTCTGTTCTGCATTTTTCTCTCCCCATGGCGGCACGGTGGCACAGTGGTTAGCACTGCTGCCTCACAGCGCCAGAGACTCGGGTTCAATTCCCGCCTCAGGCAACTGACTGTGTGGAGTTTGCCCGTTCTCCCCGTGTCTGCGTGGGTTTCCTCCGGGTGCTCCGGTTTCCTCCCACAGTCCAGAGATGTGCAGGTCAGGTGAATTGGCCATGCTAAATTGCCCGTAGTGTGAGGTAAGGGGTAGATGTAGGGGTATGGGTGGGTTGCGCTTCGGCGGGGCGGTGTGGACTTGTTGGGCCGAAGGGCCTGTTTCCACACTGTAAGTAATCTAATCTAAAAAAAAATCTAATCCCCACCCAAGCCCAATGGCCTTGTCATGTCAACTCATGTCCTGTTAACTTTCTCTCATTCTCCCCTTTCCACTACCTTTACACTAATTTACATTTTCTTTTTGAAGTCTCTTATACCATCTCGAGGGGTTTCTGAGAGACAGGATCTACCTGCACTTGGAAAGGCAAGAACTGATTAGGGATTGTCAGCGTGGCTTTGTACATGGGAAATAGTGTCTCACTAACTTGATTTACTTTTTTGAAGAGGTGACCAAGAAGACACATGAAGGCAGATAGGCGACATTGTCGATATGGATTTTAGAAATGTCTTTGACAAGGTTCTGCATGGAAGACTGGTTAGTAAGTTTAGATCGCACGGGATCCATGTAGACCTAGCTAATTGAATGAACAATTGGCTTGATGGTTGGCGACAGAACGTGAGGAGGTAGAGGGTTGGTGGCCTGTGACCAGAGGTGTGCCACAAGGATCGGTGCTGGGTCCACTGTTGTTCATATTTATGTTAATAATTTTGATGAGAATGTTGGAGACATGATTAGTAAGTTTGTAGATGACATTAAATTTGGTGGTATAGTGGACGGTGATAAGTCCAACGGGATTTTGATCAACTGCGCCAGTTGGTCGAGGAATGGCAGATGGAGTTTAATTTAGATGAATGCAAGGCATTGTGGTTTGGACAACAAATCAGGGCAGGACTTACCCAGTTAATAGTAAGGCCCTGGGGAGTTATATCAAATGGAGAGATCAAGGATTGTGGATACATATTTCCTTGGAATTGGAGTCACAGGCAGACAGGGCGGTGAAGAAGGTGTTTGGCAGCTTGTCTTCATCAGTCAGAGTACTGTTTGGACATCGTATTATGGTTGTACAAAATATTGGTAAGGCCACATTTGGCATACAATTCTGGTCACCCCATTATAGGAAGGATGTTATTAAACTGGAAAGGGTGAAACAATGATTTACAAAGATGTTGCTGAGACTGGAAGGCTTGAGTTATAGGAAAGATTGTATAGGCTGAGACTTTTTTCCCTGGAGTGTAGGAGGCTGAGGGGTGACTTTATAGAGGTTTATAAAACCTGGGGGGCTCAGAATAGCAAATGTCTTTTCCCCAGGGTAGGGGAGTCAAAAAATGGAGAGTGTAGGTTTAAAATAACACAAGAGTTCAAAAAGGGATATGAGGGGCAACATTTTCACAGAGGGAGATGCATGTATGGAATGAGCTGTCAGAGGAAGTGGTTGAGACTGGTACAATTACAACATTTAAAAGATGCTTGGACAGATACATGGATAGGAAAGGTTTAGGCAAATGGGACTAGCTCAGTTTTAGGAAGCCTGGTCAGCATGGATGAATTGAGCCAAAAGGTCTTTCTCCTATTTGACTCTATGATTAGCTGCCCCCTTGGTTTGCTTTGTCGATGTCAAAAATATGTTTAAAAATTGGCCAATACCTTTTGGTTCCAATGATGAGTCATATCCGACACAAGACGGTTCTCTCCCCACAGATGCTGCCAGACATGCTGAGTTTCTCCAGCATTCTCTCTGTTTGTTAGAAGAATAGAGGTGTTTGCACAATTGGTCAAATTAAGAACTTGTGTCAGCACGCTGTGACAGAGGATAAGAGAAACTTGCAGAAATCCGGAATAATGGAGTCATGAAGAATTGTTTATTCAAATGGAATGTAAACTGAGGGATTCCTGGAAATCTACATTGGAAACCAAAATTCAGAAGGTTTCTCTATTTTTGTCAAGGTTCCCACCTTTTATTGACAGGTTCAGATAGTTAAGTCTTTACTTACTGGAGGATATAAAAGGTGAGGTACCTTTTAAATTTGATGGAGGAGCAATTTTATAGGTTAAAAAAGGAGCATAAAGATTAGATTACTTACAGTGTGGAAACAGGCCCTTCGGCCCAACAAGTCCACACCACCCCGCTGAAGCGCAACCCACCCATACCCCTAACCTAACACTACAGGCAATTTATCATGACCAATTCACCTGACCTGCACATCTTTGGACTGTGGGAGGAAACCCATGCAGACATGGGGCGAATGTGCAAACTCCACACAGTCAGGAATTGAACCCAGGTCTCAGACGCTGTGAGCCGCAGTGCTAACCATTGTGCCACCATGCCACCCACATGTGATGGGAAATCCAAACAAAAACTGCGAGAGTCAGTAAATTCTTAAAGTTTTCAATTCTTCCTGTTTGATTCAAAAGCACAACTTCATTTTATAAAAGAATTATGAAAATGAAATTGTTCATATGAAGATTATTATCCATTAGCATTCAGACCTTCAGACAAGTATAATAAATACCATGCCCAGAGGCACCCAAGTCCTGTGGCTGATACTTTCCTTGTTACAGCATTTTCCAAAGCTCTCCCTGATGAGATATGATTGCATGAAGCTTTGATTGCACGGTGACCGAACAGATCCCATGATGGTGTCCTGGTGGTTTCCAGCTGCGAGGAACAGGGTAATTGTTTGTCAAAGGAGGGAACACATCTATAAGGGTTCAGACGTTGTGAAGCAGACAAGTGCAAAAAATATTCACACAGAACAATGCAGTTATATTTTCTGCAGCTCTCAAGAGAGGATAAACCGTCCTCTTGGTGTGATGTCAGGCACAATTCTATAATTCAGGCAGTCACCCAGCTTACCTTGAAATATTTTACTTGCATTTAAAAAGAAAATAGAAAAATAGTGACAGAATTTCCATGATCTCCTGATGTAACTTTTATTTGAAGCTGACCTCTAGTCAAGAAACATAATAATGAATGAAAGTCTTCACTGTTGAAATCATTGGTAGTAAGATACTATGAATGATTAATCTGTAAATCAGTCTTTCTTTTTAGAGTCGCATTCATTCATTTAAAATATATAGGTTTTGCATCTATGAAGCCAATTGGAATGAATTGAGCCCAAGCTCATTAATTGATCGGATGGTGTTGTGACTGACAAGAATTTCTATCCCTGTATTTATATGTCACCATGCACGATAGCAGCTGGTCTAAACTTCACGGCGTCTGGCTGATGCAACTCCACCAGAGAAACAACATCTTTCACATTTTGAGAAAGACCTGATGCACTTTACAGACAGCATTGCACCTTTGCAATGTTCACTCGCTGATCCAATGCAGGTAAACAGCGCAATTCCTCAGCCTCTCCCTATACTCAAACCCTCCATCCCTGGCAACATCCTTGTAAACCTTTCCTGAATCCTTTCAAATTTCGCTGATAGTAAGGAGACCAGGTCCTCAGGAAAAATCTGCTACAAATCTTCAAGTGTGTTGTGGAAACTTAGAACTCCTCAGAAATGAATTGTCATTATTGTCATCTCTTTTCAAAAGGGGAATTCAGGATTCCACATAGCTTCTATCCAATGGATTTCAGCCTCACAAGCAGCAATGAGATGAATGATCAGCTTATCCTGTTTAATGGTAGGTGAAGGATAGCTCTTAGCCAGAATCATAGACATGTACAGCACAGAAAAAAGACCCTTTGGTCCAACTCTTCCATGCCGACCAGATATCCTAAATTAATCTAGTCCCATTTGCCAGCACTTGGCCCATATCCCTCTAAACCATTCCTGTTCATATACTCATCCAGATGCCTTTGAAATGTTGCAATTGTACCAGCCTCCACCACTTCCTCTGGCAGCTCATTCCATACTCACACCACCCTCTGCGTGGAGAAGTTGCTCCTTAGGTTCCTTTTAAAATTTCCCCTCTCACCTTAAACCTATGCCTTCTAGTTTTCAGCTCCCCTATCCCGGAGAAATACTGTGAACAATTTTGGTCTCCTTATCTAAAGGAAGATGTAGAGTTATAGAGTAATAGAGCTGTCCATCATGAAAACAGATCCTTCAGTCCAATTTGTCCATGCCGACCAAATACCGAAAGTGATTGAGTTTGATTTGCCAGTGATTGGCCCACTGAATGAAAAGGTTGCTGCTTAGGTCCCTTTTATATCTTTCCCCTCACACCCTAAACTTATGGCCTCCCCCGCTCCAGGGAAAAGACTATTCACCCTATCCATGCCCCTCATGATTTTATAAACCTCAATAAGGTCATCCCTCAGCCTCCGACGCTCCAGGGAAAACAGCCCCAGCCTATTCAGCCTCTCCCTATAGCTCAAACCCTCCATCCCTGGCAACATCCTTGTAAACCTTTCCTGAATCCTTTCAAATTTCGCTGATAGTAAGGAGACCAGGTCCTCAGGAAAAATCTGCTACAAATCTTCAAGTGTGCTGTGGAAACTTAGAACTCCTCAGAAATGAATTGTCATCATTGTCATCGCTTTTCATAAGGGGAATTCAGGATTCCACATAGCTTCTACCCAATGGATACATCTTTGCTCCAATAGCTAATGCAAACTTAGGTTCATTTTCACATCGAATCAGTTTGCTTTTCCTGCTAGATTTCAGTCTGGATCCAATGTACTCAGTAATAGATTCAGCTGGGAGCATAACAATTGGAGGACCTTGTTGGATTTGAATCCACTGGGTTTAGGGGGATGCACATCTTTCAAAATAATATGGATGGGATTGCTATGGACATAACGTGGTCGGATTGGAGTCACTTTTATTGTCTGAACAGCTCGGGTCTCCTAAGTTGAGAAAGAACGTATTGGCACTGGAGGGGTGCAGAGCATGTTCACTAGGATGATTCCAGAGTTGAGAGCATTGGCTTATGAAAAAAGACTGTGCAAACACTGTTGGGCAGCGCGGTGACTCAGTGGTTAGCACTGCTGTCTCATAGTACCAGGGCCCCAGGTTCGATTCCAGCCTCAGGTGAGTGGCTGTGTTGAGTTTATACATTCTCCCCGTGTCTGCGTGGGCTTCCTCCCACAGACCAAAGATGTGCAGGATTAGCCATGCTAAATTGCCCATAGTGTTAGGTGCATTAGTCAGAGGGAAATGGGACTGGGTGGGTTACTGTTTGGAGGTCGGTGTGGACTTGTTTCGCAGAAGGGCCTGTTTTCATACTGTAGGGAACCTAATCTAGACTGGAATTATACTCTTTCGAATTTAGACAAATGAGGTGGGATCTTGAATTTTTGGATTTTAGATTGTATTGTCACATGTACTCAAGTACAGAAGTAAAGGAGTACAGTGAAAAGTGTCTAATGTCACCACACATAGACCATCTTAGTTATCAAGGTACCTCGGTACAAAAATACTTTAAAACTTTGTCTTTAAAATGTGAGTTTTCTTTGAAATCCGCCTGATGGGTTTTGCATAAGCAAAGGTATCTTATTTGGGATAAGAATAATCCCAAGATGGCAGCAGCGTAAGACTCTGCTCCATCTGCTTATCTTTTCGCTTTTGCATTTTTTAAACTCCTGCCCCGGGCAGCGTCATCGGACGTGTCTGGGATAAAAGCGAGTGTGGACACATGGTCGCAGCACAGGCACGATCTCCTGGCTACGGCAGGGACTCGATCTCCCGGCCTCAGTGTGGACTCGATCTCCAGGCCTCAGTGTGGATTCGATCTCCCGGCCTCAGTGTGGACTCGATCTCCCGGCCTCAGTGTGGACTCAATCTCCCGACCTCAGTGTGGACTCGATCTCCCGACCTCAGTGTGGACTCGATCTCCCGGTCTCAGTGTGGACTCGATCTCCCGGTCTCAGTGTGGACTCGATCTCGCAGTCTCAGTGTGGACTCGATCTCCCAGTCTCAGTGTGGACTCGATCTCCCGGTCTCAATGTGGACTCGATCTCCCGGCCTCAGTGTGGACTCGATCTCCCGACCTCAGTGTGGACTCGATCTCCCGACCTCAGTGTGGACTCGATCTCCCGGTCTCAGTGTGGACTCGATCTCCCGGCCTCAGTGTGGACTCGATCTCCCGACCTCAGTGTGGACTCGATCTCCCCGTCTCAGTGTGGACTCGATCTCCCAGTATCAGTGTGGACTCGATCTCCCGGCCTCAATGGAAGATGACCTCCTTGCACTCCCAGCCCTGAGGTGAAACCTGGTACTGGATTGGAAGGGCTGTTATTTTGAACTCTTACTTCACTATTTTTCTAATTTAATGTTGGACTTTTTAAAAGCTTTTCTGATGTTTTTTCTTAAGAATTTGAACTTGAGGATTTGGACCCAGATACCTTTGTACATAAGATGGCATCATAAGTGGCGACCTGTAAGCATTTCACTGTACTCATGTGTGTACATGTGACAATAAAGCTCATTCAATCCAATTTAACACGAGCAAGTAGAACTTAGTAAAGTGAATGTAAGTGTCATTTTGGATTTTCTCTTGCCTCGGATGAAATGTGAACTTTTGTGTTACATTGGCATTAGTGGATTTTATGGCTGGACCAGCAATTATTGCCTGTTCCTAGTTGCCCTTGGGAAGGTTGTGGTGAGCTGCCTTCTTGACCCACTGCAGTCTATCTGCTTTATACTGGGGATGGGCAATAAATATTACCCCAATCAGCGATACCTACATCGCATGGGTGAATGAAAAATAAAGTTCAAGAAGACCATTTCAAAAGCTCATCAATCATGTTTTTCTAAACTGGCAGCAAAAAATAGGGCCTGAAATGAAGCATCATTTTGTGTTTCCCATCTTCTGGAAATGCAAGAAATCATTCACATGTGAGGCTCAATGGTTAGCACTGTTACCTCGCAACACCAGGAATCCAGGTTCGATTCCACCCTCTGGAAACTGTGTGTGTGTGGTGTTTGCACGTTGTCCTCGTGTCCTCCTGGGCGCTCCAGTTTCCTCCTACAGTCCAAAGATGTGCAGGTTAGGTGGTTTGGCATGGGAAATTGCCTGGGGTGTGCATGTTAGCAATGAGAAATGCAGGTTGACAGGGATAGGATAGGAGGTGGGATGCTCTTCAGAGGATCAGTTTGGACACAAGGGTTAAATGGCCTGCTTCTACACTGCAGGGATTCTATGGCACGGTGAAGGAGCTGAAGAAACTGTACCTGCTCAATTTTTATTCAAAGACTTTAAACTCAAATTTTTGCGGAGAGAACAACTATAGATGATCTTCTCACCCTTTTGCCCCTTAAAAGGAATCCAATTGGTGAGAATACCTACAGTGAATTTAAATGGCACCTGCTTATCAAATAAGAAATTAGTTTTCATGACAGAGATGATGGTGCACCAACCAATCTTGGCACAAATATGGGCTTTGTTGCTCTTTGTTGAAATGATCTTAATTTCCCCTCTTTTGTCAATTATGACTATTTAATCCATTCCAAGTATTAACGAGATAAAGATTTTTTTTTCATGTAAAATAAGCTGTTGTCAAAATGGTAAACCCGATTTGAGCAAGAGCCCTTCAGCACCACTTAAACTCTTACTCAGTGAAGGCAGTGCTGTCTACCACTAACTAATACTTCCTGCTGATGTGAGAAAGTCCTGTAAAGACATTTAGATCTGATGCCTGAAATTGTCACTTGCATAAGTTGAGGAATGAAGTACATAGTGAACTGTCAGACAATGTATGGTTGCTTGCCTTCAGTTTCCTTAAGACCATAAGAAATAGGAGCAGGAGTAGGCCATTTGGCCCCTCAAATCTGCTCCACCAATCACGGCCCATCCGACATTCCTCACATGCCTTTTCCTTGTTATCCTTAATTCTCCAACTGATCAAGGGTCTATGTACCTCAGCCTTTAAAAAAAAAACAAGCTCTCTGTTGCAAGGAGTTTCAAAGACTCTCAACTCTTTGAGAGAAGAAATTCCTCACCATCTCAGTTCGAAATCAGGAACTCTTTATTCTGAGACTTACAGACATTGACATCAAAAATGGAATGAGTTGAACTGTCCACTGCAGGGCAAGGACAGAGGCTTATCATATATCAGCGCTGTGAATGTATTCAAGTTGAATCTGAGTTTGGGGTCCTCCCAGTTAAAAAAATAAAAACACTGCAACTCTTCCCAAGTCTGGAGAAAATACTAGAAAAAACAATCCAAGACAAAGAGAAGTGGCTCCGTTCAGAAAAGATCTGTACATACCTGAGGAAGTTAGCAGATGAATACAACAGGTGATTTCAAGAATGAGTTCAGATGGAATAAATCACTGTGTTTGTTTCAAATCAATTCATTCAATTCGGCATCGGTGGGTTGGCTATCAAATTGCATCAGTTTTGATTTACAAATTGATATGGAGATAATTACCATGCAAAATATTGATCTGAAAGTCAAATCAAGGGATTACTGGGGACTCATCAACACAGAAAATTTCCCACTCCTAACATTCTATACTTTTTTGATCCCACATATCTCAACATGACAGTATTCTTTCAAATAACGTTAATCAAGGCCAATTATTGAACCTGCCTCTTTCGATTGACTTGATACAACTAGCAGTCTCAAACCAAAACTCAAATTTAAGGCACCTGCCAGATAATCTGTAGCCATAGATTATAAAGCTGTACAGCATGGAAACAGACCCTTCAGTCCAACTTGACCATGCTGAGCAGATATCCTAAATTAATCTCGTCCCATTAGCCAGCATTTGGCCCATATCCCTCTAAACCCTTCCTATTCATATACTCATCCAGATGCCTTTTAATTGTTGTAATTGTACCAGCCTCCACCATGTCCTCTGGCAGCTCAGTCCATACACGCACCAACCCTTAGGTCCGTTTTAAATCTTTCTCCCCTCACATTAAAACTATACCCACTAGGTTTGGACTCCCCTACCCTTGAGATAAGACCTTGTCTATTTCCCCTATCCATGCCCCTCATGATTTTATAAACCTCTGTAAGGTCACCCCTCAGCCTCCAACGCTCCAGGGAAGTAGCCCAGCCTATTCAGCCTCTCCTTATAGCACAAACCACCAACCAAATGAAACATTGTGAGCAGAGGACAAAATTAATAATTATATACACTTAGTTTAGATTTATAAAATAAATTGTTACTCTACATTTCATCAGCATAGATCCTAGGCTGCACTTAAATTCAAAATGTAATATCGTGCTTTAAAAGGTTGGCAATCACTGCCTTACACCATTTAAGAAATACTCAGATCCATCATTTGTTGGTTCAAAATGAATTACTATGAAATTACCTGCAGTGAAAATCATCTGCTACAGTTTTATCCATTCAAATTGTCAAATAGAAAATAAAACGTGAATACCTACTTTGGTTGCCAGAACCTACAGAGCTATGGACCATGACTTGAAGGGTATAACTAGTTTTAATAATTCCTATTGATCAGCATTGATACACTGGACCGAATGATGTTTGTTTGTGTTGTAAATCTATATTTGTTTCAATGCTTCTTTGTATTTTTATGCCAGATGTATTTGTGTCTTTTGCAAACATGAATATGTGGTTCTCTGTTGGCTTATCTAGGTAGAGTTGAGGCTTTAGCATAGATAGTCATCAGTCACTTCCTTTCTATTTGATTCATTTGGGGAGGTGATAGCCTAGTGGTATTATCACAGGCCTATTATTCCAGAGATTGAGGTAATGTTCTGGGAACATGGGTTCAATCAGCAAGGTGGAGCCCAGAAAATGGAGAAAATGGGAAACGAGTATTTTGCATCAATATTTACTGTGGAAAAGGATATGGAAGATATAGACTGTAGGGAAATAAATGGTGACACTTTGCAAAATGTCCAAATTACAGAGGAGGAAGTGCTGGATGTCTTGAAATGCATAAAGATGGATAAATCCCCAGGACCTGATCAGGTGTACCCTAGAACTCTGTGGGAACATAGAGAAGTGATTGCTGGGCCTCTTGCTGAGATATTTGTATATTCGATAATCACAGGTGAGGTGCCCGAAGACTGGAGGTTGGCTAACGTGGTGCCACTGATTAAGAAGGGCGGTAAGGACAAGCCAGGGAACTATAGACCAGAGCCTGACGATGGTGGGCAAGTTGTTGGAGGGTGTCCTGAGAGACAGGATGTACATGTCTTTGGAAAGGCAAGGACTAATTAGGGATAGTCAACATGGTTTTGTGCGTGGGAAATCATGTCTCACAAACTTGATTGAGTTTTTTGAAGAAGTAACAAAGAAGATTGTTGAGGGAAGAGCAGTAGATGTGAAATATACGGACTTCAGTAAGGTGTTCGACAAGGGTCCCCATGGGAGACTGATTAGCAAGGTTAGATCTCATGGGATACAGGGAGAACTAGCCAATTGGATACAGAACTGGCTCAATGGTAGAAGACAGAGGATGGTGGTGGAGGGTTGTTTTTCAGACTGGAGGCCTGTGACCAGTGGAGTGCCACAAGGATCGGTGCTGGGTCCTCTACTTTTTGTCATTTACATAAATGATTTGGATGCGAGCATAAGAGGTACAGTTAGTAAGTTTGCAGATGACACCAAAATTGGAGGTGTAGTGGACAGTGAAGAGGGTTACCTCAGATTACAACAGGATCTGGACCAGATGGGTCAATGGGCTGAGAAGTGGCAGATGGAGTTTAATTCAGATAAATGTGAGGTGCTGCATTTTGGGAAAGTAAATCTTAGCAGAACTTATACACTTAATGGTAAGGTCCTGGGGAGTGTTGCTGAACAAAGACCTTGGAGTGCAGGTTCATAGCTCCTTGAAAGTGGAGTCGCAGGTCGATAGGATAGTGAAGAAGGCGTTTGGTATGCTTTCCTTTATTGGTCAGAGTCTTGAATACAGGAGTTGGGAGGTCATGTTGCGGCTTTACAGGACATTGGTTAGGTCACTGTTGGAATATTGCGTTCAAATTTTGGTCTCCTTCCTATCGGAAAGATGTTGTGAAACTTGAAAAGGTTCAGAAAAGATTTACAAGGATGTTGCCAGGGTTGGAGGATTTGCTATAGGGAGCGGCTGAACAGGCTGGGGCTGTTTTCCCTGCAGCGTCAGAGGCTGAGGGGTGACCTTATAGAAGTTTACAAAATTATGAGGGGTATGGATAGGGTAAATAGACAAAGCCTTTTCCCTGGGGTTGGGGAGTCCAGAACTAGAGTGCATAGGTTTAGGGTGAGAGGAGAAAGGTATAAAAGAGACCTAAGGGGCAACTTTTTCACACAGAGGGTGGTACATGTATGGAATGAGCAGCCAGAGGAAGTGGTGGAGGCTGGTACAATTGCAATATTTAAGAGGCATTTGGATGGGTGTATGAATAGGAAGGGTTTGGAGGGATATGGGCCGGGTGCTGGCAGGTGGGACTAGATTGGGTTGGGATATCTGGTCTGCATGGACGGGTTAGACCGAAGGGTCTGTTTCCATGCTGTACATTTCTATGACTCTATGACTCTAAATGCCACCATGGCACATGGTGGAATTTGAATGAAAATCTGGAATTAAGTGTCCAATGATAACTATGAGCCAATTGTCAGAAAAAAACACCTGGTTCACTAATACCTTTTAAGGAAGGAAACTGCCGTCCTTCCCTGGTCTCGACCCACAGCAATCTGGTCAACTCTTAACTGCCCTCTAAACAATTTGGAATTGGCAATAAATGCTGGCCTACCAGTGATGCCCATATCCATGAAGAAAAGAAATTCTATTACTATAGCGTAGGTTAGAGGAGTGAACTGCTTTATTTCCCAGACCCACTCCTCAACTGGTCATATAAAAGTTGCTTAACCAGGACAGCTACAATTCCAGCACCACTCTAATCTTAGACTCTGGTTTCCAGCATCTGCAGTCATTGTTTTTACCAACTACAATTCCCGATGAAGGGCTTATGACTGAAATGTCAATTCTCCTGCTCCTCGGATGCTGCCTGACTGGCTGTGCTCTTGCAGCTTCACACTCTCGACACAACTACATAAAGGTCAGACTGTATTTAGTTTAGCATGAGAAATAAGTCAGCCAGGCATTTTTGGATAACAAATAATTGAAAAATTATTGACAACAGTGTTCAGACTGTCCAAAGATAATCATAACTTATATTCTAAGTTCCGGAATTAACATGAGGCAAACATGAGTAACAGAAAAACTGTGGTCAAAAACCCTGCAGAGCACGTTGAAAAGCAAAAGGGGTCAAAATAAATTTCATGGATTTCACATCAATCTCCTCCCTCCTCGTAGAATCTACTCAACTTAATTTGTGTTATCTACTAATAATACAAGAAATATAACACTAACTAGATCAATAAGTTGGACTTCATTTCCATTACTTTGATTTTTTTTAACAGGTTCTTCTATGAATATTATTGCTTTTTTTTGTAGTCCACTACAACTGGACACATTCCCTTGAATTCTATTTAAACCGCTTCCTCAAGAGGCAATCTTTTGTGGGGCCTCACCCATTTATTACAAATTCAAGCTGGTTCACTGTACAATCAGCTCAAAATTGTTCATTCTCATTCCCTTGGTGGAACCATTAACTTTCCCAAAACAGGTGAGTTTGTTTCAATGTCCTTAAATAGTGAAGTCAAATTTGCAGTTTTTCAATCAAAGGCAGCAACTTCCAAATTGAGAGCATTTTGCAATACTCTGAATTCAACAGCCATGACTTCCTCAATTATTCCTCATCAACTGCTCAGGTGCTGACAATTTTTATACCATTATATTTTCTGATAATGTTTTCATGCCTACATTAATTTCAAAGAGTTTCAGAGGCCAACTCATTATAAGTTTCACTTAAATGTCAGGTATATTATCCTCTCGCTTTATTACTAAAGCTAACACAAAGTAATTATGCAACAAGCTTGTCATTTTTAAATTTCAATTTGCAATATGATTTTTATAAGAGCTGAGCAGAACGGTAATGGGAAGAATGTCATGAGGAAAATGACATAAGTAAAATTAGCACGAGACATGTCTTGATTGTAAAATGGATGGACTGCAGAAAGGAATTTAAATGAGTCGAATCACCTTGATTAAATAACACTAATCTTGTGCCTAAAGGTTTTATGTAGGCATGTTGTATGGAGGAAAAGACTTGCACAGATGATGGATCCTTCAGGGGAGAAGCAGTGAACTAAATATATGGAGAGAATTGGGCGATTAATACCGAGGGTTATTCCCTTAACATTAACCTTAACAATCATTTTCTTGTAATGTAAGTCGGAAAAAACCTTTATTGTTAATCACAATATTCATTACCAGTGTTTCTGTCTTGCTTAATTCGAGTGTATTCGATGATGGTTGGTATGTAGCAGCTATCCATTGCAAAGAGAGCAGATGGAACATCAAGAGTGCAGAAGAACCCTTAAGGTACTGTATTGTCATTAGAAGAACAATTAAGTACAATGTGCACAGACATGTTCATGCAGCATATGGAGCAAATCATCAAATTTTTAATAAATCTGCACCCACGTCCAACCTCCTTAGGCCAGCAAATCTCCTGCACTGTTAATTCCACAGATCTCACCATATTTTTAGTTAAAAGATTCTTATTTCGAGCTATGTGCTGGTTTGCACTCTGACTTACAAGGTACCAGGTTCAAGTCCCGTTCCAGGCCAACAACACTCTAGGCTGACACTCCAGTGCAGTAATGTACTGTCAGTAGAGACTTACTTCAGATGAAATATTGATGAAGTCCCTTCTCCCCTCTTAAGCGAATGTAAAATACCCCGTGTTGCTAAATGTGGGTAGTGGCACAGTGGTTAGCACTGCTACCTCACAGCGCCAGAGACCCAGGTTCAATTCCTGCCTCAGGCAACTGCCTATGTGGAGTTTGCACATTCTCCCTGTATCTGCATAGGTTTCCTCCCACAGTCCAAAAAATGTGTAGGTCAGGTGAATTGGCCATGCTAAATTGCCTGTGGCTTTCGGTGTAGGGGAATGGGTCTGGGTGGGTTGCTCCTCGGAGGGTCGGTGTGGACTTGTTCGGCCGAAGGGCCTGTTTCCACAATGTAAGTAATCTAATCTAATATTGGAGAAGAGAAATCCGGTGGCTATTAATCCCTCAATACGCATCACCGAAACAGGTTGTCTTAAGATTTTCCTGGAATCCCTGCAGTGTGGAAACAGGCCCTTCAGCCCAACAAGTCTACATTGACCCTCTGAAGAGCCACCCACCCAGGCCCGTTTCCCTAACATTTATTCCTGACGAATGCACCTAACCTGCACACTATGAGCAATTTAGCATGGCCAATCCACCTGATCTGTACATCTGTGGACTGTGGGAGGAAACCCACGCAGGCACAGAGAGAATGTGCAAATTTCACACAGACAGTCACCTGAGGCTGGAATGAAAGCCGAGCCCCTGATCCTGTGAGGCAGCAGTGCTACACCACTGAGTCACCACATTAGTCTGACCAGAATCAGCAAATTGTAACAAACAAATTTGTTGCAGTATTTCTTACATTTCAATAGTGACTAGATTTTAAAATTGTCTCATTAGCTGTAAAGAACTTATCATATCTAATGTTTGTGAAACATGTTTTATAAATGCAAAACTGTATTTTTCTTTCACCTGTTTCACTCAGTTTCATTTTAATATGCGTCAATTTAACATTTAAGCACAATGACAGCTTGCTTACTTAGTGGGATCTGACCCATATAAATTTCTCCATGCAATCCTTTCACTGTACACTCATTAAGAACACAGAAAATAGGAGCAGGAGTAGGCCATTCAGCCCTTCCAGCCTGCCCCACCATTCAATATGATCATGGCTGATCGTGCAATCTCAGCATCCCACTCTCGCTGTCTCTCCACACCTCTTTGATCCCTTTCACCTCAAGGGCCATGTCCAGCTCATTCTTGAATATATGCGACAAACTAGCCCCAACAGCCTCCTTAGGGAGAGAATTCCACAGGTTCACAACTCCCCAAGTGAAGAAATTCTTCCTCACCTTAGGCCTGAATGCCTTACCCTTTATTCTTTGACTGTGACTCCTAGTTGTGGACTTCCCCCAACATCAGGAACATTTTCCCCAAATCTAATCTGTGCCATCAGAATTTTATGTGTTTCTATAACAAGTCTCATACTGAACTTACTGGTATTATTTTTGTTGTGACATCCTTCCCAATACCACCTCAGTTTGAATATACTAGGAATTTTGCAAAACCTGCCAGAGCATCCAGTGAGTATTATTTCCGTATATCCCAAATCTGCTACAAGTGGTCCCCGATTTCCGAACATCCAACTTGTGAACACTGGTATCTACAAATGAAATTGCATACAGGGATGTGTTAATATTAATTTTGAAGATCTGACATACACACGATTGCTTGTAAGTATGAACAGCTGTTTTATATTATATTGCATTGTGTTCTGATTTGCGTAAAAAATTGAATTAGGAATGTACTCAAGAATGGAACTCATTCATCACTGGTGCTCTGCCTGTAATTGCAATTCATTTTTTTTTTCCCACCCCGATATATTTAATCAAGTCGTCTGATTTTCATCAAATTATTCCCTGCTCCAAGTTAGGTGTAGATGTTTTCAGTGTTTGTTGTGATATTGGTTTGCCCACATGACTGAAAATATTTCCCTGCAACTCATCCTGCAAGAATATCCCTGACATTCTCAGTGAAACTGTTGTCACTGGACGACTGAAAGGTTTATCATTCTAACCTAGCTCAGAAGGTTCTGAATTTAAATCCTATTCCAGAGATTTGATCATGTAATCTAGTCACAAAGGTCATCACAGAGGTGCTGTTTTGCGGGTGAAACATTAAAATGACGACGTCTCAGCTATCCTCTCAAGAAGGCAAAAGTGAGGACTGCAGATGCTTGAAACCAGAGTCTAGATTAGAGTGGTGCTGGAAAAGCACAGCAGGTCAGGAAGCATCCAAGGAGCAGGAAAATCGACATTTCGGGCAAAAGCCCTTCATCACAGAGGAGGGAAATTTTCACTGGTACTTTGGGATTATCACTCAGAATAAATTATTTGCTCATTATGGTTTGTAGACCCTGTTGTGTAATAAGGAACATGGGATTTAGTTATTCAAGTCTGTTCCACCATTTAATAAGATTGCGATTGATCAGGTTGTGAACTCAATTCCAGATTTTTCTCTGCTCCCCCATAACTCTGTGCTTCCTATCAAAATTCTATCTAACCTAGTCTTGTATAAATTCAGAAACTAGGGGAAAGTGAGGATTGCAGATGCTGGAGATCAGAGTCAAAAAGGGTGGCGCTAGAAAAGCACAGCAGGTCAGGCAGCATCCAAGAAGCAGGAGAATCGACATTTCAGGCATAAGCCCTTTATCACGAATGCTCCTCAGATGCTGCCTGACCAGCTGTGCTTATCCAGCACCACAATTTTTGACTTGTACAAGTTCAGACCCAACCTCCAACGCTGTCTGGAATAGAGAATTCCGCAGGCTGTTAATCCTATGAGAGAAAAACAATCCTCCTCATCTCTGTCTTAAAAATGAGTCTTCTTAGACTGTGTCCCCTGGTTCGAATCAGCCTTACTAGGACAGCATGGTAACTCAGTGGTTAACACTGCTGCCTCATAGCACCAGGGACCCGGGTGCAACTCCAAACTTGGGTGACTGTCTGTGTGGAGTTTGCACAGTCCAAAGATGTGCAAGTAAGGTGGATTGGCCATGCTAACTTGCCCATCGTATTCATGGATGTATAGAGTGGGTGAGTTAGTCATGGAAAATGCAGGGTTACAGGGAAGGGGTGAGGGGGCATGATTGGGTCTGGGTGTAATATTTTTTGGAGGGTCGATGTACACTTGATGGACCAAATGGCCTTCTTTCACACTTTAGTGATTCTATGATTATATGAGAAGTAGCCTTCTCGTGGCACCTACCCCCTAAGGTCCCTTCTGGATCTTTGATGTTTCAGTAAGATCACCTCTCATTCTTCCAAACTCCAATGGAGAAAGGTCCAAGCTGTTCAAACATAACAGTTCAAGAAGGTAGTTCACTACCAGTTTCTCAAGGGCAGCTAGGGCTAGGCAGTAAATCCTGGGACAGCTAGCAAAAGCCTACATCCCTGAATCAATAACAAACAAAGCTTATCCATTATTTAACTCCAGAGTATCATTGGTGGTCCCTCGCAGATGAGGATGACTCTCTCCCACTCTCAGGGTGAGCCTGTTAGTTGGCTGTACAGACCAATGGAGTTACACTTGGGGCAGAAGGTGGTCATGGGAAGGGAGTGAGTGGGGCGTTGGTGTGGCAGCATGTTCCTATTTCTGTTTTCTTCCAGCTTCCACTTTTTCCCCACGGCAAGTCTTGAGGTGCTAGACGCCTTCCCGGATGCTCCTCCTCATCCAAATGCTCCCTGATAACCTCCCTCCCCATCCCCCGACTCCCTTCCCAGCCCCTCCCCCTCACTACCACTGCTCCCTGCCACCAACAGGATCCATTCCTCTACCTGTCTTCACCTATCCCCACTTCACCCCCCCCGACCCCGCCTCTCCCTTTATCTGAAGCTCCCCTTACACCCACCCCCAGTCCTAAGGAAGGGTTACACCTGAAGCATCAACTTCTGCATCTCCTGATGCTGCCTGTCATCCCCCTCCATTTTGGACGGTCTCAGACCAGTGTTTCCTAGGTGTCTGTGGGAATGCTGCATTTTGTCAGTGAGGCCTTGAGGCGCTTCCACTGGCCCACCTGGGACTCGCTTGCCGTTTCAGAGCTGGGGGTTGAGCACCTGCTTGGGGAATCTTATGTCGGCCTTGGAGATGATGTGCCCAGCTCATCGTAGCCGATCAAGGGGGGGTCAGTGTCTCGATACTGGGGATGTGGCCTGTTCAAGGACACTGGTGTTGATGTGTCTGTCCCCCAGAGGATTGGCAGGATCTTGCGCAGGCAGCATTGATGTCTGCTACAGACAGTTCACATATCAGAGCTATAGATAACACTCTGCATACTCCAGCATATATTGCTGTAAGAACCTGTCCCAGGTACACTTCATTAACTCATTTCCTCAGCTTCCCTTGCCAATCTGATTTACTCAATCTACATACAGATTAAAGTCAACCATTATTATTGTGGTATCTCTTTCTTACACATCCTGTTTATCTATTTATTCTGGTCTCCCTGCAGAGGAAGGATGTTGTGAAACTTGAAAGGGTTCAGAAAAGATTTACGAGGATGTTGCCAGGGTTGGAGGATTTGAGCTATAGGGAGAGGCTGAAGAGACTAGGGCTATTTTCCCTGTAGCATCGGAGACTGAGGGGTGACCATATAAAGGTTTATAAAATCATGAGGGGCATGGATAGGGTAAATAGACAAAGTCTTTTCCCCAGGGTAGGGAGAAAGTATAAGGTCAAGGTGAGAAGGGAAAGATTTAAAAGGAACCTAAGGGTCAACATTTTCATGCAGAGAGTGGTGCGTGCATGGAATGAGCTGCCGGAGGAAGTGGTGGAGGTTGGTACACTGACAACATTTAAAAGGCGTCTGGATGGGTATATGAATAGGAAGGGTTTGGACAGATAGTAGCCAAATGCTGGCAAATGGGACTAGATTTGTTTAGGATATCTGGTCACCATAGACAAGTTGAACCAAAGGGTCTATTTCGATTCTGTAGAACTCTATATGACTCTATGATTCTATGACATTGTCCTACAGTGCGACTATTATTTGGGAAACTATACTATACCCTTACCTGTGACCTCTTACCTTTCTCAGTTCTTATTTATACTCGGGTGACTATCTGCATGGAGTTTGCACATTCTCCCCGCGTTTCCTCCAGGTGCTCCAGTTTCCTCCCACAATCCAAAGATGTGCAGGTCAGGTGAATTAGCCATGCTAAATTGCTCATAGCGTTAGGTGCATTAGTCAGAGGGAAATGGGTCTGGGTGGGTTACTCTTCGGAGGGTCAGTGTTGGGCAGAAGGGCCTGTTTCCACACTGTAGGGAATCGAACCAATTGTCAGAGCTGTCTGTTTGACAATGAACTAAACTTGAAATTTTGATTTTCTTTGAATTAATGGTCTTTTGAATTAAGGACAATATAATATTAGTGCCATTCTTAATTGGCAGGACTATCCCGGAACTTCTTCCCAGCTTCCTATCTTTTTCAAAGTTATTCAATATTTAGGTCCCAAGGTAATGGCTATCAGGTTATATTTACGTTCAAAAGTGAATAAGCTTCAAAAAGTATTTTGGAAATTCTAAGGTCTCGAAAGTTGCTACATAAATGCAAGTTCTTTTTATATTTGCTTTATATCATTTATAATAGTTAAAGGACTCATTAGAGTTATGAGAATTGACATATTGCCTGAAATGCGTCACAGTAACTCACTAGATATGATTTAAATTGTGGATTATTAAGATATTTGGAAAAAGGAGGAATTTTAAGCTACTTTTTCAAAAAGAATGAAGCAAATATGACCCCCAATTAAAGGGTTACAGCTAGCCTTAATTCAGACAACTTAACTACAATAAAACAGCTTCCCTGAGGCTTGAAAAGCTCATGTTTTAGATAATTAAACGCAGTCAGGTGGGATTTGCAGAAATACATCTCCCCTACAGAGCTACATGACTTTATAAATATAGAATAATAGACATCTGGGAGTCAGTTACAAGGACCCAATTCAATCAAGGGCTCAGATTCTGCCATAAACTGAAAAGAGCAAAACTCAAGTGATTTGTGAGAAACATCTGATCCCTCGGATTTGATTTCAGCCTTCAGCTTATTGCTGCACTTCATTTACTGACTGAATAGTTAATAGATATTTTTCTTCCAAAGTCATGCATTTTGTAAGTTTCTATCTGAACTTTCAGACACTAATACGCCAAAACGTTAATGCCCTTGTATCTGTAACGTTACTCATGCCACAATCAAGCATCCAGCGGGTTAGTTCAGCACTTCGAGGGAATTAAAAAAGACTAAAGAGCCGCATACAAGCAAGCAATCAAAGCATTAAATACTGAAAATATACAGTAGGTCTGTCAGGAGAACAAAAAACAAGTTGCAGTTTGTATATGAAATATCTGAGGTCAATAGACAATAGACAATAGACAATAGATGCAGGAGTAGGCCATTCTGCCCTTCGAGCCTGCACCGCCATTCAATATGATCATGGCTGATCATTCCTAATTAGTATCCTGTTCCAGCCTTATCTCCATACCCCTTGACTCCACTATCTTTAAGAGCTCTATCCAATTCTTTCTTAAAAGAATCCAGAGACTGGGCCTCCACTGCCCTCTGGGGCAGAGCATTCCACACAGCCACCACTCTCTGGGTGAAGTAGTTTCTCCTCATCTCTGTCCTAAATGGTCTACCCCGTACTTTTAAGTTGTGTCCTCTGGTTCGGCACTCCCCCATCAACGGAAATATGTTCCCTCCTGCCAGAGTGTCCAGTCCTTTCATAAGCCTATACGTTTCAATTAGATCCCCTCTCAGTCTTCTAAACTCAAGGGTATACAAGCCCAGTCGCTTCAGTCTTTCCGTGTAAGGCAATTCTGCCATTCCAGGAATTGACCTCGTGAACCTACGCTGCACTCCCTCAATAGCCAGAATGTCTTTCCTCAAATTTGGAGACCAGAACTGCACACAGTACTCCAGGTGTGGTCTCACCAGGGCCCTGTACAGCTGCAGAAGCACCTCTTTGCTTCTATACTCAATCCCTCTTGTTATGAAGGCCAGCATGCTATTAGCCTTCTTCACGACCTGCTGTACCTGCATGCTTGCCTTCATTGACTGGTGGACAAGAACACCCAGATCTCTCTGAACAGCCCCTTTACCTAATTTGATACCATTGAGGTAGTAATCTGCCTCAGGTGGCACAGTGGCTCAGTGGCTAGCACTGTTGCCTCATAGCACTAGGGATCTGGGTTCAATTCAAGCCTCGGGTGACTATCTGCATGGAGTTTGCCCATTCTCCCCGCGTTTCCTCCAGGGGCTCCAGTTTCCTCCCACAATCCAAAGATGTGCAGGTCAGGTGAATTAGCCATGCTAAATTGCTCATAGTGTTAGGTGCATTAGTCAGAGGGAAATAGGTCTGGGT
The DNA here is from genome assembly GCF_047496795.1 of Chiloscyllium punctatum. NCBI lineage: Eukaryota > Metazoa > Chordata > Chondrichthyes > Orectolobiformes > Hemiscylliidae > Chiloscyllium > Chiloscyllium punctatum. Next base: position 12,241,247 of record NC_092744.1, read on the forward strand.
GGGTTACTCTTCGGAGGGTCAGTGTGGACTGGTTGGGCAGAAGGGCCTGTTTCCATACTGTAGGGAATCTAACCAATTGTCAGAGCTGTCTGTTTGACAATGAACTAAACTTGAAGTTTTAATTTTCTTTGAACAACTGACTGTAGTCCAGCATTTAATGTTATTGTTTACAAGTGATCAGCCTTTCCAGTGTGGTTTTTTTCTCTTAATCAAAGACCCATCCCATCCTGATTATAATCCCTTCCAACCTCTTCCGTCAGGCAGAAGATACAAAAGCTTAAATACACGTACCGACAGATTCAAGAACAGCTTCTTCCTCACTGTAATCAGACTTCTGAACAGACCACACCAATGTTAAATTTAAATGGTGACCCTGTTCTTTGTGCACCTTATCTGCAGCTGTAACATTGTCTGGCTCGCTCTATTCTATTTCCCGAACGCACTTTATATGGTGTGATCTGCCTGTACTGCATGCAGAACAAAACTTATCACTGTCCCCAGGTACGTGTGACAGCAATAAATCAAATCAAGAAAAAATTTTTCATGCGATGTGGGTATTGCTGGCATCCCTAAATGTCCTGGATCTGAGTGGCTAGCTCAGCTAATTCAGAGGTGGCAGTCAATCACACTGCTGTGGATCTGGAAACACAAGTCGGCCAGACCAGGTAAGGACAGTAGGTTTCCTTCCCTCAAAGACACGAGTGAATCAAATGGATTTTTTAAAAAAATCAACAACAGTTGGTTTCTTGGTCACCATTACTGAAACTAGCTTCCAATGCCAGATTTAAAATTATATTCAAACTCCTCAGTTATTGTGGTGATGTTTAACCAATATCCCTGGAACATTAGCTTGAGCTACTTGATTACCTGTACAGTGACAGTTCCACGACGTCACCGAGGGAAAAAGGAACTAAGCTGAGAAATCGGCTCATGGGAGGAAACCAGACTTCTTCCTTCAAGGGAAAGCTGTTTATTAGTTTAGATGAGATTCCCTACAGTGTGGAAACAGGACCTTCAGCCCAACAAGTCCACACCAACCCACCAAAGAGCAACCCACCCAGACCCATTCCCTTACATTTACCCCTGACTAATGCACGTAACACTACGGGCAATTTAGCATGGCCAATTCACCTGGCCTGCACATCTTTGGATTGTGGGAGGAAACCCACGCAGACACAGGGAGAATGTGCAAATTCCTGAGGCTGGAATTGAACCTGGGACCCTGGTGCTGTGAGGCAGCAGTGCTAACCACTGAGCCACCGTGCTGCCCATGTTCTGGAAGACCAGAAGCCATATGACCATGAGAAGTAGGAGAGGCGTATGGTCTCTTAAGCCGGTTTCATCTTCAATAGAATCATGACATTCGTCACATGTACTCTCCTGCTTTTACCCTCTAACCCTTGATTCCTCCACTCATCTGAAAAGCCAGATGGTAGAAGACACAGGACAATGTTGGAAGGTTGGTTTTTGGACTGGAGGCCTGTAACCAGCGGTGCTCTGCAGGGATCAATGTTGGGCCCCATTGTTTATTGAAACATTACGGATGAGAATACAGGAAGCATCGTTAATACGTTTGTGGTGACACCAAAATTGATGGTATAGTGGATAGTGAAGAAGGTTAGCAAAGATTACAGAGGGATCTTCGTCAACTGGGCCAATGGGCAAGGAGGACAGATGAAGCTTAAAGTTGAAAACTGAAAGGTGTTGCACTTTGGTAAGATAAACAAGGGCAGGTCTTATACAATTAACGGTAAGGCCCTGGGGAGCATTGTCGAACAGAGAGACCTAGGGGTTCAGGTAAATAATTCCTTCAAAGTGACAGGGTGGGGAAGATGACTTTTGGGTACACTTGCCTTCATTGGTCAATGCATTGAGAACAGGAGTTGGAATGTCATATTGCAGCTGTACAGGACAGTGGTGAGGCCACTTTTGGAGTATTGTGTACAGTTCTGGTCGTCTTGCCATAAGAAAGATATTATTAAATTGGAAAAGATGCAGAAAAGAATAATAAGGATGTTACTGGGACTGAAGAGTCTGCATTATATGGAGAGGCTGGATAAGTTGGGATATTTTCCCTAGAGATTAAGAGGTTGAGTGGTGACCTTATAGAGGTTTATTAAATCATGAGGGACGTAGGTAAGGTGAAAATCAAAGGTCTTTTCTCTGGGGTCGTGCAGTTCAAAACTAGAAGGTTTAATTTTAAGGCGAGAAGAGAAAGATCTAAAAGGGACCTGAGGAGCAACGTTTCCACACAGAGGGTGACTTGTATGTGGAATGAACTGCCAGAGGAAGTAGTGGGTGCAGGTACAGTTACAACATTTAACAGACGTTTGGAAAGATACATGAATGGGAAAGGTTTGGAAAGATATGAACCAATCGCAGGCAAATGGGACCAGTTTAGTTTGGGAAATCTGGACAGCATAGACAAGGTGGACTGAATGGTCTGTTTCCGTGCTATATGACTTTATGTCTCTATAAACCATCTATCTCAACATTAAACATACAACAAGAGCTCTGCCCCCACAGCTCTCTGTGACAAGGAGTCCCAAAGTCTCGCAACTCCCCGAGAGAAGAAATTCCTCCTCATCTCAGTCTTAAAATGGTGCCCATTTGTGTTAAGAGTATGGGCTCTGGTCTGAAACTCTCCCATAAGGGGAAATATCATTCACAGCATTTTCCCTGTCATGCTCTCTAAGAATCCTCTTTAACATTCCAATGAAAGCACCTCTCATTTTTAGAAATTCCTATGAGTAGAGTCCCAACCTGCTTAACCTGTACTCATAAACAATCCCTCCAGACTGAGGATCATCCTAGTGAACCTTCTCTGAACTTGCTCCAATGAAACAATATCTATCCTTAAAAATTAGCAACCAAAGCTGCTCACAGTACTCCAGACGTAGTCTCACCAGCACCTCAAAGAGTTGCAGTAAGACTTCCCTACTTTTATACTCCAACCTCCCCTGCCCTCCGAAATAACATTCCCTTGGCCTTCCTGATTACATGCAGCACCTATGTACCAGATTTCTGTGTTTCATGCAGACATAAAACAGTTCTGGAGACTTCTGCAGTCTTTCTTTGCTTAACTAATATTCAACTCCTCTGTACTTCTTGACCTAGTTTTGATCTTGTGGCACTCCACTAGTTAAGGCTGCCATTCTGAGAACTACACCCCCTCCCCCCACCCCACCCCTTATCCCATCCCTTTATACCAACACTTTGCATCTCTAAGCACCCCTAAGTCTCACTGAGTTTCAGCCTCCAAATCGTTGTTTTCCATTTAAATAATATTCTGTCCTTTTGGTCTCCCTTCCAAAATGAATAACTTCGCATTTTCCCACATTACACTGCATTCGTCACCCTTTCACCTATGTACTAAACCCATCACTATCTCCCTGTTCTGAGAGATTATGAGTCTGCTGCCCCCTTGACTGCACTGAGACCCAAGTTTTCTGCCTTTGTTTAATGGTTTATGTTAAGCTGTATGGCAGGGCAGCAGTAATATCTTTGGCTGAGGAGGCACAACACAAAAAAAAAGGGCAAAGTGAAACAATGCCAGGCTGGGAGTAGGCTGAGAGTGACTGAGGTCAATGAGATTGAGGAAGTGTCCAAAGATGCAGCCTGGTCCAACCCATGAGCTGGGTGCCCTTATAGAGGTTTATTAAATCATGAGGGACATAGATAAGGTGAAAATCAAAGGTCTTTTCTCTGGGGTAATGCAGGGGCCTTGCAACAGCATGACAATGACAGTTCTGAGGAAGGGTCACCGGACCTGAAAAGTTAATTCTGATTTCTCTCTCCACAGATGCTGCCAGACCTGTTGAGCTTTTCCAGCAACTTCTCGTTTTGTTTCTAATTTACAGCTTCCATAGTTCTTTCGGTTTTTACAATGATAGATACCAGTCCAACATGAGTTGCAGTGTAGAAGTGCAGACACGTCCTGTGAGGGAATTGAAGATGTGCCATGGGGGTTCACAGAGGCCGGCACATGTCACATACCAACGCCCCTGCACATGGGTGCATGTAATCGGTGCCTATTGAATGTACCCTGAGATGGTGAACATGGAGGTCTTTTGAAGCAAACAGTGAACCTGCCAAGAAAGCACTCTGGGATCCAGGTTGAGTTTTCCTGATGGCTAGTTTGTATGTTGAGTTTGTTAAAATCGAAGCCCATGGTAAAGTGTTTAGAAAGCAATGATGAGTGCCAATTGGGAATGCACTACTGCCGAGCAAAAATCTCAACATGTTATTTGAGAAAGGTGAGCAAAACAGGGCAAAATGCTCTTGATATTGAGGTGGCCCTCGCTGAGTTCTACCCCACAGCTTCCCATAGTTCACAACTGTATGGACTCTGTCCAGAGAGTGCAAATCATAGAATCCCTACAGTGTGGAAACAGGCCCAACCAGTCTACACTGACCCTCTGAAGAGTAACTCACCCAGACCCATTCCCTTACCACATTACAGTGCACTTAGCCCAAACAAATGCACCTAGCCTACACATCCTTGAACACAATGAACAATTTAGCATGGTCAATTCACGCAACTTGCACATCATTGGATTGTGGGAGGAAACCAGAGCACCCAAAGGAAACCCTCGCAGACGAAGGGAGAATGTGCAAACTCCACACACACAGTCACCCAAGGCTGGGATTGAACCCACAGCAGCAGTGCTAACCACTGAGCCACAGTGCTGCCTTATATGTTGGTATAAGAAGATGGTGAAGAAAGTGTTTTCAGGATGGCAGTCATACCCAGTGAGGGATCAGTACTAGGCCAGGAAGAACATTGGAGCTAAATATTATTTAAATGAAGAAATATTGCAGAAAATGACAAACCAGTTGGATTGGGGAATTCATTGTCCATGAATCACAAAATCATCTAAGTTCAGTCAACAATAGAGAAGCCGAGTTGAATGCTGTATTTTATGGAAAAGAGCATAAAGGTAGGGAAGCTTTGTTAAAGCTATATGGGGGACTAGTCTGACCACAGCTGGAGTATTTTTGAACAGTTTTTGGCCATTTCATAAAGAAAAATACATTGGCATCAAGGGCAGTCAATAGACAATAGACAATAGACAATAGACAATAGATGCAGGAGTAGGCCATTCAGCCCTTCGAGCCTAATCAGTCGAGAGAAGACTGATTAGGCTGATACCAGGTAAGGAGAACTGTCTTATGAGGAGAGGTTGCAGAGGTTGAGATTGTACTCATTTGATTTTAGAAGAATGAGGGACATACAAGATGCTTAGCTGATTTATCAGAGTGGATGTGGAAGGGTTGCTTCCCCTTGTGGAGAGGCCATTATCTCAGAGTAAGGGAACACCCAGTTAAGACAGAGATGAGGAGGGATTTATTGTCTGAGGGTGGTGAATCTGTGATATAGTTACCACAGAGGGGCTGTCAAGGCAGGGTCATTCAGTATACTCAAGGCTGAGACCAACAACATTTTAATCAGTAAGGGGGAAACAAGGGCTTTAGGGAAAATGACTGAAGATGATCAGATCAGACATGGTCTCACTGAATGGCAGAGCAGACCTAGAGTCATGGAGATCTGCAGCATAGACATACATCCTTCGGTCCAATTTACCTATGCAAACCAGATATCCTAAATAAATCTCGTCCTATTTGTCAGCATTTGGCCCATATCCCTCTAAACCCTTCCTATTCATATTCCCATCCAGATATCTTTTAAATGTTGTCATTGTACCAGCCTCCACCATTTACTCTGGCAGCTCGTTCCATATACGTACCACCCGCTGTGTGAAAGGTTGCCCCTTAGGTCCCTTTTCATTCCCATCTCACCTTAAATATATGCCCTCTACTTCTGGACTCCCCCATAACCAGGGAAAAAATCTTGTCTATTTACCCTATCCATGCCCCTCATGATTCTAACATCACCCCTCAGCTGCCAATGCTCCTGGAAAAATAACACCAGTCTATTCAGCCTCTCCATATGGTTCAATCTCTCCAACCCTGGCAACATCCTTATAAATGTTTTTTGAACCCTTTCAAGTTTCACAACATCCTTCCAATAGCAGGGAGACCAGAAGTGCATACAGTATTCCCAGTAGGGGCCTAACCAATGTCCTGTACAGCCACAACACAACCTCTCAACTTCTATACTCAATGGACTGACCAATAAAAGCAAGCATACCAAACACCTTCTTCATTATTTAATCTATCTACCTGTGACTCCACTTTCAAGGAACTATGAAGCATGCACTCCAAAGTCTCTTTGTTCAGCCACAATCCCCAGGGCTCTACCAATGGAGTACTCCTATGTCTACATCTTGTTTTGAATTATATAGGACATCAGACCAGAATAGCCAGTTTTATTGGACTTTCTGACTGGGTTGTGGTCCTCTGAGGAAAAGGACAGGAGGCAAGTTGAAGGCAGGAACTCAGATGATGATACATCTGGAAATATATCCAACCAGAAACAAAGCTGTTATCAGGGAATTTCTGAGGAATCTGAACAGCCAAGTTTCACAGCATTTCACAACATAAGCAGTACACACAAAGAGATGACTAATTTTGACTTGAATTGTCTGACCATCCCTTTACAGAATTGGAATCTTTTAGCAAACCCCCAAGACAGTCACTTGTTATGGTAACTGAATGGGTAGCCAACCTTAACTATAAAAAGAAGTAAATTGGAATATCTATGCTTTTTGTTTCTCTGGTCTGCTTCCCCTAATGCCTTCCACCTCTTTACCACCAGCACCATACCTACTTGCACCTTGTGCCAGACGAGTATTTTTTTTTAAAAATCAAAACAGAAAAGAAACAAATATCTTCCCTCAACAAAACAAAAGGCGGGGGGGGTGGGGGGGGGGTGGTGGGGGGCGGTCGTGGGGAAGACAAAGAAACTCTTCTCCTCCTCTTCAACAGCAGGAACACATTGACTGTAGCACCACCCAGCACGGAGCCAGTGCCCTAAATGGAGGAGACTCTAAATCTTCTCCTGGCTATATTTTTTTTCCTGTGGTGAACTCCTGGCTATATATTTTTTCTTTTTTACTTCTTTTTAAAAATAAAACCCGCACACTACCAACTAACTGCAGTAGTGCTTATATTTTCCCCAGCAACCATTGTTGTGTGTGTGCGGGTGTGAGACACAGTGAAAGACACAAGGTGCACAAATTTTTATTCCATTCCCACCACCAGGAAGAAAGGAAACACCCGAGTGGCCAGTGACGAGCAGTGCCCTTCTTCGAGGCCAATGCTGCTAGATGAGTATTTACAGCACGATGGATAGCTGACATCCTCTCAATGACCAATTGGCATTTGGCTTTACAAATCTAGCTCTCCAAATATCCAATGAGATAGTCATTGAGACCTTTAGAGTACTGATACATAGCATAATTGATGTGATCTTGTTTCAAAAGCAATTACATTGATATTGGCAATCCTGTGATGAGGCTCTGCTTAATCACCATCCTTATTCCAATGATAATTGAACATAGAACATAGAACACTACAGCGTTCTATGTACAGGCCCTTCAGCCCTCAATGTTGCGCCGACCTGTGAAATGAATCTGATGACCAGCTAACCTACACAGTTCCATTATTATCCATATGTATGTCCAATGACCATTTAAATGCTCTTAATGTCGGCGAGTCTACTACTGTTACCACACCCCTACACTGTCTGAATAAAGAAACTACCTCTGATATCTATCCTATATCTATCACCCCTCAATTTAAAGTTATGTCCCCTCATGCTAGCCTTCACCATCAAACGGAAAAGGCTCTCACTGTCCACCTTAGCTAACCCTCTGATTATCTTATACATCTTAATTAAGCCACATCTCAACCTTCTTCTCTCCAGTGAAAACAGCCTCAGTTCCCTCAGCCTTTCCTCATAAGACCTTCCTTCCTTACCAGGCAACATCCAAGTAAATCTTCTCTGAACCTTTTCCAAAGCTTCCACATCCTTCCTATAAGGCGATGACCAGAAATGCATCAATGCTCCAGGTGTGGCCTTATCAGTGTCTTGTACAGCTGAAGGATGAACTTGTGGCTCCGAAACTCAATCCCCCTACCAATAAACACCAACACACCTTATGACTTCTTAACAACCTTGTCAACCTGGGTGGCAACTTTCAGGGATTTATGCACCTGGACACCTGTTCGTCTACACTGCCAAGAATTTTACCATTAGCCCAGTACTCTGCATTCCTGTTACTTCTTCCAAAGTGAACTATCTCACACTTTTCTACATTAAATTCCATTTGCTACTCCTCAGCCCAGCTCTGCATCTTACCTATGTCCCTCTGTAACCCACAACATCCTTCAGCACTATCCACAACTCGGCCTACCATTGTGCCATCTGCAAATTTACTAATCCATCCTTCTATGTCCACCTCCAGGTCATTTATAAATATGACACACAGCAGTGGCCCCAAAACAGATCCTTGCGGCACACCACTGGTAAATGAGTTCCAGGATGAACATTTCCAATCAACCATCACCCTCTGTCTTCTTTAAGCTAGCCAATTTATAATCAAGGGTTATGGGGATAAGATAGGAACGGGATACTGATTTAGGATGATCAGCCATGATCATAATGAATGGTAGTGCTGGCTCGAAGGGCAGAATGGCCTACTTCTGCACCTATTGTCAATTGTCTATAATTTCTGATCCAAACTGCTAAATCACCTTCAATCCCGAAACTCCTTATTTTGCGCAATAGCCTACTGTGTGTATCTTATCAAATGCCTTCCTGAAGTACATTTACACCACATCAACCTATTTACCTTCATCCACTTGGCTGGGTTCATTCCCCCAGTACCAAATCCAATATGGCATCGCCCCTTTTTGGCCTGGCTACATACTGTGTCAGGAAACCCTCCTGCATACATTGAACAAAAACTGACCCATCTAAACTACTTAAACGAAAGTATTCCCAGTCCATGACAACTACCCTGTTACTCTCACTGCTATTGAGAATCATCTTTGCTATTCTTTCCTCGACATCTCTGGAATAATTCAGAGGCCTATAGAAAACTCCCAATAGGATGACCTCTCCTTTCCTGTTTCTAACCTCAGTCTAAACTGCCTCAAACATTATCTCAGCTGCTGTAATACTACCCTTGATTAACACTCTCCACACACCTCACATCCACCCCCCCCCCACCCCCCAGCCCCCCACACCCCCACCACCCTTTTAGCATCATTTCTGTTCTTGCTGAAACATCTAAACCCAGAATCTGCAGCAACCATTCCTGTCCCTCCTCGAGCCATGTCTCTAAAATGGCCACAAGATCAAAATCCCAGGTACCAACCCATGCTGCAAGTTCACCCACCTTATTCCGGATGCTGCTGCCATTGAAGAACACACATTTCAAACCAACATCCTGATTGCCAGTGCCCTCTCATGACCATGTAAACCTATCCCTGACCTCACTACCCTCAACCTCCTGTACACTGGAACTATAAATCAGGTTCCCATCCCCCTGCTGCATTAGCTTAAACCCTCCCTGAAGAGCATTAGCAAATATCCCCCCCAGGATATTGGTACCCCTCTGGTTCAGGTGAAGACCATCCTGTTTGTAGAGGTCCCACCTTCCCCAGAAAGAGCTGTAATTATCCAAGAATCCAAAACCCTCCCTCCTGCATCATCCCTGCAGCCACGTGTTCAGCTCCTCTCTCTCCCTGTTCATCACTTCACTAGCATGTGGCACGGGCAACAAACCAGAGATTGTTCTAGCTCTAAGCTTCCACCATAGCTCCCTGAATTTCTCTGTTAGATCTCCACCTTTCTTCCTACCTGTGTCGTTGGACCACGACTTGGGGCTGCTCCCCCTCCACTTCAAGGATCCAAAAAGCACAATCAGAGACGTCATGAACCCTGGCACCTGGGAGGCAACAAACCAACCGTGAGACTCTCTCGTCCCCACAGAACCTCCTATCTGTCCCCCTAACTATGGAGTCCCCAATGACTAAAGCTCTGCTTCTCTTCCCCCTTCCCCTCTGAGCTACAGGGACAGACTCTGTGCAGAGACCTGTGCCACATTGCTTACCCCGGTAAGTCATCCCACTCAACAGTATCCAAAACAGTATACTGGTTTTCGAGGGGAACCACCACAGGAGATCCCTGCACTGCCTGCCGGTTCCCTTTCCTACTCCTGATGGTAATCCATCTACCTTCTTCATGTAGCTGTGGAGTAACTACTTCCTTGTAAATCCTCTCAAAATCCCCTCTGCCTCTCGAATGATCCGAAGTTCATCCAACACCAACTCCAGTTCCCTAACACAGTTCTCAAGGAGCTGAACTGGGTGCACTTCCCACAACGCCCGAGCTAAAAGTAAGTAATTTATACCGTATACTCACATATTCCGAAAGGCTCCGCTGTTCCCCTCGTGACCTCTCTGACTGTCTCCAAGAACTGATTGGGAATTGATTACATATGTACATCATTCAGGTTATCATATACAACCATGATGCTCACTTGGGGATCTGGGGGTGGAGGGTGTTGCATGCAGTAGTCCCCTGCAACTGCAGATTGTGGTGGTTCATGTTTGCTCAGCCCAACTCCTTGTTCTTTGCCGCTGTGGAGTCTGTGGACAATGTGTATATCGGGTGTGGGCATTTGGACTCCCTTTTTAGTTTTCCAGAGAACCTTCTCCTCTGCTTTTGGTTACACTTCAGTCCCACACTCCTGATCTTTGGGTATGGAGAGGGGAGGGGAGGGGAGGGGAGGGGAGGTCAGAGAACATCCTCGTGAGTCTGCTCCTGGGCCTGGCCAAACTGGCCATAAACAGGTCCAGGCAGCGGGTTGTGGAGAGGGTTGTTATGGCCAATTGTCTGCCCGTCTTCTGCAGTTATGTCAGAGCCCTGGTGTCTCTGGAGAAGGAGCACGTGGTGTCTACCAACACCCTCAAGCTGTTCAGGGAGAGGTGGGCACCGCAGAGAGTGGAGTGTTTTATTTTGATTTAGTCCCTGCCCTCCCCTTCACTATTTGATCACACAGCTTTGCTCTTTGATGTGAAGGGCACTGCTTGTCACTGGCCACTCGGGTATTTCTTTTCTTCCTGATAATGGAATATAACTAAAGATTTCTGCACTCGTTGTTCTTTACTGTGCCCTACACCTGCACACACATGACATGGGTGCTGGGGAAAAATAAGCACTACCACTGTTTGGCAGTAATGTGGAGAAGGGGTCATATATAAAAAAAACACAACCAGAATGCTTGCACAAGCTTCAGTGAAAGCTAAGTTGCTTTTAGTTTTTGGCAGACACACTATGGGAGGTATAGTTCAGAGACATCTTAATATATGCCAGCCCTTTGTGGTATGAAAGACAGGTTAATAAAATGGTAAAGAAGGCATATAGGATTCTTACCTTTATTAGTTTAAGAGCAGGGAGGTTGTGCTGGAACTGTATAAAATGTTGCTTTGCCCACAGCTCGATCACTGCAGGCAGTTCTGGAATCCACGCTATAGGAAGGATGCAGTGCCAAGGCGTAACAGGCTCAGGGCCAAGTGCTAGAAAATGGGATCAGGATAGGTCAGTGCTTGTTTTATACTGGGGCAGACACAGTGGGCTGAAGGGCCTTTTTCTGTGCTGTAGACCACAATGACTATAGAGATTCTGCTAATGTTGGGGTTAAAATAAGTAGCAACTAAAATGAGCAGGAACAACATGACCAAGAAAGCAACTGACCTCTTTGTGTGGCATTGGTGTTAGACCTTCATATACAGAGTGCCTACGTTATTCGGCAGGGGAGGTGATGGCCTAGTGTATTATCGCTGGATTGTTATTCTAGAAAGATAGGTAATGTCTTCGGATGTGTGTTCAAATCCTGCCATGGCAGACGGTGGAATTTGAATTCAATAAAAATCTGGAATTAAAAGTCTAATGATGACAATGAATCAATTGTCAGGGAAAACCCATCTGTTTCACTCATGTACTTTAGGGAAGGAACTGCCATCCTTACCTGGGTCTGACCTTTGTGTGACTCCAGACCCACAGCAATACAGTTAACTGCCCTCTTGAACTGGCATTAAATGTGGGCATGGCCAGTGATGCCCTCACCCTGTTTCTTTTTTGAACATCCCAGAGCAAGACGGAAGAGAAGTGGCAAAGAAATGAACGTTGAGCAACCACTCACTGCCAAAATCACCTGAGCATTCAGTTCTTATAGGTGAGTTTCCTTTCTGGTGTGGTTCTTAGATCCTGTGATGTGAGGCTCACATTACATTGGGACACAACCATCTCAGTATGGCTTTGAAGAAAAACTGTATGTCTGTTATAAACAACTAAATGTTGCTCATTTTAACAGAAAGAAAAGAGAAGAGAAGAGAAGGAAGGAAGGAAAATGCAAGGCACAGCATGAGTACAAACTGTTCGATTATGGAAGAGAGCATATGAAAAGGACCAACTTTAATCCCTTTGAGAAAGGATTGAGAATCCTCTCCGAATGACATCTGAAGATTGGTACTGTTTTCAGGAGAGCCAGTTCCTGAAATTATGAGCACTGTCTATCTGATTAGTCAGGTCTGTTAATAACGTACTGAAAACCAGAGCAGAATTTCATTCAAATGTTCAAGAACATTAACATTATGTGCTATCTTCCTAACTCGGAGCAAAGACAAGTTAAAAATTCAGAAAGGTCAAGCCCTACAAAGATTGAGCCTCATTGTTCTGATTAGATAACCAGAATGTGAGTAATGTTCCTCCTGACTTGAAAGACTGCATCCGTTTCTCAGTAAACTGACTATTCACAGTGAGTCTGGTTCAAAGAAACCTGATTCATTATCCCTACAGACATGAGGGCACACATAGTGGGGAAACTCCACTGCAGCCATATTGGGATTCAAAGATGTCTGCACAAAGCAAGAGAAATGATACATTGACACAGCGTGAACACCGAAATCAAAGACTACAGCTCTTCATGTGGTATTTGTAATACATATTGCAAAACATAGACCAAAGAACCTTTGATATCAAGTGATAACCATGATGAATTGTGGGTAAAAATGGGTGTAGCAGTTTTTACTTTGGATAGGGAAGAAGCACAGTGAACCATTTTCAGTTTAAACAATTGCAAGTAATTGCCAAGAATTCTCATGTCATTGTCAGAAATAATTTGCACTTTCAGTCACGGTACACCAGGTATAATGTGCAGTTGCTATAGATTTCAGGTCTTAGCAAGGAAGCATATTCTAGTCACCACACTGCCAGAAGGATATGAATGCTTTGGAGAAGGTACAGAAAGGTTTTATCAAGATATTGCCTGGTGTGGGGGATTTTGGCTATGAAGAAAGGTTGGATAGACTGGATTTGTTTTCACTCGAACACAAGACATTGTGGAGTAATCTGATAGAAGTTTATAAGATTATGAATGGCAATGATAGAGTGGAAAGTATGAGGCTTTTTCTCAGGGTGAAGGGGTCAATTACTTGGGGACACAGGTTCAAGGTGCGGGGGGCTGCAAGGTTTTCACACAAAGAGTGGTGAGTATCTCATGGAATACAGGGAGAACTAGCCATTTGGATACAGAACTGGCTCAAAGGTAAAAGACAGAGGGTGGTGCTGGAAGGTTGTTTTTCAGACTGGAGGCCTGGGACCAGTGAAGTGCCACAAGGATCGGTGCTGGGTCCTCTACTTTTCGTCATTTGCATAAATGATTTGGATGCAAGCATAAGAGGTATAGTTAGTAAGTTTGCAGATGACACCAAAATTGTAGGTGTATTGGACAGCGAAGAAGATTACCTCAGATTACAACAGGATCTTGGAGAGATGGGCCAATGGGCTGAGGAGTGGCAGATGGAGTTTAATTCAGATAAACGCAAGGTGCTGCATTTTGGGAAAGCAAATCTTAGCAGGACTTATACGCTTAATGGTAAGGTCCTGGGGAGTGTTGCTGAACAAAGAGATCTTAGAGTGCAGGTTCATAACTCCTTGAACGTGGAGCCGCAGGTAAGTAGGATAGTGACAAAGGTGTTTGGTATGCTTTCCTTTATTGGTCAGAACATTGAGTATTGGAGTTGGGAGATCATGTTGCGGCTGTACAGAACGTTGGTTAGGCCACTTTTGGAATATTGTGTGCAATTCTGGTCTCCTTCCTATTGGAAGGATGTTGTGAAACTTGAAAGGGTCCAGAAAAGATTAACAAGAATGTTGCCAGGATTGGAGGATTTGAGCAATTAAGAGACGCTGAATAGGCTGGGGCTGTTTTCCCTGGAGCGTCAGAGGCTGAAGGGTGACCTTAAAGATGTTTATAAAATCATGAGGGTCATGGATAGGGTAAATAGACAAAGTCTCTTTCCTGGGGCGGGGGAGTCCAGAACTAGAGGGTATAGTTTTAGGGTGAAAGGAAAAAGATATAAAAGGGACCTAAGGGGCATTTTTTTTCCACACAGAGGGTGGTGCATGTGTGGAATAAGTTGCCAGAGGAAGTGGTGAAGGCTAATGTGATTGCAACATTTCAAAGGTATCTGGATGGGTACGTGTAGGAAGGGTTTAAGGGATATAAGTTGGGTGCTGGTAAATAGGTCTACATTAGGTTGGGATATCTGGTTGGCATGGACAGTTGGACCGAAGGGTCTGCTTCCATGCAGTACATCTCTATGACTCTATGAATGCCTGGAATGTGCTGCCAGAGGAGGTGGTGGAAGCAGACACAATAGCACCATTCAAGAAGCACCTGGAATGAATACATGAACAGGAAAGCAATAGAGGGATATGGATCCTATAAGTGAAGACAGTTTTAGTATGGAAGGGCAAAATGTGTCAGTGCAGGCTTTGAGGGCTGAAGGGCCTGTTCCTGTGCTGTATTGTTCTTTGTTCTTTGATGTGGGAGATCTGAGGGCACCTGCAGCGAGAGAAAAACAGAGTTTAACTTTTTGATTCCATTATGACTCTTCTTCAGAATTGGTGTCAGATTGGACTCAATATTAATACTGTTATATTCATTCCATCAATGTTGCCAGATATGCTGAGTTTCTTCAGCATTTCCTGTGTTTGTTAATGCTCTGATAACATGTCACTATAGTAGAGAGTGAAATTGGAATTGAATAAAACTTTGGACTAAAACGCTCGCCTAATGTAACAATTGTCCATTGTCATAATATCCCATCTGGTTCACTAATGTCTTTTAAGGAAGGAAACATGTCATCTGTAACTGGTGCGGCCTACTTGTGTCAATGGACCCACAGAAATGTGGTTGACTCTTAACTGGGCAATTATAGATGGGCAATAATTGCTAACCTAACTATCAAAGCCCACATCCCATGAATGGGTTAAATTGAATCATAATCAAAGACTCCTCCCACCCCAGTTATTCTCTCTTCCACTTTCTTCCATTAGGAAGATGGTATAAAAGTTTGTATACACGTACAGGCAGATTCAAGAACAGTTTCTTCCCCATAGTTTTTTGACTTCTGAATACACCTCTCAAATTTTAAATTTAATGTTGATCTCACTTCCTGTACACCTCTGCAGCTGTAACATTGTATTCCTGACTCTGTTCTATTACCCTAGTGCACTTTGTATGGTAGGATCTGCCTATATTACATACAAAACAAAACTTTTCACTGTACCTAGGTGCATGTGACAATAATGAATCAAATCAAATCAGACATCTTCAAGGTCCTGACTTCCTTCTGCTTGACTGTGGAACTATTCCAATGTAAAGGCTTGTCTCTTTTGTGAAAAGACTGAGGGGGTGAAAGTAGTATACTGAGTGCGACAAAACTTCTCAATGTGAGAATTGAGGGATAAATTGTCGAAAGATTAAGGCCTGATGAATATAATAGTAAAACAGTGACAATGAACCAATTACCAGACTGAAATGAGGGAGATGATAAAGAGATGCAGCCGTGTTAGGAATAAGCAGTTGAGAAATCCTACCAAGAAAGTTATTCCTTAACCTTATTGAACTGAGAATAAGAGGAAGCAGAAGGTCCTAATGAGAGGTCACAACCTGAAACATTAACTTGGTTTCTCTCCCCTAGAATAGTGCCAGGCCAGCTGTGTATGCCCTGCATTTTCTGTGTTAAGTTCTAATCACTGACACACATAGTATTTTGTGGAACAGGCAGCATGATAGATCCAATCACAGAATATTTGTAAAATCCCCAAATTGACCTGCATGATGTGGGGTGTATTTAGATTCATTGTGAACCACAAGTAACATTATTTCCAACCAGCTAGTTTTACACAATGGAGCACTGTCGAAAGTCATAGGTTCAAGGCCCATCATTTTGAGGCTGCCTCGTTGAACGTTTATGAGGCAAAGATCGATTTTTGAATGATAATGGAATTAAGGGTTACGGTGAGCAGGCAGGTCGGTGAACTTGCTATGATCTTATTGAATGACGAAGCAGTCTTGAGATGCCTATTCTTGCTCCTATTTCTTATCAATGTTTCTTCAGATGTGATTTTAATGGAATCATAGACTTCAATCCCTGCAGTGTGGAAACAGACTCTTGAGCCCAACAAGTCCACAACGACCCTTTGAAGAGTATTCCACCCAAACCAATTCCCCATTACTCTACGTTTACCCCTCTACTCATGCACCTAACCTACACAGCCCTGAACGCTATGGGCAATTTAGCTTTGCCTGCACATCTTTGGATTGTGGGAGGAAATAGGAGCACCCGGAGGAAACCTGCGCAGATATAGGGAGAACATGCAAACTCCACACAGACAGTCAGCCGAGGCTGGAATCGAACCTGGGTCCCTGATGCTGTGAGGCAGCAGTGCTAACCACTGGGCCACTCACTGTAATGCTGATGCTCCAACAGCGGTATTGGATAGGAAATTCCAGAATATTGACTCAACAGGAGTGCAATACATGACTGAATCAGAACAGTGCAGAACTTAGAGAATGACTTGAAAAGTGGTAACGTTCCGACAAAATTACTGTGCTCAAGCTTCTCACTAGTAGGGGTCTCCTTTAGTTATTTGTAGGACATTGCTGTACACAGATGGCCTGTCATGATTCCTTATATAGCTGTGACTGCATTTCAAAAGTAATTCCTGTAATTTGAGAGATTTTAAGATTTCCAGTGAACACAGTAAAATACCATGTTGTAGAAAAGGAGCTGTTTCTGGACAGTGTTCATCACTCAACCAACCTCACTTAAAAAAAAACAGAATCACAAAATTATTACAGCAGAAGCCGTTCAGCCCACGATGTCTAGACTGTGTCTCCAAGTGAGCGTTCGCACTTCATGCCAATTTCCTGCTAATTCCTGAATGGATCTATCCCAGAATGCTGAAGGAGGCAGTAAGGAAATTGATGGGGCCTTGTATGAAATCTTTGTATCCCCTAATCACAGGAGATGTCCTAGAGGACTGGAGAAAACTGATGTTGTTCCTTTGTTTAAAAAGGATTATCCGGGAGATTACAGGCTGGTGAGCCTTACATCAATGGTAGGGAAATTATTGGAGTAGAACTTTAATGACAGGAGTTTCTCACCTGTGGAAAAATACAGACTTATTGGCGATAAGCAGCATGGTTTAGTGTGAGGGTGGCTGTGACTCCCAAAATTGATTGAATGCTGGAGGAAGCAACAAAAGTGATTGATGAGAGCAGGATGGTAGATGTTATCTGCACAGACTTTAGCAAGGCCTTCGATAAGGTGCCTTATGGCAGACTGACACAAAAGGTGAAGTCACATGGGGTATATGGCAAGTTGGTACGATGGATGCAGAACTGGCTTGGTCATAGAAGACAGAGAGTAGCAGTGGATGGGTGTTTTTCTGACAGAAGGTCTGTAACAAAGGTGTTTCAGAGAGATCAGTGCTGGGACTCCTGTTGTTTGGAATATTGGGTTTTATAACTCCACTCTTTCCAAACGCCAGGTTGTTTCAACTTATTTTTAAAACACTTTTCTGGCCTGAAGCTACACCTCTCTGTCTCTCTCTCTCCCTCTCTCTATATATATACATATATAAAAAAATGTAGTTACCCATTGTCTACTGTATCAGTAAGGAGATAATTACGTGCTTTTCTTGAGTGAAAGAAAGAGCAACTTTATTATCTGCTATCCCTGAGAAGCATAATAAAGGCATGTTGTGAAAAGTATGCCTACGCGGGTACAGAGATAAAAATGGATAGTGTGCAGTACAAAAGATAAATGAAAAGAATAGACAGTTTAACATCTGGAGTGACCCTGAGACTTAAGGTTCTTACCTTACACCATGTCTGGTTTAATTACTGTCACAGCGGTGGTGAATCTTTCAGTTTTTGATGTTCTAATAGTCCATGTTGCAGGAATGCAGGAGACATGGGGTTATGAAGTGGTACTAAGGGGTGGGGGTGGGGTGGGGGAAACCACTGCAATAACAAGCATTTTCCTTATGAAGCCATTGCTTCTTTTACCATCAACTTTACCTATAACCCACTGGCTCCTAATTCTTCCTAACAACAATGGAGTAGACTAGGCTGACCTCCCGGTCAACACCCCACACACACCCCACTCCAGTTGTAAGGTTGCTCACTGAGCTGGAAGGTTTGTATTCAGATGTTTCATCACCATGCTAGGTAATATCATCAGTGAGCCTCCAACGAAGCGTTGGTGTTCTGTCCCCCTTGCTACTTATCTGTCTTGGTTTGTTGTGGTGGGTGATACCATTTCTGGTGCTGCTTCTGAGAAGTTGGTAAATGGGGTCCAAATCTACATGTTTGTTAATGGAATCCCCTCTCCATTGTTACCTGGGAACTTGCCCACCTATAACTCATAGACGTAAATACATTGTGGGAGTGGCAGCAAGTGATGGTTTTGGGATTGAAGTGAGATAATTAATTAAATTGATATTTAAATGCACACTAATTGCTTCTGGTCAATAAATACAGCTTTGAACACTTATTCAAAGCATGAAGGGAAATGTAGTCTGTACTGTCAATATGATGGGATATGGAGCCAATTCAGCTAAGAATGTAAGTTGTAAAACTGGATGAACTTTACAAAGATGACTATCATCCTTGAGGTGATAAAGCAATAGATAAGGAAGATATGGAGCCACAGCAATAACATGTTTCATGGGGTTAATGAGAGGAATATCTATGGGGCTAGTATAAGTTTGCTTATTTATCAGTTTATGTGATGTAAATGCTAAGATAGTCAAAGATAAATGAACAGTAAAAACCTGAACTGTGAGAACTAACCTTATAAATTGTCACACTGACCGCGTTGTGGGGACATACATTGGGGGACATATTAGAAAGCGTGGCTCCAGCATATGTTTAAGTAAAGCCTGTAATCACTGTGCCAAAGACTCAAAATGGCTGTTTTAAACCATGACAATGTAGTGCTGCAAGTAAAATCATTCACATATTGGTCAGTAAAACCAGATCAAGCATTGACATCAAAGGAAGGGTGAGTATGTTTATTTAGAAGTCACATGACACCAGGTTATAGTCCAACAGGTGTATTTGAAATCACAAGCTTTTTGGAGCGTTGCTCCTCCATCAGTTGAATCTTCACTCCGAAAGCTTGTGATTTCAAATAAATCTGTTGGATTATAACCTGGTGTCATGTGACTTCTGAATTTATCCACCCCAGTTCAACACCCACTCCTCTGTGTTATGTCCTTTTATCCACCATTGAATCAGCTGGTTCATGTTCGAGCCACTGAGTGGACTCAAACATCCAAACCAGAGAATGGGTCTGTGGGTGGAGTAATTAGCAACATTGTGGTGTCACAATTATGGTTTAGTTCCTTGCATGAACAAGAGGGTGGGCGGCACGGTGGTACAGTGGTTAGCCCTGCTGCCTCACAGCGCCAGAGACCTGGGTTCAATTTCTGCCTCAGGCAACTGTCTGTGTGGAGTTTGCACATTCTCCCTGTGTCTGTGTGGGTTTCCTCCCACAGTCCAAAAATGTGCAGATTAGGTGAATTGGCCATGCTAAATTGTCCGTAGTGTTAGGTGAAGGGGTAAACGTAGGAGAATGGGGGTCTAGGTGGGTTGTGCTTCACCGGGTCGGTGTGGACTAGTTGGGCCGAAGGGCCCGTTTCCACACTGTATCTAATCTTTCTCAGGGTAAACTGAAGCCGAGTGATGAATGGCCACTTGGTGAACCAGCTAAGGTGATTCCCTAGCCCAGTGGGGTAAAACAGGGAAGACCATCTCCTAGAGAAATAACCGTCAGACTACAAAGCTACCACCATCCATGACAAACAGGAACTTTGACAGTAGACTTGAAGGGTCACTTACCAAAGGTCTGATGGATAAAAGTAGGTAAAACAACTAAGGAAGACTGAGAAACAGAAACAGAAGTTGCTGGAAAAGCTCAGCAAGTCTGGTGGCATCTGTGGAGAGAAATCTGAGTGAACGTTTCCGGTTGAGTGACCTTTCCTCAGTTCTGTTTCTGTTTGTGATTTACAGCATCGTAGTTCCTTCGGATTTTAAAGAAGACTAAGATTGATCAGGGCTCCAGGCAAGTATAAAGAATGGAATTAACAGGTGAGTGGGAAAGAGGAGAAAGAGAGTGATTTGTGTCATAACCAGAGATGGTAGAAATGGAATGACTCAGGGAAAAAAAACAACTGCAAGAGCTCAGACAGCAGCTGAGAGAAAAGGGAAAGGCAAGTAAGAGGCTGACAGAGTGAAGCAGACCACTCTGAGGATGAGCCTAGAATACTGGTACTTAAAGGAAAACTGGCCAGACAACAAACACTGGTAACTGCTGAGATAAGAGGTTAGCTCCTCTCTGCATACAATACTCCAACTGTTTGTGTCTTTCGATACAAAGACAAAAATTGTTTTCTTTCACTCCCATCAAGCCAAAGTAAATTGAAGATGTAAAAGAGAATTTGGAGTTAACCACAATATCCCGAATACTTTGTATGCGTCGACTCTGCTAGACCAAGCAGAGATTCATTAACTCTCAGTACACTGGTATTGTGTGCTGTTGGCATTTAATGTGTGTGTCATGTCCCTGTATAAAATTGTTGTAAAATCAGCCTTAGAATAATTCATGAAAAAGGCAAAAGTGAAGACTGCAGATGCTGGAAACTAAAGTTTAGATTAGAGTAGTGCTGGAAAAGCACAGCAGGTCAGGCAGCATCTGAGGAGCAGGAAAATAGAGCCTCTATTCCTGATGAAGGGCTTTTGCCCGAAACGTCACTTTTCCTGTTCCTCGGATGCTGCCTGACCTGCTGTGCTTTTCCAGCACCACTCTAATCTAAACTAATTCATGAAAAATGCATGTTTCTGATATTCAGGTCACAGAGTCATAGACATCTACAGCACAGAAAATGACCCTTCAACCCATCGCATCCATGCCAGTCAAAAACAAACACTTAACTGTTCTAATCCCATTTCCCAGCATGTGGTCTGTAGCCTTAGCATTGCAAGAGCACGTTTAAACATTTCTTCAATGTTAGGAGTGCTTCTGCCTCTTCCACCATTATAGACGAGTTCCACATTCCCACCACCCTCTGGATGAAAAAGCTTTTTCTCACACCTCCTCTAAACATCTGCTCCTTCCCTTAAATCTATGGCCCTGGTCATTGATCAGTCCATCAAGGGGAAATGTTTCTTCTTAACCTTGCTTACCTCCGTCATAATTTTAGAGATCTCAGTTATGTTCCCCCTCAATCTCCTCTGTTCTAAGGAAACCAACGCCAGCCCGTTCAATCGCTTGTCACAAGATGGCTCACAGCGCCAGGGACTCGGGTTCAATTCCAGCCTCGGGTGACTCTCTGTGTGGAGTTTGCAAATTCTCCCTGTGGCTGCGTGGGTTTCCTCTGCGTGCTCTGGTTTCCTCCCACTGTCCAAAGGTGTGCAGTTTAGGTGGATTGGCCATGCTAAATTACCCGTAGTGTTCAGGGATGTGTAGGTTATGTATATTAGTCAGGGGTCAATGTAAAGTAATAGGGTAGGGGAACAGGTCTGGGTGGGTTACTCTTTGGACGGTCAGTGTGGACTTGTTGGGCTAAATGGCCTGTTTCCACCCTGTAGGGATTCTGTAAAATTCTATGAAATAACTGAAACTCTTCAGGCCAGGCAACATCCCGGTGCATCTCCTCCTGTGTTATCACACCTCTCCTACCATGTGAATTCCAGAATGGCATAGAATATCCTAGCTGCAATCTAACCAACAGTTTATACAGTTCCAGCATAACACCCCAAGTTCTTAAACTTTACGCCTCAGCTAATAAAGCCAAGTATCCCATGTATAAAAACAGAAATTACTGGAAAGATTCAGCAAGTGTGGCAGCATCTGTGGAGAGAAATCAAAGTAAATGTTTCTGGTCCTGTGACTTTTTAAAAGTATGACCCAAGTATCCCATACGCCTTCTTAACCACTTTATCCACTGTACCTTAGGGAATTGGCGTATATGCACACCAACGTTCCTCTGGTCTTTAGTGCTTCGCAAGATCCTACTATTCATCATATATTCCCTTGCCTTGCCTTCTATTCCCTTGTTCAAAAGCAAATGTTTCATTTGACGTGAATGGAATTTGCAGTAGTACCCCTCTGGGATCGGGGAGTAATAATGTGTGCGGCCATGATGGGACATGAAGCTAATTCTAACCAAGAATGTGAGTTGTAAAACTGAATGAAGTCCACGAAGATGAATAAGGTCCTTAAGGTGAAAAGGGACCAGCCAGGGAGCTGGGGAGCCACAGAAATAACAATGTTCTCAGGGTTAATGTGAATCTGAGAGGGACATCTGCTGAGCTGGTGTAGGTTAGCTTACTCGTAAGTACATGTGATGTGCATGCTGAGATACTCAAAGTCAAATGAACAGTAAAAATATTATAATGAAAGGTGAGAATTAAGACTGTCACGCTGACTGTGCTGCAGGGAGCGACCTTGATAAAATTTTCATCATATACTTTAACTGAACCTATAATAACTCTGCCCAAGACCACGGATTGCAACAAGATTGTGAAATTGGGAAATGGTTGGGCTTGCTTCTCTCAATATAAAGGCAGGAATTTAGCCTATTAATTCTGTTTCTGTCTCCTCAGGAGATGCAAGATCTACAGGCTATGTCTGGCAGATCTGGGTTTTCTGTCTCCAGCAACTACCGTATTTGGCTTTTATATATATATATAATATGTATGTGCATATGTGTGTTTATATACATAGATCATATACATCCAAGCAAATAAATAAAATCAGGCACTGTCCCAATGTTAGTGGAAGTGTCTGCAACCAATTGTTAAAGAGAATTTCAAACTGTCTTTCTGAACTCTGTAACTTTGCCTCGTCCCTAAACAATTCAAATGTCGGCTTGATTAAGGAGTGAAGAATCTTAAGTGGCTGTAATCCCAATAGGGGTGCTCTGACAGTACAACAGCAGGTGATGGAAGAACATGGCTCTGAACGGTGAATAGTGACAAAGTGAATCAAAGTAACTTGAAAAGCTACTTCTGAGTGGGGGATTATGTCTTAAACAGGTGGAACAAGAATTGGATAAAACGTAGGAAGTAAATTTCAACAGACTGGGAGATTATGTCCATCCACCAAATAATTAAAAAAAGGCAGCTGATTTTAATTTAATCAAACGCCGATATCTCCCAGTGTGATCTAGTGACGATATATAGGTCATTATTCTGCTGTCCTAAATAAGATTTGAAACAGCTTGGAGATATTCTGAAATGAAAACTTTTATGTCTGGACTTTTTGGTTGGGTACAAATCAGTATGGTGGAAATTCTCTCTATAGGAACAGATGAGGTGACATAGGAAATTGAGTCATAGAGTAATACAGCATGGAAACAGATCCTTCATTCAAACTCGTTCATGCTGACCAGATATCCTAAATAAATCTAGCCCTATTTCCCAGCACTTGGCCCATATCTCTCTCAACCCTTCCTATTCATATATCCATCCAGATGCCTTTTAAATGTTGCAATTGTACCAGCCTCCACCACTTCTTCTTGCAGTTCATTCCATACACACATAAGTCTCTGCGTAAAAAGGTTGCCCCTTAGGTCTCTTTTATATCTTTCCACTCTCATCTTATCCCGTCTAGTTTTGGACTCCCCCACCCTGGGAAAAAGACCTTCTCTATTTATCCTATCCATGCCCCTCATGATTTTATAAACCTCAATAAGGTCACCCCTACGCCTCTGACGATCCAGGGAAGAAAGCCCCAAACTATTCAGCCTCTCCCTATAGCTCAAATCCTCCCATCCTTGAAATGCCTATTTAAGTGTAGAGCTATGAATACACACATGAGGAAAGGCTGAGGGACTTGAGGCTGTTTTCATTAGAGAGAAGGTTAAGAGGTGACTTAATTGAGACATATAAGATAATCAGAATGTTAGATAGGGTGGACAGGGAGAGCCATTTTCCTCGGAAAGTGATGGCTAGCACAAGGGGACATAGCTTTAAATTGAGAGGTGATAGATGTCAGAGAAAGTTTCTTTACTCAGAGAATAGTAGGGGCATGGAACACCCTGCCTGCAACAATAGTAGACTTGCAAACTTTAAGGGCATTTAAATGATCATTGGATAGGCATATGGACAAGAATGTAATAGTGTAGGTTAGATGGGTTTCAGATTGGTTTCACAGGTGGACAAACATCGAGGACCGATGGGCTTGTATTGCACTGAAATGTTCCATGTTCTAAGTTCTATAAACTCTTAAGAGAGATTTTTTAATCATTTTCCTGTAGGTGAGACATGATACAGTTAGGCTTCCTGTGATTTTATACCCGGTCACTCCTTCCCAGAATCCTCTACTTCCCTCTGTACTACCTGGGATGAGTATAATCCTGCCCAATAGATCAAATGTCCTCTTTCTATCCTGTCATCTTTACAGATGACCCCAACACAAAGAAAGGTTGTTGTTGTTGTTTTTCTTATATCTCAATAACCTCAGCACAAGATACCAGTGTCAGTATTCTTCTGGGCAATGTCTTAAAGCCTAACACTTGGCTGTCTCATCAACACCTCTCCGTCCAAGGTAAGATCAGATCAAGGGATGTTCACTGATAATTGCACCAGAGCTGAGTCAGAAGCAGTTCGCAAAACATTCACATGACTCATTCTTAGGATGAAGGGCTCACCTTATGAAAAACTGCAGATTGAGTTTATACTTATTGAAGTTTAGATAAATAAGAGGTGAAATATTAGATCAGATAGAAAGCGGAAACAGGCCCTTCGGCCCAACAAGTCCACACCGACCTTCCAAAGAGCAACCCATCCAGACCCATACCCCTACATTTACCCCTTCACCTAACACTATGGACAATTTAGCATGGCCAATTCACCTGACCTGCACATTTTCTTTTGGAAGAAACCCACGCAGACACGGGGAGAATGTGCAAACTCCACACAGACAGTTGCCTGAGGTGGGAATTGAACCCGGGTCTCTGGTGCTGTGAGGCAGCAGTGCTAACCACTGTGCCACTGTGAAAAAGGTCTTGAAGAGAGTTGATAGGGTTAGGCACAGGTAGGATGCCGGTTGAAGAATAAGAGATTTCTCTTTTCAGACAGAGACGAAGAGAATTTTTCTTCACGAAAGGTCACTATTCTGTGGAACAACTTTCTCAGGAAATGGTGGAGGAGAGACTGAATTTATTCAAGACTAAATTAGAGGGATTTTTTTATAGAGAAGAGAGGGTACAGGGTTATCATGGACAGACAAGAAAATGGAGTTGAGTCAACAATCAACCACAATCTCATTGAATGATGGAGTAGGTTCAGAGCACTTAGATACAATGCTCCTATGTTCAACATCTTTTATGACTCTCCAGTGAACATAGTTACCTGCATAAAGCCTGGACAACAACATGGCTTCCGACATTACTTGGCAATTAACACTGTGCACATGGGTACCAGGCAAGAAAGACCTTCTACCATCAAGAGTCTAAATCTTACCAACCACACCCCATACTATTAAGCAGCATTAACTCCACTGAACTCCCCACTGCCAATTTCCGAGGGGTTACCACTAAGCTGGAACTTAACTGGACCAGGCACAAAAGTACTGTCAAAAAACAGGAGCTGGTCAGAGGGTAGGTTTTCTGCTTTGAGTAACTCACCTCTGGCACAAATCAAAGGTGGTCTGGAATAACCCCACTTGCCTGGATGAGTCCATTTCTGACTCTTGATCCAGCAGCTGTTCCACCACATTAAAAATATGCTCTCTGCCTAAACTTTAAAATTAATCAGATTCCAATTGCAGGACTACATCTTCCTACCTGCCTATGTTGTTCGTACCAATGGCTGTAAACCTGCCCCTCAAAGAATGGTCCAACAGCGATTCTTTGTCTCCCTTGACTCCAGCACCAAGGATGCTGATCACCTTCCTGGAGTCACATTGATGGCTGCAGAAACATCCATCTGTTCCCCTAATGAAAAGAAATCCCTGGTTAGCTGTGCCCTTCCATTCTTCTTCCTCCTGTCTTGGACAGCTGGGCTCCCTGTGGGACTACAGGAATGGCCCTTGCTGCACTTCTAAAGGGTCCCATCAAAGAACAAAGCACAGCTCAGGAAAAGGCCCTTCGGCCCACCAAGTCTATCCCCACCTTTCTAGATATAAAAAAGCCTTTTGACTCTACACAGTCAAAAGTCAAGCTATTGTATCTGCTTCCCCATTTCAGGCACTTACCACCCTCTGTGTTGAACTTTCCTCTCAAACTCCTTGAAACTTATCCCCTTTTACCTCAAATCTATGTGCCCTTGTCATTGACTTTTCTACCCAACTATCCATTCTATCCATGCCTCTCATTATTTTATAAACTTCTATCAGATCGCCCCTCAGCCTCTGATATTCAAGTGAATGCAAACCAAGTTTGTTCAATTTCTCCTAATAGCTATTACTCTCCAAACCAAGCAGCATCCTGGTAAAATCTTTCTGTTCTCTCTCCAAAGCCTCCTTCGTTAACACAAGTATCCAGAACTGAATACCAGTTGATAAGAGAGACCTCAAGGGACCCCTACAAAACCTATTTGTTTCTCTTAGACTACATGTTCATCACCCCTTCTCTTTAACTTGAAGTGTGACCACCTCCCTGAATATTAAAATGTCCCACATTCCACAAGATATGCCACTTGACCGAGCTGTTTTGCCATACCTTCCTTACTGCAGCTTCAGTTACTTTAACCTTATTCGACAACTGTCAACTAAACCTGCAGGTCAGTAGAAAGAAGAAATAATTTGACCTGAATCAAGAGTCAATCCTCAGCTGTGCTTATAAATTCTTACTTTCACCGTGCTACTTTAGAAACTGCTGCTTTTCAAAATTACTGGATTTGGAATGCAATCCTTAATAATGGCTGGTCAATAGCTAGTCAACTCATAGTTTATTGAAAACACGCTTAACTTCTTTTTCTCCTCATTTGAGGTTCTGAAAGTGCAGATTCAGTGATGATTTGGAGATGACAGTGTTGGACTGGGTTGTACAAAGTTAAAAATCACACACACGAGGTTGTAGTCCAACAGGTATATTTGGAAGCACTTGTTTTCTGATCGCGCTCCACAACCACCTGATGAAGGAGCGGCGCTCCAAAAGCTAATGTTTCCAATTAAACCTGTTGGACTAAAACCAGATTTAGTGAATTTGGAATTTTAATTTTTCTGTGGGGTTGAGCACAAAGAGAAGTTGAGTTGGGAGGGAAATACAAGATGTGGGTGAAAAGCAATACAAGGAATCAATCGGTTCCATAAAGACGCAGGAATTGCAAATCCTGCACCCAAACCTCCCCACTTCCTCCCCCCACCCCCCCCACCCCCCACCCCCCCAACACCACACCTCAATCCAAGGCCCCAAAGGATCCTTCCACATCCAACAGAAATTTGCCTGTACCTCCACCAATGTCATCTACTGTATCCTTTGCACCCAATGTGGTGTCCTCTACATTGGGGAGATAGGGTGCCTCCTTGCTGATCATTTCAGAGAACATCTCTGGGACCACACATACCCACCAACCCCACCGCCCCGTGGCTGAACACTTCAACTTCCCCTCCCACTCCATTAAGGACATGCAGGTTCTGGACCTCCTCCATCGCCAAACCCTGACCACCCGACCCCTGGAGGAAGAATTTCGCCTTGGGACCCTGCAACCACACGGGATTAATGTGAATTTCACCAGTTCCCTCATTTCCCCTTCCCCCATCTTCTCTCAGTCCCAAGCTTCCAACCCAGTAGTGCCCTCTTGACCTGTCCATCACCTTTCCCATCTATCCAGTCCATCCTCCTCTTCGATCTATCACTTTCTCCCACAGCTTCATCTACTTATTGAACTCTCAGTTACCTTCATCCCCCAACCCCACCCCCCTCCCATTTATTTCTCAGACCCCAGCCCACAAGCCTCAATCCTGATGAAGGGTTTTTGCCCAAAAAGTCAATTCTCCTGCTCCTCAGATGCTGCCTGGTCTGCTGTGCTTTTCCAGCACCAAACTTTCAACAAGTAAGCAATACTATGGGTGCAATGATCCAGCAGATGACTCAAAATATGGTTTGGGAATTTAAGCGAAAGGTGAGTTTGTGGAATAATAGAAAAACTGTAAACTCAACAAGGAGACAATATGATGAGTGTCATTCACCAAAAATGAAAAGTCTTTCAGCGCAGACCCTAGAAGAGTAAAGCTTTGCATATAAAGCCTTTGCTGTTTGTATAAATGTGGAGAAAGTGAGGACTGCAGATGCTGGAGGTCAGAGTCAAAATGTGCAGAGCTGGAAAAGTGCAGTGTGTCAGGGAGCAAGCGAGCAGCAGGAGAGTTGATGTTTCGCACATAAGCCCTTCATCAGGAATGGTGGTGGGGGAGGTTGAGAGATAAACGGGAGGGGGTTGGGGCTGGAAAAGAAGGTAGCCAGAAACGCAATAGGTGGATGGAGATGATGGTGATTGGTCAGAATGGAGGGTGGAGCAGATAGGTGGGAAGGAAGATGGACTGCTAGGACAGCTCAAGAGGGCGGTGTCAGGTTGGAGGGTTGGATCTGGGATAAGGTGGGGGGAGGGTAGATGAAGAAACTGGTGAAGTCCACATTGATTCCATGTGGTTGGAAGTTCCCAAGGCGTCAGGTGATTAGAATTTGGCGATGGAGGAGGCTGAGGACTTGCCTGCCCTTGGCGGAATGGGAGAGGGAAAAAGTCAAGGGTTTCAGGAAAAAGGCAGGAAAGTGGACATGAAGAGTGGCAGATCAGCCAATGGTGAAACAGGCTAGAGGGGCCACATGGCTTACTCTCGCTCCTATTTCTTATGGTCTTATGTCTTACGAACTCTCTAGGAACTTTAGGATTGAGTAGACAAAGAGAAAGAAATAAATGTCCTTCCTCCAGTTGTTGGGTAGCTACAGTTAGACAGTGGAGGAGACCCAGGCTTTGTATGACCTTGGGGTGTGGGAGGGGGAGTTGAACGGGTTGGTCACAGGGTTGTGGGATTGTTTAGTGCATGTGTCCCAGAATTGTTCTCTGAAACTTTCCGCAAGTTGGTTTCCTGTCTCCTCAATATAGAGGAGACCACCTCAAAAGTGATAGACACAGTAAATGAGGTGTTTGGATGTACAGAAAAATCTCTGCTGAATGTAGAAGGATCCTTTGGGGCCTTCAATGGAGGTGAGAGGAGAGGTGTGCGCACAGATTTGACAGCTCTTGCAGTGGCAGGGAAAGGAGCTGGGGAGGAGGGTGGGTTGGGGTGCGGGCATGGATCCAACAAGGGAGTGACAGAGGGAATGGTCTTGAGGGAATGCAGATAGGGGTTGGAAGGGAAATGTATCTTTATTGGTGGGGTCTGACTGTAGATGGTGGAAATGGTGGAGGATGATGCGATGCATCCGGAGGTTGGTGGGATGGAAGGTGAGGACCGTGGTGGTGGGGGGAGGGGGGATGGGGTTTGTTTGTCCTTGTTGCAGTTGGAGGGTGGGGTTCAAGGCAGAGGTGCCATAAGTGAAGGAGATGCACTCCACCCACCTGTCCGTGATTGGATCTTCCTTCCCACCTCTCCGCTCCACCCTCGTCTCCGACCTATCACCATTCACCCCCACCTTCATCCACCTATCGCATACCCAGCTACCTTATCCCGAGCCCCACTTCTCTCCCATTTATCTCTCAGCCTCCTTGGGCCCTCCCTACATTTCTGATGAAGAACTTATGTTCAAAACATTGACTCAAGTAAGACTGAAATATTTTAACATTCATTTTTTAACTTTAAGAGTATTTATCAAGGAGTCATTTTATGATGCAAACATATATGTAGTGGTTATAATGAGGTTAGCCAGATGGATCTCATAGAATATTAGTTCCCTGATTGGGGCTGTTAACCTGATCCAATCAGGGTTCCCTAGCTGACAGATATAAACAGGAGTGTGGCCATCAACAGGTCCAGGCAGCGGGCCATGGAGGGGGTCGTTAGGGCCGACTGCCTGCCCCTCTTCCGGGGTTACGTTAGAGCCCGGGTGTCCTTGGAGAAGGAGCACGCGGTCTCCACCGACACCCTGGAGTCGTTCAGGGAGAGGTGGGCGCCGCAGGGAGTGGAGTATATTATTTCCCCGTCCAACTCTATTTTGATTTAGTCCCTACCCTCCCCTTCACTGTTTTGATCACACAGCATTGCCCTTTGATGAGAAGGACAGTACTTGTCACTGGCCACTTGGGTGTTTTCCTATCTTCCTGGTGGTGGGAATTGAATAAAGATTCGTGCACCTTGTGTCTCTCACTGTGTCTCACACCTGCACACACACAACATGGGTGTGGGGGAATAAATAAGCACTACTGCAGTTAGGCGGTAGTGTGGGGGTAATAAAAGTAAACCTGAATCTTTAAAAAAAAACCAGAACCTTTGATGTGAAGGATACTGTGTGTCACTGTCCACACGGGTGTTTGCCTAAAAAAAATGAAAAAAGAAAGAAAAAATAAATAAATAAACAGGAGTGTCTGTTTGATCATGCAGCATCACCCTTTGATGTGAAGGGCAGTGCTTGTCACTGACCACCCGGGTGTTTTCCTATCTTCCTGGTGGTGGAAATTGAATAAAGATTCATGCACCTTGTGTCTCTCACTGTGTCTCACACCTACACACACACACACACCATGGGTGCTGGGGAAAAAAATAAGCACTATCGCAATTAGGCGGTAGTGTGGGGGTTAAATAGAATATAAAAAAAGAATAAAAAAGAAAAGAAAAAAATATAACCAGGAGATTGCTCACAAAAAAGAAGAGAAAAAAATAAACAGGAGATGTCCCTGCCCTCCCCTTCACTGTTTTGATCACACAGCATTACCCTTTGATGTGAAGGGCAGTGCTTGTCACTGACCACCCGGGTGTTTTCCTATCTTCCTGGTAGTGGAAATTAAATAAAGATTTGTGCACCTTGTGTCTCTCACTGTGTCTCACACCTGCACACACACACCATGGGTGCTGGGGAAAAAATAAGCACTACCGCAGTTAGGCGGTAGTGTGGGGGTAACAAAGGAAAGAAAAAGAAATTTTAAAATTTTTAAAAAATAAACAGGATTGGCAGAGGTTCTGTGGACTCTGAGGTAGGACAATGATGTGAGAGCTGGGTTTAATGAAGAGGAGATTGGTAAGGTGACTCCCCTTTCTCCACGGGATGGTTGGTGAGAGATCAGGATGGAACAGTCGGGATTGCTTCTTCAAGGGGAATAACGGATTGAAGAACCTAATATCAAGTTTATTCCCATTCTTGCACAGTTTAAACAATCTTGAGGGAGGGAAAGTGGGAATTCTGATGTGGAGCAAGCCATGATTTCCTTTGTGAGGCCAGAGGGACACAGTTCCACCCAGTCCCAATAAAGAGTTATAGAGATGTACAGCACAGAAACAGACCACTCAGTCCAACTCATCCATGCCGACCAGATATTGTAACCTAAACTAATCCCACTTGCCAGCACTTGGCCCATATCCCTCCAAACCCTTCCTGTTCATTTACCCATCCAGATGCCTTCTAAATGCTGTAATTGTACCAACCTGCACCACTTCCTCTGGCAGCTCATTCCATACATGCACCACCCTCTGCGTTAAAAAAAGATACATATGTATATTTTTTGATTAGCTACTTTGTTCTTCCCCAGTGGCTACTGACTCTATCAGATACCTCACCCAGGTCCAGGATTTTAATCAATACAACTCTAGTCCTGGGGCTCTTGTGATGAAGTGGTGGTGTCCTTACCTCTGAACTAGAAGGACTGGTTTTAGGTCTCACCACAAGCATATGATAACATGTCTCAACAGATTATAGAGTCTTAGTCATAGAGTTGTACAGCGCGGAAACAGACCCATCTGTCCAACCCGTCCATGCTGACCAGGTATCCCAACCCAATCTAGTCCCGCCTGCCAGCACCCGGCCCATATCCCTCCAAACCCTTCCTATTCATATACACATCCAGATGTCTTTTAAATGTTGCAATTGTACCAGCCTCCACCACTTCCTCTGGCAGCTCATTCCATACACACACCAAACTCTGCATGAAAAAGTTGCCCCTTAGGTTTCTTTTCTACCTTTCCTCTCTCACCCTAAGCCTATGCCCTCTCGTTCTGGACTCCCCCATCCCAGGGAAAGGACATTGTCTATTTATCCTAACCATGCCCCTCATGGTTTTATAAACCTCTATAAGGTCACCCTTCAGCCTCTGATGCTCCAGGGTAAACAGCCTCAGCCGATTCAACCTCTCCCTACAGCTCAAATCCTCCAATCCTGGCAACATCCTTGTAAATCTTTTCTGAACCCTTTCAAGATTGAATAAAGATATTGACAATATGGCCCTGATTTGTGTAGTTGCATGAAGCCACTTTCTGATTAGGGAGGTGCCTCAGCCAGCTTTGGAACAGACATGATGGAGATAGTACCAAGCTCCAAGAAGGCAGTGAAACTACTTTGGTTTCCATTGGGAGTGTGTGAGGGTAAATCCAAACCCTGGGCATAATGCACTACTTGTAAAAGGGAAAAAGTTTTAGTCCCTTCAACGTCTTCACCAGTCCCACATTCCCGTGCTGACTCAGAACCCTCATGGCCTCACCCTTGACAAAAATACTCTCCTCATTCCTGGGAGCACGGGTGTGAGCCAATGTACCCAATCCGACACTTTCTCAAGAACGCATGACAAACTAATCATGGCTTAGCCCAGGTAAATGATCAACACTCCCTTTGGATCCAGTTCACCATCTTGTTCAGTTTTAAAGCGACCCATTTTTGATGCAGCTATTTTTGTAATGTCTTTTCTTTTATCAAACAGACAATGTCATAAGGAAAAAAATCGTGTCTAATTTCCAGAGTCTGGTAGGTCCTTGATAAGCTCAGGGCGATACAGGCATCATATTCACTATGAGCAGAAAGCTGTGCATAATTAACAAACATATTATCAGCATTCTACTGCGGACATTCTATAAAATGTAGAAACTTTGCCGCAAGGCTGCTTTGATTTGTAAGTCTGTTTACAATGGCTAAGATTAGATTAGTTTAATTATTATGAAAAGACTCCTAAGAACTTCCAGCTCAATTATGCAAATGGTGGCAACACTTCACATGAGTAATTTGTTTGTTTGAAGATAAATGCATCTGCTACATCATAAAGAAAGAGATGGGTCTTGGCAGTATTCAGTCAGGGTGAGATGCTTTTAGGCATGTATTTCAAGAGAGCTATCAATGACAAAACACTACAGGATAAAGCGCATATGTCATGGCAAAATTACTTGACGTTTTATGTTGTAATGAGCGTTAAAGGGATCAGTGCATTTTTTTAGTCAGCTTAGCTACCTGTGTTCTGTTTCAAAATGATTTCAAATAGCATGACTATAATGTTTGTACAAGACCAAGTTATAGTCCAACAGGTTTATTTGGAAACATTAGCTTTCAAAGTGCTGCTTCTTCATCACCTGATGTGAGCTATTCGAAAGCTAGTGCTTCCAAATAAACCTGTTGGACTCTAACCTGGTATTGTATGATTTTTAACTTTGTCCAGCCCAATCTAACACCAGCCCTTCCAAATTATAATATTCGTGTCAGTGTTTGAGTCTCACAATGTTTGGCAGATTCATCACAAAGGAAGCTTGACTGTTCTGAAGTAGCAGACAAGCGTAGTGGGCTATTGTGGATTTTGGAAATCTGAAACAAACACACAATGCTGGAGAAACTCAGTAGGTCTGGCAGCGTCTGTGGAGAGAGAAGCAGAGTTCACATTTCAAGTCCAGCATGACTCTTCTTCGGATATGAAACATTAACTATCCGACCTGCTGAGATTCTCCAGCCTTTTCTGTTTTGACTTTGGGTTTCTAGTGCCCAGTGACTGTTGCTTTTACACCTGTTCCTATGATTCTTTAATGGCCGAGTTTACCACCAGCACAGCCATAGGGGGCACAATCACCCCGCATGTAAACCCTGCCATTTAAAAGCAATATTTTCTAATGTAAATGAAATTATAATTGGATTTTGATTGGATCCATTGAGACAATATAATATTATCAAACCACTAATACTGCATGGACTCTCCACCATAGGGTGGGAGGAGTGAGGAAAGCAAAGAATGCAAGTGTAAGAGAAAGCAACAACAAAAGACAACTTCCATCTCCAAGACCAGTATGGATAGGCACACAATGATGATGTCACTGGCACAGACTGCCCAGTCATGCTGTGACAAATGGTACATTAGTTTCTGATGCTTCTTGTGCAGTTTGGTGAGGCGAAGACCTCGTGGTATTATTGCTGGCGATTAGTCCCAGGTAATATTCTGGAGACCCGGGTTTGAATCCCTCAGAGCAGTGCAGTACAGAGAAGCTACAGAAGTTTCCAAAGTATCGTTTTACAAGTGAGACATTAAGCTGAGTAACCTGTCAAATGGTATCAGTATCTCCCCATGATACAGTTTCGAAGAAGAGCATCAGAGTTCTCCCAAGTCACGACATACACCTCAATCAACATCATTAATTTTACAGATATGTTGACCATGCTCTTACTGTGGTTTGGAGGAGTCTTGTGATGCAGTGGTAATGTCCCAACCACTGAGCTGGAAGGTACATATTCAGGTCCCATCTGCTCCAAAGCTCCGTAATAACATCCCTGAATAGTTTGATTCCAAAAAAGAACTGCTCTTTCATTACAACTGATAAATGATATGGGGAAAAAGTGCCGGTAGGTATGGAATATAAAAGGTAGCACATTGGGGTGAAAGTGGTTACTGTGGGATAGTAGCACTGCCCCTATCACTACACCGGGAGGTGCAGGTTAATAATAATCCTGAGTAGGCTGACCACAGGAAAGATGTTG
Source organism: Chiloscyllium punctatum (assembly GCF_047496795.1). Lineage (NCBI taxonomy): Eukaryota > Metazoa > Chordata > Chondrichthyes > Orectolobiformes > Hemiscylliidae > Chiloscyllium > Chiloscyllium punctatum. The sequence continues at coordinate 12,276,396 of NC_092744.1, forward strand.
TGAAGCTTGCAAAGGTTCAGAAAAGGTTTACAAGGATGTTGCCAGGGTTGAAGGGTTTGAGCTATAGAGAGAAGCTGCATAGGCTGAGGTTAATTTCCTTGGAGCATCAGAGGCTGAGGGGTGACCTTATAGAGGTTTATAAAATCGTGACAGACATGGATAGGGTGAATTGTCAAGGTCTTATCCCCAGGGTAGTTGAGTCCAAAACTAGAGGTCATAGGTTTAGGGTGAGAGGGAAAGATTTAGGAGGAACCTCAGGGGAACTTTTTTCATGCAGAGGGCAGTGCGTGTATGGAATGAGCTGCCAGAGGAAATGGTGGAGGCTGGTACAATTACAGCTTTAAAAGGAATCTGGATGAGTATATGAATAGGGAGGGTTTAGAGGGATATGGCCCAAATGCTGGCAAATGGGGCTAGATTAATGTAGATTATCTGGTAGGCATGGATGAGTTGGACCAAAGGATCTGTTTTCGTGCTGTACACAATGATGCTATGATTAGAAACCATCTATCACATTGGGGTGGGCTCTGTTTCTGTTGTGTAGTAATTAGTATGTTTATCTAACTCACAGAAGAGCCCTGATTCAAAACCAGGCAGAACCATTATTGTCGGGATCTAATGGCACAGTGACACTGTCCTCACCTCTAAGCCAGGATACCTGGGTTTAAGTTCCATCTGGTCCAGAAGTGTCAAAGAACATCCCTGAACAGGTTGATTTAAAATATCTAAAAATGAAAATTCCTTAGTGAAATGGCAAAAACAGTTATCTGGGCATAAAAGGTCCCTTCAGGTATGTAAAAATGGCCACTTAAGGAAGACTTTTCCACAAAAGAAAATCAATGAACAATGTGAAAAATCCAACAAGACGTTCAGGAAAAGTTGTCCAACTTGGAAAAGGACGCAAAGAGCATGCAAGGCATTCTTCAGATGTTCAAAAGTGAGGTGAAATAGGATCAAAGCTGTCTTGTTTCCTCAAAATAGTGTTCTGGTTTATGTCCCATTCATCTGAGTGGGCAGTTGAATCTTGATTTAATGGTTCAGTCAAAAGATGATACTCTGAGGGTTTGAGCTCCAGGAAGGGGCTGAATAGGCTGGGGATGTTTTCCCTGGAGCATTGGAAGCTGAGGGGTGACCCTATTGAGGTTTATAAAATCATGAGGGACATGGATAGGGTGAATAGACAAGGTCTTTTCCCTGGGGCGGAAGAGTCCAGAACTAGAGGGCATAGGTTTAAGGTGAAAGGGGAAAGATTTAAAAGGGACTGAAGGGAAAACCTTTTCATGCAGCGGGTAGTGTTTGTATAGAGCAAGCTACCAGACAAAGTGGTGGAGGCTGGTATAATTACAACATTTAAAAGGCATCTGGATGGGTATATGAATAGGAAGGGTTTAGGGGTATATGGGTCAAGTGCTCGCAAATAGGACTAGATTCCTTTAGGATATCTGGTCGACATGGACCGAAGGGTCTGTTTCTGTGCTGTACATCTCTATGACTCTATGACTCTGTGACTCTGACCGGACAGTGCTCTCTCAGTCCTGCACTGATGCGTCAGCCTAGATTTTGTTCTCAAAGCCATGATGCAAGACTTGACTCCACACTTTCTGACAGCGATGAGTTTCTCAAAAGCAACACTGACCACTTCACAATGCTGTCCAAGTTATTCTGGAATTACTCATTTGCTATCACAGCTGTGTCTTTTTATCCATCTGCTGAAGCCATAACTTCTTTGTTAAACAACACATTTGATGGAAACTTTACAGCTTTGCTCTCCCAACACGTCACTATATTCACAAGGCATTGGGAAATCACAATGAGATGTCAATGGGCATCATTAGGCATTTCACCCAGAAGAATACATGAAGATACTTCTTTACCAGAAGGTGGTTACCATGGGAAAGTTGCTGCTGATGGGCAGGTTGAGCTGAATATCATAGATACACCAAAGTTAGTTAAATGTATGATAGGGAAAACATTGGATGAGGCAATGGAATTAGATGAAGAGAGATGATATGAGGGTGCATTTCTGCACTGTAAATACTTTCAAATACCTTCATTGTATGTTCAATCTGTGATGAAGTTGTATATTATACTTTTAAATTGTATGGAAACAGATGATAAAATAATTCATATTTGACAGATCTTTACACCGTGTTTTGTAAGGAACAATAAGGAGTCCACTCAGTCATGGCTCCATGTGATCTAATTGAACCTTTGTACTGGGATCCAATGTTTAGTTGGTCCGTACTCTGAAATAAAACGTTAACCTACACAGTCTTTTCCCAATAAAACTTAGTTTCGTAAAAGCTGTGTCAAATTGTAAAAACAAGAATCATTGAATTTGTTGAATGTCTAGCAAGTTTATTGCACATCAAGTGGATTTATGGCACACTGTGAGGCTCCATGTGCAGAAAAAGCATATTTTTGTTGGAATCCAATGGGATGATTAAAGTTATAAAATGAAATGACTGCACTGTTGTCACCAGGCAGATGCTTGACCTCAGACAGTTCGACCAGGGTGTCCAAACTATGATACTTGGGCTATTTACAACCTTTTAACTCTGGCACTAAGTTCTGTGAATCTCAGCCAATTTGTTTTTGTTAGTGTTCAGAGTTCCTATCTGCTTGAATATGCCTTTTTAAAACTTATTCATGAAATGTGGCTAGGTCAACACTTACTACCCATCCACCATTGCTCAGAGAGTGGTTAAGAGTTGCTGGTGGGTCAGGAGTCATATGTAGACTGGACCAAGTGAGGATGGCAGATTTCCTTCTCTGAAGGGCATTAGAAAATCAGATGGGGTTTTATGATATTCAACAGTGATTATATAATTACCTTTAGGCTAGCCTTGTATTTCAAATACACTCCCACTTTTCACCATCCACCCTTGATTCCCTTACTGATTAAAGATCTGTCTGTCTCAGCGATAAATTCTAAAGATTCGCGATCCTCTCAGACAATGCATTCCTCCTCATCTCTGTCCAAAATGTGTAATCCTTCATTCTAAAATAATATCCTAGTGTCCTAGACTCTCACATGAGGAGAAACAACCTTTCTGCATTACCCTGAAAAGTTTCCCAATGATTGTATATGCTTCAATAAGATCCACTTCTCAGTCTCCTATATTCCAATGAGTACAGGGGCAACCTACTCAAGCTCTCTCCATGAGACAGTCTATCCATTTTCAGTATTAGCTCAAGAACCATTGCTGGACTACCTTCAACGCCTCCAGTATCTCTTTCCTCAGATAGGGTGCCCAAAACTGTCCACAGTTTTGCATAGAATAGAATAGAATCCCTGCAGTGTGGAACCAGGCCCATCAGCCCAACAAGTCCACACTGACCCTCCAAAGAGTATCCTGCCCAGACCTATTCCCCCTGACTAAAGCACCTAACCCACACATCCCTGAGCACTATGGATAATTCAGCATGGCCAATCCACCTAACCTGCATATCTTCAGACTGTGGGAGGAAACCGGAGCACCCAGAGGAATACCACACAGACACAGGGAGAATGTGCAAACTCCAGACAGGACTCCTGTCAGGACTCCTGCCCACTTCCGAGGACCCCTTCACTCACCTCCACCTGGACACCCCTTGCTGGCCTATTACCCGCCCTCGATCTCTTCATTTCCAACTGCTGCCAGGACATTAACTGCCTCAACCTGTCTACCCCCTTCCCCCACTCCAACCTCTCACCCTTCCCACAGCTACTTAGATTACACCTCTTCCCACCCTACCTCCTGCAAAAATGCCATCCCGTATTCCCAATTCCTCCCAGGAGGACCAGTGCTATCACAGAACACACCAGATGGCCTCCTTCATTAGAGATCGCAATTTCCCTTCTCACGTGCTTGAAGATGCCCTCCAACACAACTCATCCACATCCTGCACCTCCGCCCTCAAACCCCACCCCTCCAACCGTAACAAGGATAGAACCCCCCCACTGTTCCTCACTTTCCACCCTACCAACTTTCACATTGACCGCATCATCCGCCGACATTTCCGCCACCTCCAAACAGACCCCACCACCAGAGATATATTTCCCTCCCCACCCCTTTCTGCTTTCTGCAAAGACCATTCCCTCCGTGACTATCTGGTCAGGTCCACGCCCCCCAACAACCCACCCTCCCATCCTGGCACCTTCCCCTGCCACTGCAGGAATTGCAAAACCTGCGCCCACACCTCCTCCCTCACCTCCATTCAAGGCCCCAAAGGAGCCTTCCACATCCAACAAATTTTCACCTGCACATCCACCAATGTCATTTATTGTATCCATTGCTCCCGATGCGGTCTCCTCTACATTGAGTAGACTGGACGCCTCCTAGCAGAGCGCTTTAGGGAACATCTCCGGGACACCTGCACCAATCAACCACACTGCCCTGTGGCCCAACATTTCAACTCCCCCTCCCACTCTGCCGAGGACATGTAGGTCCTGGGCCTCCTTCACCGCCTCTCCTTCACCACCCGAATCCTGGGGGAAGAACGCCTCATCTTCCGCCTCGGAACACTTCAACCCCAGGGCATCAATGTGGACTTCACCAGTTTCCTCATTTCCCCTCCCCCCACCTCACCCCAGCTCCAACCTTCCAGCTCAGCACTGTCCCCATGATCTGTCCTACCTGCCTATCTTCTTTTCCACCTATCCACTTCACCCTCCCCTCTGACCTATCACCCTCACCCTCATTCACCTATTGTACTCTTTGCTACCTTCTCCCCAACCCCCCCCCCCCCCCCCCCCCCCACCCTGGAGGCTTCCTGCCTCCATTCCTAATGAAGGGCTTTTGCCAGAAACATTGATTTTCCTGCTCCTCGGATGCTGCCTGACTTGCTGTGCGTTTCCAGCACACTCTAATCTAAACTCCAGGCAGTTTTCCAAGACTGGATTCAAACCTGGATCCCTGGCACTGTGAGGTAGCAGTGCTAACCACCGAACCACCATGCCGCCCAACTGTGGTCTGACTTGTACCTTCTGTTGTTTTAGTATATCCTCCCTCCTTTCATACTCCATTCCATTTGAAACAAAAGCCAACACTGAGGACTGAGATTGATAGATTTCTACATATTGAAACTGCATGCAGAGATGGTGTAAGAGAATGGTGTTGAAATAGAGGAATGACACTGATCTGATGAAAATGGCAGATTAGGCTCAAAGTGCTGAAAAGCCCCATCCACTCCAATTTCTTATATTCTCCAATGGTCTCAGGGACCTTCAGGAAAGTATTTTAAAACAAAATAAGTCACCCAATCATGTTAAAAAAGGAATTTTATCAGATGATGAAAAGCTTGGTCTAAAGAATTGAGTTTTGAGGAGTATTTCGAAGGAGGAAAACATTGTAGAGAAGCAGAGAGGCATTGAGAGAGAATTCCAACATGATATGTTTTCAATAGATAGGGTAAATAACAAGGGTTTTTTTTCCTTGGATGGGGGAGATCAAATCTAGGAGGTATAGGTCTAAGGTGAAATGAGAACGTTTTTATAAAGGACATGAAGGGCAACTTTTTTACACAGAATGGTCTGTGTGTGGAGTGAAATACCAGAGGAAGTGATGGATGTGGGTGCAGTTATAATGGGTTAAAAGGTATTTGGATAAGTTCATGAATAGGAAAGGTTGGGAGTGATATGGGCCATGGGCAGGCAGATGGGACGAGTTTGGTTTGGGAACTGGTTAGCGTGGAACAGTTGGATCAAAGGGTCTGTTTCCATGTTGTATATCTGTATGGCTCTGTGGTAGAAGTGTTACTATTGAAAATGTACCAGTTCATGATGAATGACTGTTAATTGTCAGGATTTGTTTAAATTTTACTTTAATTTTAAGGCTGTTGAATCCGATTCATCAGAATTACCCTGAGAAGTGAACCAGAATGACTGTCACCTATTTTGTTGAGGTGGGTCGGGTGCAGTCATATACATATGTTCTCTTTGTCTGCGAGAAACAGGGCCCTACACTTTAGCACAGCTCCAGCACAGGCTGTGACCCTGACATGCAATCCGAAATTGCTTATCAGCATTATTCCTCACATACTTAGGGATTGTCCAGCAAGCACTGTCCACTCACAGAATCTCATCTAATGTTGGATAACATGCTGTGAGCTTTGCAAGAATGATATGATTAGTTTCAGTTGGTACCTTGCTTGTTGCAAGGGATGAACCACTTGATATGATGAATCTGTCTTTGGCCCATACCACCTACATACTTGGCACTACACTTTGTACAGCACATCAGTCATTTGTGTAATAGGCACAACATAATGATGGCTTGACAACAGCATTCTGCTATTGGCAAACACCACTTGTGCTGTTTCTGCATTGGAGCAGCAGAAACCAATGAGCGTCTTATATTGCTCAAACTTTTGAGATGCATTACCCCTTACAGAGTAATATGAGATAGACTGAGAACTTGCCCATCCAAAATTGACAATCTTATGACTGTTCATATGTTTTCACACACACAGCAAAAATGGACTCTGCGTAGATTTATAGAGGTGGAAACAGACCCTTCAGTCCAACTCATCCATACCAACCAGATACCCGAAATTAATCTAGTCCCATTTGCCTGCACTTGGCCCATATCCATCTAAACCCTTGCTGTTCATATAAGATTAACATGCAGGTTGGTTTTGAGACACCTCAGCTCAACACCAAGCTTGCACAGTCAGCCAACAGCTCAGGCTTTATTTGTGGGGGTTGCTGGTAAGGCCAAACTTCCAGCACATGGAACTCCATGAATGTCATTGTGTATGAAGGTAGATTTGTGATTGGCAATAGTAGAAAACAGCTGAAAATGTGTTGCTGGAAAAGCGCAGCAGGTCAGGCAGCATCCAAGGAACAGGATTTCCAGCAACACATTTTCAGCTCTGATCTCCAGCATCTGCAGCCCTCACTTTCTCCTCAATAGTAGAAAACATCCTGGTTGATTTCTCAGGGAGGATATCAAAGAAATGGACTGTTCCATTTCACAGATGAATTCGGTGATGATGTTGGCATCGAATCCCCCACCAGACCTGGTTCATTTTTGGCACTACTCAATAGCAACAAGATGAGATGAGACAGGGGCTCTGTTACAGAGGCACTCTTGATGATGGAGGAGCCTGGGTTCATACTTAATGGAGATTAGAAAGACTGGAGACTGGGCAGTTGGGGGGGGGGGGGGGGGGGGGGGGATCTCATTGAAACTTACAGAATACTGACAGGGCTGGATAATGCAGATGTGGAAAAGGTGCTTCTACTGATTGAGAACTCCAGGACTGGAGGGCCAAACCTTAGAGTAAAGGGACAACACTTTGAAACTGAGATGAGGAGGAATTTCTTCAGCCTGAAGGTGGTGAATCTGTGGAACTCATTGCTGCAGAGGGCTGTGGAGGCCAAGTCATTGAAACTGAGATAAATAAGTTCTTGATTGTTAAGAGGACCAAGGGTTGGGGGGAGAAGGCAAGAGAATGAATTTAGATTAGATTCTCTACAGTGTAGAAACAGGCCCTTTGGCCGAACAAGTACACATCGCCCCTCCGAAGAGAAACTCACCCAAACCCATTCCCCTACACTATATTTACCCCTGACTAATGCACCTAATACTGTGGGCAATTTAGCACGGCCAATTCATCTGACCTGCACATCTTTAGATTGTGGGAGGAATCTGGAGCACCCAGAGGAAACCCATGCAGACACAGGGAGAATGTGCAAACTCCACACAGACAGGCAGGAATCAAACCCATGTCCCTAGTGCTGTAAGGCAACAGTGCTAACCACCGAGCCACTGTGCTGCCCCAATTTGGAAACATATCAGCCATGATCGAATGGCAGAGCAGCTTCAATGGGCTGAATGGTCTTATGGTTTCTCAAAGGGTTGTGGATCTTTGGAACTCCTTACCACAGAGATCTGGGAGGTGCAGAGTTCTTGTGTGTATTTAAGGCTCTGGCAGCATCCAAGGAGCAGGAGAATTGACATTTCGGGCTTAGCCAATTCTCCTGCTCCTCGGATGCTGCCTGACCTGCTGTGCTTTTCCAGCACCACACTCTCGTCACTGAGCTCCAGCATCTGCAATCCTCACTTTCTCCTGTTTTTGCAAGGTTTGTGAAGGTTTGTAGCTCAGGTTGAGGTTTAGGATGTAGGTTTGCTCGCTGAGCTGTAGGTTTGATATCCAGATGTTTCATTACCTGGCTAGGTAACATCATCAGTGGCGACCACCAAGTGAAGCGAAGCTGTTGTCTCCTGCTTTCTCTTTATATGTTTGTCCTGGATGGGGTTCCTGGGGTCTGTGGTGATGTCATTTCCTGTTCGTTTTCTGAGGGGTTGATAGATGGTATATAGATCTATGTGTTAGTTTATGGCGTTGTGGTTGGAGTGCCAGGCCTCTAGGAATTCTCTGGCATGTCTTTGCTTAGCCTGTCCCAGGGTAGATGTGTTGTCCCAGTCGAAATGGTGGGTTTTTTTTCATCCGTGTGGAGGGCTACGAGGGAGAGAGGATCGTATCTTTTTGTGGCTAGCTGGTGTTCGTGTACTACTAGGATTCCGAGGGATCTTAGTAGTCTGGCTGTCATTTCTGAAACTTCTTTGGTGTATGGTAAGGTGGTTAGGGTTTCTGGCAGACCAAACAAGCAGACCAAACACAGCCAGAAACCCTAACCACCTTACCATACATCAAAGAAGTTTCAGAAATGACAGCCAGACTACTAAGGCCCCTCGGAATCCTAGTAGCACACAAACCTGCCAACACTCTCAAATCAAAACTAACAAACTTAAAAGACCCAGTACAACTCATGGACAAAACCAATGTCATCTACAAAATTCCATGCAAGGACTGCTACAAACACTACATAGGACAAACAGGAAGAAAGTTAGCCACCAGGATACATGAACACCAGCTAGCCACAAAAAGATACGACCCTCTCTCCCTTGTAGCCCTACACACAAATGAAAAAAACCATCATTTCGACTGGGACAACACATCTATCCTGGGACAGGCTAAGCAAAGACATGCCAGAGAATTCCTAGGGGCATGGCACTCCAACCACAACGCCATAAACAAACACATAGATCTAGATACCATCTATCGACCCCTCAGAAAACAAACAGGAAATGACATCATCGCAAACCCCAGGAACCCCATCCAGGACAAACGTATAAATAGAAAGCAGGAGACAACAGCTTCGCTTCACTTGGAGTTCGCCGCTGATGATGTTACCTAGCCAGGTAATGAAACGTCTGGATATCAAACCTACAGCTCAGTGAGCAAACCTACACCCCAAACTTTCTCCTGCATTTAAGCCTGAAATAGATAGATTCTTGATCAATCAGGGAATCAAGGGTTACGGAAAAGGGCAGGAAAGTCATGGAGTATCGGATCAGCCACAGTCCTTTTGAATGGTGAAGCAGGTTCGAGGGGCCAAATGGCCTACTCCAGTTCCAATTCTTATAGTCAATTGTCTGAGGTCTTAAACACAATAGCCAACACATTTTTAATTGATTTGGCTGCCTCATAGAAACCAGCCTCCCTGATATCTCCCTTTGAGGGATTAAGGTAGTGACTGAAAGGGTGAAAATTGACTCAATGCTCCACAATGGCTCTTATTACACAGAATCAAGTCATTTGGCTCAACTGATCTATGCCAGTTTTTATACTCCTCCTGGGCTACCTTTCACACTAAGCTTCATCTGACCCTAACTGTCTAAACTTCTGTTCATTTCTCCATCAAGCATTTATCTAACTTGTCCTTAATTGCATCTGGGAGAAAGTGTGGACTGCAGATGCTGGAGATCAGAGCTGAAAAATGTGTTGCTGGAAAAGCGCAGCAGGTCAGGCAGCATCCAAGGAGCAGGAGAATCAACGTTTCGGGCATAAGCCCTTCTTCAGGAATGAGGAAGGTGTGCCAAGCAGCTTTTACCTTCGCCTGCTTGGCACACCTTCCTCATTCCTGAAGAAGGGCTTATGCCCGAAACATCGATTCTCCTGCTCCTTAATTGCATCTGGGATATTCACTTCCAGCTATTTCGATGGTAGCATGTGGCACCTCCTCTCCGGGAAAGAAATTTCTCCAGAATTCCTTTTTGGATTTATTCCTGGCAAACTTCATACTTAGTCCTGTGGGTCTTGAACGTGCATCTGAACCACTGCAGCAAGGAGACAGGGCCACAGTTTCATTAACTGTGTGGGTTGGACCAAGTGATCTCCCAGTGGCACTGACTGACTGTGTCTCTGGCCTCGTGCAGCCTCTGGTGATTTGGTAAACTCCATATCTACAGATAGCACAAAATAACTGATTAGTTACATTAGGTAGACCAGCAGGGGATTTTATTAGAATGGAAATTATTAAGCGAAAACAGCTTAACGTATTTAACAAAACTGTGGGGAAATAGACTTATGAATGTAGTACTAAAATTCTAATGACTAGACACAGTTTGCAGCCAAGAAAAGAATAATTGTAGCTTTCATTATATTCATATCTTTCCGCTTGCTTCAACTTATGTGTTCTGTTGTCCCTCATCTCTGTGCACACTATGTAATATGCAGGACTTTCTTTTCCGCTATATATAATTTAGGATATATTTCAAATCAGTTTCACAGTGACAAAAGCATTAGTTTAACCCTACAAAGTGACATAGTAAAGCAAAACATTAAGGCAGAAAATGCCTGAACTTGGTTTGTCAAGCTTCATTTGACTGAGCTCTTCCTGACCTGCACCTACCTTTCCTCTGCACAGAGGGACCTCGGTTATCCGAACGATGAATAATTGTTTGGATAAATAATCGTTTAAATAATTGATTGTTTGGATAATCGATTTTACATGAAACAAGGGAAGCTATGCTGATACCAGCATTAAACAAGATCCCAAACAGCTTCGACGATCGCGAGCATTTGTCAGTTTCCGGGAACTCAGTGTCACGATAGAAGCATCGCCTTGTTCATATGTTTACTTACTCGGCCTTTTTTTTCATAAACGGCCTGGTAAAGTGACAGGAATACAGAGTACAGGTAAATTGAATACACCTACCTCTGGTGTAACATTTTTGCAGGGCCTTGAGATCTTCTTCAGACAATAAATTTGGATAATTGATATTCGGATAATCGCAGTTTCTCTGTATTTGCATCATCCTAAAGTGTTTATCATGACTGAGTAATGTCATGATAACAAGGCCCCATTAACTGCCTTAGCTAGTACAGGATTGATGCTCTACCATTGGGGCAGGATAATGCACTACACTGTAAAAACAATGACTGCAGATGCTGAAAACCAAATACTGGATTAGTGGTGCTGGAAGAGCACAGCAGTTCAGGCAGCATCCAACGAACAGCGAAATCAACGTTTCGGGCAAAAGCCCTTCATCAGGAATAAAGGCAGTGAGCCTGAAGCGTGGAGAGATAAGCTAGAGGAGGGTGGGGGTGGGGAGAGAGTAGCATAGAGTACAATGGGTGAGTGGGGGAGGGGATGAAGGTGATAGGTCAAAGAGAAGAGGGTGGAGTGGATAGGTGGAAAAGAAGATAGGCAGGTAGGACAAGTCAAGGAGACAGTAAGTGAGCTGGAAGTTTGAAACTAGGATGAGGTGGGGGAAGGGGAAGAGCTTCAGAGCAGAGGAAATGACCTGGGAGTTGCAGTGGGAGAGGGACTCCCTGAGATTCTTGTAGAGAGAGGAGGAAAACTTCTTCAAGGCAGGCATCCTTGCAAGAGGATTCGCAGTAGGGTTAAAATCAACAAGGTAAAAACAATGACTGCAGATGCTGAAAATCAAATACTGGATTAGTGGTGCTGGAAGAGCACAGCAGTTCAGGCAGCATCCAACTAATGCACTACACTGTCATCCCGAAGCTAGCTGGAAAATCATGAGCAGAAATTATTCTCCAGAGTCTTCAGGTCTCTGATCTTAACGGCCAGAAATCTAAACCCATCTTTCATTGGTTTAAAGTCAGGCATTTAAGTCAAATACAAGAGCTGTTCTAAATCTCTTTATTGATTGATTGATTGTTACCTGTATTTTGTAACAAAATGCAGTCAAAGGTATTGAATAGTGTCACCAACCTCTGGTACCAGAACAGAAACCGAATCATAGAACGGAAAGGCAGATAAAAAAAGAAATAAAGGAAGTGTCCGACTTGACAGTGCTGCTTGTGAAAAGCTCTGTCATAGGCCTGGTGGCCAGGTATGGGTCCTTTTCACTGCACCGCCACCATCACTGGAACACCCATGCTTCAGCGCCATCTTCACCTCCATTGACACCGTCGCCCCTATGTGTCCTCGATGGATCTCGCCAATGCAGACACCAGGTACCGGACAGGCCCAAATGTGACTCCACCGCTGTCATGAGTCCACTTCGGGCCCACCTCACTGATGCAGCTGATGGTCTCGTACTGGGCCCAAACTCCCCTCTGCTGCTGTCACCATGAATCTGCCCTCGATGCCACTGCCATGAATCTGCACAGCTCGGCCTACATGAGTCCGTGCTGCTGGGCCTACTCGAGGCTCGACTGCTGGGTCTACATGAGTCCGTGCTGCTGGGCCCACTCAAGTCCAAGCAGCTGGGCTCACTCGGATCCATACAGCTGGGCCCACTTGGATCCATACAGCTGGGCCCACTCGGGTCCACGCTGCTATGCAGACTCCAGTCCATGCTGCTGGGGCCTACTTGAGTTCGTGCTGCAGGACCTACTGGGGTCTGTGCTGCTGGCCCACTCCAGTCCGTGCTGCTAGGCACACTCAGGTCCGTGCTCTGCTGAGCCCACTACAGTCCATGCTGCTGGGCCCATGAAGGTCCATGATGTTGGGCCTATTTAGGTCCACGCTGCTGTGCCCACTTGAGTCCATGCTGTTCAGCCCACTCACATCCCTGCTGCTGGGCCTACTCGGGTCCGTGCTGCTGGGTCCTCTCGGTCTGTGTTACTGGGCCTATTCTGGTCCACGCTGCTGGCCCTCCTCAGGACCATGCTGTTGGGCCTACTTGGGTTCGTGCTGTTGGGCCTACTCACTGCCGCTGATGCCGTTACCATGATCAAGGGGTAAGATAAAAGAGGAAGAAACAAACAGGAGAAGAGAGAAATGAAAGAAAAGAAACAGAAAGAAAAGTGGATGGAGTAGACGAGCCCTGAGCTCTTCTCCACCGCCATCTTACTGAAGACATTGGAAATCTCAATCCAAGTGTTCAAAATAAAAGGTTGTGTTGATTTATTGAATTGTCACCATATGAGGTTAGCTTGGAGCCTTATTGTTTCATCATAAAGTTCAATTATCTTTGCTTCAAAACATTCAAAACAAACAGTCGGCCCTTCCGAGTAGTTTAAAGCAAAATACTTCACACTGATATAGGTCACACTTGTTTTACTCAGCGAGTTGCTACAATCTGCAGTGCACTGCCTGAAACAATGGTATCAATAGATTCAACAGTAGCTTTCAAAGGGACGTTGGATGAACACTTTTTAAGATTGCAGGACTATGCAGAAAAGCAAAGAAGTGGAACTAGTTGGATAGCTCTTTTGAAAAGGCAACATTGACACAATGTGTGTACAAATCAGGGATTGTATGAATCCTTGATTAGAAACAAAAGGATAGTAAAATAATGTAGTGACAACACATTCTCATTAGAAAGCAAGAATGAGAAAAATAGACCTAACAGGGAATAAAATCAAGATTTGGAAACTCTACAAGGACCCACTTTCTGAACCTGTGCCTTTTTATTGTTTGGTTTCTTTCAAGGAACCAACCAAGTTTGGAGATGGTGAACCAGGCTGAAACCACGATTGGACCTGAACATTCCAAAACTGGTAATGGTAAACCTCTGCTATATGCAGAAAAGGTTTGAATGCAGGATTTAGGAGCAGGAGTAGACCACTCACCTCTTTTGAGTCTTCTCCAACGTTCAACACGATCATGACTAGCGTGAATATGCCTTCTCTTCACCTTCTGATCTGCCCTGCATGCTCTTCACTCTCTTGTCTATCAAAAATCTCTCTAACTCACATTGAATCAGTTTAATGACCATCTGTAGTGATTGTAACGAGGTAACCAGGTGCACCTCATAGAATGTGAGTTCCTTGATTGGGGTTGTTAACCTGGTCCAATCAGGGAGCCCTGGCTGACAGATAGAAACAGGAATGTTTATTTCCCCCTCCAACTCTATTTTGATTTAATCCCTACCCTCCCCTTCACTGTTTGATCACACAGCATTGCCATAAGACCATAAGTCATAGCAGCGGAAGTAAGGCCATTCAGCCCATCGCGTCCACTCTGCCATTCAATCATGGCTGATGGGCATTTCAACTCCACTTGCTCGCATTTTCCCCGTTGCCCTTAATTCCTTGTGACATCAAGAATTTATCAATCTCTGCCTTGAAGACATTTAGCGTCCCGGCCTCCACTGCACTCTGCGGCAATGAATTCCACAGGCCCACCACTCTCTGGCTGAAGAAATGTCTCCGCATTTCTGTTCTGAATTTACCCCCTCTAATTCTAAGGCTGTGTCCACGGGTCCTAGTCTCCTCGCCTAACGGAAACAATTTCTTAGCGTCCACCCTTTCCAAGCCATGTATTATCTTGTAAGTTTCTATTAGATCTCCCCTTAATCTTCTAAAATCCAATGAATACAATCCCAGGATCCTCAGCTGTTTGTCATATGTTAGACCTACCATTCCAGGGATCCTTTGATGTGAAGAGCACTGGCTTGTCACTGGCCACTCTGGTATTTCCTTTCTTAATAAAACAAAAAGAATGTCACACCTGCACACACACAACATGGGTGCTGGGGGAAAAGTAAGCACTACTGCAGTTAGGCGGTAGTGTGCAAAAAGAAAAAAGAAAAAAAGAAAATAAAAAAAGAGGAAAAAAAGAAAAAAAAATTTAAAAAATGAACAGGAATGTCTTGCCCTTTGATGAGAAGGGCACTGTTTGTCACTGGCCACTCAGGTATTTCCTTTCTTCCTGGTGGTGGAATATAAATAAAGATTTACGCACTTGTTGTTCTTCACTGTGTCCTGCACCTGCACACACACATGACATGGGTGCTGGGGGAAATTAAGCATGATCACTGTTAGGTGGTAGTGTGGGGGAAAAAGGGAAGAAAAAGAAAGAAAAAAAAACAGGAGTGTCAGAGATACTGTTCACTCCGAGAGCTGTCTCTGAGGGAACTGGGTCAGTGTCAAGGACTCGCCATGTATAAATAAAGGGTGACTTGGTGGGGGGACACCGGCCTCTGGAGTTATTTCAGTGGCAACGAGAGTAAAGCACATTTCTGAAGAAATTTGCTCATAACAGATGTCTTTGAGTTGGGGTAAACATTTCGGGAGCCTTGCCTTTATTTCAGAAACTTGCCTGATTCAATCCTGTCGTCGAAGACTAGGCCCAGTATGTGGAAAATTATTTTTTCTGTGCAAATGACATTGGAGAACATGAAAAACAATGAGCAATTCCCCTGACAGCTTGTGGACCAAACAACATTTTTGGTTATTAGGAACCTAACCTTCCCTGAAGCACCAAATACTGAAACCTTTCAAGAGCTGATGGATTTAGTGAAGGAATTTAAGACCCAAGTCTCCTTTAATTCTGTGATGCTATCAGTTTTTACTCGGCAATTTGAGAACCAAGGAAATCCATATCAAGATATTTCATTCGATTAAGACAACTGGCAGAGGCATGTGACTTTGGTTTAACCCTTAATGAGAGGCTGAGATACCATATGGTATGTGGATTAATGATGTAACCATACAAAAGTGCCTACTAGCCGAAGCCCAACTGGACTTCAAAAAGGCACTACAATTATTGGGAAATGTGGCAAGTGGAGCAGTGTATTCTGATGAAGTGAGCACCCTTCCCAGTGTGAATGAGCTTAGGGAACACCAGTTGAGTGAAAGCAATTGCAGAGCCTCACTCAGGATATATCCTGAAGAGAGGGACTCTAGGTCAGCCCACAGCAAAACCCCAAAACAAAGCCAAGTCTAAGCCAAACGGTCAAAATTTTCTTCAGGATCCAGGTTGGACGGCCGTTGTAGTTGCTGCTGGGATGTGGACTTGATACAGCAAAAGAGTTCCTTCAGATCTAAATTAAAGACCTCATAGGCCGGAATCCAGGAGAGTGCACACCCTGGAAAGTCCATCTACATCTGCTGTGGAACAGTTGAATTGCTTCACCAAATAAACATCTGGTTAAATGGTCACCTGTTTCTAACGCAGGTCAATACCGGTGAGGCTCTATTTGTGATCACAGAACCAGTCTTTAATATAGTTCACTCTGGACTCCAACCCTTAAGTTTGTGCGAGACCTCAGCTAGACTGAGAACCGATACCGGGGAACCTTTACAGACTAAGGGGACAACTTCAGTTCTGCTCCCCTTAAGAGAAACAACTGCTTCAGTTCCCATTGATTGTAGTCAAAGGCCTGGGCCCAAGCTCAATGGGACAAAATTGGTTGATAAATTTCATTTAGATTGGCTCATCATTTTTCAATTAGAAAATGGCTGCCTGATTGTAATTCTAATTAAATACTCAGAGGTTTTTCAGCAAGGTCCAGGGACTATCAAAGGAGCCAAAGCCACCCTTTCACGGTGACCACAAAGCTATGCCATGATTCTGCAAGGCCCGCCCAGTGCCATTTGCCTTATGGGCAAAAGTCAAGGCAGAAATCAGGAGGCTGGAGAGAGAAGGCATCATCAAACCCAATCCAGTTTGTAGAAGGGGCAGCACTGGCTGCACTGAATGTGAAGCCTGATGGTTCGGTTCACCTTTGTGGGGATTTTAAACAAATGGTAAACTGCTTCTCACAGCTGGATAGATACCCAATCCCTCCCACACAGGATACATATACAAGGCTGACATAAACCATGCAACACCAGGTTATAGTCCAATAGGTTTAATTGGAAGCACACTAGCTTTCAGAGCGCCGCTCCTTCATCAGGTGGTTGTGCAGCGGCGTTCCGAAAGTTAATGTGCTTCCAATTAAACCTGTTGGACTATAACCTGGTGTTGTGTGATTTTTAACTTTGTCCACCCCAGTCCAACACCAGCACCTCCAAATCATGACAGAAACCACGTGTACCTGCAATTGCAGTTCGATGAAAATTCCCAGAACTATGCAAGATCCTCAGACAGCAACTTCCAAACTCACGACCACTACCATCTAGAAGGACAAGGGCAGCAGATACATGGGAATACCACTTTCAAGTTCCCCTCCAAGGCACTCACCATCCTGCCTTGGAAATATATCGCCACTCCTTCACTGTCACTGGTCAAAATCCCGGAATTCCCTCCTTAATGGCATTATGTGTTAACCTACAGCAGGTGGACTGCAGAGGTTCAAGATGGCAGCTCCCCCCAACGGCTTCTCAACGGCAACTAGAGATGGGCAATAAATACTGGCCCAGCCAGCAACATCTACATCCCACAGATGATTAAACAAAAGTAGAGTTGCTAATGTGTAGAAGGCTCTTCACCTGTTTGAATCTGGTCTTCCTGGACCTAGGAAGAGTGGGTGAAATGACATCAGGAACACCAATGTCAGGCACATGACTTCGCTAAGGAAGAGACAGTTTACTTCAGGAGCCAAAGTTTGGTGTAGAACCATGGGAATGGCCCTTTATGAGTTCGAGGCATGGTCAACGTGAGGTCAGATCCAGTGACATATAAAGTTCGGGCAGGAGCGATGGTGCTGAATAAGCATGAGTACCTTATGAAAGCTGCAAACTCACAAACGGTGTGGGAGCAAAACTACCCTCGACTGCCTTTCCAACTGTTCCAGGGTCTCCTTCTCCCTCTCCAAAGTTGAAGATACTTCAGAATCTGAGGTAGGCATGGTGGATATCGCTGCTTTGATGCCTTTGTCACCTGAAGTAGAGAATAGATTTCTTCTGAGATGTTCTGGGCGCAAGAGGTGAGCTGCTGTGCATTACACCCCACCCATATCAGAGTCAGAGTTGGAGGACCCTGACCCGGTACTAAAATACCCCAGGAGGAGCTATAGAATAAAGATCCAGCCTGTGTCTTCGGACTCAGGGGTGGGGCGGGGGGGGGATGTAGTGATCATAATGAGGTCAGCAACATGGACCTCATAGAATATGGGTTACCTGATTTGGGCTGTTAACCTGGTCCAATCAGGAAGCCCTGGCTAACAGATATAAACAGGAATGTCAGAGGTTCTGTTCACTCTGAGAGCTGGCTCTGAGGGAGTGGGAACAGTGTCAATGGCTCTCCATGTGTAAAGAAAGAATGGCTTGGGGATGGGATTCTGGCCTCTATGGAGTTATTTCACCTCCACTGATTTCTGAGAAGGAGAATTGAACGGACTAATGTGTCCCCTAGTTCTACATGTTCCCTAGTTCTACGTGTTGCAGCAAGATGAAATACCCAACCAATATCCATCCTGTCAACTTCCTGTGGGATTATATATGTTTTAAAAACAGATCCTCTCACATTCTTCTAAGCTCTAATAAGTATGGGGCCAACCTGTTCAATCTTTCTTCATAAAATAAGTCCCTCACCCCAGGAATGTGTTCAGTGAGCTTTCTCTAAACTGCTATTAATGTAGTTACATCCTTTTAAAAATGAGGAGACCATAATTTTACGCAGTTATCCTTACTAAGATTCTGTGTAAATTTGCTACCTCTATGGAATCATTGAGTCATAGAGATGTACAGCGTGGAATCAAACCCTTCAGTCCAATTCATCCATGCTGACCAGATATCCCAATCCAATCTAGTCCCACTTGTCAGCACTCAACCCATATCCCTCCAAACCCTTCCTATTCATATGCCCAACCAGATGCCATTTAAATATTGCAATTGTATCAGCCTCCACCACTTCCTCTGGTAACTCATTCCACACACGCACCACCTTCTGCATGAAAACGTTGCCCCTTAGGTCTCTTTTATATCTTGCCCCTCTCACCCTAAACTTATGCCCTCTAGTTCTGGACTCACCTACTCCAGGGAAAAGACCTTGTCTATTTATCCTACCCATGCCCCTCATGATTTTACAAACCTCTGTAAGGTCACCCCTCAGCCTTCGACGCTCCAAGGAAAACAGCCCTAGCCGATATATTCCATTCTTTTTGCAACAAACAGCAACATTCTTTTTGCCCTGCCTTAGGGACAGCCTAGCAGGGAAGATGGTGGCAAGAGTTTCTGGGGTAATTTGGGAGGTACAGCAGAAATACATCCCAAGGAAGGAGAAACATACTAAGGGGAGGGTGAGGCATCATGGCTGACATGGGAAGTCAGGGATTGCACAAAGCAACAGAAAAGGTATATAGTGTGGTGAAGATTCATGAGCAGCCAGAGGATTGGGAAGCCTTTAAAAACCACAGAGGATAACTTAAAACAACTAATAAGGGAGTTAAGATGAGATACGAGAGTAATAGCTGTTATTAGGAACGAAGAATTGCAGGGCATTTTTTGGATATCTAAAAAGTAAGGTGGCACAGTGGCTCAGTGGTTAGCACTGCTGTCTCACAGGGTCAGGGTCCCAGGTTCAATTCCAGCCTCAGCGACTGGCTGTGTGGAGTTTGCACATTCTCCCCGTGTCTGCATGGGTTTCCTCTGAGTGTTCCGGTTTCCACCCACAGTCCAAAGATGTGCTGGTCAGGTGAATTGGCCATGCTAAATTGCCCGTAGTGTTTGTCAGAGGGAAATGGGTCTGGATGGGTTACTCTTCAGAGGGTCGGTGTGGACTTGTTGGGCCGAAGGGCCTGTTTCCACAGTGTAGGGAATCTAATCTAATCTAAAGGAGAGGTAAGAGTGGATATTGGACCGGTGGAAGATGAGGCTGGAGAAGTAGTAATGGGAAGCAAAGAAATGACGGAGGAACTGAAGAGGTACTTTGCATCAGCTTTCACCACAGTGGAAAACTCGAGCAGCATCATAGAACCTGAAGGTGGGGGAGCAAACGTGAGTGTAGTGGCCATCACTAAGGGGAAGGTGGTTGGGAAGGTGAAACGCCTGAAGGTGGATAAATCACCCGGACTGGATGGACGACACCCCAGAGTTCTGGAAGAGATTGTGGAGGTTTTAGTGGTGATCTTTTAGGGAACACTGGGGTCACCGAAGGTGCTAGAGGACTGGGAAGTGGCCAATATTTGAGAGGCCTCTGTTTAAGCAGGGAGGGAGGCAGAAGATAGGTAACTACAAGCCAGTTAGCCTGACCTTGTTGGTAATGTTTTAGAGACACTCGTTAAGAGTGAGATTGCAGAGTACTTGGGAGTGCATGGTAAAATAGGGCTGAGTCAGCACAGCTTCAACAGGGGTCAACTGTTTCAACAGTTTCATGCCTGAAAAATCTGTCAGAATTCTTTGAGGAGTTAATGAGCCAGTTAGACAAAGGAGAGGCAGTGGATGTGATCTATTTGGATTGCTAGATGGTCTTTGACAAGGACCCGCACAGGAGGCTGCTTAATAAGAGCTCATGGTGTTAGGGGCAGGGGACTGACATGGATAGAGGGTTGGCTGACTGGCAGGATGCAGAGAGTGGGAATAAAGGGCTCTTTTCTCAGGATGGGATCCAGTGACATGTGGAGTTCCACAGGAGTCAGTGTTGGGGCCACAATTATTCATGTTTTATATTATCAATCTGGACAAAGAAGCTGAGGGCATTGCTGCTAATTTGGCAGATGACACAAAGGTAGGAGATGTCGAGGAAATGGGGAGGCTGCAGAAGGACTTGGATAGGCTAGGCAAGTGTGCAGAGAAGTGGTACATAGAATACAATGTGGAAAAATGAAGTGATACATTTTGATAGGAAGAATAGATGTATAGAATATTTTCTAAATGGGGAAATCCTTCAGTAATCTGAAGCACTAGAGTCCTAGTTCAGTATTCTCTTAAAGTTAACATGCAGGCTCAGTTGGCAGCTAAGAAGGCAATTCAGTATTAGCATTCATTTCAAGATGGCTCGAATACAAGAGCATATATACTGCTGAGGCTGCATTGAGAATATCATAGAATCCAGACAGTGTGGAAACAGACCATTTGGCCCAATAAGTCCAAATTGATCCTACAAAGAGTATCCCACCCAGACCCATTCCCCTACCCTAATGCTCTATGTTTCCCCTGACTAATGCCCCGAGCCTAGCCTGAACACTACGGGCAATTTAGCATGGCCAATTGACCTAACCTGCACATCTTTGGACTGTGGGAGGAAACTGGAGCACACGGAGGAAACCCAACGCAGATACAGGGAGAATTTGCAAACACCATACAGGCAGTCGCCCAAGACTAGAATCAAACCCCAGTTTCTGGTGCTGTGAGGCAACAGTACTAACCACTGAGCCACGGTACCACCCAAGTTTTGGGCCTGATATCTAAAGAAAGATGCGCTGACATTGGAAGGGGTCTATAGGAGGTCTACAAGAGTAATCCTAGGGATGAAGGGCTTGTAGAATGAGGAGCCATTAAGGACTGTGGGTCTGTACTCGATGGAGTTGAGAGGATGGGTGGAGATCTGATTGAAACTTACAGAATACTGAGAGGCCTGGAGAGAGTGGATGTGGGGACGATGTTTCCAAGAGTAGGAGAGACGAGGACCCAGGGGCACAGTCTCAGAGTGAAGGGTCGATCCTTTAGAACTGGAATGAGGAGGAATTTCCTCAGTCAGAGGATGGTTAATCTGTGGAAATCAATCCTGCAGGAGTTTGTGAAGGCCAAGTCGTTGGGTGTATTTAAGATAGAGATGGATAGGATCTTAATTAGTGAGAGGTTCAAAGGGAAGAAGGCAGGGGAATGAGGTTGAGGAACAAATCGGCCCTGACTGAATGGCAGAGTCAGACATGATGGGCTGAATGCCCTAATTCTGCTCCTATATCTTACAGTCTTAATCACTTGCTATACCCACAAACTAACCTTTTGTGATTCAAGTACATAAATCTTTCTTTACCATGCTGGGTAAGGTGCTGGTGAAACAGCAATAACTTTGGACTAGTGATGCAGAGAGGCAGGCTAGTACTTAGGAAGAGGCTCGACTGTGTCAGTTGTTGTGGATTACAGGCAATTGTGCCTTTACACTATTCCTTCCAATTTGTTGCTGACCTTAACTTTTTATTTAGCCAGACTGCCACTCTCTTTCTCACTAGAATAATCTTTTTCATTCAGTTATTAAATGTCTGCTTATGTGTATCGATATGCTGGCATCTTTTTGTAACTTCCTATCATTTTGAAACTCCAAAAATTCTTCACGATTCATGCCCCAGCTCAGCCACCTTGTAGGCATGTTTCTATCGGGTCATGCATGTTCTGGTAAGTGGTTATAATGCATGGCCGGATAGAGACACGGTTGCAAGGTGACCAAGGCTGGAGTATACATTACAATTAATGACTAAACTATGCATACCCCAACCTTGATCACCTTGCAACCATGTCTCTATCGGGTCATGAATATTACAATAAGTGGGAAGATGTACAATGCAATAACGCATGGGGAGTGGTTGAGGTGCAGAGTGTAAATGCATTCAAGGGGTAGCTTTATAAACACGTGCAATATGTTGTGGCACAGTGGATAGCATCCCTTACACCAAATCAGAAGCTCTGGAATTAAGTACCATTCCAGGATTCAATGATCATGGAAATTATGCTTATAATATAGTCAGAAACTATGGTACGTAGAGCACACAAGCATTCATGTTGGAATGCAGTCAGGAATGCAAGACTGTAAATGAACTTCAGAGGTCAGAGTTTCCACACTTATTATATTTCTAACAATATAATAATCCAGGCCAAATTTTACAGCACTGACTGTACACATACTAACCAAGGTAGCATCCTGACCCCTGAGCACTAAACTTGAATAAATTAATGCACAGCAAAGAATTAATCTAACAGGGATCTCAGTCAATGTGAGCACCAATTGTACAATAAAAATACACTAAAAGAACTATTATCTATTTGATTTCATTGATTGTTGTCATGTACTTAGGTACAGTGAAAAGTTTTGTTTTGCAAGTAGTATCAACAGACCACAGTAAACCAAGACATACAGATCATAGGGCACTTAGACAGAACAAGGCAATACAAGGTTATAGCTGCACAGGAGGTGTGCAACGCAAGATCAACAAGTTGGCGATAAAGGAAATATAATGCATATGGCTTTAACGGTTATTGTCTCATACCAGCCTAAACATCAATTCATTCCCAAACTTGTCATGGTGAGATTTGCACCCCTCAATTCTGGATGGATTGTCTCTTTTCATTGATATTCAAAACATTTACAACATTGCAATCCTTTCCTCGTCACTTCCTAGCAACAGAAATAAAATATGTTATTAAATATATGATCAGACTCATTTCTCTGTTCCACTGGATAGTCTTTATCATTGACTCACTTCAGTTCAATTTGTTGCCCGTGACATTTATTACCTATGAACTTGAAAAATTTGATTCCTAAATTATTTTCCAAATAATAAATCTGCCAAGCCTCATGGAGCTCTTTTAGTTTCTGTTTGAAATATTCTTTCGCAGATAACAATGAATGTTTTTTCAGTGAATAATCACGAATCTCACCACAATCTATATTACATTAACCTCCATTCTTCACAATCTCCCGCCATCCTCATTTCAGATCAGAGTTCCAGCTCACATACCCCCACCTGTCAACATCCCTCTCACACAACTATTAGACCACTAGGTTACCATCTCCCTTCAGGAGGCATTATAACTTCCTTGATGAGCCCCCTCAAGATGCCCTATGATCTGTGTGTCCTTGTTAGACCATAAGACCATAAGACATAGGAGTGGAAGTAAGGCCATTCGGCCCATCGAGTCCACTCCGCCATTCAATCATGGCTGATGCGCATTTCAGCTCCACTTACCAGCGTTCTCCCCGTAGCCCTTAATTCCTCTAGACAACAAGAATCTATCAATCTCGGCCTTGAAGACATTTAGCGTCCCGGCTTCCACTGCACTCTGCGGCAATGAATTCCACAGGCCCACCACTCTCTGGCTGAAGAAATGTCTCCGCATTTCTGTTCTGAAATGACCCCCTCTAATTCTAAGGCTGTGTCCACGGGTCCTAGTCTCCTCGCCTAACGGAAACAATTTTCTAGCATCCACCTTTTCCAAGCCATGTATTATTTTGTACGTCTCTATTAAGTCGCCCCTTAATCTTCTAAACTCCAACGAATACAATCCCAGTATCCTCAGCAGTTCCTCATATGCTAGACCTGTCATTCCAGGGATCATCCGTGTGAATCTCCTCTGGACACGTTCCAGTGCCAGTATGTCCTTCCTGAGGTGTGGGGACCAAAACTGGACATTTACTATGTTGTTTACTATGATCTGCCTGTACTACTCACAAAACAAAACTTTTCACTGTACTTGGGTACATGACAACAATAAACCAAATGAACAAATCAAATCAAATGAGATAACAATTCTTATACAGGGGCCTAGTTCCTCAACCACAATGGACACAAGGCTAAGGTATAGCAGTAGGAGTGGGCCATTTGGCCTGACAACTCTGCCCACTGTGGGGCAGCACCGTCGTTCAGTGGTTAGCACTGCTGCCTCCCAGCACCAGAGACCTTGATTCCAGCCTCGGGTGACTGTCTGTGTGGAGTTTGCACTTTCTCCCCGTGTCTGTATGGGCTTCCTCTGGGTGCTCTGGTTTCCTCCACCAGTCCAAAGATGTGCAGGTTAGGTGGAGTAGCCATGGAAAATGGTTAATATCCCATATCCCTCTCAATTCTTCCTCTTCATATACCCATCCAGATGCATTTTAAATGTTGTAGTTGTACCCGCCTCCACCACTTCCTCTAACAGCTCATTCCATACACGTACCACACTCGAGTGAAAAAGTTCTCCTTCAGGTTTCTTTTAAATCTGTCCTCTCTCACCTTAAACCCATGCTCTCTGGTTTTGGACTCCCCTATCCTGGGGAAAAGACTTTGGCTATTCAACCTAACCATACTCATCATGATCTTATAAACTTCTATAACGTAACCCCTCAGCCTCTGTCCCTCCAGGGAAAACAGCCCCAGCCTATTCAGCTTCTGCCTGTAGCTCAAACCCTCCAAATCAAGCAACATCCTTGTCAATCTTAAGGCTTAACAACATCTTTACTATAGCAGGGAGATAAAAATTGAACGCAGTATTCCAAATGTGACCTAACCAATGCCCTGTATAACTGCAAATTGACCTCCCGACCCCTATACTCAAAACACTGACCAATAAAACAAGTGTATTTCTTCAACACCTTGTCCACCTGTGGTTCCATTTTCAAGGAACAGTGGACTTGTGCACCAAGGTCTCTTTGTTCGGTAACACTCCCCAGGACCTCTTACCATTAAGTCTGTATGTCCTGCTCTGATTTGCCTTTCCAAAATGACACACCTCACATTTATCAAAATTAAACTCCATCTGCCATTCCTTGGCCCATCAGCCCATCTGATCAAGGTCTCGTTGTATTCTGAGGTAATCTTCTTCACTGTCTACTAGACCACCAATTTTGGTGCCATCTGCAAACTTACTAAGTATCCCTCCTATATTCACCTCCAAATCATTTATATATATATGACAAAAATCAGTGGACCCAGCACCGATCCTTGTGGTCTATTGCTGCTCACAGGCCTCCAATCCAAAAACACCCTCTACCACCACCCTCTGCTACCTTCAAGCTAGGTTTGTACCCACATAGTTAGCTCTCTTGGATTCCATGTGATCCAACCTTTGCTGACCTGTCTACATATGGAACTTGGTTTGAGCGCCTTGCTGGAGTCCATCTTGACCTTCATCAATCTTCGTTGCCACCTTTTTAAAAGACTCACGAGTGAGACACGAGTTCCCACCCACAAAGCCATGCTTACGATTCCATTCTAAGGATACATGGTAGATATGATAGGCTGGGAGCCTCGGGGGGTGGAGAGATAAATGGGGAGGGGGGGTGGGGCTGGGGGAAGGTAGCTGAGAGTGCAATAGGTGGATGGTGGTGGGGGTAAAGGTGATAGGTCGGATAGGAGGGTGGAGCGGATAGGTGGGAAAGAAGATTGACAAATGGGACAGGTCAGGAGGACGGTGCTGAGCTGGAAGGTTGGAACTGGGGTAAGGTGGGGAGGAGGGGAAATGAGGAAACCGGTGAAGTCCACATTGATGCCCTGGGGTTGGAGGGTCCTGAGGCAGAAGGTGAGGCGTTCTTCCTCCAAGCGTCGGGTGGTAAGGGAGTGGCGATGGAGGAGGCCCAGGACGTGCATGTTCTTGGCGGAGTGGGAGTGGGTGCTGAAGTGTTTGGCCACCGGGCGGTGGGGTTGGTTGGTGCGGGTGTCCCAGAGATGTTCTCTAAAGCGAGTAGGCATCCTGTCTCCCCAATGTAGAGGAGACCAACCACACTCTTGACTCTAATTTTCTCCATTATCTGCAGTACTCCCTTTCACCACAATTGGTGGTGAGTTGAATCTGAGGCTCACCACATCTCAGGCAAGAAGCGGCGATGGGTAGGTGGGACTTTCACGGTGAACTTAGTTCACTGCAGGAACTGAACTTGTGGAGTCAGCATCACTCTGCATCGCAAACCAGCCGTCCAGCCAACTGAGCTGACAACTGCCGAGAAGGCTTTTCATATCGCCCAGAGAAATTTTCAGAATACACTCCCCTCGAGACCATTGGTTGCCCAGTCGCTGGTCAAGGCAAAGGGCAATAGATTTTTGAATCTCGAGAAATTGAAATGATGAAGTGGGATAGTGGATTGGAGATAGTACATTCAACAGACGAGCTGCCTCAAGAGATTCTGTGACCTTCTATTTCCTCTGTTCAAAGGTCAACTATTTGTTAGACCTCAAATAACCAGTAGATGGCAACAAAGTCAAGTAAATGTGTCTTGTGAGAGATTTCTGTGATTATATTGTTGTCGGCTTTATGAAATACAATGGATCTTCTTGCAGTCCAATAATCTGCAATACATCTCTCACAGTTCTATATGTTTTCAGATCTAACATCTGTGGCAACAGTGGGAACAGTGAAAGTAAGACACAGCACACAGTGAAAAGCAGTGTCAGAAATGTTTAGATCCTGCACATGATGCATGTGTCAGCTGCATGTTCACTGCATTGAGGGTCAAATGGTGAAATACCCGTCATCCTGAAAGACCGCCACTAAGTGGTGCTATCCTCCATTGTCGAAAGCATACAGCCATTTCTTATGTAATGCAATGGTGGTGTTCCTGTGCAACCCCACGCCATACAAGAATCGAGCAATACAAGTAACGCTTAAAGTGTTGACGATGCAATCACATTATAACCAACACACATGTTAAAAGTTCAAGCTTTAGAAACAGTGTCCCCTATTCGTCAGTTGTGTTACAGCGAATTTCGCGTTGATGAAACGCGCATTATAGCAGACGACCTGTGCAAATATTTGTCCCTCCTGCTTCTCGGATACTGCCTCATCTGCAGTCCTCACTTTCTCCTGTGTCTTTGCTCTATAAGACCATAAGACATAGGAGCAGAAATTAGGCCATTCAGCCCATCGAGTGTGCTCCACCATTCAACCATAGCTGATAGGTTTCGAGAACATATAACAATACAGCACAGACCCTTGATGTTCGGCCCTTGATGTTGCACTGACCTGTGAACTAATCTAAACCCATCCTCCTACACTATCCCATCATCATCCATATGATTATCCAAGGACTGTTTAAATCTCCTTAATGTGGCTGAGTTGACTATATTAGCAGGTAGGGTATTCGATCCCCTTACCACTCTCTGAGTAAAGAACCTGCCTCTGACATCTGTCTTAAATCTATCACCCCTCAATTTGCGGCTATGCTCCCTCGTATAAGCTGACGTCATAATTCTAGGAAAAAAACTCTCACTGTCCACCCTATCTAATCATCTGATCATCTTATATGTCTCTACTAAATCACCTCTTAGCCTTCTTCTCTCTAATGAGACAGACCCAAGTCCCTCAGACTTTCCTCATAAGACCTTCCCTCCAGACCAGGCAACATCCTGGTTAATTTCCCCTGGTTCTTTTCCAATGCTTCCACATCTTTCCTGTAATGGGGCGACCAGAACTGTACACAATATTCCAAGTGAGGCCGCACTAGCGTTTTGTATAGTTGCAGCATGACATCACGGCTCCAGAACTCAATCCCTCTACCAATGAAACCTAACACACCGTATGCCTTCTTAACAGCAGCATCAACCTGGGTGGCAACTTTCAGGGATGTATGTACATGGACACCAAGATCCCTCTGCACATCCACACTACCAAGAATCTTTTCATTGACCCAGTTATTCTATCTTCCTGTTATTCTTTCCAAAGTGAATCACCTCACATATATCTGCATTGAACTCCATTTGCCACCTCTCAGCCCAATTTTGCAGTTCATCCAAGTCCCCCTGCAACCTGCAACATTCTTCCACACTGTCCACCACTCTGCCAAATTTAGTGTCATCTGAAAACTTACTAACCCATCCACCTATGCCTGTGTCGAAGTCATTTATAAAAATGACAAACAGCAGCGGTCCCAAATTCTCAACCCCATTCTCCTGCTTTCTCCCTGTAACCCTTGATCCTCTTGATACTCTAGAACGTATCCATCTTAGTATTAAGTATACTCAATGACCTGGCCTCCACAGTCTTCTGTGACAATACATTCCATAGATAATTCTATGGCAGTAATTCCATTCCCCTGGCAATGACAGAATGCATATTGGGAATGTTCAAATCAGGCACGTAGAAAAGATGACCTCAGACTGGGGAGGTGGCAACATAGTCAAGGATTTTGAGAAGGGAGCTCTCTTCACATTGAAATTTCTCATGTTTTTTTTCCCATACAGTATGAACTACATGATCAGGTCTCTCAATGTATAAATTATTAATCTTTGCGTGACAAAGTATTCAACCAATCGTCTTGGTCCATTAAGGACCACAAGGCCATGAGAAATGGGAAGAGGAGTAGGCTGTTTGGTCCCTGGAACCTTCTCCACCATTCAATAGAATCATGGCTGATCCGACATTCCTCCTGTCCGTGTTCCTGCCTTTTCCCTGTAACCCTAGATTCCCCTCCTAATCAAAGATCTATCGATTTCAAGCTTAAATATGCCCAAGGACTCTGCCCCCACAGCTCTCTGTGGCAAGGAGTTCCAAAGACTCACAACCCTCTGAGAGAAGGAATTTCTCCTCCTCCCAGTCTTAAATTGGTGCTCCTTCATTCTGAGACTACGTCCTGTGGTCCTCAACTTTCCAATGAGGGGAAATATCCTCTCAGCATTTCCCCTGTCAAGCCCCTTAACAATTCTGAACGTTTCAATGAGATCACCTCTCATTCTTCTGAAATCCAATGAGTAGAGTCCCAACCTATTCAGCCTTTGCTCATAAGACAATCCCTCCACCCCAGGAATCATCCCTATTGAAACATCTTTGAACTGCATCCAATGAAATGACACCTTCCCATTGGTAGATGAAGGTGTGACCTAACTGATGCTGAAACTGTCCAATTCTTCAGCAACTCAAGATATGAACATAGCATATTGCCAATTGAGTTGTGGAGTTAATTGAATTGAACCACTTACGTGACTGAAGTCTGTTCAAGTCAGTGCGATGTAGTGCATTTTATCATATATAGCAAAAAAAACCAAGAACTATGGATTTCTTTATGAGGTGATAAATCTTCAGATTATGGCCTCTCTCGTTAATCAAATTAACCAAATATCACCAAAAATACTTCTGAACAAACCAGTGGGAAAATAGAAAACCTTCCTTAAAACCATCCATTTAATGATAGTATCAGAGGAAATTGTGATTTGGATGACCTTTCGTCTTGCAGTAGAAAATAGTTTGATGAATACAGAGATTAAAAAGCAATAATGTAGCCTTTAAATTACAAACTATCCATCATCGCAGTGTCATTGAGCTTGATTTTGATTTTGATTGCATCATTTTTATTTCCGAATTATGTTGTCACTGGGCCAAAGTAAACTGTTTCTTCCCCTTCTCTAATTCAGTCTTTAATGGGTGTCCTTTATTATGCTCCTCAGCGGCTGCGTCACAACAGAAGATGACAACGTGAACCATGTTGCAATTTTGTCAGGTTAACTGAGCCAACTTTGAGATGGTTTGGCGCATTCTCCCTCCACATGGGTCTCCAGTACAAATCCAGAAGCTCAGAAAAGGGAGCTGAGAAGGTGAATACTGAAGTCTGGACTGAGGTAATCCTATTAGTGGCATTAACCCGACTCAATTCAGAAGCTATCGATAATGATTCCATTGGTTTTAAAGTGTAAGAGAGGCAATAGTCAAATGTTATTATCACTGGACTCTTAATCCAGCATTGCAGTAATTTTCAGGGCACCTCGCAGCTAAGGTTCAAATGTGTATCACGGTAGATGATCGGAGTTGAATTCGGCAAGAATTGAGAGACTAACAGTGACCTTGCAACAGTTATCAATCATTGTGTTGGGGTAGTGGGGAGGGTTGGGGGTGGGAGGAGGTGAGTATCCCATCTGGTTCACTAATGCTCTTTAAGTAAGGAAATGTACTTTCCTTGTGGGTGGCACGGTGGCACAGTGGTTAGCACTGCTGCCTCACAGTGCCAGAGACCCGGGTTCAATTCCCGCCTCAGGCGACTGACTGTGTGGAGTTTGCACGTTCTCCCCGTGTCTGAGTGGGTTTCCTCCGGGTGCTCCGGTTTCCTCCCACAGTCCAAAGATGTGCAGGTCAGGTGAATTGGCCATGCTAAATTGCCCGTAGTGTTAGGTAAGGGGCAAATGTAGGGGTATGGGTGGGTTGCGCTTCGGCGGGGCGGTGTGGACTTGTTGGGCCGAAGGGCCTGTTTCCACACTGTAAGTAATCTAATCCTGATTTGGCCCATAAGTGGTTCCAGCAGCATAGAATCCCTACAAGGCAGAAGCAGGTCATTTGGCCCATCAAATCCAAACTGGTGTGTTGCCTCCCTGGTACCAGGATCAAGGATAACTTGGAGAGAGTGCAGAATATTCTCAAAGGGGAGTGGGACCAACAGGAGGCCATTGTACACATAGGAAGGGAAAAGGATGAGATTCTGAAGGGGGAATGTAGGAAGTTAGGCAGGAATTTAAAAAGAAGGTCCTTGGGGTAGTAATATCTGGATTACTCCCGGGGCTATGAGCTAGTAAGGGCAGGAATAGGAGGATAGAGCAGATGAATGCATGGCTGAGGAGCTGGTGTATGGGCGAAGGATTCACATTTTTGGGTCACAGGAAACTCTTCTGGGGTAAAAGTGACCTGTACAAGAAGGACTGATTGCACCTGAACTGAGAGGGGATATATTTTTGCAGGGAGATTTGCTAGAGCCGCTCCTGTAAAGTGGGGTTTAGGACCCAGGGAAATAGTGAGGAAAGGGATCATTCTGAGACTGATACAGTCAGGAAAGGAAGCGAGTCAGTCAGGGCAAGCAGGAAAAAAGCAGAGAGCAAGGTAGGACTAATAAATTAAACTGCATTTATTTCAATGCAAGAGGCCTAACAGGAAAGGCAGGTAAACTCAGGGCATGGTTAGGAACATGGGACTGGGATATCATAGCAATTACAGGAACATGGCTCAGGGATGGGCAGGACTGGCAGCTTAATGTTCCAGGATACAAATGCTACAGGAAGGACAGAGAGGGAGGCAAGAGAGCAGGGGGAATGGCATTTTTGATAAGGGATAGCATTACAGCTGTGCTGAGGGAGGATATTCCTGAAAATATATGCAGGGAAGTTATTTGGGTGGAACTGAGAAATAAGAAAGGGATGATCACTCTATTTGCATTGTATGATAGACACCACAATAGTCAGAGGGAAATTGAGAAACTAACTAGTCAGGAGATCTCAGTCATCTGTATGAATAATAGGGTGGTAATGGTAGGGGATTTTAACTTTCCAAAGATAGACTGGGACCGTCATAGTGTTAAGGGCTCAGATGGAGAGGAACTTGTTAACTGCGTACAAGAAAATTTTCTGATTCAGTATGTGAATGTACCTACTAGAGAAGGTGCAAACCTTGACCTACTCTTGGGAAATAAGGCAGGGCAGGTGACTGAGATGTCAGTGGGGGAGCACTCTGGGGCCAGCAATCATAATTATATTAGTTTTAAAATAGTGATGGAAAAGAATAGACAGGATCCAAAAATTAAAATTCTAAATGAGAGGAAGGCCAATTTTGACGGTATTAGGCAAGAACTTTCAAAAGTTAATTGGGGGCAAATGTTCGCAGGTAAAGGGATGGCTGGAAAATGGGAAGCCTTCAGAAATGAGATAACGAGATTCACGAGACAGAATGTTCCTGTTAGGGTGAAAGGGAAGGCTGGTAGGTGTAGCGAATGCTGGATGACTAGAGAAACTGAGGTTTTGGTTAAGAAAAAGAAGGAAGCATATGTCAGGCATAGACAGCAAAGTTCGATTGAATTCTTAGAAGAGTATAAAGGCAGTAGGAATATATTTAAGAAGGAAATCAGGAGGGCAAAAAAGGGGCATGGGATAGCTTTGGCAAATAGAGTTAAGGAGAATCCAAAAGGTTTTTATGAATACATGAAGGACAACAGGGCAACTACGGAGAGAATAGGGCCCCTCAAAGATCAGCAAGGTGGCCTATATGTGGAACCACAGGAGCTGGGAGAGATACTAAACAAGGATTTTGCATCAGTGTATACTGTAGAGAAGGACATAGATGATAGAGATGATAGAGAATGTGGGGAAATAAATGGTAACATCGTGAAAAATTACAGAGGAGGAGGTGCTGGATATCTTAAAATGCTTAAAGGTGGAAAAATCCCCTTATCAGGTGTACCCTAGAACGCTGTGGTAAGCTACGGAGGTGATTGCTGAGCCTCTTACTGAGATATTTGGATCATCGATCGTCACAGGTGAGGTGCCAGAAGACTGGAGGTTGGCTATTGTGGTGCCTCTATTTAAGAAAGGTGGTAAGGGAAAGCCAGGGAACTACAGATTACAGTGATGAGCCTGACATTGGTGGTGGGTAAGCTGTTGAAGGAAATCCTGAGGGACAGGATGTACATGTATTTGGAAAGGCAAGGACTGATTAGGGATAGTCAACATGGCTTTGTGCGTGGGAAAACATGTCTTGAACTTGATAGAGTTCTTTGAAGAAGTAGCAAACAGGACTGATGAGGGCAGAACGGTGGATGTGATCTATATGGACTTCAGTAAGGCACTCAACAAGTTTCCTGATGGTAGACTGGTTAGCAAGGAATACAGGAAGAACCAACCATTCAGATATAGAACTGGCTTGAAGCTAGAAGACAGAGAGTGGTGGTGGAGGGTTGTTTTTCAGACTGGAGGCCTGTGACCAGTGGAGTGCCACAAGGATTGGTGCTGGGTCCACTGCTTTTTGCCATTTATATAAATGATTTGGATGTGAACATAGGATGTATAGAGGGGCGGCACGGTGGCTCAATGGTTAGCACTGCTGCCTGACAGCACCAGAGACCCAGGTTCAATTCCAGCCTCAGGCAACTGTCTGTGTGGAGTTTGCACATTCTCCTCATGTTTGTGTGGGTTTCCTCTGGGTGCTCCAGTTTCCTCCCACAAACCAAAGATGTGCAGGTCAGGTGAATTGGCCATACTGAATTGTCCGTAGTGTTAGGTGCATTAGGCATGGGTAAACATTGAGTCGGGGTGGGTTACTCTTCGGAGGGTCGGTGTGGACTTGTTGAGCCGAAGGGCCTGGTTCTATACTGTAGGGAATCTAATCTAATCTCATGACACTAAAATTGGAGGTGTAGTGGACAATGAAGAAGGTTACCTTAGATTACAACGAGATCTTGATCAGATGGGCCAATGGTCTGAGGAGTGACAGCAACAGACAGATTCAACCACCATGCCACCCCTCGAGGTTGTCTCTTCACTGCCAGCTGGGCAATAAATGCCGGTGATACCCACATCCTGCAAAGGAACTCTTTTGTTAAAATAAATGGAGCATATTTACTAGGGTTTAGATAGTCTAATTGGGTTTGATTCCCGTATAGGACAAATATTCTAGGAAGAATGCAGAGAATCTATATTCAAATCTCTGTTTAAAATAGTCACATTCCTTTTAAAATATATCTGCAAATATTACGAACAGACTGGGACCAGTAAAAGTGACTGAGACACTGCTGAATTCTCATGAAAGCCCAAGTGGTTGGTCGGATAGCAAATACACCCTCTCCTAATGGGGTAGAGCCAAAGTGTGACTCCAGTCAGGCACCGGAATGGCTGACTCTGTAATAACCTTCAGGTTAAAGCACCACCAGTCCTCTTTGTCTAATGAAAGAACAGATGTATGGTTGAGCAAGGCTATGACCATTTTACCTGTGGATTTGAAGCATCATGTACAGTAGAACGTAAATGAAGAGTTTACAGGACTCAAAAAACTAAGGCAAAAAACTAAAACTGCCTGGCAACGGCTCACAGTGCATTGAATTTTGGACTCTGTCACATGCCCCTCATTATGCCAATTCACATGTTACCAGGATGATTATACCAGAATATTTCAGCAACTTTAGCTCATGGCCAGTTCAGTCTCTGCATTCAAACAGTTGACAAATCTGCTGCTAGATCTGGTGTGGAAGAAGAGGCGAGCAAAAAATCAGTTCAAACTTCTCTAAATATTTATAATCGCATACATTATCTGAGCAACATGCCCTTTCTGTATCCAATCCATTCCCAGCTCAGTGATAAGAAGCTAGTGAGCCCTTGTTAAAATCATCAAATTTTACAGCCAGGCAGACATTTGGCACGTTGGGTCTGTTCTAGTTCTCTAGAATGTTCTTCCTCTCGTCCTTGTCTCGCACCCTTAATCGTTAATATTGCCTCACCTCGTTTTTTGAATATTAATCCAGGGCTCTTTCCAAAATGATGTGGAGGTACCAGTGTAGGACTGGGGTGGACAAGGTCTGAAGTCACACGAGACCAGATTATAGTCCAACAGGTTTATTTGGCATCACAAGCTTTCAGAGTACTGCTCTTTCATCAGCTGAAAGCTTGTGATTTCAAATAAACCTGTTATAAACCAGGTTATAGTCGAACAGGTCTATTTGAAATCACAAGCTTTCAGCTGATGAAAGAGCAGCACTCTGAAAGCTTGTGATGCCAAATAAACCAGTTGGACCATAACCTAGTGTCATAGATTCCCTACAGTGTGGAAACAGGCCATTTGGCCCAACAAGCCCACACTGATCCTCCGAAGAGTAACCCACCCAGACCCATTCCCCCACCCTATTGATCTACATTTCCCTGACTAATGCACCTACCTATACTTCCCAAACACTATGGGCAATTTAGCAAGGCCAATTCACCTAACCTGCACAACTTTGGACTGTGGGAGGAAACCTGAGCACTCGGAGCACCCACACGCAGACACGGGGAGAATGTGCAAACTCCACATAGTCAGTTACCCAAGGCTGGAATAGAACCTTGGTCCCTGAAACTGTGAGGCAACAGTGCTAACCACTGAGCCACCATGCCGCCTGTAACAAATACCCATGTCATGTGACTTCTGACCTTACTTCTGAAATAACATTGGACGACTGAAAAATCCTAATTTTAACAGAAAAGAAAATCTCCACAGCTCTTGTGCTCTTTGGACGTGATCTTGAGTTTATCACAGGCAGAAAAGCCCGTAAACCATGTTAATCTCTCAATTTGTTCACAGTCAGTACGAGAAGGAGAAAGAGCAGCATTGGAAAGCTGAATACAGTGCAGCTTAGTCGCTCAAACAAAACAATGATTCCCCCCTTAATTCAAAATGCCAACATGAGCCATTCCCATTTTGGAACCAGAACCGAAATATCTTGTTTCCCTCTGTACTTTCCCCATCGTTAAGATGCAACATGGAACATCACTTGTTGACAGTTCCTCAGGAATATTTCATGATTGTTTCCAGACATTGTGAAATGGTCATTCTGACTTTATTTTTATTCCTGTGCATTTTTAACAATAGAATACATTAGGGCATGAATAGATACTCAAACAACACACTGTTTACATCCTGAACATTTACTGTTCAACACAGAATGAATGCTTTGTTAGTTCCCAAATAGTTCATTCTACATTGAGAGAATTAGGAGTAATTTTTGAAATGTACTTTATATGCAATTCTAGTACAATCAGAAGTGAACATGTTAATTCTGATGACTTACATATTGATCCTACTCTGGTATCAGTAGTCACATTTTATTAGGATTTGAAGAAGAGAAAACATACTGGAGAGCTGCTATCAGTCTTTCATTAGAAAGAGTGAGAATTGGTCGTTGTTTAACCTGAGGGTTACCACATTTTCATAGAGTCATAGAGATGTAAAGCACGGAAACAGACCCTTCAGTCCAACCCGTCCATGCCAACCAGATATCCCAACCCAATCTCGTCCCACCTGCCAGCACCTGGCCCATATCCATCCAAACCCTTCCTGTTCATGCCTTTTAAATGTAGCAATTGTACCAGCCTCTACCACTTCCTCTGGCAGCTCATTCCATACACATACCACCCTCTGCATAAAAAAGTTGCTCCTTAGGTCCCTTTTATATCTTTCCCCTCTCACCCTAAACCTATGCCCTCTTGTTTTGAACTCCCCACCTCAGGGAAAAGACTTTGTCTATTTATCCTATCCATGCCCCTCGTGATTGTATAAACCTCTATAAGATCACCTCTTAGCCTCCGACACTCCAGGGAAAACAGCCCTAGCTTATTCAACCTCTCCCTGTAGCTCAAATCCTCCAACCCTGGCAACATCCTTGTAAATCTTTTCTGAACCTTTTCAAGTTTCACAGGCAAGGGCAGAGATTGAGAAGGACAGCCCTTCATGGTGACCTCAGCTTGCGTGGGAATTGAACCCATGCTGTTGGTTTCAACAGCCAGCCACCTAGCTAACTGAGTTAACCAAGCCCAGGGGCTGATTGACTCATTTGCCTCAATGGCTGGTTCACAATGAAGAGTGACACTAACCAGGTGGTTCAATTCCAGATTGGCTGAGGTTGTCATGAAAGACCTCCCTTTCTCCATCACCCCTGTCAGCTGAGGCATGATGACCTTTAGGCTAAAGCACCACCAGTCCTCCTTGTCTAATGAAAGAGCAGCCCTATGGTCTGGCAAGACAATGACTGCTTTACCTTTGGATGAGAAGCATAATTAGAATGAGAATAAAGAGTTTACTGGACTAGCTGAATGAAGAAGAGTTACTCTTAGATAGGCAGCAGACTCAGGGCATAAGTGGTCGAACTGGATAGCAAGGCCCAAAGGCAGCTGCAACACCTCAACACCTAGAGAAGCCAAGGGAGATAAGTGCCATGCAGGGATAATGGTGCAGGTTATATCAATAGAAGCTATCTATTCCATGGCTAATGCAGTAGAAGCATAAGGCGCACTATCAACGAGCTCAGAGCAGGTAATGTTTGAAGGGAATACCATTTTAATTTTAATACGAGGAATTGCAGTGTCTTGAAATCAGTGCTATCTATGGAGGAGAGAAGCGAGAGAGTGGGTTGAGTTTAGGATTAGGAGAAAGTGAGCACTGCAGATGCTGGAGATCACAGTCAAAAGGTGTGGCACTGGAAAAGCACAGCAGGTCAGGCGGCAACCGAGGAGCAGGATAGTCAACGTTTTGGGCATAAACTCTTCACCCTTCCTAATCAAGGGCTCATGCCCGAAACATCGACTCTCCTGCTCCTCGGGCACTGCCTGACCTCCTGTGCTTTTCCAGCACCACACTTTGTGACTATATTTAGGATTACTGCAGTAAAGAGTCAGCAACAACAACTTGCACCCATATAGTGTCTTAAACTTAGTAAATGGGCAAAGCTCTTTCTGGGACGTAGAAGGAACAAGAGAAATGCAGTCTAAGAATCTTTGGTGAATTTCTGCGGTGCATCTTGTTGATGGTACACACTGTTGCAGCTGAGCGTCAGTGGAGGAGGGAGTAAACGCTTGTGACCTTACCCACAATCTCCATATCCCATATAAAAATAAAATTATTAAATTATTGCTCTGTTGATGGGTGGCTGTAATCCCAGAATAACCTGACTGACTCTTAACTACTCTCTGGAATGTCTTAACAAACCACTCACTCAGTTATGTCAAACTGAAGACAAAAGGATCTCAATATACATATCAGCTTTCCCACTGTCAGAGTGAAACCTTTAAAAATACACCTTTGAACTTGAGAACATTAATTACACTGAATGTCCCATCCCCAAGCAGTCTTCCACATATTCACCTGACCACCCACTGTTAATCTAAAGTGCTTGCTCACTTTCCTTTGAGTATTGCAGCTTTAAGGAACAATGATGAGAATGTTTCGAATCCAGGGAAGTTTATTTTCTTTCTTCCTTTGAACAAACTGAAAATATTTTTTCAGTTTTCTAATTTTGAATGTGAATGGAGAACGCTCTGGTGGACTGTGATGTTAGGAGGGAGAGAGTAACATAGCCCATGAATGAGTGCTATTTAACACAACAAATGGTAATATTCAGTGCTCAATGAAAAATGTGATTGACACAGATACTGTCAAATTGAGCTGCTTTTCTAAGGTTTGACCTGTTTGCTCCTGTCTCATTCAATCATATCAATCTTTAGAGTAACACCAATTGAAAGCAATGAGAGCATGGGAAAGCATCTAAAGCATGCAACACCCCCCTCCGCCCAGATGTCTTTTACCATCTCAGGATGTTCCCAGTGCACTTGCTGGACCAGAAAGCACTTTCAAAGCCCAGTCAGTTCGGTGATGCATGGCATAAACCACCTCTATCAATGCACCTCTTTCCCTGAGAGATTTACAAGATTGAGTCGGAAATGATGAGGTCCCACATGGGAGACTGGTTGAGAAAGTTAAAGCACATGGAATTCAGGGAAGTTTGGCGAGATGGATCAGCAACTGGCTTAGTAATAGGACATAAAAGATAGTGGGAGAAGGCTGTTTGAGTGACTGGAGGTCGGTGCCCAGCACTGTACCACAAGGATCAATACTGGGACCCTTATTGTTGGTTATGTACATACATGATATGGATGAAAATGTAGGGGAATGTTAAGCAAGTTTGCAGATGACACCAATATTGGTAGAGTGGTTAATCATGAAGAAAATGGTAGTAGGTTACAGGAAGATATAAATGGGCTGGTCAGATGGGCAGACCAATGGCAGATGGCATTTAATCCTGATAAGTGCGAGGTGATTTACTTTGGAAGAAGAAACATGATGAAGGAGTATTTAACAAATGGCAGGTCATGGGACAGCTCAGAGGAGCAGAGGGATCTGGGGGTAATTATTCACAGATACCTGAAATCGGCTGAGCACGTGAATAGAGAATTAAGAAGCGTATGGGACACTTGCTCTCATCAGTCATGGCATAAGAGTGTAAGAGCAAGGAGGTAATGTTGGGGTTGTACAGAGTGTTGGTCAGGCCACAGGTGGAGTACTGTGTGCAGTTCTAGTCACCTCATGAAGGGAAGTAGGTGATAGCAGTTGCAAGGGTACAGAGGAGGTTCACCATGATGTTATCTGGGATGCAGGAATTGATCTAAAAGGAGAGACTAGACAGGCTTGGATTGGTTTATTTAAAGACTGAGGGAGGGACATGATTGAGGTGCATAAGATAATGAGGGGTATGGGCAGGTCAGTGAATAGGGAGCAGTTGTTTTTCCTTGTTGAGCATAGTTCTTGAGGGGGCACAGTTTCAGAGTAAGGGGCAGGAGATTCATTTGGGAAAAAAACTTTTTCACTCAGAGGGTGGTGGGAATCTGGAATGCATTGCCTGGGAAGGTAGTAGAAGGAAAAACACATGGGCAGGGATGTGAAACACAGAAACATAGAAAATAGGAACAGGAGTAGGCCATCCAGCCCTTCCAGCCTGCTCCACCATTCAATAGGATCATGGCTGATCATCCAACTCAGTCCCCTGTTCCTGCCTTCTTCCCATATCCCTTAATACCTTTAGCCCTAAGAATTATGTCTAACTCCTTCATAACAACAAGCAATAATTTAGCCATTTCCATTTTATGTGATAGAGAATTCCACAGGCTCACCATTCTTTGACCATTAAACCATAAGACCAGAAAAAAAAGGAAGAATTGACCATTTGGCCCCTTCACCATCCAATAGGATCATGGCTGATCCAACGTTTCTCACATCTACTTTCCTGCTCTTTCGTAATAATTCTTGATTTCCTCTATTTGAAGACATTTCTCCTCATCCTTAAACAATGACCCTAGTTCTCGACTCCCCAGTCTGACTGATCTACCTGCCATCAATGAACCTGTAACATTTAACATGCAGGACTGACCTGACCTAATTCTTAGACTGTGAAGACACCGATCTCCGGACTTTGGTAGGACTTAGGACCTGACTGCTTTTCACCAACTCCAGGATGAGAATTTGAAGAACCCCTTGATTGATTGTGGGATAACCCCCCACCATGACCATAGTCACCTTTCACCCTGTTAAGGACTGTTCACCTCTGACTACCTCACATGGCCTTTTGTTTGAAGCACATGCAGTTTATTTGCTGCATGAATTGCTACACATACTGCAGTTATGGTATTGGCATAGCACCTTGCTGTACAATAACTTTCTCTCTCTTTCTCTGCCTCTCTCTCTTTCTGTCTCTCTCAAACAGCTCAGCTTCACTTTACTTGCAGTTCACTTCATTATTAGCAGACCTTCAGCTAATATGTGTTTTCAACTCTTTTGGCTAACACACAAAAGTTCAGCTAAACTCTCTTTAAGTAAACTGCTCTGTCTTCTGAGCCCAGAACAAATAAAATCAAATGCAATCTTAAATAAAATACAAAAACACTAAACTGAACAGAATTACAACTATTATCTATTCCTCCTTTAATTAACTTTTTGACCTCTTATTGCTTATCTCTCAGGCAACTCTGTTACATAATTATTTACTGGAAACCAGTTTCTGTTTTTTAGTGAGAAATCGGATTGAAGAGAAAAGTGATTCTTAATGGATCTATCACCCTAGAAAAAATATATAGTGCATTCTTCCCGAAACCACAAGGGCCGTCACTTGGGTAAACGATGTGGTTTAAAGCTATGGATATAAAGCTATTCTTACCATTGGGGACCAGTAAAATGTCTCCCTGCTACCATTGCCACTCACTACATTGTCAACAGGACTTGTTGCTGAATTCCAATATTGGAGACTGAGGTTTGTTTAGATTTTCACTTTGAGTTGAGTGATTGGTGGGTTTGAACAATGGGAAGAAGCTGAGTAGGCTGGGGCTATTTTCCCTGAGCGTTTGAGGCTGAGGGGTGACCTTATAGAGGGGCATGGATAGGGTAAATAGAAAGGTCTGTTCCCAGGATAGGAGAGTCCAGAACTAGAGGATATAGGTTTAGGATGAGAGGGGAAGGATTTAAAAGGAAAGTAGAGGGACATCTTTTTCACGCAAAGGGTGGTGCATGTATTGAATGAGCTGCTAGAGGACATGATGGGGGCTAGTACAATTACAGCATTTAAAAGGCATCTGGGTGGGTATATGAATAGGAAGGGTTTAGTGGGATATGGGTCAAGTGCTGGCAAATGGGACTAGATTAATTTCAGATATTTGGTCAGTTTGGACAGGTTGGACTGAAGGATCTGTTTCTGTGCTGTACATTTTCATGACTATGGAGTATACAATAAACATCAATATGATGAAGGAAAATTGAATTTTGGCATTTATTGCTAAAGGAACAGAATATAAAAGTCGGGAAGTGTAGCTGAAACTGTGCAAGGCATTGGTGAGATGGCACGTGGAGTATTACATACAATTTTGGTCCTCCTACATGAGGAGGGATGTAGTTGTACTGGAGGCAAGAGGTTCACTCGTCTAACTCCAGAGATGAGGGGATTGTCTTATGAAGAGAGATTGAGCAGTTTAGGCCTACAGTCTTCAGAGTTTAGTCAGATCAGAGGAGATCTAATCGAGGTATATAAAATACAAAAGAGGATTGACAGGATAGATGTAGAGTGTTTTATCTTGTGGGGAAATTGAGAATGAGAGGTCATAGCTTTAGAATAAGGTGTAGAGATTTAAAACAGAGAGGGGAAGGAATTAAGGGTCGTGAATCTGTGGAATTCTTGACCGTAGATTGTGGTGAATGCTAGAACATTGAGTAAATTTAAGGAGGAGATAATCAGATTTTTAATTAGGGTTGAAGGGTTATGGCGAGCAGGCAGGAACACGGAGTTGAGATCAAGAGATCAGCCACGATTGTATTGAATGGCGGAGCAGGCTCAAGGGACTGGGTGGTCTATTCCTGCTCCTAGTTCTTATGTTCTCATTTACCAATGTAATATCCACATGAAGCAAGAATTAAACAGTCAACACGTCATTCAAAGAATTTTTCACAGTGGCAGCATTTTCAGTGAATAAAGAGAAGACAGCACGTGCATCCCTTTGGGCACAGAGCACCTTTTGCAGTTTCCATGATTCCTGTCAGATATTATTGGAAGGCAGTTGCTTTTTGTATATTTCCATAATTGAAATTTACAGTCATGAGGTGATTCAAAATTCGCAATCTATAATGAGATACTTAATGACGCCCTGTTAAAAGATTGTTATAGGCAATAGTGAGGACTGCAGATGCTGGAAATCAGAGTCTGGATTAGAGAGGTGCTGGAAAAGCACAGCAGGCCAGGAAACATCTGAGGAGCAGGAAAATCGACATTTTGGACACGGTGGAGAGATAAACAGAAGGGGGTGGGGCTGGGGAGAAGGTAGCAAAGAGTACAATAGGTGGATGGAGGTGGGGATGAAGGTGATAGATCAGAGAGGAGGGTGGAGTGGATAAGTGGGAAGAAGGTAGGACAGGTCATGAGGACAGTGCTGAGCTGGAAGGTTGGAACTGAAATAAGGTGGGGGGAGGGGAAATGAGGAAACTGGCGAAGTCCACATTGATGCCCTGGGGTTGAAGTGTTCCGAAGTGGAAGATGAGGCGTTCTTCCTCCAGGCATCGGGTGGTGAGGGAGCGGCGGTGGAGGAGGCCCAGAACCTGCATGTCCTCGGCAGAGTGGGAGGGGGAGTTGAAATGTTGGGCCACAGGGTGGTGGAGTTGATTGGTGCGGGTGTCCCGGAGATGTTCCCTAAAGTGCTCTGCTAGGACGCATCTCCCCAATGTAGAGGAGATTGCATCGGGAGCAATGGATACAATAAATGACATTGGTGGATGTGCAGGTGAAACTTTGATGGATGTGGAAGGCTCCTTTGGGGCCTTGGATGAAGGTGAGGGAGGAGATGTGGGCGCAGGTTTTTCAATTCCTGGGGTGGCAGAGGAAGGTGCCAGGAAGGGAGGGTGGGCTGTTGGGGGGTGCGGACCTGACCAGGTAGTCATAGAGGATGGTGGGGAGAGAAATATATCCCTGGTGGTGTGGTCCATTTTGAAGTGGCAGAAATGTCATTGAATGATGCAGTTTATGTGAAGGTTAGTCAGGTGGAAGGTGAGGACCAGGGGGGCTCTGTCTTTGTTATGGTTGGAGGGGTGTGGTTTGGGGACGGAGGTGCGGGATGTGGATGAGATGCATTGGAGGGCATCTTTAACCACGTGGGAAGGGAAATTGCAATCTCTAGAGAAGGAGGCCATCTGGTGTGTTCTGTGGTAGAATTCGTCCTCCTAGGATCAGATACGGCAGAGGTAGAGGAATTGGGAATAAGGGATGA
Organism: Chiloscyllium punctatum; assembly: GCF_047496795.1. Lineage (NCBI taxonomy): Eukaryota > Metazoa > Chordata > Chondrichthyes > Orectolobiformes > Hemiscylliidae > Chiloscyllium > Chiloscyllium punctatum. The sequence continues at coordinate 12,319,937 of NC_092744.1, forward strand.
CATTTTTGCAGGAGGTAGGGTGGGAAGAGGTATAATCCAGGTAGCCGTGGGAGTCGGTGGGTTGTAAAAAATGTCAGTGTCAAGTTGGTCGTCATTGATGGAGATGGAGAAATCCAGGAAGGGGCGAGAGGTGTCAGAGATGGTCCAGGTGAATTTAAGGTCAGGTGGAATGTGTTGGTGAAGTTGATGAACTGCTCAACCTCCACGCGGGAGCATGAGGTGGCATCGATGCAGTAATCAATGTAGCGGAGGAAGAGGTGGGGAATGGTGCCGGCGTAATTACGGAAGATGGATTGTTCTATGTAGCCGACAAAGAGGCAGGCATCGCTGAGGCCCATACTGGTGCCCATGGCTACCCCTTTGGTCTGGAGGAAGTGGGAGGATTCAAAGGAGAAATTGTTTAAGGGTCAGGACCAGTTCAGCCAAACGAGTGAGAGTGTCGGTGGAAGGGTACTGTTGGGAACGCCGTGAGAGGAAGAAAAGGAGGGCTTGGTGGCGCTGGTCATGGCGGATGGAGGTGTGGAGGGATTGGACGTCCATGGTGAGGATGAGGCATTGGAGGCCGAGGAAACAGAAGTGTTGGAGGAGGTGGAGGGCGTGGATGGTATCTTGAACCTATGTGGGGAATTCCTGGACTAGGGATTGTTATGGCTGTACTCATGTATAATAATGGAAAGTTTGCAGGACATTACACAGAAGCTACACTTGCACATGTTACCTCGGGATTAGTACACAGGCTGTGTTACATAATTCTCTATAGTCACATCAGGAAATAATCCCAGTGCGGCAGACACTGCTATGGCTCATGCCATAGAACAGAGTCTCCAATACTATCCTCAGAGGGCTCATAAACAACTACATATGCTACATTTGCGTAAATGTAGAACTTTGAGTGATGTGGTTCTAGATTTTGAGACTAAATGACTGGAAATGATCTCCAGAAGCCAGTGATCATAAGACAAACGACTTTCTGTTTACTCACAATCCAACTGTTTAAGCAGTGTCCCATTAATCTTGTTATGGATGCCCTGGGGCCTGACCCATTCATAGCGTGAAACCTTTCATCTCTGAAAATGACTGTGGCACCACGTCAGCTCTAAGCTGTAACGGAACAAAGGCCTGGTGCCCAACAACTCAACTTAACATCCTTGTGCAAGATCAGTCAGTTCACAGAATCACAAATTGATGCAGTACAGACAGATTCTGGATTAGTGGTGCTGGAAGAGCACAGCAGTTCAGGCAGCATCCGAGGAGCAGTAAAATCAACACTTCGGGCAAAAGCCCTTCATCAGGAATAAAGGCAGAGAGCCTGAAGCGTGGAGAGATAAGCTAGAGGAGGGTGGGGGTGGGGAGAAAGTAGCATAGAGTACAATAGGTGAGTGAGGGAGGGGATGAAGGTGATAGGTCAGGGAGGAGGGTGGAGTGGATAGGTGGAAAAGGAGAGTACAGTACAGGCAGAGGCCATTCAACCTATAGTGCCTGCACTGTCTCTATATACTAGTGCTCCACTTCCTGTCTTTTTCCCATATCCCTGAGCACCATTTCTATCCAAAGAAAACATCTAATGCCCTCTTGAATGCTTCAATTGAACCTGTCTCCAACACATTCTCAGGCAGTGTATTCCGTAACTAAACTGCTCGTCATGCGAAAAAAGATTCTTTATTCTCATGTCCCCCTTTCTTTCCATATCACTTTAAATACATGCTTGCTTAAACCAAAACTCAAAATTAACTGTGTTGCATTGTTCAGCTCTGAAATGTGACATGTAACCAACCAGGACAGAAACATGATGCCAAGTTTCTCCTGCAAACAAGACGGAGGCACTTTTAGGAGTTTATCGCAGTAAAAAAACATACACCTCTTAAATAATTTGGACTGGATTTTCAAAGGATTACCTGTCTCACAAGGAGGATACTAAATTTCATTGCCAAGGGTAAAATATTCATTTCAGCTCAGATTGGTTTTAGTTTAAGTTGCATTGACTTTATGAAATTTTTCTAACGTCTGTGGGTTTTCTAACATCTGATGCCTGTAGCCATTTTAACTCAAAAGTTTTGCTCCCTGTTTCAAGTCCATGGCTGTTCCAGGCATTAAATCAGCAGAGGGGATTTAGAGATCAAAAGCCCACATTTTACATAGTTGTGACAATCTTCAATGTTCAGTATCTAGTCAATTCCACAAACCACATTACCAGGAGACCCTCTACAATATTAGTTACCATTGTGAAGTGACTGCAACAACAATATTTTGTCACCATTTTGTAAATGCTGCAATTTCCAGATTGTTGTTAGGGTCAATAAAGAGCCTCAAAGAGGCTTTTAATGGCCTCTGCAAAACAGACTACTGGTGAAGCTGTTCAGCAATTTACAGAGAAGCAGACATCAAAGTAAATCTCCTTTACTCTGCAGACTGCTGAGTTTTCAAAGCCAATAACTATCAGAAATATGTTAATGTGCCATTATAATCACGTGACTGCTCAGCATTTTTTTTTAAACATAGTTTCGGACTAGCTTTCATCAAGGTGAAACTGACAGATGCAGGAACAGCTACAACCTTTAAAAGACATTTGGACAGGTACCTGAATAGGAACGGTTTAGAGGGAAATGGGTCAAATGCAGGCAAGTTGGACTAGTTTAATTTGGGAAACTCAGTTGCCATGGACAGGTTGGATGGAAGGGTCTGTTTCCATGCTGTACAACTCTATGACTCTATGACTCTATGGTTAATGTTCCAGCCACTCCTTTGTTTTTCTGTTTAATATTCTGCATCTGGAATAAACTAAATGTGTTGAAAAAGATCTTGTGGTTGTATGAGAACGAACAACTGAGGCAGTAAATGATGAAAGCAGTTTGAAATGATGCAAAGAATTATTTATACTCTAAATATGGAACATAATGACTTTGCAGTTCTTTCAAATCCCTCTGATGGTAAGAATGAATTTTCTGTCTTTGCTTTACATTGTTCATTTACCAATACCACAATGTTTATCTGTTACAGTTCAAGAACTGCAGACTGTAACGTGCTGAGATTCAGAAAGTCATAGAGTTGTAGAGCATGGCAGCACACCCTTTGGAGAAAGCGAGGACTGCAGATGCTGGAGATCAGAGCTGAAAATGTGTTGTTGGAAAAGCACAGCAGGTCAGGCAGCATCCAAGGAGCAGGAGAATCAACGTTTCGGGCATGAGCCATTCAGTCCAAATTGCCAATGCCAACCAATTTTCCCAAACTAAACTGGTCCCATTTGCCTGTGTTTGGCCCATATCCCTCTAAACCTTGTCTATTTATGTACCTATCCAAATGTCTTTTAAATGTTGGAACTGTACCTGCATCCACCACTTCCTCTGACAGTTCATTCCACATACGACCCACCCTCTGTGTGAAAAAAATTGCACCTGAGGTCTCGTTTAAATCTTCCGCTCACTTTAAAATTATGCCCTCTAGTTTTGAACTCCCCAATCTTAGGGAAAAAATCCTTTGCTATTCACCTTATTTCTACCCCTCATGATTCTGTAAACCTCTACGGTCACCCTTTAACCTCCTACACACCAGTGAAAAACATTCCAGCCTAACCAGCCTGTCGTTATAAATCAAACCCTTCAGTCCTGATAAGATGCTTGTAAATCTGATTTAATAATATCTGGCGCACAGAAGGGCGACCAGAACTTTACGTAGTTCACTTGAATCTGATTCCAGCTCATCACAGTTTACTGAAAAAAAACCTTGCATTTCTTTTAGTGCATATCTAATTCTTAGGAAGTCTCAGCAAATTTTATAAACAATTAAGTACTTTTTCAATATATTTACTGCAACGTATCTCTATCTATTGACCATGTTGGAAATGCAAAGTACAGCACAGGCCAACTATCTACCATCATTATCAATGACTTGGAAGAAGGGACTGAGTTTACGCTTGCTAGATTTGCAGATAACACAAAGATGGTTGGGACAGATAGTTCTGAAGAGGGAAAAAGAATCTGCAAAGACATATAGATTGATTCATTAAATGGGCAAAAGTTTGGCAGATGGAGTCTAATAAGGGAAAATGTGAGCTTGTCCACCTTACACAACAAATAAAGAAGTGGAATATTATTTACAGAAAGTGAGACAGCAGTAATCAATGGTACTGAGAAATGTGGATGTGCTGATACATGAATCACAAAAAGCCAGTACGTAGGTACAATAAATGACTGCGAATATCTGGGCCGACATAACACCAGTAGTTAAAGTGCACTTGAAAATGTAACTTTTAAAAAAAGAAAAAAATCTGGGTCTTTTTCAATATATAATTTGAGTTACATCACACTTTAAACTTTTGCTATAAATTCTATGCCTTACAATCTGATTCTCCACAATCACCTGATGAAGGAGCAGCGCTCTGAAAGCTAGTGCTTCCAAATAAACCTGTTGGACTATAACCTGCTGTTGTGGGATTTTTGACTGAGAAGGCAAATGGAAAGCTGGGGGACGGAATATGAAAGTGGACAAAATGATGGTATGGCAACTCAGTAGTATCAGACTTGGAGGACTGTGCACATAAGGAAGGATATTTTTGTGTTGAAACTAGTTCAGAGGAAGTTCGTGGAACTGATTCCTGGCAGGTACAGATTGTCTTCTGAGGAAAGATTGAGCAATTAAGCCTACACTAATCAAAGTTTGGAAAAAATGAATATTGAGTTTACTGACACATCTAAGATTCTGACTATCTGAAAAGAATTGTGCATTAAACAAAAGAAGAAATCCGAAGTTGCATCTACACATGTTGGAGAAATATTCTGTCCACAAAGAATCATCATAGAATCATAGAATCCCTACAGCGTAGAAGCAGGCCATCAAGTCCACACCAACCCTCCAAGAGCAGCCCATCCTGACAGACATCCTGCCTTATCTCAGTAACCCTGCATTTCTCATGGTTAACTCACCTAGCCTGCACATCTCTAGATCAATTTAGCATGGCCAATCCACCAAACCTCCACATCTTTGGACTGTGGGAGGAAACTGGAGCAAACCCACACAAGACCTGGGGAGAATGTGCAGACTCCACACAGAAGGCATCTTTCTAGGCAGTACGCAGGCTTGCATTGATTACCTTATGGATACACAGTGCAAGGTTGTTACCTGTTTGATCTATTGCTCTGGTTCATCCTTGAGAATTGTCATAAGGTTGTCATAGAGTTGTACAGCACAGAAACAGACCCTTCGGTCCAACTCATCCTCACTGACCAGACATCCCAATCTGATCTAGTCCCATTTGCCAGCATTTGGCCCATATCCCTCTACACCCTTCCTATTCATATACCCATACAGATGCCTTTTAAACATTATAATTGTACCAGCCTCCACTACTTCCACTACAAATTCAATTCAATTCAATTCTCCACAAGGTAAGACCTTTTTTTAAAAAACACTAAAAAAAGCTTTTAAAAAAAAGAAGAATGAGAAAAGAAATTAAAAGAAATAAAGAGATAATCGAAGATTGGACCAGATGGATGAGCCCCAGGCTGAGGAGACTGGACCCTCCCTGATCCGGCACTGCCATCTCGTAACTCCCATCGAAAGTTCAATGTTTTTAAGAGAGTGCATTGATTGACCAGCCTTCCATTCACAGATGTCCATCAGTGTGAGCCCATCACGGCCAATGGTGGAATTTGAATTCAATAAAAATCTGAAGTTAAGAGTCTAATCATGACCATAAATCCATTGTCAGGAAAAGCTCATCTAATTCACTAATGTCCTTCAGGGAACAGAACTGCCATCCTTATATGGTCTGGCCTACACATGGCTCCTGACTCACAGAAACGTGGTTAACTTTTAACTGTCCTCTGGGCAATTAGGGATGGCAATAAATGCTGACCGACTTGGAAAGCTCAAACCCTGCCCTTGAATGAATAAATAGCAAGCTGCCTTCTTGAATTATGATGTGGAGGTGTCAGTGTTGGACTGGGTTGGACAAAGACCTCGCCACTTGATGAAGGAGCAGTGCTCTGAAAGTTTCTACTTCCAGATAAACCTGTTGGTCTGTAACCTGGTGTTGTGGTGATTTTTAACTTCTTGAATTACTGCAGCCATTGAGTGTCAGGGTATTCATCTTGTTGTCAAGAAAGGAATTTCAGAAACTTAATGCAGCAACAATGATCTTGTTCTAGGTCCAATTAGTGTGTGGGACAGGAGTTTGGATGCTGGCGATCCCAGAGTCTGCTGCCCTTATCCTTCTAGATAGAAGAGGGTACAGTTTTGGAGGGTGCTGTTGGAGGAGCCTTGGTGAGTTGTGTTAGTTGATGGTACACACTGCTGCCACTGTGGAAGAAACGAATGTTTAAGATTTCAATGGGGTGACAATCAAGTCGAATTTTGTCCTGGATGGTGTGAGGCCTGTTACGACACGGGGTAAACCCTCCTGCCAAATTTAAAACCAGCAACACAGAAAAGATTTACCCCATGCAGTAATCTGTAAATATTCATATGGCCAAGAATTACTTGAAGTAAAGATTAACAACTTTATTTCTTAAAGTATAACAGAAAATAATTAACTAAGTACTACTTACAATTTCTTTCTCTATCTTTTACCTTCCCTTCTATAACACTAGTCTGATAAAATTCCCAATTAAGATTTACAAAAAACACATTTCTTAGCTCAAAACCAGGCAGCTTTTGTTCTGTGTGTCTTCTTGCATCTTCTTTTCTTCTTTTTAGGAATTTCTGCATCACAGGTTATTGATCAAAAAGGTACCTTTTTAAGACAGCTATTTTCAGACAGTCTGTTTACATGCTGGGCTTGTCAGTTCTCCTCTCAACTGTTCAATTTCCCCCCGGTCTTATACATCCATCGGATTGTGTCATTGGTTTTTAAGTCAAGATTAAAGTGGTGCTGGAAAAGCACAGCAGGTCAGGCAGCATCCGAGGAGCAAGAGAATCAACGTTTCAGGCAAAAGCCCTTCATCACAATTCTTACCTTGTAGAGAGACGGCGATGACATCATTGGAGATGCTATGGGCGAAAGCGAAGGGGGCTGGAGGCACGGAGCGGAGCGGGAACAGCTATTGGACTGGGGCCTACTGCGGTCAGTGGCTTGTGAGCCTGGTTAGACAGTATGTGGAAGCCCTCTATGTTGATCTACCTCAGGCCCTTCATAGAAGAACTGGAATGTTTATCTTTTTAACTTTATTTCTCGTTTTTCTAACGTGCACTAATACCATGAATGACTGGATTGTAATGTAACTTTTTTTCTTTATCTCACTACTTTTGTAACTAAGATTTGTACCGAGGTACGTTTGTATGTAACATGGCATTGTGGGTAGTGACATAGTACACTCTTCACTGTACTCCTGTGCTTTTGTACTTGACTACATGTGACAATAAACCAGGGACAGTGAGGACTGCAGACGCTGGAAGTCAGAGTTGATAAAATGTGGTGCTGGAAAAGCACAGCTGGTCAGACAGCATTCCTGATGAAGGGATTTTGCCCGAAATGTCGATTTTCCTGCTCCTTGGATGCTGCCTGACTTGCTGTGCTTTTCCAGCACCACTCTAATCTTGACTATAATCTCCAACATCTGCAGAACTCACTTTTTCCTCATTGGTTTTTAAGATTGTCAATTTACTAAATTCAAACTGGATTGGAGTTTGACATTTTTCGGGATATAATTTAAACTGATTGGTCAAATTCGAATTTGTTTTTGTCTTCAGGCAACGAGCTAATCGAGTTGTTTGGCCAAGTGTTACATTGTTACCTTACTGAGAACACTTGGTGCTGTGTCCAGTAGTTCTGCTGCTTTTAACTCTCTTAAAGGTACACACACATCTTCAGAACAGGCTTCTTGAGTGTTGTCAGAATTGCACTCATTCAAGTCATGCTATATTGCCCATAGTGTTCAGGGATGTGTAGGTTAAGTGCATTAGCCATGGGATATGTAGGGTTACAGGGATGGAGTTGTAATTGTATCAGCCTTTACCACTTCCACTGTCAGTTCATTCCATGCACACATCCCCCTCTGAGTGAAAAAGTTGCCCCTTAGGTCCCTTATAAATCTTTCCCCTCTCACTTTAAACCTATGCCCTCTAGTTCTAGACTCCCCCACTCCGGGGAAAAGGCCTTGTCTATTTGTACTATCCATGCCCCTCATGATTTTATAAGGTCACCCCTCAGCCTCCGATGCTCCAGGGAAAACAGCCCCAGCCTATTCAGCCTCTCCCTATAGCTCAAACCCTCCAACCCTGGAAACATCCTTGTAAATCTTTCCTGATCCCAACTGAAAAAAAAGAGAAAGAAGAGGGGCGCCGAGTAACAAGCAGCAATTGAAAGGCTGATTAAATCTGAGAATTGGACTGCAGGATTTACAATGTGATTCTAATTCATTTAATCCAATGCACTTTTCTCAATCCTGCGATTTAAATGCCATGTGTGGAAACTGGTTTCCTTCAGTGCTTGTTGCCCAAGGGCAGAGAACAGACAGCACTTGTGTGCAATCTGAGGATGTGACTTCAGAAGCAAAAATGTGAAAAGTGCTGCTTTTCTTTCTCCCAGTTTCTCACCTAGAGGTGCAAATTGAAATGGGGTGCAGGAACAGATAGGCCTTGGGTGTACCAGTCCCTGGAGGATGTAAGTTGAGATTGATAAACGATACGGTCGCCATAATCTTACCAGACCATAGCACTGCTCTCTCATTAGAGAGAGACAACTGGTGGCAGTTTAACCTGAGGGTCACCATGCCTCAGGTGAGGGGAGAGATTGAGACAGTAGGAGGATGCTTTAAAAAGAAGCCCAGATGTGGAGGTGCCAGTGTAATTGCTTATTCATTCAGAGGATGAGGGTGTCATTGTCCAGGCCAGTTTTTAATGGCCATCCCACATTGCCCAGAGGATAGTTAAGAGTCAACCATTTCGCTGTCTGTCTGGAGTCACATGGGTAAGGGTGGTAGTTTCCTTCCATAAAGGGCATTAGCGAACGAGATGGGTTTTTCCAACAATCGACAATTGTTTCTCATGATCACCATTAGATTCCTAATTTCAGATATCTCCTATTGAATTCAAATTCAACCATTTGCCATGGCAGGATTTGAACCCAGGATCGCCATGACATTACGAGAGTCTCTGGATAAATAGTCTAACGTTAATGCCGCTAGGCCGCCGCCTCCCGAAGGGGAAGCCGGTGTTGGACTGGGGTGGACAAAGTCAGAACTCACACGCTACCAGGTTATAGTCCAACAAGTTTTTTTGAAATCACAAGCTTTCAGAGCGCAGCTCCTTCTTCAGGTGAAGTGAAATCACCTGACGAAGGGGCAATGCTCGGTAAGTTGGACTACAACCTGGTAGCATTTGAGTTCTGACTTTAAAAAGAAACAGGAAAAATCCTGGGCTTTACATACAGGGCAAAAGCAAGGATGGTCCATGATAAACTTTCCGAAAGCACTATTCCTTGGTTAGAATATTGGAGAGCATCTTCATGAATCTTGCTGGTTGGAGAGCTGCCTGGAAGGCACTGAGAATGGATAGGATAATGATCTAACAGTGACACCAGCAGTAATGTGCATAAGGGTAGAACAGTATGTTCCAGTGACAGATCCACTTGCAGTAAACAATATTATGTAAAACAGTGTAAACAGAGTTCGCAGAAACCTACCAGAGTCAGTCAGCAGTCACCCCTCGGTAAACACAGACCAGTATAGGTTATGTATTACAAGGAGAGCCATTTCTACAATGTCTAGGGCAGAACCTCCAAGCCACAAGTGTCATGTTAACAAAAACCATTGTCTCCAAGGATTGCGGAAAGATTTGTAGCTCAGGTAGAGTTTGCAATGGTTGTGGATATGTTCGCCGAGCTGGGGAGTTGATTTGCAGATGTTTTGTCCTTCAGTGAACAAGCCATTTCCTTTTTATAGGAAGGTCCATCCAACTACAAGGCAAGTTATGGTGAACTGATCAGAGGGACTTTTCCTGGAGGCCGGGTGCTCGGGAATGGGAAGGTTTTCCTACTGAGAGCTGCTTCTGATCAGAGGATGGCAGCTCATGGGCTGAATCTTATGGGGTTTTCTTTTGGCTAAGTGTGAGTTGGAGGGATTTCTGCTGTAAGTTCCAGAGAGCCTTTTTGTTCTAGCTTACTAAAATCATCTCAACTACCTGCCCGGTCGCTATAACATCCAATTCTGAGCCCATCTTATCATGCACCATTGCTGGAGTTACATGTCGCTCAGCAGATATTCGCCAAAAGAAGGGGCATGAAACATTAGCCTCGTCCCCCTGTACGAGGGGAGAATGTTGGTTCTGGCAGAGGAAGACTTGCAGGAACACTGAGCCAGGCCATGTCCTGCCAACCGTGTCATTACCACTCTTCATTCCACTGGTAAATCTCACAGTGGACCTTGCTGTCAATTTCCACCATTACATACCAGCTCCAAACCACTGGCCATGACAACTTCTCTCTCTTTTGTCTTGTAGCTCCCTCTGCCATCTCCAATACTTCCACAGAGACATGGCCAGAACCCTCCTCCTCCTCTGCTGAAGGGGAGAGAACTGAGGCTCCTGAAGGGTATCAGTAAGGCTGCCTCCTTCAGCCACGCTTCCCCAACACTCGTCCCACCACCAACTCAAATACTGACACCCAATGGAATCATTACACAGGAACATAGGAACAGGAGTAGGCCATTCAGCCCTTCAAGCTTGTTCCACCATTCAATGACATCATGGCCGATCTCTCATGTAAGTCCACGTGCCTGTCCTTTGGCCCACATCCCTTTATATCTTTGCTTAACAAAATAAATCTTAGATTTAAAATGAATCACTGATCCAGTATCCACAGCCATTTGTGGAAGAGAGTTCCAAACCTCTCCCACCCTTTGTGTTAGAAGTGCTTCCTAATAGCTCTCCTCAATGGTCTGGCCCTAATTCTCAGACTGTACTCCCTGGTTCTAGAACCCCCATCCAGTGGAAATAGTTTATCTTTACCTAGCCTGTCTTTTCCTGTAAATATATTGAAGCCTTCGATCAGATCACCCCCTAACCTTCGAAATTCTAAGGAAAATAGGCCTACTTTGCATAATACTGGATTAGTGGTGCTGGAAGAGCACAGCAGTTCAGGCAGCATCCAATGAGCAGCGAAATCGACGTTTCGGGCAATTTTCAGCATCTGCAGTCATTGTTTTTACCTACTTTGCATAATATGTCCTTGTAACCCCTGAAGTCTAGTTATCTTCCATGTAACTTGTATTGAACCCCTTCCAAATCCAACACATCCTTCCTAAGGTGTGGGACCCAGAACTGTTCACACTATTCTAAGTCAAAAAGTGTGGCGCTGGAAAAGCGCAGCAGGTCAGGCAACATCCGAGGAGCAGGAGAGTCGACGTTTCGAACATGAGCTCTTCATCAGCAATGATGATTATAAGGTCTTCGAGAATTTAATGCAGAGGGTAGTGCGTGTCAGAGGCAATGTTCTAGGCCGGTACAATTACAACATTTAAAAGGCATCCGGATGGGTTTATAAATAGGAAGAGTTGAGAGGGATATGTGTCAAATGCTGGTAAATGGGACGACGTCAGATTGGGATATCTGTTGGGCATGGATGAGTTGGACAGAAGGGTCTGTTTCCATGCTGTACAACTCTACTACTCTATATAGCCTTCTGTCATGATATTCAACATGCAAAACAACCCATCCAACATCATCTCTTCGTATGGAGCATTGCACTTTGCTGAATTAAGTAACCAATAGCTTGATCAAAGAGAGAGCTTCTAAAGACCATGATAAAGAGAGACAGAGAGGTTTAGGACTTAAATTCCACAGCTTGGTGTCTCAGCTGTTGAAAGTCTATCAGAAGTAGGGATTGTGTGCACAAATCAGATTGGAGAACAGAAGCTGTAATAGGCTGGAGAACATAACAATGAAAGGGAGAGATTTGGAAGGGAGAACTAGATTCTTAAAATTGATCCTTTGCCAGTTGGCAATCCCTGTAGCTGAAGAGACACGTACATGAGTACGACATGCTGAGAGTTAGGGTCTTGGATGAGTCCAGTGACCATGATATCTATGTCAAAAATTTGCCTTGCACTTCTTGCCTAACATTGAATCGATGAAGAGGACATAAGATAAAAGTGAATCCAGTCAAACAGTTCCCAGTAAGAACAATATACATCCATCATTAGCTGATTGTGTAATCAAATGCTAACTAAGTAAACAATACTTTTTGTAAGGCAAAGTTAGCTCAGCTAAAGAGTTGAAGTAAGAGAAACCACACTGGGATTTTGAGTTGGCTGTTGCCAAACAACATTGAGAGATTGTGAAAGAGAATGGAGTTGACTCCAGTTAGTTGTATATAAACTTCTAAATGTGAAGTGGCTTCTCAACTCTGACCACATGAGCTGAACTGTCATGAATGTGTCCCAGCTGGTGAAACTAATCTTCTTTTTTCATTCAGGAAGCACTTCTCTGGAGAATATATAGTCAAGATCACACAGTGGATAGTGAAGTGCAATTGGATAAGATACTGATTTAAAAGGAGAGTGAACGGTGGGAAAGTTGCTGTTCTGACTGTACCCAGATAGGACACGGAAATTACAAAAGTGTGCGAAAACTGAAATGTTCCATGATTAAGTCAAGCCATTTTGACAAATAAAAACAATTTTATAAATAACTCAACCTTCCTAACAAAGTCCACACAGATTTTGCCAGTGTTTTTGTTAACCGGAAAGCTCCTGTAAAAGAAATTGAAAGCAGTTTATCAAGTAACTTAGTGTTTACCCTTCAGTGTTTTATGCATTGACATCAAGAAAAGAATTTTTGTTTTTATTCAATCATTGGACATGGGATGCTGCTGGCTGGCTAGCATTCCTGATGAAGGACTTATGCCCAAAACGTCGATTCTTCTGCTCCTCGATGCTGCCTGACCTGCTGTGCTTTTCCAGCACCACTCTCTTGTCTCTGATCTCAGCATCTGCAGGCCTCACTTTCTCCTAGCATGCATTGCCCATCCCTGGTTGTCCTTCTCTGGACTTGTTTTTATATGCTGCTTTTCATGAGCTCAGGACTTCAGTGAAGTGTTACTATGTGTGAAACCAAGAGAAAATTCCAGAAACTTCTAACCCTTACCTTAACTTCTGGCCAGTTAACTCTGTAATATAGAGTAATAGACAATCCTGAAATCTACTAATTAGGTGGCATAACAGGGCACTGAGAAAACCTCAATATAATCTGACAGAGTCTACATGGTTTTGCGAAAAAGCCTTCGATCAGATCACCCCCTAACCTTCGAAATTCTAAGGAAAATAGGCCTACTTTGCATTTTATGTCCTTGTAACCCCTGAAGTCTAGTTATCTTCCGTGTAACTTGTATTGAACCCCTTCCAAATCCAACACATCCTTCCTAAGGTGTGGGACCCAGAACTGTTCACACTATTCTAAGTCAAAAAGTGTGGCGCTGGAAAAGCGCAGCAGGTCAGGCAACATCCGAGGAGCAGGAGAGTCGACGTTTCGAACATGAGCTCTTCATCAGCAATGATGATTATAATCATGGTTGTTTCATCAAAGTTCTTGAAAGGAATAACAAGCAACGTGGCTAAAGTTGAACCTGTGTATATGATAGATTTAGATTTCCAAAGACATTCGACAAAGTGCCAAATCAAAATTTATTACACAGAACAACAGCCCATGATGTGGAAAGTAACATATTGGCTAACTAACAGGAAACTGAAGTTAGATATAAATACCTAATTCATTTCTGAGTTGGCAAGCTGTAGCAGAGAAAACATAGAAACATAGAAACTTAGAAAATAGGAGCAGGAGTAGGCCATTCGGCCCTTCGAGCCTGCCCCACTATTCAATATGGCCATGGCTGACGGTGCAATCTCAGTATCCCATTCCCACTTTCTCTCCATATTCCTTGATCCTGTTAGCCGCAAGGGCCAAGTCCAGCACCCGCTTCAGCATATCTGGTCACAATAGTTTCCTATGGGACAGAATTCCGCAGGAACACAACTCTCTGAGTGAAGGAATCCTTCCTCATTTCCATCCTGAATGGTTTACCCTTTATTACTAAACTGTGACACTTAGTTCTGGACTTCCCCAACATTGGGAATATTCTTTCCACATCTAGCCTGTCCAGCCCCAGTCAGGATTTTATATGTTTCTATGAGACCCCCCTCTCAGTTTTCTAAGTTCCAGTGAGTACAAACCTACTTGATCCAGTCTTTCCTCATACATCAGTCCTGCCAATCTGTGAAGCAGTCTCGTGAACCTTCACTGGGCTCCCTCAATAGCAAGAATGTCCTTCCTCAGAGTAGGAAACCAAAACTCCACACAATACTCAAGGTACTGCCTCACCAATGACACTATATAACTGTAGCCAGACATCCTTACTCCAATACTCAAATCCTCTCGCTATGAAGGCCAGCATGCCATTAGGTTTCCTCATTACCTGCTATACCTGTATGGCCACCTTCAACAACTGTTTCACCACTGGTGGAACATCTGGTGTGACACAGGATCAGTGCTAAGGTCTCAACTATTTGCAAGCTACATCAAATAATTTTGATGAAGGAACCAAATGTGTGGTTGCTAATTTTACTAATGACACAAAAGTAGGTTGGAAAGTATGTAGTGGAGTGGACATAAGGAATCTACAAAGGATATAGCGAGGTTGGCAAAAAAATTAATCGATGGAGTATAATGTGAGAAAATCATTCACAGGAACGAGAAAAACATCTAACTATTCAAATTGAGAATAAACACAAAACTCTAAGAAGAAAATGAGATCTGAGTAAACTAATACATTGCAGTGGCCGAGTTGTATCTGTGATCTGGAAGCGAGTGATCCAGAACCTCAGGCTAATGGTGGACGTGGATTCAAACCCTACTGCGGCAGATGGTACACGTTAAATTTTAAAAACTATCTGGAGTTAAAAGCAAGTGTCAGGGTGACGATATCAATTGTCATAAAAACCAATATGGTTCATTAATGTCCTCCAGGCAAGGAAACCTGCCATCCTTACCGGATCTGGCCTCCATGTGACTCCAGACCTAAAGCAATGTGAAGAATGTGAGGACTGCAGGTGCTGGAGATCAGAGTCGAAAGCGTGGTGCTGGAAAGGTACAGCCGGTCGGGCAGCATCTGAGGAGCAGGAGAATCCATGTTTCGTGGGGCATATGTTCAAAACGTCGATTCTCCTGCTCCTTGGATACTGCCTGACCTGCTGCGCTTTTTCAGCACCACACTTTTCGACCCACAGCAATGTGGTTGACTCTTAGCTGCACTCTGAAATAGTGTGAGCATGTCTCTCAGCTCAAGGGGCAATTATTGGTGAGCAATAAATGCTGGCCTGGCCAGTGACACCCATATTCCATGAAAAACTTTTAAAAAATGAATCACAAAACATTGGCATGCAGGTACAACAAGTGATTATAGGAGGACGGCAAGTGGAATGCAAGGCGAACAAAATATAAAGATTATGTTTCACGTTTTGTGACAGTTGTATAAACGCTGTTGAGATCACATCTAAAGAGTACTGCGCACACATTGGACCACCTTATTTTAAGAATGTAGATAATTGCGATAGAAGCAGGGCAGAGAAAATTCACTTCACTAATTCTCAGGATGTGGTGATTTTGTTTATTTATACATGGGCCACACTGGCTGTCTAGCATTAAGTGCCCATCCTTAGTTGCCTGTAAACTGAATGGCTTGCTCGGCCATTTCAAAGGGTAGTTGAGAGTTAGCCACATTGCTATGGGTCTGGAGTCACGTGTAAGACAGAACAGGTGAGAATGGCAGTTTTCCTTCTCTGAAGGACATTAGTGAACCAGTTAGGTCTTTTCCAACAATCAACAATGGTCTCGTGGTCATCAGTAGATTTTGAATTCCAGGTTATTATCAAATTCAAATTCCATCTGCCACGAACAGGTTTCGAACCCAGGTCCCTGGAACATTATCTGAGTTTCTGAATTAACAGTCTAATGATAATACCATTGGACCAGCACCTCCCTGAAAAATTACTTTATGAGGAAGGTTTTGACAGGTTGGATCCCTATCCATTGGAGGTCAGAAGTGTGAGTGGTGATCTTATTGAAATATTGTTGGATCCTAAGTTACTAGACAGAGTGGATGCAAAAATAATAGGCTAAATCTTACCAGAAATTGGCTAGGTATCAATGTTAATGATTTCTATGGACAGTTTCTTTCCACAAGCTTGAGTGGACATTCATAGAATTGTAGAGTAGAGAAGAAGGCCCTTTGGCCCATCACATGTGCACTGGGAAAAATCTAAATCTTTATTAGTCCTACTTTCCTGCACTTGAGTTTGAGGGAAATCTGCTAGGGAGCTAGAAACATTTAAATGCTGCTGCCAATTTGAAATGTCACAATTTAAGATGATAATCATTTAAGAACATTTTCAATGCAGTAGCTTGATTTCCACATTGATTTAATGTTTTGACATCCACTGTTCCTTCAGTGTCCTCTTCCAGTATCTTCTTGGTATTGAACCAAGAGACCATATAATAACACTGGCAAATCCTTGAAATATTCAGAAATTTAAAGATAAGAAAATCTGTCATATGACATTCCTTTTGAAAAAAATACTTCTACTGTGAACCAAATAGACACACAGGCATTGAGAAAACATTTCAAACAAAAATGAAGTTATTTCCAGGTAGTAAAGTTATTAATCAAACAATATTAGCACAACCCCTCCCTTTTAAAACTTGCAAAGGAATCTCCACCGGGCTATTAATCTATTCTTAATGATGACGCTATGTGACAAATGCATCAACAGAACAAGTTGAACAGTTGCCCAGACATTAATTTTGTGCCAATGAAGGGCCTAACAGCTACGAATTGCAATGACCTAATATCCATGTTAATGGAGGTGGACATTCTAAAATGTTGGTTTTACCTTCCACCCACTTCTTCCACAAACTTGGGCCGGCATCAGGGCAAATCTGGATGGGTATATGAATATGAAGGGTTTAGAGGGATATGGGCCAAATGCTGGCAAATGGTACTAGAATAGGTTGGGATATCTGGTCGGCACGGACGAGTTGGACCGAAGGGTCTGTTTCCATGCTGTACATCTCTATGACTCTATGAATCTATGACTCTAACATGGTGGATCAGTGATTAGTACTGCTGCCTCACAGCGCCAGCAACCCAGGTTCAATCCCAGCCTCAGGTGATTGTCTTTGTGGCATTTGCATATTCTCCCTGTGTCTGCATGGGTTTCCTCTGGGTGCTCTGGTTTCCTCCCACAGTCTAAAGATGTGCAGGTTAGGTGAATTGGCCATGCTAAATTGTCCATAATGTGCAGGGTAGTGGATTAGCCATGGGAGATGCAGGGTTACGGGGTTAGGATAGGTTTAGCTGGGATGCTCCTCAAAGGATCGGTGAGGATCCAATGGGCCAAGTGGCCTGTTTCCACACCATAGGGATTCCATGAGATGATGCTAACTACAGCCTTTGTCTGATACTAGGGGACCAAAATACTGGGTAAATGAGCCAGACTTTAAGTGCTGGGATCTGATTTGTGGATCCAAAACTGAAAATGGAAATCTGGTCCAAGATTTATCTTTGGAACAGTACTCAAGCTTAAAATCTTTTTAATTGCTCACCTTATCAGGCAGCAGTGTGAGTGAAAGGATTATGAAACAAGCTACAAATCAACTATATTCCTGTCGTAAAAACCAAAAGCTCTATGGATACGGGAAGTTCATGAGTTGAAAATTAGCCCTCACATGTGTAACATGTTCCTCCAAAAGGCTACTAGAGAGAAGCCCTGATAATTGGATAACCTGTAAGAATTGGCTATCTTTAAATGCTATGTTAGCTTTCCACAACCTCACTAGTTAATGGTTCGTACAAAGAATACGGCCAGATTGGATGAATCGGATGTCGGCAAGGCTGTGACAATCTTAAAATTGAAAATTCCAGTCACAGCACCTCCAAAGTACGGTTCATGCTCACGAGAATAATATTCAATGAAAGCTGAATGATTTGCATGCCTCACACATGGACTTTGACATAAAATAGCTGGATTTATTTGCATGGAATTGTTGCTTTTGTGGGGGCTGGGGCAGAGGGAAGGAAAGGGAGCATTGAGATCTCACAATCATTACTCATCAATAATTACTGACTACAGAAGGAGTTATGTTTCTTTGTCAGGAAAGGTTTATCACAAAATCAATTTGTGGAGGAAAAGCTTACACACAGTGGGTATAATTGAGTATTCACTTCTAAATGTCTTTGTAATTCTAGCCTGACTTCCCCACTGTCTCACCGTCTCCCTTCCCCCTTTCCCCCACTCATCCAAGATGCTAGTTGTTGAAAGCTATCCAGGAAAAGCTGGAACAGTGTAATTTAGCAGTGTCGGGGCCGTAGGAAAATGCCACTTCTCATGTTTACCAAGCAATTGCAAACATCTGGGAACTGGAGTATCATCGTGGAAGTTTGTCGGAACATCTGGCCTAAAACCAATGCAGGAAATAGCATCCCAAAGGAAAAGAAATTGTGGTAGCCATACTATATTTCTGCAGCTGACCAATGGAAAATGAAAATGCAATAATCAGGCTCTTGTGATACTGTTCCAAGTGCAAAGTACCGGATGCTTTCATTTCACAATGTAGTCCATTTTTAACTGTTTTTCTGGATGTTACGCTCCTAATTTTCTCAGTTTTTTTTCTGTTTGCCAAGTGTTCTCTTCTGTTTCTGACAATGGCCCCTCAAACTGTAAGTATTCTGTCTTGGTCTACAATGGTACCAGAAGAATGAGTTATGTTAGTTCACACCGAGTTTCTGCCTTCACGGTTGGGAGGTCCCAGTGGGTGCACAGCTGTGACAGTGGAGATAAGTTCCAGGCACAGGTTGTAACTTATGACTTCACAGCTCGAATCCTAACGCATGCTTAGAGTTTCTGATCTTGCCTAAGATTGTGTCAAAAGGACAATAATGACGAGTCTGCAACTGACACAAGAAAGACAACGGATGCTTTAAAGAAATAACAACGTCAGAGGAAAACTGTTCAGTTATTCCTGGCGCAATCTTTTATGAATTTAAGAGAAGCCTGGAAAATTAAAAGAATACTCATTGTTTGTTATGTCCTGGTGTGCAGCTTTTGTAAATGCTTGCTTACAAATTGCAACTGAGCAATATAAGGCAACATGATGATGTTAAGTCAGTTTCTTCATTTAAGTACTTATTTAAAGGGGCCATGGTATTGGGACGGCAAACACAAGGGGACACAACTTTAAAGTGAGGGGAGAAAGGTATAAGACAGATGTCAGAGGTAGTTTCTTTACTCAGAGAATAGTAAGGGTATGGAGTGCTTTGCCTGCAACGGTAGTAGATTCGCCAAGTTTAAGTGCATTTAAGTCGTCATTGGACAGGCATATGGACGTACATGGAATAGTGTAGGTGGGATGGGCTTCAGACTAGTATGACAGGGTGGTGCAGCATCGAGGGCCAAAGGGCCTGTACTGCGCTGTAATGTTCTATGCTCTATGTTCTATGTTCTATGGTGGCTTAGTGATGTTATTGCTAGACTATTAATCCAGGGACACCCGGTAATGGTCTGGGCTCCTGCGTTCAAATCCTGCAGATGGTGAAATTTGGACTCAATTAAAAATCTGGAATTAAGAATCGAATGGTGACCATAAAGTGATATGTTAGGAAAGTAACGTTTGGTTCACTAGTTCCCTTCAGGGGAAGGGAAATGTCTGGTCTTGCCAGGTGGAGTTGAGAAACCAAATTAGGAAAAACACAGTACATTTCTGGAAGTTCTGTATAGGTCCACGAGCAGTAGTAAGAAAATAAGTCAGGAGTCATACAGTCATAGAGATGTACAGCACAGACCCTTCGGTCCAACTTGTCCATGCAACCAGATATCCCAACCCAATCTAGTCCCACCTGGGTAAAAGAAATGGCAGGTGGAATATAATGGGGGAAAAATGTGAGGTTATGTACTTTGGTAGGAAGAAATAGAGGTGTAGGGTATTTTCTAAATGGGGAAAACTTTCAGAAATCTGAATGATAAAGGAACTTGAGAGTCCCAGTACAGGATTCTCTTAAGATTAACATGCAGGCTCAGTTGGCAGTTAGGAAGGCAAATACAATATTAGTGTCTATTTCAAGAGTGCTAGAATACAAGAGCAGGGATGTATTGTTGAGGCTGTGTAAGTCTGTGGTCAGACCACGTTTAGAATATTGTGAGCAGTTTTTGGCCCAGTTTTAAAGGAAGGATGCGCTGGCATTAGAGGGGATCCAGAGGAGGTTTATAAGAGTGATTCTGGAGATGAAGGACTTATCATATGAGCAGCAATTGAGAATTCTGGGTCAGCATTCAATGGAGTTTGGGTGGATGAGGAGGGATCTCATTGAGACTTAAGGAATACTGGAGGGCCTGGAGAGACTGGACATGGACAAGATGTTTCTATTGGTAGGAGAGCCATAGTCATAGAGTCATAGAGATGTACAGCATGGGAACAAACCCTTCAGTTCAACTTGTCCATGCCAACCAGATATCCTAAACTAGTCTACTCCTATTAGTCAGCACTGGGCCCATATCCCTCTAAATCCTTCTTATTCATATGCCCATCCAACTGCCTTTTAAATGTTGAAATTGTATCAGCCTCCACCACTTCCACCGGTAGTGCATTCCATACATTCACCACCCTCTGCATTAAAAAGCTGCCTTTTAGGTCCATTTTAAATGTGCCCCCTCTCACCTTAAACCTATGCCTGGACTCCCCTATCCTGGGAAAAGACCTTGACTATTTACCTTATCCATGCCCCTCATGATTTTATAAACTTCGATAAGGTCACCCCTCAGCCTCCGACGCTCCAGGGAAAACAGCCCCAGCCTGTTCAGTCTCTCCTTATAGCTCAAATCCTCCAACCCTGGCAACATCCTTGTAAATCTTTTCTGAACCCTTTTAAGTTTCACAACATCCTTTCTATAGCAGGGAGACCAGAATTGCACACAATATTCCAAAAGTGGCCTGACCAATGTTCTATTCCTTTGCAACATGGTGTCCCAACCCCTATACTCGATGTTCTGACCAATAAAGGTAAGCCTACCAAATGCCTTCTTCACTACCCTGTTTACCTGCGAGACTAGGATCCGGGGTCACAGCGTGAGAGAGGAGGAATGGCCCTTTAGAGTTCAGTTGAGGAGGAATTTCTTCAGTCAGACAGTGGTGAATCTGAGGAATTCATTGTTGAAGAAGGCTGTGGAGGCCAGGTCCTTGCGAGTCTTTAAGACAGAGATAAATAGGTTCTTAATTAATAAGGGGATCAAGAATTATAGGGAGAAGGCAGAAGAATAGAGTTGAGAAATGATTGAATAACAGACTCAATGAGCTAACCCTGCCCACACATCTTATACTCGAGAGCATAGTGCTAGAAAAGCACAGCAGGTCAGGCAGCATCCGAGGAGCAGGAGAATCAACATTTCGGATATAAGTCCTTCATCAGAAAGCTTCTTGATGAAGGGCTTATGCCAGAAACATTGATTCTCCTGCTCCTCGGATGCTACTTGACCTGCTGTGCTTTTCCAGCACTACACTCTTGACTCTGAGCTCCAGCATCTGCAATCCTCACTTTCTCCTGCAGTTTTTGGACAAACACATGTACATAGGATGATAGGAGCAGGAGGATACCTTTCAGCCCTTCGAGCCTGCTCTACCAATCAATAAGATGATGGCTGATCTGTGGCTGAACCCCATTAACCTTCCAAGTGTCCATACCTCTAATACACTTACTCAGTAAAAATGTGTGTATCTTAGATTTAAATTTAACAAATGAATTTACATTGACCATATTTACGGAAGATAGTTCCAAACCTGTACAACACTTTGTGTGAAAGCGTTTTCACCATACCCCCTGAATGACCTGGCCTTAATTGTGAGACTATGCCCCGGTTGTAGAATCTTCAACCAGTGGAAATCGTTTATCTTTATCTCCCCTTATGGCCTAATTGTGATTCCAACCCACAGCAATATGGCTGACCCTTAAGTATCCTATGGGCAAAATGTGCTGGACCAACCAGTAATGCCCATATGTCTTGGATTAATAAAAGAAAGTAGCAAGGCTTGAGCAGCTGATTCTCATGTTTGACAAATTGATATTTGTCACTTAGGAGCAAAGACATGTGTCTGTTCATTGTTGGCTGAATTATCTTTCTTTCTTTTAATTCATTCACGGGATGAGAGCGTCCTGCTGAGGCAAGCACTTATTGCCCCTTCCTAATCGCCCAGAAGGAATCTAAGAGTCAACTACATTGCTGTGGGTCTGGAGGCACATGTAGGCCAGACTAGGTAAGGATGGTGGTTTCCTTCCCTAAAGGATATTAGGGAAACAGATGGGTTTTTCCAACCATTGCCAATGGTTTCATGATCATCATTAGACTTTTAATTCCACATTATTATTGAATTTAAATTCCATTATCTGCTATGGCAAGATTTGAACCCAGGTCCCCAAAATATTACCTGGGTCTCTAGCCCAGTGATCATACCACTGATAATACCACTTCATTACAATCACCAGGACCTTGCCATCATCTTATTAGGCTCCAAGATCAAGCAAAGGGCAGTTTCTGAACAGAATCAAAGCCAGTTGCATTAGACCATACATTCAAAGTCAGAATTGAAAGAATTTGTGTTTCGGTCATGCCTTTCACAATCTCAGAATGATCTGAACACTTTACAACGTGGGAGACAATTCGTGAACAGCAAAGATTCCACAAACAACAATGAGATAGTGATGAGGTAATTTACCTTTCATGTTGATGAGGCACAAATACTTGTTAGGCCACTGGGGAAAACTCCTTTATTTTTTGTCAAAATAGTGCCTTCTTATTTTTTACAATCACCCTCTGATTTCCCAACCCAAGGATGGCATTTCCAACAGTGCAACATTTCCCCAACACTATATTAGGGCATCTGTTATCCACTGAACCACAATCGCTATTTATCTATTGGAATGGGAACCCAATGCAAAATTCCACCCATATTTACAACCCGGACAAGCACCGAGATCTCAATATCAATTCATTGGCTCTGTATTTACATGTAGACATGATGTAAGAGACAGTGGAATTGAACAGAAAGAGATGAGAGCTAGGTCATCTTTAATGATCATTTGAGTTGAAAAACCATTAATCGAGAACAACCTATTAGATTTAAATTGAGGACCTGCTATTATCCAGTGATCCAATACAGTGCAAGAGGTGGCAGGACAGCTAAAGCAATAACAAAGTCATGAAGATGTAGAGATTTTCCTCTTGGTATTGTGATTTTACCTCCAACAGGGTAGTTTACCTGCTGAAGCATTGTTTATGTGTGACAATGTTGTCACTTTAACAAGATTATTTTGTCTTTTTTTTTCATGAGAGGTCATAAAGACAGAGGTACCAATCTGTCTGGGCAGAAGCCTATTTTGACAATGCCAGGAGAATGGTCAGTTCTCCAGTTCAGGTTTTTTCTAGGTTCTTTTAGTTGTAACAGTGATAAGCTGCTGCAGTGCAGAGAAAGGTTTCAAGCTTCAGCAGATGGTTCCTCACTGGTTTCTCTCTCTCTGACATTTCTCCTGCCTGTAAGAAACTGAGTTTGAATTTACCTTTTGCCAAGGAGTGTATTTATGGAATGTTGCAGGAGTTAGTTAAGTTGTTATATTGAGTCAGTTGAGTTTTCAAATGGTTGTTATTCTAGATTTTGTTTTCTTTTATTCGTGCTTCAACTGTAGTGTTTAAATAAACTCTGTTTTGCTTAAAGCTGAGTGGTTTGACCAGCTGGACCACACCTGCTTCCTCTCAGTGCCAGGAATCTGGGTTCAATTCCAGCCGTGGGCAACCATCAGTTTGGAGTTTGCACATGTGTCTGTGTGGATTTTGTCCCCCAATCTAAAGATGTGCAGCCTAGGTGGATTGGCCATGCTAAATTGCCCATAAGCATCCAAGTATATGCAGGCGAGATGGATTAGTCATGGTAAATGAAAAGTAACAGGGACGGGATGTGTCTGAGTGGGATGTTTTTCAGAGGGCCATTGTTAATCCAAATAGCCTGCTTCCATGCTTAGGGAACTTATATGGTAGTTACTTGTACAAGAGAGCAGTTGTACAACCAGATCAGGATGGCCCCATTGTTTTGTTTTATTTCATCTATGCCCTAAAAGAATTGTTAACTTATTGAGTTCTGAAGTCATGCCATCATTATTATTATTTAATATACCAAAAGAAAATTATTATAGCAGCTATTTCATTTTATAACTCAACATTTTGTAGAGAGTACTTGCGGTAGGATTTCCATAATTTGTAAGTTTGGAGGAAACAGTGGAAATAACCAGTTGCTTCATTTCCATTGAATCTTCCCAGTTCCCGGCCAAAACTGGAGCCAGAAACTAGTGACTTCCAAAAGAAATGATTGACAAATTGAAGCCAGCATTACAACATCCGGCTAAGGCGTGTCAATGAGTCTCATTGATGTTGTAATTAGAAAACATTTTCCCTTTTGTACCCTCAATCAACTGCAAACACATCCAAGTCAAGAGTGTGGTGCTGGAAAAGCACAGCAGGTCAGGCAGCATCCGAGGGGCAGGAAAATCGACATTTTAGGCATAAGCCTTTCATCAGGCTTATGCCCAAAATGTCAATTTTCCTGCTTCTCGGATGCTGCCTGACTTGCTGTGTGCTTTTCCAGCACCACACTCTTGGTTCTGATCGCCAGCATCTGCAGTACTCACTTTCTCCTGCAAACACATCCAAATCAGGGATAACACAGACATGGATCCTTGTCCTTTTATACTGCTTCTAATGAAGCAACTTAACCATAACCTGAAGTTACTCAAAGCATTCCAGTGATCTCTCAATGGACATTGTATTTAAACAAATGCATGTCGTGCAATGATGGTTGCCATTAAGAGCAATAATAAAGCTACACCAGACTAATGTTGTGGAGGAGTTGGTGTTGGACTGGGTGGACAAAGTTAAAACTCACACAATACCAAGTTATAGTCCAACAGGTTTACTTGGAAGTACAAGCTTTCAGAGCGCTGCTCCTTCGCCAGGGAGCTAGTGGGGCAGGATTATAAGACCCCTCTAGCTACCTGATGAAGGAGCAGTGCTCCAAAAGCTTTTCTTCCAAACAAAACCTGTTGGGCAATAACCTGGTGTTGTGTGAGTTTTAACTTTGTCCAAATTAATGTTACATTGAACCCTCACAGGAAGTAACAATAGAGATTTTTGTAGAATCCTTACATTATGGACGTAGACCATTCAGACCAATATCAACCCTGCAAAGAGCATCCCGCCCAGTAACAGCCCCGTACATCCTGAAATTCCCATGGCTAGCCCACCTAACCTGCACATCCCTGGACACAACGGGAAGGGCTTTTTCCCCGAAGTTTTCCTGCTCCTCGGATGCTGCCTGACCTGCTGTGCCTTTCCAGCGTCACACTGTCTCAACTCTAATCTCCAGCATCTGCAGTCCTCACTTTCACAATTTAGCACGGCCAACCCAGCTAACCTGAACATCTTTGGACTGTGGAAGGAAATTGGAGCACCCAGAGGAAATGCACGCAGGCACAGGGAGAAAGCACAAACTCCACACAGTCACCAGAGACTGGAATCGGACCCAAGTCCCTGACACGGTGAGTTGGCAGTGCTAACCACTGGGCCACCATTCTTTCATTTTGATCATATTGTCTCTGTATTAATACAAAATAGGTTTCTACTGTGAGAGGATAGGCTGTGTTATTCCTTTCCCTTGGACTGCGGAATTAAGAGTTTTATTTTCTGCAGTAAAAAATAAATTATTGCTCAATCCTTAGATGTACTTTCACAAAAGGCAAAAAATACGTATCTAAATGATGTATGAACCTGAACTGCTTGCTTACTTCTTGGCGCCAGTCTAACTGCTCTCTTTGGGATTTGAAGTCCGCGTTTAACAGTTCTTTGTTGGATAAAATTTGCCAGCTATCTAATTAACTCATTTTCTGATGGCATTCTGACATCATTCTCAGGAATACTTTAAAATCAATTCTTGTACAAAGTATTCAAATTCCCCTAAAGTTGCTAACTCTGATTGGGGGTCATGCTGGAAGTCTCATCCTTATTGCACCATCGCCTCTCCCCATGCCTGCAGCCAAACAGCCTCTTCCCCCTAATTTCAAGATTTTGTTCCAGCATATAATAAATTAGAGCTTAATGTTCAAGAGACTATTTGTTGGCAGCCTAACATCAGTCCTGGAGAGTTGTCAACCTTAACTATGCTATAGAATTGAAGTAAAAAAAAAGTCATTACATATTCAAGAGCAAATTACTGTAGATGCTGGAATATAGACCGAAAACAAAAAGTGCTGGCAATCACAGCGAGTCAGGCAGCATCTTTGGAGAGAGAGCAAGCTTTCTCTCCATGGTTGCTGCCTCACCCGCTGTGATCACCAGCATTTTTTGTTTTCATTACACATTCGCCCTGTGGAGTTGCCACATGTTGCTATCATCATCCAGATCATGACGCATTCTGTTTATCAACATTCAGTCACAGGATGTGGGTGTTGCCGGCCTGGCCAGCATTTATTACCCATCCTGAATTGCCCAGAGGGCAGTTAAGAGTTAACCACATTGCTGGGTCACATGGTAAAGATGGCAAGTTTCCTTCCCTAAAGGACATTAGTGAGCCACCTGAATTTTTCGTGCCAATTGATTCTGGTTTTATGGTCAACATTAACTTCCTAATTCTGGATATTTATAAAATTCAAATTCCACTATCTACCATGGCAAGATTCAAACTCAGGTCCCCAAAACATTACTTTGCTGTCTGGATTAATAGTCGAATGATAATACCACTTGGTCATTAAATGCTATAAGTGTTAAAAGTTAAGAATTAGTTAAAATTAAATTGGTCCTTTTTGTCTCCTTCTCAAACTCAGTCTTCCACCAGATATGACTCACTCACTCATTAACATCAAGACTTTAATAATACTCACCTCTATCAGTTCTTCCCTTCCACCTCAAGATCTAAAGTTCAAAGCTTGGAAATCAGAAACATGTAAAGATTTATATCAAAACATGAAGTATGAACAAATAACTAAGGCATGAGTAGTGTCCTATAAACCAGTCTTAGAATGGCACTGATTAACTTTCAACAAGCTGTTTCCATTCCACTTTTGCTCAGGCACTCCTCAACTTAATAAAATTGGCCTTACCCCAATTTAGAACTTTATCTCCTGTTCTACCTTTGCCTTTGTGCATAACTGTGTAAAAACTAACTGAATGTTGATCATTATCATCGAAATGCTCTCTTACTCTTCCCACCTGCCCAGTTTCATTTCCCCAAGCTGAGTCCAGAGCTGCAGCCTCTCTCATTAGACATGCTACACGTTGGACAAAGAGGTTCCCCTGAATGCACTCTAACAATTATGATTCCCTCAGATCATCTCACTTTAACACTGTCACAGTTAATATTGCTTCTTAGGGAGTTGCCTACATGTTTGCTCCTCAGAGAATGGTCGAATCATACTGTACAAAAGAGACCCTTCGGCACATCAAATCTGTACTACAAAAATATACCACTACCTGCACTAGTCTTGAATGTTTTGACACTTCAGGGGCTCATCAAGTACTTTTTAAAAAGGTTGTGAGTTTACATGCCTCAACTATCCTCACAGGTAGAACATTCCAGATCCCCACCACCCTGTGGGTGAAAAAATCTTTCCTCAAATCCCTTCTAACCATCCCAGCTTTCACTTTAAAATTATTTCCTCTTGATCTTGCCCCTTCAACCAAGGAGAACAGCTGCTCTGTATCCACCTTGTCATCCCCCTCATAATTATCGACATCTCTATCCTCGATATGCTTTTGACTGTACACTCCCAATATTATAAATGCCCTTTCTTGTTCCTTGACTCAATGCATTTGGCCTAACTTGATGGTGCCCTTAACACATCACCCTTCCTCGCAGCTTTAGTTGTTTACTCAACCCAAAATTGTCTGCCTTTCTCAATTTTCATCCTCTTCTCTATCTTGTATGGATCAATAAGTTCCACAAACATCCACACTCTCCACCATGAACAGTGAATGGCAGCAAAGTGTACTATCTTCAAGATGCACTGCAGAAATTCACCAAAAGTCCTTGGACAGCATCTTCCAAACACATGACCACTACCAACTAGAAGGTCAAGGGCAGCAGATACATGGAAATACCACCTGCAAATTTGCCGCCAAGCCAATTAGCATCCTGACTTAGAGCAACGATCCTTCAAAGTCATTGGATCAAATTCCTGGATTTTCCACCTTAAGGGCATTGTGGGCCATCTATAGCACATGGACCGCAGCGGTTCAAAAAAGAAGTTCACCACTATTTTCTCTAGGGACAGTCAATAAATTCTGGCCCTGCCAGCGATGCCCACATTCCACAAGTGAACTTTAAAATAATCCTATGTTCTTTAATAGCTATGACCTTACACCCCTCCCACTCCACCAAGGACATGCAGATCCTGGGCCTCCTCCATCACTAAACCCTAACTACCCGATGCCTGGAGGAAGGAAGCCTCATCTTCCACCTTGGGACCCTGCAATCACACGGGATTAAAGTGGATTTCACCAGTTTCCCCATTTCCCCTTCCCTCACCTTATCCCAGTCCCAAGCCTCCAACTCGGCACCGCCCTCATGACCTGTCCATCTTCCTTCCCAACTATCCGCTCCACCCTCCTCTCCAACCTATCACCATCAACCCCCCCCCCCCCACCTTCATCCACCTATCACATTCCCAGCTACCTTCCCCCCAACCCCACACCCCTCCCATTTATCGCTCAGCCCCCGGCCCACAAGCCTCATTCCTGATGAAGGGCTTATGCCAGAAGCGTCGATTCTCCTGCACCTTGGATGCTGCCTGGTGTGCTGTGCTTTTCCAGCACCACACTCTCAGCCGTGGCATTTATTTGTACCCTCAACTAAGGTCTTTACCCCTTCCATTGAATTAAATACCCTTGAACACTGCCAACTCTCCCTTCTATTTCTAACCTCTATTTCCTCTGTGCCCCAGACTCATTCATTAATTTGTTGTGTTCGATTACAAGACTTAATCTGCATTCAGGAGAGAATGTCGAGCACGATGAGCTGTTTGTTTCTTTAACATTAACACTGAATATCAAAGAGCCCTCCTCATTTCTAAAACCTTCATTAAATCTCAATTTGGAAAATAAACAAAACCTAAACCAATTCAACCACAGAAAAGTTTTAAATTAAAAGCTGAGAACATGGATTTGATTTTAACTCCCACTCTCAACACAAGCCACATCTTATTTTCAATTACACCGCTCAAACCATTTTATAATGTCTGTTGTCAATGATGGAAAATCAATGAACTTGTTCTTTGCTATTGCTTTCATAAACAGCCTGGGGCAGGCTGCACATCATATCATATCCAGTCAGCAAGCCAATTTCAAAAGATTAGTTAAATTACTTTAATAAATAATGTCAGTTCACGCTGGTGAAAAGGATAGTCATTGTTATTGTGACCAGAATAATCGCAAGAAGCAGACACTCTCTCTCAAGAGCAGTTGAAATCATTTTGGACAGATTTTGTTGCAAAACTGACAATCTCTGAACAAGATTAATGTGCAAATCAGCAGCAACATGTCGCAGTGAAGAGATAAATTGCAAATTCTCACTAGTTGCCAGCAGATTTATGTAACTTTGCTGTTAACTTGACAAAAATGTTGCTGCCCTGTTGTTTCCATCACCTTAATGAAGTTGCAATAGTTTTAGCTGATGATAAAACATGTTGAGTTTTAATTTTGATTTCTTACTTTTCCTCTCTATCTCTTTTTCTCTCTCTTAATTTAGCTTTCTTTGCCTGATTTGATATTACATTCAATCACTCTAACTCACCTTCCCTGGTCCTCTGTTTAGTTTTGAATCCTCAATCTCACTTGTTGAAGAGATACTCATTCACCAAGATCCCTCCGTTAGCCATAACTAAAGCATGATCAGCTCACATCTACAGCAACTTTTTGAGAAACTAATTTAAAATTGAATTATACATGAAGAAGTCTAACAAAATTGTATAAGACTCTATGTCCCAACTGCAGCCACATCTGTCCCAAGTTCTTGAGGCTACAGTTATTAGATTAGATTAGATTAGATTACTTACAGTGTGGAAACAGGCCCTTCGGCCCAACCAGTCCACACCGACCCACTGAAGCGCAACCCACCCATTCCCCTATATTTACCCCTTTACCTAACACTACGGGCAATTTATCTGTTTTATTTAACGTATTTTGCTCCATGTTT
Source organism: Chiloscyllium punctatum (assembly GCF_047496795.1). Taxonomy (NCBI): domain Eukaryota; kingdom Metazoa; phylum Chordata; class Chondrichthyes; order Orectolobiformes; family Hemiscylliidae; genus Chiloscyllium; species Chiloscyllium punctatum. Next base: position 12,350,192 of record NC_092744.1, read on the forward strand.
TATTTTTCAAAAGCCAAACATTTTATTGGTTCTTCTTCACATTAAAACTTACTCCATCCTCCATGAAATGAATAGCAGTAATCAATTGAAAATTTCAAAGTTGAGCTTGATATATTTTTTCAGTCGGGCATTAAGGTTTCTAGAACCAAAGTAAGATGTAATTAAAATGCAGATTAACCATGATCTAGTTGAATGGAGGAACAAGCTCAAAGGACTTAATGGCCAAGCACTCTTTCACTGATCAAGGTAGGGAACATCACAAGTTTAGTGAATTCATGTATTAAAAATACTACACAGAGGAAGTAAAACACAGGAAGTAAAAACTTGAATGTCTAGTGTCTAAACTGGGCAATGAGTTTTCTGTGCCACATGTTTAAACTGACATTAAAATTGTTAATGAACAAATGTGAAATTGTTCCGCAAAAAAATGTTCTTCTCCAGTGTTAATATTATCTTCCCTGTTACATATAAAAATCAAGAACTTTCAATGATTTTTGAGTTCCTCATTGATAATTTTTCTGACATCTGATTGGCATATCTTGTGATGATGTTGTGGTTTTAAGAAGTGAACTTTATCCTGGTTTCTTTCATGAGAGAGATTAAACAAGTGGCAGTCTGTGCTAACATAAACAGCTTGTGAGGCCTTGGCTTGTTTTTTAAAGATGGAACAATATAAGTAGCCTGGCTGGGTGTGGCCAGGTCTCTCAGACCAGGATTTCTAGTTGTGTTCCAGTTTTTAGGTTTAGCTTAAAGCAGTTGCTGTTGATGTGTTGACTGGGTTGGAAGCTGCAGTAAATGTCTCCTGGCTGCTACTCTCTCTGAGTTTTCTCTTAATGTTTGTCCTTCTGGGTTGCTGGAGTTACCTGTCAGAAAGAATCTGTTTTCTGAATTTTGCAAAGAGTGTGTTTATGGAATGTTGCTATACTGGAATAGTTATAGTAATAGTTACTGTATCCATTATTCTGCTACATTTCTCAATAGAGTTGTTATTCTAAGTCCTTCTTTCTTTTGTAGTATCTTAACTATAGTGTTTGAATAAATAGTGTTTTGCTTAAAGTTGAGTAGTTTGACCAGTCACATCGCATCTGGAACATGGCATATCACATTTGCTTTTAAAATGAGAAAAAGTTAGGGTCTAGGCTCCCTTCTGAAAATATTTTGAGGGGGTCTGGTCTGCTCCATAGCAACCTATAAACACCTGGTTGCTACCATTGACCAGAAACTGAACTGTACCAGCTATATAAATATTGTGGCTACAAGATCAGGTCAGAGGCTGGGAATTCCAAGGTGAGTAAGTCACCTCCTGACTCCCCAAAGCCTGTCCACCATCTACAAGGTACAGGTCAGGAGTGTGATGGAATACTCCCCACTTGCCCGGCTGAGCGTAGCCCCAACAACACTCAAGAAGTTTGAGAGTATCCAGGAGAAAGCAGCCTTGCTTGATTGGCATGACATCCACCACATTTAACATCCACTCCCTCCACCACCGTAACAGCACTGCGTACCATTTACAAGATGCACAGTAGAAACTTGCTAAGGCTTCGAGTCATATGATCATACAGCATAGAAACAGGTCCTTTGGCCCACCATGTCTATGTTGATCAACAAACACCGATCTGCAGCAATCCTACTTACCTTCACTCGGTTCATAGCCTGCTATGCCCTGAGACTTTAAGTCCTTATTCAGATACTTGTTAAGTGTACCAGCCTCTCCCACTGTCTTAGGCAGCATGTTCCATATTCCTACACCCTCCCAGGCGAAAATATTCTTTCTCAGATCTCTTCTGAACTAACACCATCAGAAATCCCCAGCTACAATGTCTTTCTCCTCTGTGAATAAAGTTGAGAAATATTCATTCAATACTTCACCCTCATCTTCAGGCCCTACACACAGGCTGTCTCTTTGGTCTCTGATATGCCCTATTCTTTTTCCAATAATCCTTTTACTATTAATATACTTGTAAAGTACCTTGGGCGTTCCCTGTTTCTATCTGCCAAAAATTTTTGTGGCCCCTCATTTCCCTTCTGATTTTTTTTTTAAGCAACACCCTACATTCTCCATATTTTTAAAGAGCCTCCCCTTGTATCTGACATATACTTCTTTCTTTTTCTTTATCAAACTCACAATTTCCCTTGGATTTGCTGTCATTGCCCTTCACTCTTAGAGGAATTTAGAACATGGAACATAGAGCGTTACAGTGCAGTACAGGTCCTTCGGCCTTCGATGTTGCGCTGACCCGTGAAAATAATCTGATGCCCATCTAACCTACACCGTTCCATTACTATCCACATGTATGTCCAATGCCCAATTAAATGCCCTGAATGTCGGCGAGTCCACTGCTGTTGCAAGCAGGCCGTTCCACACCCCTCCTACTCTCTGAGTAAAGAAATTACCCCTGATATCAGTCCTAAATCTATCACCCCTCAATTTAAAGCTACATTCCCTTGTGTTAGCCTTCACCAGCAGAGGAAAAAGGCTTTCACTGTCTACCCTATCTAAAACTCTGATTATCTTGTACGTCTCGATTAATTCACCTCTCCACCTTCTTCTCTCCAATGAAAACAGCCTCAGTTCCCTCAGCATTTCCTCATAAGACCTTCCCTATATACCAGGCAACATCCTAGTAAATCTCCTCTGAACCCTTTCCAAAGCTTCCACATCCTTCCTATAATGTGGTGACCAGAACTGTACGTAATACTCCAGGTGTGGCCTTACCAGTGTCTTATACAGCTGCAGCATGACCTCGTGGGTCCTAAATTCAATCCCCCTCCCAATAAGCCCCAACACATCATATGCCTTCTTAACAGCCAGGCTGGCCCTGAACTCTCACTGTACTACTTTTAAAAGATTCCCACTTTCCGAATGTAGACTTACCTGCAAGATGCTGCTCCGAGGTTATGTTTGCCAGATTCCCTCGAATGATATTGAAGTTGGCCTTGCCCCAGTTTTGACACTTAACTTCTGTGCTATCCTTATCTCTTTCCATAAAGACTTTGAAACTTACAGAGTTACATTCACTCTCCTCAAAATGTTCACCCACTCAAAGTTCAACCACTTGATCGTTTCAGTCCCTAAGATTAGGTCTCACACTTCCCTATCTTGACTTGGACTATCTACCTGTTGGTACAAAAAGCTCTCCTGGATGCACTTTAAAAATTCCACTCCTGTCTAATCCCTTCACATGAAGGTGATCCCAGTTAATGTTAGTAAAGTTGAAAGCCATTACCGACTATAACCCAGTTTCTCTCCCACCTCCCTGATTTGCCTACACACCTGCACTTCTATCTCCCTCTGACAGGCGGGAGGCGTCTTGTACAATCCCAGCAAAGTAATCACCCCTTTATTATTTCTAAACTCCACCCAGATGGCCCCATCTGAAGACCCTTTTGGACACCCTCCCTCATTCCTTCAGTGACGATTTCCTTTATCAATTCTTCAATGTCCCACTTGCCTTAAACTTTCCCCCAATCAAGCCTGAAACTTCCACACCCTGGAATATTGAGCTGCCAGTCCTGTCCAACCTTCAACCATGTCTCAGTGATTGCAACAGTTTCATAATCCCACATTCTGATCTTACCAGTCAGGCTCCTTGCATTAAAATAGATATAATTTAGCCTCCCATGTGCCTTACTCTTGCCATGTCTTCTCCATCCACTGGACTGTCCTTCTGTAGTTGATTGAACCTACATCTACTTGCTATCCTATTCTCCTGCCAAACTAATTTAACTCCTTTGACAGCACCTTCCAAACCCATGACATTTACCACTCCGAAGAAGAAGGGCAGCAGACTCATGAAAACACTGTGGGCGGCAGGGTGGCTCAGTGGTTAGCACTGCTGCCTCACAGCGCTCGGTATCTGAGTTCGATACCAGCCTCGGGAAATTGTGTGGAGTTTGCACTTTCCCCCCACGTCTGTGTGGGTTTCTTCCTGGTGGTCCAGTTTCCACCCACAGTCCAACGGTTAGGTGAATTGTCTATGCTAAGTTGCCTATAGTGTTCAGGGATGTGTAGGTTAGGTGCATTAGTCAGGGGTAATTATAGGGTAGGGGGAATGGGTCTGGCTGAGTTAATCTTCGGAGGGTTAGTGTGGACCTGAAGGGCCTATTTCCATACTGTAAAGATTCTGTGATTTCCAAATGCCCAAGCCATTCACCATTTTGATGTGGGACTTTATCACTGCTCCTTCAGTGTCACTGGGTCAAAATCCTTGAACTTCTTTTGTAATGTTATAGCTACATCACATGGACTGTAGCCTTTCAAAAAGAATGTAGCTCACCCAACTTCTCAAGGGCAATGAAGAATAAATGCTGACTCAGCCAGTGATGGCCGCATTCCATGAATGAATGCAAGAAAATATCAAACTCAGCTGTACAAGAGAAAAAGAGAGGAGCATTATTCAAAATTATAAGGGTAAACCATAATAACTTCAATATGATTCGAATATTATCATTTCTTACCAAACGGCTTTGGACAGATTTTATAAATGTGATTGCATTGCACTCAACGATTGAGCAGAATAAACAAGATTACTGTTGAACATGATACACACGCTCAGCTTAAAATGGTCATTGAAATATTGGTTCAGAAACAAGCAGAGGTGAAGGGAGTAAAGTAATGGGCAGAAATTGTTCTTTCGACACCAATAGTGAAGGGAAAACTAAAACACATAAAATAATTATTTTACAAACACATTCATTATCACAGGATGTAGTTGATGCCAAAACATTGAATGTATTGAAGAGGCAGCTAGATATAGCAAGTGGGGTGAATGGGAGCAAAGGTTATGGGGAGAAAGCAGGATTAGGCTATTGAGTTGATGAATGGCGGAATAGGCTCGAAGGGCTAAGTGGTCTCCTCCTGCTCCTATCTTCTATGTTTCTTTGCTTAAGGTAAAAGGACAACTAAGGAAAGAGTAGGACCCATTAAGGACCATAATGGTTATTTCTGTTTAGAGCCAGAAGACATAGATAAAAGCTTCCAGATGAATAGTTTTGTTGGTGTTCAATGGTGAGAGGGATGATGTGAATTTGGAAATTCGGGATAAGGACTATGATATAATTAAAGAAATTAGTATAGACAGAGAGGAGGTTCTAAGTGGTCTGGTAGGCTTAAAAGTAGATAAATCTCCAGGGTCAGATGAGATGTATCTCATGCTGTTGAGTGAGATAAGGGATGAAACAGCAGGGTCATTGGCAATTATTTTCAATTCCTCTCTGGCCACAGAAGAGGTGCCAGAGGACTGGACGACAGGAAATATGGTATTGTTATTCAAGGAGGGAGCAAGGCATAAATCAGGAATACTACAGGCCACTTAGTCTAACTCAAATGGTAGGAAACTAGTGGAAGTAATTCTGCAAGACAGAATTAATCTGCATTTGGAGAGGCAAGGGAGAATCAGAAACAGTCTGTATGGTTTGTAAAGGGGAGATCATATCTGACCAACTTGATTGGATTTTTTGAAGGGACAACCAGGTGTGTAAAAGAGGGGAATGCATTCGTTGTAGTCCACCCAGACTTTCGCAAGTCTTTTGATAAAGTTTTGCATGGGAGACTGACAGCAAAGGTAAGACCTCGTAGGACCAAGGAAAATTGGCTAATTGGATCTGCAATTGGCTGAGTGACAGGAAGTAGAGGGTGATGATTGAGAGGTGTTTTTTTCTGACTGGAAGCCTGTGTCCAGTAGGATCCCACAATAATCATTGTGTGCAGATGATACAAAAATTGGTGGAGTGTTAGATATTGAGGAGGGTAGCCTTTGGTTCTAGGAGAATATTGAAGGCCTGGTCAGATCAGTTAATCAGTGGCAATTGGAATTTAGTCCAGATAAATGTTGTACTTTAGCAGGACAAACAAGACTAGGTAATGGATGATGAATGGTAGGACCCTGGGAAGTGGCATTGCAAATACATACCTAAACTGCCCAACCATCATCGGCTGCTTCATCAAATGACCTGCCATTGATCATAAGATCAGAAGTGGGGATATTTACTAATGATTGTATAATGTTCAAGTCCTTTCAGATTCTGAAGCAGTCCCTGTCCATATGCAGCAATACTTGAACAAACAAAGTTTGGGTCTTAGAAGTGGCAAGTAACAGTCATGTAATATAAGTGCCATGCAATGACAATCTCCAACACGACCGAATCTAACCATCTCCCCCGACATTCAATGGTATCGTCATCACAGATATGCCCACTATCAACTTTATGGGGCTTACCACTGATCAGAAACTGAAGGAGGTAGAAGGAGGTAGATGAGGGGAAAGCGGTAGATGTGGTATATATGGATTTTAGTAAGGCATTTGATAAGGTCCCCCATGGTAGGCTACTGCAGAAAATACAGAGATATGGCATTGAGGGTGAGTTGGAGGTTTGGATTAGGAATTGGCTGGCTGGAAGAAGACAGAGGGTAGTAGTTGATGGCAAAGGTTCATCTTGGAGTGCCGTCACTAGCGGTGTTCCGCAAGGATCTGTTTTGGGACCATTGCTGTTTGTCATTTTTATAAATGACCTGGAGGAAGGGTTAGAAGGTTGGGTGAGCAAGTTTGCGGATGATACGAAAGTCGGAGGAGTTGTAGACAGTGAGGAAGGATATGGCAGGTTACAGCGGGATATAGAGAAGCTGCAGAGCTGGGCAGAAAGGTGGCAAATGGAGTTCAATGTAGCTAAGTGTGAGGTGATTCACTTTGGTAAGAGTAATAAAAAGATGGGGTACTGGGCTAATGGTCGGATACTTGGTAGTGTGGAAGAGCAGAGGGATCTTGGTGTCCATGTACACAGATCTCTGAAAGTTGCCACCCAGGTAAATAGTGCAGTGAAGAAGGCATATGGCGTACTGGCTTTTATTGGTAGAGGAATTGAGTTCCGGAGTCCTGAGGTCATGCTGCAGTTGTATAAGACTCTGGTGTGGCCGCATCTGGAATATTGTGTGCAGTTTTGGTCGCCATACTATAGGAAGGATGTGGAGGCACTGGAACGGGTGCAGAGGAAGTTTACCAGGATGTTGCCTGGTATGGTAGGGAGATCGTATGAGGAAAGGCTGAGGCACTTGGGGTTGTTTTCATTGGAGAAAAGAAGGTTTAGGGGTGACTTGATAGAGGTGTACAAGATGATTAGGGGGTTAGATAGGGTTGACAGTGAGAACCTTTTTCCACGTATGGAGTCAGCTATTACAAGGGGGCATAGCTTTAAATTAAGGGGGGGGTAGATATAGGACTGATGTTAGGGGTAGGTTCTTCACTCAGCGAGTCGTAAGTTCATGGAATGCCCTGCCAGTAGCAGTGGTGGACTCTCCCTCTTTATGGGTATTTAAGCGGGCTTTGGATAGGTATATGGAGGATAGTGGGTTAGTGTAGGTTAGGTGGGCTTTGATCGGCGCAACATCGAGGGCTGAAGGGCCTGTACTGCGCTGTATTCTTCTATGTTCTATGTTCTATGTTCTATGAACTGGAGCAGGCATACTGTAGCTAAAAGAATAGGCCTGAGGCTAGGAATCTGTAATAAAGAACTCACTTCCTGTCTCCCCAGTGCCAGCCCACCATCAAGGCACAAGATAGGAGTCTGATTGAATTCTCCCCTCTTGCCTGGATGAGTGAAGCTTCAACAACACTCAAAAAGCTTTGTACAATCTGAGACAAAGCAGCCTGCTGAATTGGTACTACATGCATCACATCAACACTCACTTCCTTTACGACTGAAGCATCATGGTAGCAGAGTGTACCATCTGCAACATGTACTGCAACATCAAGATTCCTTCAATGGCATTTCCAAACCTGCAGCATTTACCATCTAGAGGGATAAGGACAGTGGATACATGGGAGCACGAACAAATGAAAGTTCCTTGCAAGTCAGACACCATCCAGACTTGGATTTATTACTGCCATTCCTTTAATTCCACTGGGTCAAAATCCTGGAACACTCTTTGCTGAAGTGTTAGCATTGTAGCCATCCCAACACCCCAAGGATTGCAGCAGCTCAACAGGCACCTTCACCAGGATAACTAGGAATGGGCAATAAATGCTGGCACAGCCAGGGACAATCTCATCCCCTGACTGAGTAAAAATAAAATAATGAGGAAACTGAGAGACCATACTTATTCTGATGAGGATGAATATGATTATGAGATAGGGATACCTCATGTTGTGGAACAGTGACAGCAGCAGTTAGGTGTGAGAGACTATGAAGAAAGGATAAAGTAGCTCATTGATGGCTAGGATATTGTGGCTCAGTGGTTAGCACTGCTGCCTCACAGCACCAGGGTCCTGGGTTTAATTCCTGCCTCAGGCGACCAGTCTGTGTGGAGTTTGCACATTCTCCCCGTGACTGCGTGGGTTTCCTCCGGGCGCTCCAGCTTCCTCCCGCACTCCAAAAGTGTGCAGGTCAGGTAAATTGCCCATAGTGTTAGATGTATTGGTCATGGGTAAATGTAGGGGGGTGGGTTACACTTCAGAGGGTTGGTGTGGACTTGTTTCGATTAGAGTGTTGCTGGAAAAGCACAGCAGGTCAGGCAGCATACAAGGAGCAGGGAAATCTTCTCCCCAGACCCACCCCCCTCCCATTTATCTCTCCACCTGGAGGCTCCCTGCCTCATTCTTGATGAAGGGCTTTTGCCCGAAACGTTGATTTTCCTGTTCCATGGATGCTGCCTGACCTGCTGTGTGTTTCCAGCACCATTTTAATCTAGACTCTGACCTGCAGTCCTCACTTTCATCTTGTGAGCCAAATAGCCAGTTTCCACACTGTAGAGAATCTAAACATCAGTCGGGAATCTAATCTAGCCTGTACTGTTGAGAGAGGTATACACAGAATAATATCACGTACAACAGTGTAAGTAAAAGAGTGGGGAAGGTGATGGCTGAGTGGTATTATCACTGGACTGTTAAACCAGAGACCCACATAATGTTCTGAGAACCAAGGTTCAAATCCTATCATAGCAAGTGTTGGAACTTGAATTCAAAACAAAAAATCTGGAATTCAGAGTCTCATGATGATGATCATGAGTCTATTGCCAATTGTCAGGGAAAAACCCATCTGGTTCACTAATGTCCTTTAAAGAAGGAAATCTGCTACTCTTACCTGGTCTGCTCCACATATGTGGTTAACTGTTAACTGCCCTCTGGGCAATAAATGCGAGCCTAGCCAGTGACGCCCTCAACCTGCAAATGAGTAATAACAAAAAGCATTACAGGATACAAGCTACCTGAGGAAATAAGGATCTTTCCAAAATACAAATTATGTGGAGGTGCCAGTGTTGGACTGGGGAGGACAAGGTCAGAAGTCACCAGGTTATAGTTCAACAGATTTCGAAGCATTGCTCCGAAAACTTGTGATTTCAAATAAACCTGTTGGAGAAGGACACGGAAGATATAAAATGTGGGGAAATAGATGGTGACGTCACATTACAGAGTAATATTATAGGTGCTTCATATCTTAAAACACGTAAAAGTGCATAAATCCCCAGCATCTCATCAGGTGTGCCCTCGAACTCTGTGGGAAGGTAGGAAAGTGATTGCTGTGCCCCTTGCTGAGATATTTATATCATGGGAGGTGCTGGAAGACAGGATGTTGGCTAACATGGTGCCACTATTTAAGAAAGATGGTAATAAAAGGCCAGGGAACTATAGATCAGTGAGCCTGACATTGGTAGTGAGCACGTTGTTGGAGGGAATCCTGAGGGACAGGATGTACATGTATTTGGAAAGGCAAGAACTGATTAGGGATAGTCAACATGGCTTTGTGCGTGGGAAATCATGTCTCACAGACTTGACTGAGTTGTTTGAAGAAGTAACGCAGTGCATTAATGAGGACAGAGCGGTAGACGTGATCTATATGTAATTGAGTCAGGCATTCGACAAGGTTCCCCATGGTTGAATGGTTAACAAGGTTAAATCTAATGGAATGCAGCAGAACTACTCATTTGGACACAGAACTGGCTCGAAGGTAGAAGACAAAAGTTGGCGGTGGAAAGTTGCTTTTCAGTCTGGATGCCTGCGACCAGTGGTATGCCACAAGGATTGGTGCGAGGTCCACTGCTTTTTGTCATTTATATAAATGATTTGGATGTGAACATAGCAGGTATAGTTAGTAAGTTTGCAGATGACACCCAAGTTGGAGGTGTAGTGGACAGCAAAGAAGGTAACCTCAGAGTACAATGGGTTCTTGATCAAATCTTCATCACATCAAGATATGATGTGGGTGGCACGGTGGCATGTGGGCGGCACGGTGGCATTGTGGGCGGCACAATGGCAGGTGGGCGGCACAGTGGCACAGTGGTTAGCACTGCTGCCTTACAGCACCAGAGACCCGGGTTTAATTCCCGACTCAGGCGACTGACTGTGTGGAGTTTGCACATTCTCCCCGTGTCTGTGTGGGTTTCCTCCGGGTGCTCCGGTTTCCTCCCACAATCCAAAGATGTGCAGGTCAGGTGAATTGGCCATGCTAAATTGCCCGTAGTGTTAGGTAAAGGGGTAAATGTAGGGGAATGGGTGGGTTGCGCTTCGGCGGGTCGGTGTGGACTTGTTGGGCTGAAGGGCGTGTTTCCATACTGTAAGTAATCTAATCTAAATGGGTCAATGTGCTGAGGAGTGCCAGATGGAGTTTAATTTAGATAAATGTGAGGTGCTGCATTTTGGAAAAGCAAATCTTAGCAGGAGTTATGCAGTTAAAGGTAAGATCCTGTGGAGTGTTGCTGAACAGAGACCTTGGAGTGCAGGTTCATAGCTCCTTGAAATTAGAGACACAGGTAGATAGGATAGTGAGGAAGGCTTTTGGTATGCTTTCCTTTATTAGTCAGAGCATTGAGTACAGGAGTTGGGAGGTCATGCTGCGGCTGTACAGGACATTGGTTAGGCCACTTTTGGAGTATTGTGTGCAATTATAGTCTCCCTCCTATCAGAAGGATGTTGTGAAACCTGAACAGGTTCAGAAAAGATTTACAACGATGTTGCCAGGTTGGAAGATTTGAGCGATAGTGAGAGGGTGAATAGGCTGGGGCTGTTTTCATTGGAGCATCAGAGGCTGAGGGGTGACCTTAGAAAGGTTTATAAAATCATGAGGGGCATGGATAGGATATATAGACAAAGTCTTTTCGCTGGGGTTGGGAGTCCAGAACAAGAGAGCATAGTTTTAGGATGAGAGGGGAAAATTTTAAAGAGGACCTAAGGACCTACTTTCTCACACAGAGCATGTGTATGGAATGAGCTGCCAGAAGAAGTGGTGGAGGCTGGTACAATTGCAAAATTTAAAAGGCATCTGGAAGTGTATATGGATACAAAGGGTTTAGAGGGTTGTGGGCCAAATTAGTTGATAAATTAGATTAGTTCAGCTAGCTGATCGGCATGAATGAGTTGGACCGAATGGTCTGTTTCCATGCTGCATATCTCTATGACTCTGTGACTGTAATCTGCTGTCGTGTGACTTCTGACAAAATACTAATGTGAGGTACAAACATATATTGTAACTGACAGCCTGATTAAATATCAATGGTGTAAGATCTTGAAGGCAATTCAAAGCCACACACCCACACTGCAGCCCCCCTTAAAAGAAACATTTTTAAAGACTTTTCATGATTTGAAATTTTCAGATATACCTCCTTACAAACTTACAAAAACATTAATTGCTGGGAAAACTCAGCAGATCTGGCTGGATTTGTGGAAAGGGAAAGCAGTGTTAATGTTGCAGATCCAGTGACCATTCTTCAGGACAGTAAAACTTACTTTGCTGAAGTGAATACAGATTTTTAATATTTTGTTTGCTGCTTCCCAGGAACATGGGGACATTTCCTTAGTGCACTATGTATAATGAGATCAGAAATGGGATGTTGCAAGCATTTAACACAGCCATTCTACTTTGTCATAAACAAAGATGTGCTCATAAATTAATTAAATATTGTATCGACCAGATAGGGAGATGGCATTATGCAGGAAGTGTAAAATAAATCGATAGAGTTAACATTGCTTAGGGATGAGTACTGAACAAAGCCAGATAAATAAATGACATGACTCTTAAATCTGTTGCATTCTACACAATAACTAGAACTTTGTGTAGTGCTTTTTATGAAATTTAATAAAATGTGCCAAGGCATCTCACACAAGTATTGCAAAACAAAATGTGACATCAAGCCACATAGGGAGGTTTTGGGGCAACTGACCGAAAACTGCTCAACGCAATCGGTGCAAGGACATCAACCAGAAATATATATTTCTCTGTACACAGATGGGGCCCAGCCTATTGAATGGTTCTAGCATTTTCTCAATATATTGCAGATTTCCAACAATCACAGTTTACTTTCTTCAAGTTTAATATTTCTGTAAAGATCTAATTCTCAGCCTCATTCCATTTGAAAAAAAAAGTCATGTTCCAAAATCACTCATATAGAGGGAATGCCTCCAAATTTATCTCCTTTTGGTTTTGCTCGAAGTGAGTTGTCAAAGGAATTAGGAACGCCTGTCACCGAGGTGGACAAACTATCAGAGCAATTAAGGCCTCACAGGTACCTTTTCCAGATCAATGGATCCCTTCAGAATATCTCTCAAACACCTAATTATTGCAGAATCAGGATAAGGAAGCAGAGCCAATGTCACATGCACTTTCAGGAATGATGGTTTATTTCCCACTTTGTAGCACCTTCTAAAGATCCACTAAAACATCAGCTTAGGCAAGTTAAGTGCAACTTGGAAAGGAGGGAAATAACAACTGAGGCTAGACACTGATGATATTAATAATTTGGAGTGAGTGAGGTTCCATAGGATCCCCATGGTATGGCAACGGTCATTCGGCCCAACAAGTCCACACCAGCCCTCCAAAAGGCATTCCTCTATCCTTTTCCTGTAAACTTACATTTCCCATGGCTTATCCATCTAATCTATACATTCCTGCACGCAATGGGCAATTTGGCATGGTCAATCCACCTAACTTGCACAACTTTGGACTGTGGGAGGAAACCAGATTACCCAGAGGGGACTCACATAAACATGGAGAGAATGTGCAGCTGCACACAGACAATTACCTGAGGTGGAGTTGAACCCACATTCCTCACACTGTGAGGTAGCAGTGCTAACACTGAGCCACCATGCCACCCTTATGTCACCCTATTGATTGAATACCTTCAGAGAATGGTTAACAAATCTAAATTTACTCGAGTCAGTAATTTCTTCTGGATGAGTGTTACATTGATTTTATAAAGAAATGTTCTATTGCCAAATCAAACTCTGTGAGTTTTATTTCTGGAATGAGTAAACTAAGTCTATGAAAGTTCTTTCATTAATGCTTCAAGCAAAGGAACATGGAACAGGTGAACAAATTAACATTAGATTATTACCTATTTGTTTGTCTTGCTGGCCACCTTAATTAGATAGTGTTGAGAAACGTTTTATCAGTTTTGTATTACCTACTATAATAACATGGCTGTGCCATGATATTTACAGATATCATGTTATCATGATATTTACGTGATATTTCAAAACTATTGTTTTGGAAACTGCATTCATGGAGAAGTTAAATGAAAGACAACTGGCAATGCATGTTGTACTTGATAAAGTATAAAGTAAATCAGGAATAATGGTTTTTCTGATGGCTCAAGTTTCAAGAGTCTGAAGTTTGCATTAGGATAGAAATACTAATGAAACCAATAGGTTTTACAGTGTGGATAGGAATGAGTTCGGATAATGGCATTCAGTGACTTGACCTAATGCACTAGACAGAAAGCCCATTGAACTGGGTCTCCCTTTGGGCAGAACTCACCGGTGAAGAGCTGGAGGTGGGGCAGACATTTTCTTGGGTGGAGCCTGACCTCTGCCCCCTCTCAGGTTCCACCAGATTTAAACTATGATGGAAAAACCTTTTAACACCACATGACCAATGGAGGTCCTTTTAAGTGACCAAATACTGATTACTTAAGGAAATCATCCAAACAGCACTCATTGAACCCCAGCTGAATGCAAGGCTGTCCCCAAGCAGTATGTCCCCGAGTGGGAAGTGTGTTGGGTTTTTTGTCATCAGGTGGGCGTGCCCCTCAATCAAAGGCACTTTTATCAAGGGATTGGAATCAATAAGGGAGAGGCCAAATAAGAGCTCTTCCCCCCCCAACCCCACCAACCCTTTGATTCTGACACACCCTGCACCCACCTCACTCCTCCTAACCCCACCTGCAACCATCACACCTTCCCTTTCCAGGGGGAGGTCTTCTAGCAGCTCCCTCTCTCTGGCCTCCTCAGTCATGCTGTTAAGTGCAAGAGCCACTGGCCTCTAGTGGACTGGAATTTCTCACTAGGCCAGAACTCAACCCCTCCGGATTTCAGGGAAAAGCTCACAAGTGGCCTCATTGGAATGTGTTTGAGTATCCTTCACAAAAAAAAAGCTACACAGGTCTCTTGCCTGCTTTCCAAAGGTAGATAGAACCCCCTAAGCAACAACAGCCTGGGATTTACACTCCGCCCAATTCATCCAGATCATCAAAATGGTTCAAACCTCTCACTGGGTGCTTCAAGTGGACAAAAGGATCATTACACTCACTCACCTTCTATTATGCATCAAAAATACAAACCGATCATTATGGCTTTTAGGGTTGAATGAAAACATGGTGGGGATCAAGCAGCAGTGATTGCCGATTGGCTGAATGTTTTGTGCACTGGTATCATGTGACTGATGAATCTCTAGCTAAATCATAAGATTGGCACGGTGGTTCACAGCACCAGGGGCCTTGGTTATATTCCAGCCTCGGGCAACTGTCTGTGTGGAGTTTGCACATTCTCCCTGTGTCTGCTTGGGTTTCCTCTTGGTGCTCCAGTTTCCTCCCACAGTCCAACGGTGTGTAGGTTAAGTGGATTGGCCATGGGAAGTGCAAGGCTATATAGGGATGGAGTGGGTCTGGGTGGGATGCTCTTCAGAGGGTTGGTATGGAATCAATGGGCCAATTGGCCTCTTTCCTCATTATCGGGATTCTTTGATTCATCAACAATGTTTGGTTAATGACAGGAAGTGCCATTGATGTGACAAAAAAACTAAATGTGAGAACCCTAAATTAATCGGGAAAACCCAGAAGATGAAGCATCCATTAAATGAGATAACAGGGAAGTAATTCAAAACCTGGCTTTGATGTGAGACCAAGTGGTCAAGTGACCATGGGCTCAAAATTGGAAATTCTAAATTGACCCACAGCCAGAGAAATGGACCTGATAGAAAATTGGTCAAATTAAATTTAACAGCAGCCATTAGTGACAGAGAACAATAAAAGCCAAGGTCAAAGAGGTCACAAAGGTTCAAGGGAACCAGCCCAAGGGTTGTGCATTAGGGATGTTTTGATCAGAATTTCTGGCACCTTGACATGTGCACTTTACACCTCGCTGACTTGTACAGTGAAAGGGGAGTGGCCAGTTCTCCCAACTCAGCTTTTCTACGGTGTGGTTTGGTTTGATTTTAGCAAGCAGTCAGTTTTTGAGGTTACTGGTCAAAGAAACAGTTGCATGGAAGAAGGTGTTCCATGCTGAAACTCTCTGCCATCTCTCTCTCCTGTCAGACCCTGTGTTTGATTTTACCTTCTTTGCCAAGAAGTGTTTTTGGGGATGTTGCAAGTACTTCAAACAACATAATTAAGTTGCGATAGAGTTGATTGAGTTTTTAAATAGTTGCGTTATTCTATATTCTGTTCTGTTTTGTTCGTGCTTCCTTCATTAATCTTGTAAATAAATTCTGTTTCATTTAAAACTAAGTGGTTTGACCAGCTGTATCCCTCCTGGAATATCCACTCTGCACCTGCTTAAAACAACTAGATATGTTAGGGTCTGGGTTACTTTCTTGAAATGTTTTGGGGGATGTTTGGTTTGGTCTACAGCAGTTGTGACACTCACCTTCAGGGAAGAGAGACAGCCCTACATCAGAGACGTGCGAGGGAGGAGCAAACGACTGCTGGGAAGGTGAGTCCAACTGTTTAAAACACTTACTTCAGGCGTCTGGGCCTCCATTTGCCGAGAGGTGCGATGGAGGAGCAAAGGACTTCTGGGAAGGTTTTAAGTGGGTGAGATTTACGATGTTGTGGCTATAATGGAGACATGGGTTCCACAGGGGCAGGAATGGTTGCTTGATGTTCCAGGGTTTAGAACAGGGAGGGTGGAAAAAGAGGAGAGGGTGTAGCATCGCTGATCAGAGAGTGCACCACAGCTACAGTAACGAAGGTTGTTGAGGAAGGTTTGTCTACTGAGTCAATATGGGTGGAAGTTAGGACCAGCAAGGGAACAGTCACCGCATTGGGGGTTTTCTACAGAATGGCAGATTGAAGATCTCATAGACGGGCAGATTCTGGAAAAATGCAAAAGTAGCAGGGTTGTTGTTATGGTGATTTCAACTTTCCCAATATTGACTGAAACCTTCTAAGTGCAGATGGTTTGGATGGAGCTGTTTTTGTCAGGTGTGTTCAGGAGGGTTTCCTTACTCAGTATGTAGACAGACCAATGAGGGATTTGGATTTGGCAATGAGCCAGGACAGGTGTCAGATCTCGCGGGGGGGAGAGTACTTTGGTGAAAGTGATCACAACTTCCTCACATTTAGCATAGCCTTGGAGAGTGAAAGGAGCAGTTACTGAGGGAAGATATTTAATTGGGGAAAAGGAAATTATGAAGTTATTAGACGGGAGTTGGGAGGTACAGACTGGGAGCAATTGTTCCACAGAAAGGGCACAGCAGACATGTGGAGACTGTTTAACAAGCAGTTGTTGCGAGTGATGCACGAATTTGTTCCTCTGAGACAGGTAAGACGGGGTAAGACTAAGGAACCTTGGATGACAAGAACAGAGGAACTTCTTGTCAAAAGGAAGAAAGCAGCTTACATAAGGTGGGGGAAGCAAGGATCTAGCACAGCTTTAGAGGATTACAGGCTTGCTAGAAAGAGAATAGAGATGGACTAAAGAGAGCCAGGAGGGGGCACGAGAAAGACTTGGCAAGAAGGATTAGGGAGAACCCAAAGGCATTTTATTCATACATGAGGAATAAGAGAATGATCAGGGAGAAGGTAGGGCCGATCAGGGATTGTGGAGGGAACTTGTGCGTGGAGTATGAGCAGACAGGGGAAGGCCTAAGTGAGTTTTTTGCTTCAGTTTTCACCAAGGAAAGGGAACTTGTTGTAAATGAAAACTTAGAGGAGCTGGGATTTCTGGAACTTCACCAGATCAAGATTGATGAAGTTGATGTGCTAGAAACTTTGGAAAACATTAAGATTGATAAGTCCCCAGGGCCAGACCAGATTTATCCTAGGCTGCTCTGGGAAGTGAAAAAGGAGGTTGCTAAGCCGCTGGCAAGGATTTTTGCCTCCTCCCTCCCCACAGGAGTTGTACCGGAGGATTGGAAGGAGGCAAATGTTGTTCCTCCTTTCAAGAAGGGGAATAGGGAAATTCCTGGCAAATACAGACCAGTCAGTCTTACATCTGTAAGAATTCTGAGGGATAGGATTTATGACTATTTGGCAAAGCATAGTGTGATTAAAGGCAGTCAGCAGTTCTTTGAGGAGGTGTCAAGACGGTCGAGCAGTGGATGTGGTATATATGGGCTTCAGCAAGGCATTTGATAAGGTTCCCCATGGTAGACTCATTCATAAAGTCAGGAAGTATGGGATACAGGGAGATTTAGCTATCTGGATTCAGAATTGGCTGGCTGACAGAAGGCAGAGAGTGGTTGTAGATGGAAAGTATTCTGCCTGGAGGACAGTGTTGAGTGGGGTCCTGTTGGGCTCTTTTCTTGGGCCTCTGTTCTTTGTAGTTTTTATAAATGACTTGGATGAGGAGGTTGAGGGGTGGGTTAGTAAATTTGCAGATGACTCAAAGATTGGAGGTGTTGTTGATAGTATCGAGGGCTATTGCAGGCTGCAGCGTGACGTAGACAGGATGCAGAGCTGGGCTGAGAAATGGCAGATGGAGCTCAACCTGGATAAATGCAAAGTGATGCATTTTGGAAGATCCAACTCGAATGCTGAATATAGGATTAAAGATAGAATTCTTGGCAGTGGAGACAGAACAGTGGAGGAACAGAGGGATCTGGGTATATAAGTACCTTGATCCCTCAAAGTTGCCACCCAAGTGGATAGGGTTGTTAAGAAATCATATGGTGTTTTGACTTTTATCAACAAGGGGATCGAGTTTAAGAGTCGTGAGATTTTGCTGCAGCTCTACAAGTCCCTGGTGAGACCACACTTGGAATATTGTGTCCAGTTCTGGTCACCCTACTATCGGAAAGACACAGAGGCTTTGGCGAGGGTGCAAAGAAGGTTTACCAGGATGCTGCCTGGACTGGAGGGCTTGCCTTATGAAGAGATGCTGAATAAGCTCAGACTTTCCTCTCTGGAGAGAAGGAGGAAGAGAGGAAACCTGATCAAGGTGTACAAAATAATGGGAGGAACAGATAGAGTCAATAGCCAGAGTCTTTTCCCCAGAGCAGGACTGACTGGTATGAGGAGTCTTAGTTTGAAGATATTAGGAGGAATGTATAAAAGAGACATTAGTGGTAGGTTCTTTATGCAGAGAGTTGTAAATGCACGGAATGCGTTGCCAGCAGTGGTGGTGGAAGCAGAGTCAATGGAGACATTTAAGTGACTGCTGGACATGCACATGGAGAGCAGTGAGTTGAGGGGTGCGTAGGTTAAGTTACTATATTGTACATTAGGATTAAATCTCAGCACAACATCGTGGGCCGAAGGGCCTGTTCTATGTTGAACATTTCTATGTTCTATGTTCTATGAAACGAGATTCAACAGCCCAGCTCTAACACATTGATCATTAATATCCTGTCTCAGATGGATAGAACTAGATAGAGAGCAACTAATGTGGGAGCTTGGCAAATGTTCACATTGTGTTTTGAATAAGGAACATTCTGTTAATAAAATTGAGTTGAATTCTGTATTCCTTTGCCGGTCTTATTAACAATGGCATTTGGGTAAAATATGTTTTCTTACATAAACTGGACAAAGAGCTCAAAGCATGGCCAATATCAGACTACGGTAATGAGGATGGAATAGAAAAATGTTTAACCTTTTCAAACTCATGTGTGGTAATATTCAGATTTTCTTTTTCAGAGTAGAGAAGGTTCGGGGGGACCAAATTGAGATATGTGAGATTATGAGGGGCATGGACACAGTGAGTAGAAAGCAGCTGTTCCCCTGAGTCGAAGAGGGAATAACCAGAAAGCATAATGTTCAGGTGAAAGGTTAGAGGGAATTTGAGGAATTTTTAATTTTCATCCAGAGAGTGGTAGGAATCTGGAATGCACTGTGTGGGCGGACTGTTGAGCTGGGAAACCTCACAGCCTTTAAAAACATACTGGGATGGCCACTCATAGTGTCATAAATGAATGTTCCACCATATGTGTTCAGTGTGTGTGACAATAAAGGCTATTTCTAATTCATAAATTCAAGATTTTGGGCTTAGCGTGGGAAAGTGGGACCAGTGTAGGTTTAGAGTAGTTTTTGCCAGTGCAGATTCGATGGGCTCAATGGCCTCTTCTGTATTGAACGATTCTATGATGAATTGGCAAGCGTTAAAGATATCTTGGTAATAGCATGTCATTATTAAGGAAACAAACTGAATTTGCTGTACCTAGCTTAAATGATTACACAATAAAAGCTTCCTTGCTCAATCACTGTGAGAGTTGGATGAATAAGCACATCAATATTGTTTCATTTTTTTAATCTACGCTCTTCCTGTCCCCATTACCATTTTGTTATGTAAAGCTAAGTACAGTTTCTGGAAAAGCCAACCCATAACATAGCCTATAAAGCTGGGAAAACATATGTTAATTAACAGTATTCACCAACAAGTGCCAAAGACAATACAACTTTTATTAACTGCAGTTTTCAAAATTAGATTTGATGCCTTGTCTTTTCTCTTGACTATCATGACTATCTGTAAAACAGATAATGATCCTAGAAACAAATGCAGAACCATTCTAAAGAAGGGTCACTAAAGCAAAGCATTAATTCTGCTTTCTCTCCACAGATGCTACCAGAGTCTAGATTAGAGTGGTGCTGGAAAAGCACAGCAGGTCAAACAGTGTCCCAGGAGCAGGAAAATCAATGTTCCGGGAAAAAGCCCTTCATCAGCATCTGCAGTTCTCACTTTTGCCACAGATACTACCAGACCTGTTACGTTTTTCCAGCAAGTTCTGTTTTTCTTTCTGATTTCCAGCATCTGCAGGTTTTTTTTTTGTTTTGCGATCCGAGAATCATGGCCCTGGATTCTAAGAGTTATTTACTGCCTTTCAGTCCATCCAGACTGGCCCACCATTCAGTACGGTCAGGACTAATTGAACATATCAATGCCTTTGACTCACCCCATCCCCATAACCCTGTACACCATTAATAATCAGAAATGTATCAATTTCTACCTTATACATATATGTTAGCGGAGCTTCCACAGTGCTCTGTGGTGAAGAATTCCACAGAGTCACAACCCTCTGAGTAAAACCGATTCTCCACATCTCAGATCTAAATGACATTCTCCTTATTTTGAAATCATTCCTCTGGGTTCTAGACTCCCCAAACAAAGGAAATATCTCACTTCTTTCTACTCTGGCAGTCTGCATAAGCATTTTATATATTTCAATGAGATCACCCCTCATTCTTCAAAACACAAAAATTGGTGGAGTTGTGCAAAGTGAGGAACGTGATCACAAGATACAGCAGGATATAAATCGGTTGGACAGTTGGGCAAAGAAATAGCAGATGGAGTTTAATCCAGGCAAGTGTGAAGTGATGCATTTTGGGAGGGCAGTACCCTTAGCAGCGTTTGTAAACAGAGGGATCTTGCAGTGCAAGTCCATAGCTCCCCGAAAGTAACAACAGAAGTGGAGAAGGTGGTAAAGAAGGCAAATGGTATTTCTGCCTTCATTGGTCGGGGCATTGAATATAGAAGTTGGCAAGTCCATTGCAGCTGTATAAAACACTAGTTAGGCTATGTTTAGAATATTGTGTACAGTTCTGGATGCCACACGATAGGAAGGATGTGGAAGCTTTGGAGAAGGTACCAAAGAGGCTACCAGGATGTTGCCTGGACCGGAGTCTATTAGCTATAAGGGGAGGTTGGATAAACTTGGATTGTTTTTGCTACAGCATTGGAGGCTAAGGGGCAACTTGATAGAAGTTTATAAAATCATGTGAAGGTGGATATTGCGGATAGGTAGAGTCTTTTTCCCATGAGGGAAATGTCAAATTCTAGAAGGCATAGGTTTAAGGTGAGGAGGGAAAGTTTAAAGAAGATGTGCGGGGTAAGTTTCTTTTATGCAGAGGATGGTAGATGCCTGGAACATGCCAGGCGAGGTGGTAGAAGCAGATGCAATAGCAATATTTAGCAGGCATTTGAACAGAGGCATGAACAGGCAGGAAAAAGAAGGATGCTGAGTGTGTACAGGCAGACGGGATTAGTTTACGATGATATCATGTGTTGGCGCAGACAGGATGGGCTGAAGGGCCTGTTCCTGTGCTGTGTGCTATGTAATTTTGTTCTCGAGAATACAGGCCCAGTTCTCTTGCAATGGGACAGTCGCGTCATTGGGGGAAGAGGTCAGATGAACATTTTCTGCACTCCGTCTGGGCCAAATCCACACTTAATACACCAGGTGCAGTCTAATTAAACACAATTAGCATCGGTTTAGCTCAATTGCCTGGATTGTTGGTTTGCAGAGCAGTGTGATGCCAACAGCGTGGGTTGAATTCCCATCACTGGTTTGAGGTTACCATGTAGAATTCTCCTTTTCAACCTCATACCTTGCCTGAGATCTGGTGGCCCTCAGGTTATATCACCACCAGTCGCTTGTCTCTAATGAGAGAGCAGCCCTTACAGTCTGGCAAGACTATGGCGACACAACACAACAAAATTGAACTCCTGCATTATTTCGTTAACACAGTGTAACTGAGGTGGGAGTTGGTTGGATGGCAGGTTTATGATACCAACAGGGCAGGGTCAATTTCTGCACTGGCTGAGATTCCCATGAAGGTCGCACCTTCTCAACCTCTTCCCTTTGCCTTGATCACCACCAGTTATCCTTCTCTCTACTAGGAGCATGGGACTACAGTGAATTTACCTTTACAACTTGAGTATTGGATGCATTCACAGAGCTTCCAACCTGCATTATCATCTACACACTGTTCCAAATGGACATTCAGATATACTGTTACATGAAGAATCATTGAAGATTTTTAAAGGAGGTGGACAGATTAGATTAGATTAGATTACTTACAGTGTGGATACAGGCCCTTCAGCCCAGCAAGTCCACACCAACCTGCCAAAGCGCAACCCACCCAGACCCACTCCACCACATTTACCCCTTCACCTAACACTATGGGCAATTTAGCATGGCCAATTCACCTCTCTGCACATTTTTGGATTGCATTCCTCCGGAACACCCGGAGGAAACCCACGCAGACACGGGGAGAATGTGCAAACTCCACACAGTCAGTCGCCTGAGGCGGGAATTGAACCCGGGTCTCTGGTGCTGTGAGGCAGCAGTGCTAACCACTGTGCCACCGTGTCGCCCATTGACCAGCAAGAGAGTCACAAGGGAAAGCGGAGTGCAGCAACAATCAAATCAACCCTGTCTGATTGACCGGGAGTTAATTGGTCTACTCCTGCTCGTAATTTGTAAGCAATTCATTTATAAGACATAGGAGTGGAAGTAAGGCCATTCGGCCCATCGAGTCCACTCCGCCATTCAATCATGGCTGATGCGCATTTCAGCTCCACTTGCCAGCGTTCTCCCCGTAGCCCTTAATTCCTCTAGACAACAAGAACCTATCAATCTCGGCCTTGAAGACATTTAGCGTCCCGGCTTCCACTGCACTCCGTGGCAATGAATTCCACAGGCCCACCACTCTCTGGCTGAAGAAATGTCTCCGCATTTCCGTTCTGAAATGACCCCCTCTAATTCTAAGGCTGTGTCCACGGGTCCTAGTCTCCTCGCCTAACAGAAACAATTTTCTAGCATCCACCTTTTCAAAGCCATGTATTATTTTGTATGTCTCTATTAGATCTCCCCTTAATCTTCTAAACTCCAACGAATACAATCCCAGTATCCTCAGCCGTTCCTCATATGCTAGACCTGTCATTCCAGGGATCATCCGTGTGAATCTCCGCTGGACACGTTCCAGTGCCAGTATGTCCTTCCTGAGGTGTGGGGACCAAAACTGGACACAGTACTCCAAATGGGGCCTAACCAGAGCTTTATAAAGTCTTAGTAGTACATCTCTGCTTTTATATTCCAACCCTCTTGAGATAAGAGACAACATTGCATTCGCTTTCTTAATCACAAACTCAACCTACATGTTTACCTTTAGAGAATCCTCGACTAGCACTCCCAGATCCCTTTGTGCTTTGGCTTTATTAAGTTTCTCACCATTTAGAAAGTAGTCCATTCCTATATTCTTTTTGCCAAAGTGCAAGACCTCGCACTTGCTCACGTTAAATTCCATCAGCCATTTCCTGGACCACTCTCCCAACCTGTCTAGATCCTTCTGTAGCCTCCCCACTTCCTCAGTACTATAATGCAGGACAACAACTCAGGGAATATAAGGAATTTGTTACATTAGGTTAATAGGATCATGAAAGGGGCAATCCATTGTTTAATGCTTTCTCACTCCGATCTCCAGTATGATTAAAAGAAAACACAGGCTACCCTTCAAATTGCCGCTCCTCTGGAGTTTGCCTAACTGCTCACCAAACCAAGTGTTTTCCACTGTCTCATGTTGAAAAACTTACTCGGTCTGGACCAAGAGGCCTTGGTTCATGTCCCACCTGTTCCAGACTTGTGTTATAACATCTCTGAACAGGTTCATTAGAAAACATCTGCAAAGGCTTTGGGGGCCCTATTGTGGAGCAGCGGTAGTGTCCGTACCCCGGGACCGGGAGGCCTAGGTTCATGTCCCACCTACTCTAGAAGTGTATAATATCATTCCTGAACAAGTTGATTAGAGAAAATAGAATTAAAAGCTATACTTCCAAAACAGGTGAATCTGGAAATTAAGTCTTTTCACAACAATTGCTTGTGGGACTTTGCTGACAGATATATTGAAGAGTTTTTGCCCAAAACGTCGATTTTCCTGCTCCTCGGATGCTCCCAGACCTACTGTGCTTTTCCAGCACCGCTCTAATTTAGACTCTGATTTCCAGCATCTACAGTCCTCACTTTTGACTGGCAGATATGTTGTCCACATTATGACAGTGACTGTATTTCAAAGTAAAGCATTTGGGAGGATTGTGAAAAAGTTCTATGTCAAGCACACAGTTATTTTTCTTTAGAACATTTTGCTGCAACTGCTCACAAATTGCCTCTAAACTATTTGCGATTCCTCAGTGATGGAACCGCTTGGCAGAAATAATTGGAAATATCTATTGATTACATAATTGATGCCATGTGCCTTTTCAGCTCTGAATATCTCACTTCAGATACCATTATTTTTATTCACCCACAGGATGAGGGCATAGTTGGCTGGACCAGCATTTATTGTCCATCTCTGATTTCCCAGGGGGCAGTTGACCACATTGCAGTGGGTCTGGAGTCACATGTAGGCCAGACCAGGTAAGGACGGCAGTTTGCTTCCCTAATGGGCATGAGTGAACCAGATGGGTATTTCCTGGCAACTGATTCACAGTCATCTTAATTCCAGATTTTTATCACATCCAAAATTCTGCCATGCACCACAGTGGGATTCAAACCTGAGCCCTTGTGATCATACAACTAGGCCATCGCTTCCCTTAATGTTGTGTACATTGACTGTAAAGAGTCCATTCCCAAATTAAAAGTTACTGTTCTATGAAACCAAGTGCTCTAAAATGAACCACCATGTACCACTTTTTACGATATACTTCAATTATTTTCCAGGAAAGTCCTCGCACCTGTCCATATCCAGAAGTAGTAAAAATAGTGAGGGCCGAGTGTGATAAGAGATGCCTACAGCCTATAGCTGCCTGAGTTGAGATCTCCCTTGGGCTGGGTATGCAGTCCTCAACATTTCTTCTAATAACAGGCTCTGGGAAGGTAGAGATGCTTTAGCATATGGGAAGCAGCAGACACTCAACTGTTTGAACATTCTTTCCCAGGAGGAAGTAACCAAAAAGACTAAGGATATCTGGACTGCGGTTCTCTGAGCAATACGAGATATGATACTGGATTAGTGGTGCTGGAAGAGCACAGCAGTTCAGGCAGCATCCAACGAGCAGCGAGCAGCGAAATACGAGATATGAAACAGGTCAAGCTTTCTCAGTACAGAAGCAAAGAAATTGCAGGAATAGCTCAGCAGCATCTGTGGAGAGAAAGCAGAATTAATCTTTCATTTCCTAGAGTTCTGAAGAAGGGTCACTAGACCCAAAACTTTAACTCTGCTTTCTCTCCACGGATGCTGCCAAACCTGCTGAGTTTCTCCTGCAATTTCTGTTTTTGTTTCTGATTTCCAGCAGTCCTTTGTGGGATTTTCCTTTGTCAAGCTTTCTCAGTGATGGGGATAGCATGTTAGTTGTTCATTTCACATTTACTTAAACAAACAGAAAATCATACCCTATGTGTTTTCTAGCGGGTACGTAATTTAGCACATGAGCAAGCAGAAAATTCCTCACTTCTCAAACAACTTACTGTACCAATTGTGTACTCCGCAATTCCAGCCAGTAAAGGGTAAACAGAAAGGGAAGAACTGAAGATGTCAGACCTGGAGTTTATTACCAATGTCAAACAACACTTCATCAAACACTCTAATCTTATCGGTACTTTATGACCTTGGGAAAAATATGAAGATGGAGAGAGATGCCTTTTTGAGTAATGTCGTCTGTTAAAATTACAACAATTCAGCGCATTGGGACGGAACAGTTTAATCCCTTCTGATTTCATAATTTTTTTAAACACTAATTAGAAATTCAAGGCACAATCCAAGAAGCTGATATCCCTTCTCGGTATCCCGGTCTTTACAAAATAAAACCCAACGGAACTGGGGGCGCTGGAAATCAAAAACAAGAACAGAAAATTCTGGAAAAGCTTAGAAGATCTGGCAGCATCTGTGGAGAGAAACGTTTTAGAGTTAACATTTCAGGTTGAGTAACCCTTTCCCAGAAATCCTGTGACCAACATAAAGTTTTGAAGATCTGTATTTGACCACAGCAAATGGTGGGAATTTAAATGCGATTTTTTTTAAAAATCTGGAATTAAAAGCATTGTTGGTTGTTGTGAAATCCCATCTGGTTCACTACTGCCTTTATGGAAGCAAGTCTGCTATCCTTAACTAGTCTGACCCAGTTGTATCAACAGCTAGAAAAAGAAAGAATCAGATTGGACAGAACACCAGGCATTGACTATGGCATGACAATGGTGAATGCAGACACAAAAAGTGTGGCATTGGAAAATCACAGCAGGTCAGGCAGCATCCGAGGAGCAAAGAGTCAACGTTTCAGGCATAAGCCCTTCATCAGGAATGTCAGGGGAGAAGGGGGCTGAGAGATAAATAGGAGGGTGGTACGGGGCTGGGGGGAAGGCAGCTGGGAAGGTGATAAGTGGATGTAGGTGGGGGGTGACTGTGATAGTTCAGTATGGGCGGTGGAGCAGAGAGGTGGGATGGAAACTGGACAGGTAGGACGGTTCAATAAGATGGTGCCGAGTTGGAGGGTTGCATACACAGCCCTCCCAACCCTGCAAGTCCTCCTTGCTAACCTCTGGGAACAGTGCCAACATTGAGAGAGCTGTCTCACAAATGAGTCAAGCAACAATCGAGTGCTTTTTGGGAATCGTACCGTCAGACAAGATTCCAAACACCACCATCACCATCCCTGGATATGTCCTGTCCCATCAGCAGGACAGATCCAGCAAAGGAGGTGACACACAGTCAAAGGGAGCTGCCCCATGACTCCTCAAATTCGACTCCAGATCCCATGAAGTCACATGGCATCAGGTCAAACATGAGCAAGTAAACCTTCTGCTGATTGTCCCCCACCACTACTCTCAGCTGATGAATCGGCACCCCTCCATGTTGAACAATATTTCAAGGAAGGACTGAGGATGGCAAGGGCACAGAATGTACTCTGGGTGAGGGATTTCAATGTCCACCATCAAGAGTGGCTCGCCAGCAGCACTACTGATCGAGCTGGTCGGGTCCTAAAGGATTGGGTCTTCGCAGGTGCTGAGGGAACCAACAAGAGGGGAAAATATACTTGACCCCATCCTCACTGATCTGCCAGCTGAAGTCCATGACAGTATCAGTAAGAGTGACCACTGCACATTCCATGTGGGGACAAAGTCTTTCCTTCACTTTAAGAATAACCCCATTATGTTGTATGGCACTATCGCCAATGGTAAATGAGTCCTGAAAAAATCTAGAAATTCGACATCTATGAGGCACTGTGGGCCATCAACAGTAGCAGAATTGTACCCCTCATGGCCTGGCATAACCCCCACTCAACCATTACCATCAATCCAGGGGATCAACCCTGGTTCAAGGAGAGTGCAGGAGCGCATCTCAGGAGCAGCACTAGGCATATCTGAAAATAAGATGTCAACCTGGTGAAGCTACAACACAGGGATACTGCGCAAAGCAGCAAGTGATAGACAGAGCTAGACGATTCCACAGCCAACAGATCAGATTGAAGCTCTGAAGTCCTGCCATATGCCGTTGTGAATGACGGTAGACAGAGGAGTAGGGTTCTTGTGCTTGCTTTCTTTTCTCTTTACTTTATATTTGCTTTCCTTTACCATCATCGGTGACAGTGAGGGGTCCCAGTACAGACTGGAGTGAGCCCAGCATAGACCTCATGGAGGTGGGAAATCAAACCCCACTATCCCCAGAGTAACTGCAAACATTAAATATTTTAAAAAGTATGCAGAATTATCCAAATTATCTGACTTTTGGATATAGGTTGACAGAAAACACAAATTAGTCTTCTATTCATAACAAGATTTACTATTCATTACAAATAAATGCCTAATTACAGGTACACTGCCCCACAGCGCCAAGGGCCAGGATTCAATTCCAGCTTCAGATAACTGTGTGGAGTTTGCACGTTCTCCCTATTTCTGCGTGGGTTTCCTTCGGGTGCTCCAATTTCTTCTCACAGTCCAAAGATGTGCAGGATAGGTGGATTGGCCATGCTAAATTACCTATAGAGTCCAGGGATGTGCAGGTTGGGGGATTAGCCATGGGATATACAGTGATAACTTTAAGACAGGTCAGTCTGTGGGGGGGTGATCTTCAGACAGTCAGTGTGAACTTGTTGGGCTGAATGTAGGGCTTCTAAGAGGTAGATAATTATGAACCATTGGCATATTATTCTACTAATTAAAACTCAAACCCCCTAATGAATTCCTGATTACACAAAAACATCCATGCAAACAAACACACACATACAATGTGATTGACTCTGAACAGCCCTCTAGGGATGGCCAACAAATCATGGCTTAGCCAGCAATGCCCTTACCCCTTAATGAATAAAAAACACACTCATACACACATGTGCACACACACGGCTGGAAAAACAACCATGGATGTTACGGACAGAGGGATAGACTTCCTAATGTGTCTTGTGCTGATCAGAACATTGCTTCTCAGTCTTCTTCCTCTAGATGTTTTCACTGGTGTGAAGGAGGTAGGATGGTTGGTTCACGTTAAGAAAAGTTCCCTGACTAATTAATTAAAAGTCACGGCTTATAGCAACTGCTGAAGGCAAAGTAAATTTAGACAATATTCCGGTTTGGGCTGAGAAATTGAAGGTAGCAATTGTCTTGTGTGTTATCATTCCCCAGAAACTGATCTGGACCCATCATTTAGGTACTGTGACTACAAGAGCAGATCTGAGACTCAGAATCTTGCAGCACCTCTTGACTACCCAAAACCTTTCCATCATCAACAAAACATAAAGTCAGCAGTGTGATGGAATACTCCTAACTTGCCTGAATGGGTGCAGCTCCAACAACACTCGGAATGCTTGACACCATCCAGGACAAAACAGCCCACTTGATTGGCACCACATCCACGAGCATCCATTTCCTCCACTACCAACAATCGGTTGCAGCAGTGTGCACTATCTACACGATGCACTGCCCTTACCACAGTCTCTACCTTAACACCTTGGAAGCCGCATTTACTTCCGTCTAGAAGGTCAAGGCCAGCAAATACATGGGAATATCATCACCTGCAAATTCCTCTCCAAGCCAATCACCATCCTAACTTGGAAATACATCACTGTTCCTATACTGTTGCTGGGTCAAAATCCTGGAACTCCTCCCTTTTTGCATTGTGGATCAACCCACAGCAGGTGGACTGCAGCGGTTAAGAAGGTAGCTCACCACCACCTTCTCAAGGGCAAGTTGGCAGGGGCAATAGATGTTGGGGCCTAGCGAGTGATGGCCACATCCCATGAATGAAGACAATAAAGCTGGTTCCACCCCATCTCCATTCTCCACCTTGGACAGAGCTGGGTGTGAAGCCTGTTCCTGCTGATTTCCAAGGATCTGTCCGACAAAGTGACAAGGAGCAGAGAGAGGTCCAGTAATACCATGACCGTAACCCTGTCCTAGCCTCACTTCGATGATTCCCTTGTGCGTGCACCTCTTGCAGTCTGCTTTCCCTTGGGACAAAGCTCCGGATGTGCCATGGTAATGTAGCAGAACGGCATCCAAAGTTTGTAATTCCTGTGTTTACGCTATCGAGAAAATTAACATTTCCTGGACAGCAGTCACAATTCTCCCCTGTGAGACATTTAAGAAGAAGGAGTTGCATTTATATAGTGCTTGTCGTGACCACCAAATACCTCAAAGTGCACTGTGGACAATAAAATACTGATTTAAAGTATAGTCACTGTTTCAATGTCGGGAACATTGCAGGTAATTTGGGCACAAGTGTTCCCATAAGCAGCAATGTGCCAATGACCAGTGGCGCTGAGGTTGATTGAGGGATAAATCAGAATCATAGAGGTGATGAGGTACAGAAGGAGGCCAATTGACATATCATGTCTTTACTGGCTCTTCAAACGTGCATCATTACCTCATGCCAATTTCCTGCCATTTCCCCCATACTCTTGCACACCATTTCTATCCAAATAATCATCTAGTGCCCCAGTTGCATTTGCCCCCACCATATTTCCATGATGTGGAGGTGCCAGTGTTGGACTGAGGTGGACAAAGCTAAAACTCATACGACACCAAGTTATAGTCCAACGGGTTTATTTGGAAGTACAAGCTTTCAGAACACTGCTCATTTGTCAGGAGCCTAACGTTCTGAAAGCTAGTGTTTCCACATAAACCTGTTGGATTATAAACTGGAGTTGTGTGATTTTCAACTTTGACCAGATTTCAGGCATTGCAGTCCAGATCCTAACTATTCGGTGAGTGAAAAAGCGTCCTCACACATTGGCCTGGCTATTGGAAAGGATACTAGAGATCAAATCTCTGGTCCTTCAAAATACATCCATGATGGGAGTAATGTATATCTGCACTATTTTCTGTGCAATAATTAATACATGGATGTTAAAAATTCCAGAGCTTTTTTTGAATCCCTATATTCATTCATTTATTTCAAACAGCAAAATAGTCGCAGTCTATCAGC
Organism: Chiloscyllium punctatum; assembly: GCF_047496795.1. Taxonomy (NCBI): domain Eukaryota; kingdom Metazoa; phylum Chordata; class Chondrichthyes; order Orectolobiformes; family Hemiscylliidae; genus Chiloscyllium; species Chiloscyllium punctatum. Next base: position 12,380,736 of record NC_092744.1, read on the forward strand.
ATAAATTGGATTGACCATAATTGCATCAAATGGTGTCCTAATCATAGTACAAAACCAAAATTAAACTCCTTGAACTGGCATTATATTTTATTATAGAAGCACTCTTTGTCTGTCTAGGGTGAAGATATTATTCTAACTTTCTTGTGATGTGGCCCTTAATACTTTCCAATCCGACACCCCTCCCCGTGACCTCTTTTCCTGATGTGCATCTCCCTCTCTTCAGCCTCTAATTTTATTCCAGCTTTCAGTCCTAAGGAATTCTTCACCTCTACCCCTCCCATCCGAATCTCTCAAAGACCACCTGCAATACACAGCACTTTGACCACTGGATTTAGTTGAGCTACCTTCTTCAGCTGTTTATTGAACTTACTGAGGATCAGATGGCTGGGCAAAATACCAGGATCAATGGTAGACTAATGGAGAAAGTGAAGTCACATGGTGTGCAGGGTGTTCTAGCTAGGTGGATAAAGAACTGGTTGAGCAACAGGAAACAGAGAGTAATAGTTGAAGGAGTTTGTCGAAATGAAGAAAGGTGGTGTTCCACAGGGATCAGTGTTGGAGCCACTGCTGTTTGTAATATACATAAATGATCTGGAAGAGGGCACTGTTGATATGATCAGCAAGTTTGCAGATGACACATAGATTGGTGGAGTAGCAGAAAGCATAACAGACTATCAGAGAATACAGGAAGATATAGATAGACTGGAGAGTTGGGCGGAAAAGTGGCAGATGGTTTTCAATCCAGACAAATGTGAGGTGATGCATTTAGGCAAGACTAATTCTAGAGCAAATTATACAATGAACAGAAGAGCCTTGAGGAAAGTTGATGGGCAGAGAGGTCTAGGAGTGCAGGTCCATTGTACCCTGAAGGTTGCTGCACAGGTGGATAGATGGTCAAGGAGGCATATAGTATGCTTACCTTCGTTGGATGGGGTATTGAGTATAAGAGCTGGTCAGTCATGTTAAAATTGTACAAGACATTGGTTCGGCCGCATTTAGAATACTGTGTACAGTTCTGGTCGCCACATTACCAAAAGGATGTGGACACTTTGGAGAAGGTGCAGAGAAGGTTTACAAGGATGTTGCCTGGTATGGAAGGTGCTAGTTATGAAGAAAGTTGAGTAGGTTAGGTTTATTTTCATTAGAAAAAAGGAGATTGAGGGGGGGACCTGATTGAGGTTTACAAAATCATGAAGGGTATAGACAGGGTGGATAGAAACAAGCTTTTTCCCAGGGTGAAGGATTCAATAACGAGAGGTCACACTTTCAAGGTGAGAGGTAGGAAGTTTAAGGGGGATACACGCGGCAAGTACTTCACACAGAGGGTGGTGGGCATTTGGAATGTGTTGCCAGCAGAGATGGTAGAGGCAGGCATGGTAGATTCATTTAAGAAACCTTTGGACAGATGCATGAGCAGGTGGGGAACAGAGGGATACTGATGCTTAGAAATTGACCAACAGGTTTAGACAATATATTTGGATTGGCTCAGGCTTGGAGGGCCAAAGGGCCTGTTCCTGGGCGTAAATTTTCTTTGTTCTTTGTTCTTAGGAACACTCACTTGAGTTGACATGCCAACATTGTGGACCAGATCAAACCCTCTCAAAACAAATTAAGAAGATAGCCTGGACCCTAACTTTCTTTTATTTTAAAGTATAAGGTGTTGCGTTCCAGGTGCAATTTGATTGGTCAGACTACTTGATGTAAAGCAAAATGCACTTTATTTTTACACAACAGTTAAAATACAGACAAAATAAAAATAAAAGAAAATAATTGGCTTAACTGTAACTCTATCAAAATGCTTAAAAATTCAAATATATATTTTAACTACGACTAATTAACTGTTGCAATCCCATAAACACACTGTTGGCAAAGACAAACTCAGTAAAATAGATTGTCTCACATGTAATTCTAGCAGCAGGAAGAGAACCCCAGCTTTTAGCTGTGACTGAGAGAGGAATAAGACCTTCCACATCCAGCTTCAAGACCCCAGCCAAGTGTTGAAAGCTAAAATTAAAAGTCCTGCTTCTGTGGGAACTTCACCCCATCCTTTAAGGCTGCTTCTATTGTTCCAACTTTTTACAACACCCCAAGGCCTCACAACCACTCTGTTGGTTTTGAGTAGATCGTTTTTCACCTCTGTCTCAATCTTTCTTCATTAAAAAAAAGGACAAAATACACCTCCTAAAGCCATAGTAACATCACACCAAGCATCCACACCAGAGAGGGCCAGTCACTGAGTTGGGCTGGTCATGCAGCCAGAATTCCTGACCTTTGCCTTCTATAGGGAATATTCCCGAGAGAAGTTGAGTCTAGCCTGTGCATTCACAACGATCAAAGGAACCTCTACCCTGCCACTCTGAATGGTTCACTTAGTAGTTTGATATCAAACTTAAATGTTGGGAGAAACTGGCCCAGCATCTGACATGACCAAAGTAAAAAAAAAACCAAATGTACTGCCTTCTGTAAAGCAAGGGCTTCTCAGGAACAGACGTAATCACAAGGAGTGTGAATGTCCAGCCAGCAACTTATCCAAAAGTCAACTGACTGCAGTATCCTGCTCTGTACGCAGCAAAATATTTTGGACATTAAGCAGCATGTACCCACCAAAACCCCCCCCCAGGTGATGAATTTAGTCATCTTCACTTTGAAAGATGACCAAGTGAAATGATCCTTTATATCTCATCTTTCTATCTCCTTTAGTGCATATTTTATTCACATTTCCGGGAAGTACCTCAGAGTGCCAGTATTATCTCAGAAATCTCAAAGCTAGTTTTCAAGGCTATGCTGAGCTGGGCTAAGAGGAGCTGATGTGAGAGACTTTGCAATGAACTATATATCAAAAGCACTAACGATTTTACAATGTCAAATGTAAAACGTCAAATGGCAAAGATGTTGACTTTTTGTGATATTAAGTTGACAGACTGAGATGCATCTCTGCTGATTTTTCTCACTGTCAAAAATCAATGGAAATATAATTACTTTGATGGAAGTCAAAATGGAGAAGTATAAATTTACGGCTGACTCAGAGTTTCCCACTATTGCACAAAGTCAAAATCAACCATATTAAATATTAATTGTTCAGTCACTCGACATGCAGAATTCTATTCAGATCTGCTCTATTCTGTTTTTCTCAAATATCTTCTCAATCTTTGAGGTACGTGGACTTTGAAGCTCTGCATCTTTATTTCTGCCTATTTATCTAATCGAGATCTTTGTCTGGATGATGTTTCACAATAGAAAATAAAATTAAAAAGCATTTTGTATTCATTTCTGACCCATTGAAAAAGTGATGCTTTTACCGACATTGTAAAAGTGATTACTGAATGACAGGAACATTACAGAAACTGACATTAAAATGATCAAATTCACTTCATTTGTTCACCAACAACGGCAACTCTTATCTTTACTCCCAGGCCCTGGCTCTCACAGCCAGGCGGAAAGTATATAATTTATTAAATGAAGTCCTCTTGAGGCTGCTGTTCAAGAATAAATGGTACAGAACAAAGATTTAGATTAGATAAATAAGTAGAAATATAGATGCAGATGTTCAAAGTCCAAGGACCCAAAAGATTGAGAAGATATTTGAGAAAAAAAAAGTACAGAACAGATAGGAATAAAATTGGACATATAGAGAGACTGTATAATTAATGTTCAAAACGGGAGATTTTAACTTTGTGTGACAGTGTAAAATGAGGAATTTTTGAGTCAGCCACATAATTTATATATCTCCATTTTGACTTTCATCAATGTAATTTTATTTCCGTTCACTTTGACAGTGAGAAAAATGAGGAGAGATGTATGTCAATTTGTCAATTTAACATCACAAAAAGTCAACACGTGAGGTTTTACATTTTTAACATTTTACATTTTACTGGACTATGGCAGAAGAGTTGCACTAGTATTATTAATTAATAATAATATAGATAACGCTATCAATAGCATAATTCTCTCTTGGTGAGCTGGCACAGATGTGATCGGCTGAATGGACACAATTCTGTGATCTTAAGCCATTTATCCCAGTCAGCATTTACGTGATACACATCAACTTTTAGCGCCAATGTTGAGAATGTCAGAATGATTGAGATTAATTCAAAAAATGTCAGCATTATTTCACAAGAAGTGTAACAGAAACTCTCCTCAAGCATTCTAATACAGCCCTGTCAAATTTATGCTGATGGATTGGCTGCAGTGCCAAAGAATACATTGGAAAAATGTTCAAAAGAGCAGAGATTTTTAAATCAACCTTTTCAGTTAGGTTACAGACACGCCTCTGGAGCAGGTGAGACTTGAACACAGGACTCTTTGTTCAGACACTGGGACACTGCTTCTGCAAGTCAAAATCCCCATTCAAGTAATATGATATTTTCCAATCTATCTGCTCAGAGACATTACACACCACTACAGCAGGTCGAATCTGGGCCCGCAGGTCAGCGGTAGAGACACTACCACTGCTCAAGAGCCCCGCAATCAAGAGAATAAGGCAAATTAAGAAATAATGAACAAACAATGACAGACTTGACTTCCAAAATCATGCAGTTGAAAAGAAAATGAAGTAACTGGTGTTTGGACCATGGAGCAATCTGGGAATGATGTCAGGGAGCTACTCCTCACAGGGCATACGTTGCACAGTATAGGCAGAGTTAGTTAGTGCATGATTGGATACAGAGATAGTTAGAGCATGCATGAGAGTGGTAGGGAAATATGTGCAAAGAAGCATTTGTTGCAGAATGCTTAGTATTAAACATTATAGCTGTTGGAATATGTCTATCTGTAATTTAAAAGGAAGATTAGAGCTTGGTATATCTCTGATTGCTGTGTAGCATAGCATTTAATACTCAGATGCAATACATGGCAACATTAAGAAGCAAAGCCGAAGATTGCCTCTTAGCCTTGCCTCTCCTTAGGCAGGTGTATGGAGTTGGGCCACAGACCCGCCATGATCTAATTGAATAATGGACAGGCTTGAAGGCTGTTCCTATGTTCTTATGTCCTACGTTTCTTGATCAGTCTGCCTGGAACGCAAACTAACAGAAACGTAAAAAACAGGAGCAGGAGTAGGTCAGGCAGCACTTTGAAGCTGCTGCACCATTCAATGTGATCACGGCTGATCATCCAACTCAGTCTCCTGTTCCCTTTAGCTCTGAGAAATGCATCTAACACCTTCTTGAAAATGTTCAATGTTTTGGCCTCCAACACTTCTGGTGGCAGAGAATTCCACAGGCTCACCATTCTCTGGGTGAAGAAACCAGCTTGGTAAACCAGCTGATTCATTTGTTTAGGTGAATTAGTTAGTTAAGGTAGTGATCAGTCCTTGAAATATATCCACATAAGTCTATAGATTTTTATTTAATAACAGAACATAAGTTTATTACCCAGAGAAAGAAATGTAATCAAAAACAAGCTATGTAAATATAAACTGCAATATCTAAACTACACAGCAGAGCAAGTTTTTACCCTGTTCTCTGACACTATCTATTACATTGACTCAACTCTAGAGAAATTGCATCATTACCTCAGCCCTCGTGTTTCTATTCAGCTGATTACCTTTTGCTCAGTTATAAGATATGGACGTCAGCATTTATTGTCCATTCCTAGTTGCCCTTGAGAAAGTGGTGGTGAACTGCCTTTTCAAACCGTTGCAGTGTTTAGTGAGTGTGGAAACAATTCGATGATTATTTTTCATGCCTGCTGACATGATCTTTTTCACAAATTTGAGAGCCTAAACTTTCTCAATTCCAATGACTTTCAAACTTTAAACCAAATATAGACTGAGAGAAATTCAGCATCAATGGAGAGAAACAGAGTTAACATTTTGAATCCGAACTGGATTTCTAATCAAACTTTCCTGGTAGGGAAATTGCACAAACTAAACACTTCTCCTGAGGTTATATGTTCCTTAAAGTGCCCAGAACTTCTTGTCAGAGAGAAACCGACCTAACCTCCAAACACAACCTTGGTGCCTTAGTGTCACAGAGTCTAACAGCACGGAAACCGACCCTTCAGCCCAACCTGTCCGTGCCAAACATCATCCCAAACTAGTCCCGCCTACCTGCTCCTGGTCCATGTCCCTCCACAAACCCTTCCTATTCATGTACTTATCCAAATGTCTTTAAAACATTATAATTGTACCCACGTCCACCACTTCCTCAGGAAGTTCATTCCACACACAAACCACCCTCTGTGTAAAATATTTACCCCCATGTCTTTTTTAAAATCTCTCTCCTCTCACCGTACAAACACCCCCCACCCTAGGGAAAAGACAACTGCCATTAACCCTATCCACATTCCTCATTATTTTATAAACCTCTGTAAAGTCGCCTCTCAACCTCCTACACTCCAGTGAAAAAAGTCCCAGCCTTTCTTCATAAATCAAAACTTCCATACCCGGCAACCTCCACTGGATAAAAAATGTGCTCAATCCTAGATTCTTCTGAACTGTAAACAAAGCTAATGGCCTAACAGGTTTACCCCACCTCTTGTAAACCCAACAGTAAAAGCATTTTTTTTCTCCCATTCATACCACGAAGTCTGCAGTCACCGGCTCTTTGATGAATGTGGGATTGAGCTACTGTTCTGTACTGAGTCCCTGGCATTGTTTTGTTTTTAAAGGAAACCTTTCAATAAGTATTCTGCCTTAACTTTGAAATGTAAAGGCCAAAAGTGACGTTAATGTAAAATTTACACACCCTTCATCCCAACAAAAATAAGGGATGCGCAAGAGACCAGAATTTTCCAGGGAAGGATTCTAATGTATTTCTGGTACTTCAAGCAAGCTCTGTTACCACAGATACAGTTTTATGCATGCACATAAAGCATCTCCCAGATAAAAGCCCAAATCTTTGTAGTGATTGAATGATAGAGTGAATGAGATCAGTAGGACAATGTATCCCATTCATATCCTGTGAAGGTGAGGTCAGTAAATTTATGAGTTGCAAAAGGCAACATCTTTATGACCTAGATAGCACCCAGGATGTGCCATGTTCTCCAGTGTGAAGACTGTTTTAACATTTCAATGTGGACAAAATGAACAGCTTATTGAAGGATTAGCAGAGGTGTAATTACTGAACCCTGTTTTATGACTGGCTATGTGATAGGGTTGAGTGTAGGGACAAGCAAAATTGCATGACCTGGATAATTAGGTTATTTGTTCTGGCTTGTTGCTTAAGTGGTTTGTCATGGTTGTAAATGGATAGAAGTGATAACAGTTGTCTGTTTACAATTTGTGAGCATCATTATCATAGGCAGGGCGCCTGTCTCAGAAACTGTAATTATATTGTGAATTAATAAATCATTTTGACAAGAGAATGGAAAGGGAATTGCCATTATCCCAGCACAAACTAGTGTTTATTGAAAGGGAGGTACCAGCACATTGCAGTACAGTCAAGGGAGGTTCGGCTAAATAATCTCCCTCTCTTGATTAGTGCATTAAAACAGGCTCCAGCAGCTCAGTTTTCTTTCTCCTACGCTGACTACATGCTCAGAAACAATGAGCTGGCTCTTGAAGTGGGTATGGAGAGCTGATTCTTGGCCCTATATCGGGGTCCAGAGTCATGTGTGCTCCCACCCCTCCACCTGCCAAAGCCCCAATATGCTGACCAGGGGAACCTCCTGGTACTACCCCCTGCAACTGTAAAAGATGCAAAACTTGCCGGTACACGACCACTCCTCACCTCCATCCAGGAACCCAAACAGTCCTTCCAGGTGAGACAGAGGTTCACCTGCCTCTCTTCCAACTTTCTAGGAGAAAGTGAGGACTGCAGATGCTGGAGATCAGAGCTGAAAATGTGTTGCTGGAAAAGCGCAGCAGGTCAGGCAGCATCCAAGGTGCAGGAGAATCGATGTTTTCGGGCATGAGCCCTTCTTTAGGAAGGGCTCATGCCTGAAACGTCGATTCTCCTGCTCCTTGGATGCTGCCTGACCTGATGCGCTTTTCCAGCAACACATTTTCAGCTCTCTTCAAACTTTGTTCACAGCATCAGGTGCTCCCAATGTGGTCTCTATGTCGAGGAGACCAAACGTAAAGTTAGGGAGTCGCTCACCGAGCATCTCAACCAGGCCCACAGGGGGCGACCGGACCGCCCTGTCACCACCCATTTAAATTTCCCTTCCCACTCCTGTTCCGACATGATCATCCTTGGCCTCCTCCACTGTCACAATGAACTAAACCGCAAACTGGAAGAACAGGCACCTCACCTTCCACCTGGGCAGCCTACAGCCCAGAGGACACAACACTGAGGTCTCCAATTTCCAATAACCTCCCTTCCCATCCCCCAACTCCCTTTCCTAGACCCTGCTCCTCCCTACCATTCCTCACACCGACCCTTCCTTGCAGCCACCAACCGAATTCATTCCTCCCATCGACCAACCAGCTGGTACCCTCTACCTGTTTTCACATATTCCCTACCTCACCACTCTGCCCCCTCCCCACCCAAAACCCTTCCCCCCACCCAGCTCCCATTACACCCAGTCCTGAGGAAGGGTTACACCCAGAATGCTGACTTCCCCACCTCCTGATGCTGCCTGGCCTGCTGTGTTCTCCTGCTTGTCTACCTTGGATTCCAGCATCTACTGTTTTTCTCATAACTGACCACGTCTTTGTTCAATGGCGGGTGGGCTCACAAAGCAGCTGATCCAATCAGAGGGCTTACTGGCCTTTGACGCCAAAGCAGCATGTGATTAGAGAGTGGCAGAGCAGGTTGTGAGTGAGAGATCCGCTTCTGATGGTGGATCCCAGCTAAAAGGAGACAGCACAGCTAGATTGGTCTCTATATGACAGCGGCTCACACCATATGTGGCATCCTACTGCCAATCCTAGCTAGATCACCAGATCCAACACTGTTTCTGGCTACTCCCACTGCCTGTGTTCACATTAAGACCACAGAACATAGAACATAGAACAATGCAGCGCAGAACAGTCCCTTCAGCCCTCAGTGTTGCACCAACCTGTGAACTATTCTCAGATCATCCCCCTACACTATCCCAAAATCATCCATGGGCTTATCTAAGGATTGTTCAAATCTCCCTAATGTGGCTGAGTTGTCTACATTAGCAGGTAGGGCATTCCATGCCCCTACTACTCTCTGCGTAAAGAACCTGCCTCTGACATCTGTCTTAAATCTGTCACCCCTCAATTTGTAGTTATGCCCCCTCATACATGCTGACGTCATCATCCCAGGAAAAAGACTTTCACTGTCTACCCTATCTAATCCTCTGATCATCTTGTATGTCTCTGTCAAATCGCCTTCTTCTTGCCAATGAGAACAGGTTCAAGTCTCTCAGCCTTTCCTCATGAGACCTTCCCTCCAGACCAGGCAACATCCTGGTAAATCTCCTCTACACCTTTTCCAATGCTTCCACATCCTCCCCGAAATATGAATGGTTTCAAAGTGATCGAATGAGATAAAAGACACTCATCGCTTATGGGGACCCAAGAAAGAAAGTAGGATGGAGTGCTGCAAAGAATCAGAGTCATCAACTCAATGGGCTGAATGGCTTCCGCAATGGCCCTCAATGTCACAGAGAAGAGAACTGGGTGAATATTGTCAGAATCAAGATGAAAGGAAAGTAGGTTTAAAAGAATAGTGAGGTTGGATGAAGTGAAAGGGAAAGAAAGAGAGTAAGGGAAAGTAAGAAGAAATGAGGATGGAATCTCACAGGGGCTGGAATAATATGAACTCTGGTGAGATTTCCAGAAGAATCTGGAGAGGCCAACCTCAGAGTCAGGAACAAATGGCTGCATCTTTTACACTATTGCCAAATGGGGAGGTGATTTTCTCTCCTGTCAGCTACGAGTTTACAGTTAAGGGAGGGTTTAGATTAGATTTCCTCCAGATTAGATTCACTATAGTGTGGCAACAGGCCCTTCGGCCCAACCAGTCCACTCCGACCCTCCGAAGAGTAACCGACCCCGACCCATTCCTCTCTGACTAATGTACCTAACTCGAGGGGCAATTTAGCATGGCCAATTCACCTAACCTGCACGTATTTGGATAGTTTAGCTTGTTAAACACTACATTAAGAGCAAAACTTCCCTCACTAATATTCAGCTTCCCAGCTTATCAAATTCACAGAACATCGAGATTTCTCGGAAGTACGAGTGGGTACCTGGGGATTTTAGTTCACTGCTGGATGTGAGGGGTCTCCATGGCGCTCAGCACCAAACAGCCCCTCAGGGCACAAATCCAGGGGCACCAGCTGAACACACCCAATCACATGTATACAATGCGAGCGAGGAGGTGACTGGACCTCCCTGTCACCACCCATTTAAATTTCCCTTCCCACTCCTGCTCCGACATGATCATCCTTGGCCTCCTCTACTGTCACAATGAACCAAACTGCAAATTGGAGGAACAGCACCCCACCTTCCACCTGGGCAGCCTACAGCCTGGAGGACTCAACACTGAGGACTCCAATTTCCAATAGCCCTGTGTGTTTTGGGCTCAGCGTGTGAGAATGGGTGAGGGCAGATCTTGCGTGTGATCACAAGAGTGTCGGAGCATGGTGGGAGGTGAGGGCAGTGGCAGTGAGTGTGAGGTGGCACAGCAAAGAGAGTGGCAGGTACACTGGCTGAGTGGAGATGGTCATCGACCTTCCTGGGGCACGGCCAGCCACCCCTACTATCATCACTGAGACGGTGACCTCACACACAAGAACCAGGGCCTAGTGTCATGACCTCTTCTGCTGGCCCTCTGGGAAAGGGATTGCCCTCCTCTGCATCATCCCTTACACCAGGTCCTTCAGATTCCTGTTGGTATCTGAGGGACTGTGAATGAGTCATCGAACTGTACAGCTTGGAAACAGACCCTTCGGTCCAACTCATCTATGCCGACCAGATATCCTAAATTAATCTAGTCCCATTTGCCAGCATTTAGCCAATATCCCTCCAAACCCTTCCAATTCATGTAGTGTTTGTCTGTTTCTTTATGTGTTATTGTACAGAACCAACTGCTTCACTGGCCATATATGTCGATTTTTTTAAATGTATAAGTATACTTTTGAAATACAGAAAAGGTACATTCATTCTTTGTGGTGTTGCCAAGTCCTGGATAGAATGATTTTCATGTTAATTGTCGTTGGTACTTTTATCTAATCCCTTTTGAAGCCCATTTGTGAAGGATTCCTCTTTTCTGGCATTCGCCTGTCTGAGCAGTGACTCCATCATTGAAGTGGGAAGCCCTTTCCTTAGTCATAGAGTCATAGAGATTTATAGCACGGAAACAGACTCTTCGGTCCAACCCGTCCATGCCAACCAGATATCCCAACCCAATCTAGTCCCTCCTGCCAGCACCTGGCCCATATCCCTCCAACCCCTTCCTATTCATATACCCAACCAGCTGCCTCTTAAATGTTGTAATTGTACCAGCCTCCACCACTTCCTCTGGCAGCTCACTCCAACATGCACCACCCTCTGCGTGAAAAAGTTGCCCCTTAGGAATCTTTTAAATCTTTCCCCTCTTGCCTTAAATCTATGCTGGTACTGTACTTTGTGCAATCATCCTGAAGAAGATTCCTGAAGAAGGGCTCATGCCTGAAACGTCGATTCTCCTGCTCCATGGATGCTGCGCTTTTCCAGCAACACATTTTCAGCTTTGTGCAATCATCGACAAACATCCCCACCTTATGATGGGGAGAAGGTCTTTGATGAAGCAGCTGAAGGTGGTTGGGCCTTGGACATTACTCTGAGGAACTCCTGCAGAGATGTTCTGGAATGACTGACCTCCAACAACCACAACCATCTTCCTTCGTATGACTCCAACCAGCGGAGAGTTTGCCCCTGATATCCATTGATTCCACTTTTGCGACAGTAATAATGCAGATGCACACTGATAATGAAAAGTATCAAAAATGATAAAGTTCCGGTAATGTTTTCTGCATCAGTTGGCTGAATTTCCCAGGAGATTCACCAAAGCAAACAGCACAGATGTCTTTTGGCAGCTCGAAGATTTATTTTTTAAAATAGCATCTGCAACTTGATTCCTTCTAGCAAGACACCTCTGAGCAGTTGCCAGAAGATAAGCAAATGAGTGGACTGGGACAGTGGGGTGGAAATGAAAAGTGGGATGAGGGACTAGGTGGTGGTGAAAATTTTGTCAAGATGGAAGAGATGTTTGGCAACTTTCAATCTACAGAGAGAAGGGACAATTCCAAAAGCTGGCGATTCCCTGAAGTCAGGCATATTTATGGAACCCCAAGAGCAAAAAGAGGCTGTTCAGCCCTTTGAGTGAACACCAACCCTTTAAAAAAACACCCCACCCAGACCAAGTCCCTATCCCCTGGAGCTCTGCATTTACTATAACTAACCCATACATCTCTGCAGGGAAATTCAGCACAGCCAGTCCACCTAACCTGCACATCTTTAGACTGTGGGAGGAAACCCCATGTAGACACTGGGAGAATGTTCAAACTCCACACACAGACAGTTGCCTGAGAGTGGAATTGAATCCAGTTCACTGGCACTGTGAGGCAGCTGTGCTAACCACTGAGCCACCTTGCCACACAAGAAAAGGGCACATTTTTTAGCTGATTTCCAGCATCTGCCAGTTCTCTCCATTTCTCATTTTAATCTTGCCACCCATGTGGATGATTGGAATAGAACTTCTATTTCTGTCGATTTTATTAGTGAAAGCAAATGAATGGAGCAGGGAAATCTCTTTTTGATTCTTGCCCCTTTTTGTTCACCTGACGAAGGGGCAGAGCTCTGAAAGTTTGTGACTTTAAATAAACCTGATGGACTATAACCTGGTGTCATGTGACTTCTGACTTTGTCCACCCCAGTCCAACACTGGCACCTCCACATCACAGCCTTTTTGTTCGATACTGATCTGAGAGGCACATGCTTTACTCACCACCTCCACACCATCCCCCCACCCCCACCCCATGAAACCCTTGTATTGTTTGGACCAGCTCCAGCAGGCCATCCCTTGTCTGCTAGTATGTGGCAATATGAAATGTATCAGCACCAAGGCAACTCAGCACTGACAACACCTCAAGGACAATTAGAGGTAGGCAATAAATGCTGAAATTGCCTGCAACACTCAAAATAAATATACAGAAACAAAAGGTGAAGTCATAAACCAAACAGTAAATACAAAGACATTGCAAGAGCACCATACAGATGACAGCATTTATATATGATAACATGCACAAAACTATTAAGTGATATAAATGTCATAGTTGGGTGAATTGGTGACTGCAGGGTTAAAGCAGGACAGTTCTAGAATGTCTGAGACCCCACTTTATTATCATTTCCGTTACTCTCAGAATTTAATTAATGACGCAAAGGATGATTACAATGAAGCTAGCAATAAGATTCATAGTACAGCTCACTGGAGACCAGTGCTGCACAGTCACTGAAGAGCAGCAGCCTATAATCAACAGCTCTCAGGAAATAGGACTGTAAATGGCTCAGTGTTTCTGAGTGACAAAGTCAATCAACTCTTGCAGATCGGAAAAGAGGAGGCTCATCATCATCTGCGCTTGGTACTGGCCCCAGCTCCCCGTGGGTGTCAGGCTGAGTATATAAAAGAATATCTGCTGTCACTTCTGTGATTCAGTTGCGGCATGTGTTCATCCTGCTCAGTGGACATCTGTAGATCGCAAACCGACTGAAACCGAAAGCTCACAGGTCAATCTCCAGGTAAAAAAAAAATCTTTTTCCTCTCTTCAAATCTCTGACCTTGTCTCCTTCTTGCCCACTGCACTTATAGAATGGTAGCCAGATTGTCTCCAGCATTTTCAGAACTTGCCCTGACCAGGGAAATATTTCTTCCTGCAATAAATTTGATTTTGTTACAAAGGTGTGCTCTCGCCATTATAATCCCATGAGGATACAGTGCTCTTTTCTTATTATCATTGGGAGCTTTTTATTTAATGTGTTTCCCTTCCATGGTAAGTTTTATAGACTGGCGCAAAATAAAGGAAATAACCTCATTGTTGTCTGAGCACATTTCGGTTTGACTACAGGTGTCTTCTCGGTGACGGTTTTAATCATTCTTGAGATGAAAAAGCAATTTTTCGCCTAAGTTTACAACCAAATGTTTGTGTAAAGGGCTGTGCCTATTTCTTACTGGTCTTACTGTGATCATAAACTGGGTCTTCAGTTAGGTGGGAAAGGTGAGACTTCATACAATCCCTACAGTGTAGAAGCAGGCCATTCGGTCCATCGAGTCCATACCAACCTCTGAAGTGCATCCCACCCACCCCTGATCCTATCCCTATAACCCTATATTTCCCCTGGCTAATCCACCTAGCCTGCACATCCCTGAACACTACAGAGCAATTTAGCACGGGCAATCTACCTAATCACTGTTACCTCCATCCACAAGCAGGCACTATCACCTAGAATATAGAACATAATGGCCCTCGGTGTTGCACCGACCTGTGGAACCAATCTCAAGCCCATCTAACCTACACTATTCCATTATCACCCATATGCCTATCCAATGACCTTAAATGTCCTTAAAATCAGCGAGTCTACTACTCTTGCAGACAGTGCATTCCACGTCCCTACTACCCTCTGAGTAAAGAAATTGCCTCTGACATCTGTCCTATATCTATCACCCCCCAATTTAAAGCTATGTCCCCTCATGCTAGCCACACCATCCAAGGAAAAAGGTTCTCACTGTCCACCCTATCTAAACCTCTGATTATCTTATACATCTCAATTAATTCACCTCTCCACTTTCTCTCTAATGAAAACAGCCTCAAGTCTCTCAGCCTTTCCTCGTAAGACCTCCCTTCCATACCAGGCAACATCCTAATAAATCTCCTCTGAACCCTTTCCAAAGCTTCCATATCCTTGCCATAATGCGGTGACAGGAACCTGGGTCAGAGGATAATGTCTAAGCCACAAGGATCAATAAACATCATAAAAGTGAGAACTCAGACTTCTATTTTAAATGGTTGCGGAAAACGTAAACTGTAAGGAGCTGATAATTCCACTTACTCAGTTTTTCCCCCCAGTCTAATGGTATTGGTTGATTATTAGTACAACATGCCACTTTTATGCCCTTCAGGCAAACTTTATACCAAAAAACGTGAAGAGAAACCAAACCTCAAATCTTTAAAGGATTGGTACCCTTGACGGGAACTGCATACTATAATTGTGTTTTGTTTGTAAATAGAAATAATTTTGGAATGCGTCACTTGTGCATGAAAAATGTGAGACCCAGCAAGAAAATATTTGCCAAACATATCTAATAAACATAGTTGTTCTTTTAAACTATGTTAGTAGCCAGTAAGTCTGGCTGGGGTACTGCTTTTGTTGAACAACATTATAATCTCACAATGTTATCCATGATCATAAATTAACTAACATCTTAAAGGCACTTGATACATTATGGAGTAAACTTGCATTCATATAGCGCCATTCACAATCTCCCGCTATCGTAAAACCCTGTGCAGCCAACTATGTACTTCTCAACCTGGTCAATGCTGTAATCTAGGAAACACAGGAGAAAAGCTCCTACTCTGCTCACAAAACAAAGCTTTTTACTTAAGCAAGATGCGATCACAATAAATCAAATCAAATCAAATAACCAAATACAGAAACAATAAGCAGCTCACAGTATGGTGTATTCTACATTGGAGAGACAAAATGCAAAATGGGAAACCTCTTTGCAGAGCACCTATGTTCTGTCCAGAAAAAATGGCCCTGAGCTTGCAGTTGCCTGCAGAACAGGCCCTTCGGCCCTCGATGTTGCGCCAACCTGTGAACTATTCTCAGCTCGTCCCCCTACACTATCCCAAAATCATCCATGTGCCTACCTAAGGTCAGCACAGGCTGGAAGAACAGCACCTCATTTTCCACTTGGGAACCCTGCAGCCTTTAGAATTCAATATTGAGTTCAATGATTTCAGAACCTGAGCATCTTCTTCAATGTCCTTTACCCACCCCTACATCCCAGGCCCTTTCATAAAATAGACCCCTTGAAGCACAGTCAATCCATTTGCACCAACTCATTGTCTGCACTATCAGCTTTACTTCTTCCCTGACACACTATCAGTTATCCCTTTATCTCTCTCATTTTTTTTCTCTCTCTCTCTTTCTCTGTCTCTGGGCTCCACTCACTCCTTCCACCCCCACCCTCCGACTCCCCTGTCACCAGCATTTCCCAAGTTATTCTTAGTTCTGAAGAAGGTTCATTTGACTTGAAATGTTAACTCTGTTTTCTCTTCATGGGGTTGCTGAGTTTCTCCAGCAATTTATGCTTTTGTTTCCGCATCCACAGATCTTTGTTTTAGAGTCATAGAGTCATAGACATGTGCAGCACAGAAACAGACCCTTCTGTCCAACCATGCCAACCAGGTATCCCAACCCAATCTAGTCCCACCTGCCAGCACCCGGCCCATATCCCTCCAAACCCTTCCTATTCATATACCCATCCAGATGCCTTTTAAATGTTGCAATTGTACCAGCCTCCACCACTTGCTGGTAGCTCATCCCATACACGCACCACCCTCTGCGTGAAAACGTTGCCCCTTAGGTCTCTTTTATACCTTTCACCTTGATAAACAGATATTCTGGGGTATTTTAGAGAAATGAGTTGAGGAATAAGTAATAGCCCTGATTATTTGTGAATCCCTCCGCACTTCTTTGAAATAGTACCATTGGATCTTTTACCACCCACTGAAGATGACAGACAGGCCTCAGTCTGATGTGTTATCTTGAAGGATACATCTGTGACAGCGCAGCACTCCTTCGGTACCAGACCAAGTGTCATTCTGAAACTTGTACACAAATTCCTGGAGAAGAACCAGAACCTAAAACCTTCAGAGATAAGAGTGCTATCACTGAACCACAAACGACATTTGAATCCTAGATTGTTACTGAAGAATATGAATTCACAGAAGTGAAGATTAATCATGTTTATATTGAGTCGGTGAATCCTGATTTTGGTGGTAATTTTCTGAGGCTCCAGTATCAATCATCAATGTGATAAGCTTAAATCCATTAATCTGCACACCATTAGCAACAAACCACACAGGGAGCAAGGCTTTTTTTTTAGTTAGATTCCCTCTAGTGTGGAAACAGGCCATTAGGCCCAACAAGTCCACACTGACCCTCCGAAGACCAACCCACCCCAGACCCATTTCATTCTGACTAATGCAACTAACATTATTGGGCAATTTAGCGTGGCCAATTCGCCTGACCTGCACATCTTTGGACTCTGGGAGGAAACCAGAGCACACCCACACAGACGCAGGGAGAATGTGCAAACTCCACTCAGACAGACAGTCACCCAAGGCTGAAATTGAACCTGGCGCTCTACCGCTGTGAGGCAGCAGTGCCATCCTGTCACCGTGCAGAGTGCACTCAGCGCTGAGGAACTTGCACTGAGCCACGGTGCCACCAATATAGACAAATATTCACTGAGGTGGATAAAGGAAGTATTTGGATGGGATTATTGAACATTTCTTGAGTTAACCCAGAGTTTAAAAGTGTAGTGCTGGAAAAAGCACTGCAGGTCAGGCAGCATCCGAGGAGCAGAAGATTTGGCGTATCGGGCATAAGCCCTTCATCGGGAATGCAGAGGAGGAAGGGGGCCGAGAGATAAATGGGAGTGTAGGGGTGGAGCTGGGGAAGGTTGTTGGGATGGTTATAGGTGGATATAGGTGGGAGGTGATTGCGATAGGTTGGTGGGGAGGGTGGAGCGGATACGTGGGGAGGAAGATGGCAAGGTGGGACAGATCAAGACAGTAGTGCCAAATTGGAGGGTTGACATGGAGGGAGAGGAAATTTGGAAACTGGTGAAGGCAATGTGGATACCATGTGGTTGTAGGGGTCACTGCTCCTCGAATGCTGCCTGAACTGCTGTGCTCTTCCAGCACCACTAATCCGGAAGTTGAGGGATGCTGAGTGGTTGTACCCATCAAGGCAAAACAAGTAGAAAATCATAGAAATATCAGCAGAGCAGACTTAGCCATTTTATACCTGTGCTGCTCCCAAGCCCCTGTCAGAACTCCCATTTCCCTTCCAGTTCTCTTTAATAGTTCAATATTTCACCATCCGATAAGCCTTTGAGTGAACACGTCCCTTCAATAGCCATGTCAATCCCTCCTGTGTCAAGCCCGATTATATTCCCCCTTATTAGTAATTCACTGTTCATGAGAAAAAAAATCTCAGGCTATTTAAAGACTCCCCATAAATTTCAGTGCAGATTAGATCCTCATTCTAAATAATTAGCTACACACTAAATTCCACTACTCCAAAGCTCAACAAACACTCTATTCCATTTTGAAGGAATTACTGATGAGGCCACTTGTACAACATTGTGTACAGAGTTCCGCATTTGACTCTCAAAGGAATATTTTTGAGTTGAGGAGGGGTTAACTAATTTAACAAATTATTACTGATTGGATTATTCTGGGATGTAGTTTTGACATAAGATTTCCAGAGTTCTGGGATCTGTGAACAAAAGTAAATTGAAGACAATGTGTTGCTGGTCTTTAAGCTATAGAGAGCCTTGAACCACTAACACAGAAGGACTTGGCACATGTTTAAACTGAACGAACCTTAAGCAAGGATTAGAGGAAGTTAATTTCTTCACAGAATGGTGAGTTCATGGACAAGATTTTCAACAAGTCTAATTGGAGCCAGTTTCAGAAATAAGCTTGGTAAGAATTGGATTAGGAAATAGGATGGGTCTTTATAAAGTTAAATATCCAAATGATCAAACAGTTAGGAGCAATATTGTGCTGGAATGTGCAACTGTTGCAATATGGAGCAGTTCTTTTATATTCATGTTGCTAACCTTCCCTTGTATTTCTCAGAAATAATGTCAATTGACCCTTTACAGAATGACAGAATTGTTACAGTACAGGAGGAGGCCGTTTGGCCCATCGTGCCTGCACTGGCTCTTGAAAGGAGCATCATTATCTCCTGCCTTTTTCCTCCGAACATTTGCAGATGATTTCTATCTGGATAATCACCCAAAGGCTACTGAAATGTCTCAATTGAACCTGCCTCCACCACATTTCGAGATAGTGTGTTTCAGACCCGAAATACTTGCTGGGTGAGAAAGCTTTTTCATGTATCACCCTTGTTTCTTTTGCACATCACTTTAAATCTATGCCCTTTCATTTCTGTTCCTTTTGCAAGCAGAAACACCTTCGCCCTATCTACTCTACTTAGCCCATGTGTGATTTTAAAAACCTCAGTCCATCTTCTGTCCAAGGAGAACATGGAATATGGAATGAGGTGCGAGAGGGAATGGTGGAGGCTGGTACAATGACAACATTTAAAAGGCATCTGGATGGGTATATGAATAGGAAGGGTTTAGAAAGATATGGGCCAAGTGCTGGCAAATGGGACTGGATTAATTTAGGATATCTGGGTCAGCATGGAAAAGTTGGACCAAAGGGTCTGTTTCCATGCCGTACATCTCTATGACTCTATGAGTTGAAAGGTCTAATAGTAGGGGGCATGCATGTAAGATAAGAGGGTGAAAGCTGAAAGGGGATGTGTGGGCAAGACCTTTTACACAGATGGTGGTAGGAGTTTGCAATGCACTGCCTAATCCTAACGTTAACCCTATTGAAGGTGGTGGAGGCTGATACGATAAGGTATGAAAGAGACTTTTAGATAAGCACTTGAATATGCAAGGAATGGAGGGATGTGGACCAAGGACAGGCAGACGGATTAGTTTGATTTGACAATATTTTCAGCACAACATTGTGGGCCAAAGAGCCTGTTCTTGTGCAGTACTGCTCTATGTTCTAACATGCCCAACTTCTTCAGTCTGTTCTGGTGACGTTTCTCATTGCTGGCATCATCACAACTGCGCTCTCTCCAGTGCATTTACAGCTTTCCTGCAATGTGGCATCTCCAACTGTACACAGTGCTCCAGCTGTGGTCTAACAAGTAACAATTTAACGTCATCCCCAACAGCATCAAAGGCATTGTGTTTTGCAAGTGACACAATTTGAATAATAGAGGCATCGAGGTAGATTGAAATTATGCATCGCCAAATCATTCTATTTATAAATCAAAGAGTTATTATGCAAAAGTTTCTTTCAGCTGTTGAAGTGGGTAGAGTCAATAGTGTTAAGAATAAGGCTAGTATCTACAGAGGATTTGGCTTAGCTCAGTTGGTTGGATCATTGGTTTCCAGAGTAGTGTGATGCCGACTGTATGGGTTCAATTCCCATCACTGGTTGGAGGTTACCGACTCTCATTCTCAACCTCTTCCATTGCTTGGGGTCTGGTGGTCCTCAGGTTAAATCACCACCAGTCGCTTGTCTCTAACAAGAGAGCAGCCCCCCTACAGCCTGCTAAGACTATGGCAACAGAACAACGTATGTCTATAGAAGGGTGAGGGGTGTCTGGTTGCATAATAACCTCTGCATATGTAATGAGATATTGTGGCACAATGAGCAGTGTCCCTGCTTCTGGGTTCAAGTCCAATTTCAGGAGTTGGTAGCCAAGGAAGGTGTGATCCATAATGTGGCAAAGTTCATTGAGTATCAGACTGTGGCAAGAGATTGCTGTCTCAGACAGGAAGTTGATCCCCCTACTATACCAGCTCCACACTACACCATGCAAGTAGAAAGTGAACTGTAAGAGCAAACCTTGATTATCAGGTGGGAGACTAAGATAACAGAACTATTATGGTGCAGGAGGAGGCCATTCAGCCCATCTTTCCTGAATCAGTTCTAGTACCCAATGCCAAATTCCACTTTTTCCACATATCCTTGCTTGCACTGAATCAAATTTACAAAGAGACATTTTCTGATACTGGTTGTGGGTTGTAGAGTTCGGACTCTTACATTTGTAAATGTTTCATTTTGAGGATAAATCTCAAACAAAGCAAAGATTAACCTCTGACCTCCTCCTCCACACTGAACCCACACTGTTGGCTCTAAGATTTTTAAGAAATCCTATTATAGACTGTATTGGGCAGAGTTTAGCTGAAAGTAGCACAATATGGGTGGAAGTGAATCAGCAGTCCACTTTCACATCTATTTCGGTATAGATTAGATTACTTACAGTGTGGAAACAGGCCCTTCGGCCCAACAAGTCCACACCGCCCCGCTGAAGCGCAACCCACCCATACCCCTATATCTACCCCTTGCCGAACACTATAGACAATTTAGCATGGCCAATTCACCTAACCTGCACATCTTTGGACTGTGGGAGGAAACCGGAGAACCCGGAGGAAACCCACGCAGACACAGGGAGAATGTGCAAACTCCACACAGTCAGTCGCCTGAGGCGGGAATTGAACCCAGGTCTCTGGCGCTGTGAGACAGCAGTGCTAACCACTGTGCCACCGTGCCGCCCCTTAAATGTCTAACTTAATCTCATCTTTCATACAATGTCAAAAACAACCTCTTAAAGATAATGAAGGAAACAGGCTGTTTGGTCAAAGCGACCATTTGTCACCTTGTAAAGGTTTATAAAATCATGAGGGGCATGGATAGGGTAAATATCCAAGGTCTTTTCCCCGGGGAGGAGGAGTTGAAAATTAGAGGGCATAGGTTTAGGGTGAGAAGGGAAAGATATAAAAGGGACCTAAGGGGCAACTTTTTCAAGCAGAGGGTGGTACATGTATGGAATGAGCTTCCACAGGAAGTGGTGGAGGCTGGTACAATTGCAACATTTTAAAGACATCTGGATGGGTATATGAATAGGAAGGTTCGAGAGGGATATGGACCAAGTGCTGGCACTAGATTAGGTTGGGATATCTGGTCAGCGTGGTCGAGTTGGACTGAAGGGTCTGTTTCCGTGCTGCACATCTCTATGACTCTATCTCAAGCTTTCCTTTGTTCTTATATAGTTACTATCCATAGTTAACTTTCTCCATGGAAGAAATTATTGCTAAGCAGTTTCACAGACATTACATTGAAATGGTGCATTAATAATAATCTAGGAGACAGTAAGGACTGCAGATGCTGGAAGTCAGAGTTGATAGATGTGAAGCTGGAAGAGCACAGCAGATCAGACAGCATCTGAGGAGCAGGAAGGTCAACATTTCAGGTCAGGACCCTTCATCAGGACAAATGGGTTTCGGCCCTAAACATTGTTTTTTTTCTACCCCATTGATGTTGTCTGACCTCCTGTGCTCCTCCAGCTTCACATCTGTTAACATTTATAATTACCAGTCTGCTAATCCTTCCTGTGTAGATAAACTTCACACCAGAACATAAGGCTTTTCTCCCGTTTGAGAGAGACGACTGGTGGTGGTTTAAGGTGAAGGTCACAGCACCACAGGTGAGGGGAGAGGTTGAGCAGTAGAATCCTTCATGGTAACCTCCTGCCAACGTGGGAATTGAACCCACACTGTTGGCATTAATCTGCATTGTAAGCCAGCCGTCCAGCGAACCAAACCTTTCCTAGGAAGGTGGTAAAAGCAGAACAGTTTCCTTGTTGGCCATTCTGCAGAAAACCACTGCAAGACTTCACCAAGATAATCACACAACAATGCAATGGAAATCTGTGGTCACCAAAGCACTGGATGGAGGAGGGACTAAAAGGTTAACTTTCCCATCAACAATCCGAGACAGAAAGAAAAGAAATCAGCTGCCTGTAGGAAAACCAAAAAACTTTCAGCATTTTTACAAATATACATTTTGACTGAAACTGCCCTGGACCCTAAATTATAAGGTAAACTGGAATACACAGCCCCCTGACAAAGCGACATAATGTTCCTTCAGTACACCAGGGCTGATGAGACAGGCACAGGGGAAGTAGATATGAGCACACCAGTTGGGAGTGGGCCATTTGGCCCCTTGAGATCGCTCAGCCATGTGATAAAATCACAACTGATTTTATTGTGGCTTCAATGAATCTCCTGTACACTTTGCCTCCCTCATTAATGAAACCATCCCTGCTTTAAAAATACTCAATATCTGCCTGCACCTCTCTTTGCAAAAGACAACTCACTGGGAGAAAACTACTGTCCCTATCTTTGTCTTAAGTGGGAGGTCTCTTTATTTTTAATCTGCACCCTCTTGTTGTAGTCTCTCCCACACAGCATACATTGTTCAGCATCCACCCTCTCCTGCTCCTCTGATGCTGTGCTTTTCCAGCACCACACTCTTCCACTGATCTCCAGCATCTGCAGTCCTCACTTTCTCCTCAGCATCCACCCTGTCAAGCTTCCTTGGGATCTTTCAATAAGATCACTTCTCATTTTTCTCAACTCCAATGAACCTAGGCCTAATCTGTCCAAGTCAATAGATGTGGAGTTGGAAAAGCACTGCATGTCAGTCCTGACGATGGGTTTCGGACCGAAACGTTGACTTTCCTGCTCCTCGGGTGCTGCCTGACCTGCTGTGCTTTTTCAGCTCCACATTTATCTACTATGGCTTCCAGCATCTGTGCTCCTCACTGTCTTCTAACCTAGAGATCAGAGTCGAGAGTGTGATGCTGGAAAAGCTCAGCAGGTCAGGCAACATCTGAGAAGCAGGAGATCCAACGTTTTGGGCATAAGCCCTTCATCAGCCCTCCTTGTCTCCTAATCTGTTCAACCTTTCCTCAAAAGTTTCCAGGAGTTCGGATGAGCGAATCATTTCTGAATGTCAATGATGTGATTTCCTGGAGAAGGCAACCAAATTTGTACTCAGGGCTGTCGATGTGGTTTCACCAATGCCCTAAAACAAGATATTCCTGTTTTCATATTCCATTCACTTGGAAGTAACCAACAACATTCAGCTCTCAGCCCGAGAGTAGTTAGCTTGTGAAAGTCTTTGCCACAGAGAGCATTTGAGCCTGACACATTGAATATTTTCAAAAAGGAATGCATTCCAGTGTTTATTGCTAAAGGAATCAAAGGGGAGAAAGCAGGAAAAGTGTAGTGATTGTAATGAGTGGTGCTGGAAAAGCAGGAAACATCGATTTTCCTGCTCCTCGGATGAGGTGTTCTTCCTCCAGGTGTTGAGTGGTGAGGGACCGGCAGTGGTGAGAGGAGGCCCAGGACCTGCATGTCCTCAGCAGAGTGGGAGGGGGAGTTGAAATGTTGGGCCACAGGGCGGTGGGGTCGATGGGAGCAGGTGTCCCGGAGATGTTCCTTGAAGCGCTCTACTAGGAGGTGTCCAGTCTCCCCACCGCAACTCCCTCACCACCCGATGCCTGGAGGAAGAACACCTCATCTTCCACCTCGGAACACTTCAACCCCACTTCAACTGTGGATTTCACAAGTTTCCTCATTTCCCCTTCCCCCACCTCACCCCAGTTCCAACCTTCCCGCTCAGCACTGTCCTCATGATCTGTCCAACCGGCCAATCTCCCTTCCCACTATCCACTCCACCCTCCCCTCCAACCTATCACCTCAATCCCCACCCCCATTCACCTATTGTACTCTTTGTTACCTTCTCCTCAGCCCCACCCCACACATTTATTTCTCCACTCTGGAGGCTTCCTGCCTCTATTCCAGATCAAGGGCTTTTGCCCGAACTGTCGATTTTCCTGCTCCTCGGATGCTGCCTGACCTGCTGTGCTTTTCCAGCACCACTCTGATCTAAACTACATGTGACTCCAGACCCACAGTAATGTTGTTGACTCTTAACTGCCCTCTGGGCAATTAGGGGTGGGTAATAAATGCTGGCCTAGCCAACAACATCCTCATAGAGTCATAGAGATGTACAACATGGAAACAGACCCTTCGGTCCAACCCGTCCATGCCGACCAGATATCCCAACCCAATCTAGTCTCACCTGCCAGCGTCCGGCCCATATCCCTCCAAACCCTTCCTATTCAGATGTCTTTTAAATGTTGCAATCGTACCAGCCTCCACCACTTCATCTGGCAGCTCATTCCAAACACGTACTACCCTCTGCATGAAAATGTTGCCCGTTTGTCTCTTTTATATCTTTCCCCTCTCACCCTAAACCTATGCTCTCTCGTTCTGGACTTCCCGACCCAAGGGAAGAGACTTTGTCTATTTATCCTAGCCATGCCCCTCATGATTTTGCAAACCTGTATAAGATCACCCCTCAGCCTCCGACACTCCAGGGAAAACAGCCCCAGCCTGTTCAGCCTCTCCTTATAGTTCAAATCCTCCAACCCTGACAACATCCTTGTAAATCTTTTCTGAACGCTTTCAAGTTTCACAACACTCTTCCAACAGGAAGGAGATCAGAATTGCATGCAATATTCCCACAGTGGCCTAACCAATGTCCTATACAGCTGCAACATGACCTCCCAACTCCTGTACTCGTCTTATGATTTTTTTTTAAAATGTACATTCCCTTTAACAACTTCAACATAAAAGACAGATGGCCTATTCATCACCCATGCTATTGTTTGTGGGGGTTTGCTGAGTACAAATTGGCTGTGCTTTTCCTTTTACACATCAGAAGTACCCCGTTGAGGGTCAGTGCCGACTCGATGGGCCAAATGGCATCCATCTGTACTCCAGGGATTCAATGACTATGTACCTGCACCCCTAGGTCTCTCTGTTCACCAACGCTCCCCAGGGCCCTACCATTAACTGTGTAAGTCCTGCCCTGGTTTGTCCAACCAAAATGCAACACTCACATTGATCAGAATTAAACTCCTCAGCCCTCTGGCCCAATTGATCATAATTCCATTGTACTCTTCGTAACCCTCTTCACTGTCCACTGTATCATCAATTTTAGTGTCATCCACAAACTTACTAACTATTCCTCCTTTATTCTCATTCAAACCATTTAGTTTCCAATTGTAGATGGTGAATAATCGGAGTGGGGGTGATACATTTATAAAATTCCATTCATAGGACATGGGCATCACTGGATGGCCAGCATTTATTACCTATACCTAAGTGCCCTTAGAAGGAGCGTTCAGCTACCTTCATGAACAGCTTCAGTCCACCTGCTGGGGTTGACCATAAAGCCCTTAGGGAGGGAATTCCAATACTTTGACCCAGCAACTGTGAAGGAACAGCAGTCTTTTTCCAAGTTAGGATGGGGAGTGCCTTGGAGGGGAACTTGCAGGTGGTGAAATTCCCATGAATCTACCATCCCTGCCCTTCTAGATGGAAAGGGTTGAGGATTTGGAAGTTGCTGTCTAAGGATTCTTTCTGCACTGTATCTGGATAATTGGTAGACATTGCTGCAACTGAGCTTCAGTGTGGACGGAGTGGTTTGTTTGTGGATGTGGTGCCACTCAATTGGGCAGCTTTGACCTGGATGGTGACAAGCTTCATGATATACCAGGACAATATTTCTGCTGTCTTGCCATGCCATTTGTCAACACTGGGAAGTTTGTGACAGTGGCTAGCAAGCTTCAGTCGAGTCAAGGGAGATAGCCTTCTCTCATGGGCCCCAGCACAGCAAGTCATGCAGTCTCCAACATCAGTCCCGAGACTACTGATTGATTGATCGATTTGATGTATCGTTGCCTGTACCTAAGTACAATTAAAAGCTTTGTTTGTGAGCAGTACAGGCAGACCGAGGTAAGCAAGGACATAGGACAGAGTGAGGTATACAGGTTACACTGCACAGGACGTGCGCAATGTAAGATCACCACAAACACGATCAACATTATTTGAAGTTGGAGAGTTTGTTCATCAGTCTAATAACAGCTGGGAAGAAGCTGTTCTTGAATCTGCTGGTGCGTGTGTTGAAGCCTTTTTACGACTGAAGCCACATTCATCGTAGACAAAATGCAGCATTGTAGGATTTATACTTCCTGAAAAAAACTCACTCAAGCTTCAGAAATTATGTGGAGGTGCCGGTGTTTAATATATCGTATTAGTTGCATGAATGACCATGTGATTTTTTGCTATAAATTCTGTGTCTTAAGATCCTGCTCCACAGCTACCTGATGAATGAGCAGTGCTCTGAAAGCTAGTTCTCACAAATAAACCTGTTGGATTATAACTTGGTGTTGAGTGATTTTCAAAATTCAGAAGGCTAGATGTCATATCAAGATGCTCTCTACATCATTTGGACAGCCAAACATCCATCTTGACTCTTTCTGCCCTATTGGGGGCTGTGTTCCTCCCGGAATGAGAGAGGAGCATATATTCTGTGACATTAACATGGGTATCACAGCGATTACATTTGGTAAAGTTGCCACAATTAAGAGTGGGCAGCTCAGAGGGCACGCAGGGTTAGTGGTTTTGGGTGTTGGTGTGAGTGAGGGAACATGTTGTAGGCAAAATGTGTTCGGGACTGTACCATGGCTCAGTGGTTAGCACTGCTGCCTCACAGTGCCAGGGACCCTGGTTTGATTCCATTCTCAGGTGACTGTCTGTGTGGAGATTGCACATTCTCCCTGCGTTTCCTCCAGGTGCTCCGGTTTCCTCCCATAGTCCAAAGATGTGTAGTTTAGGTGGAATGGCCATGCTAAATTGCCCTCTGGTGTCCAGGGATGTGTGGATTGGGTGGATTAGCCATGGGGAATAGTAAATGTGCACGTTTACCAGGACAGTCGGGGGTTGGGTTTGGGTGGGATGCTCCTGGGAGATTCGGTGTAGGCTCAATAGACCGAAAAGCCTCTTTCTGCGCTGTAGGGATTCAATGAGAATTATGCAGAATATCAGTGTTACTGTCTGACAAGCTCCCCATCTCAACACCCAGACACAGTTCTCTTTCAAGGTGGTGTCAGCCAGGCTTGCAATCTATCCACTTAACAATGAACTTTGTGGCAAACCCCACTAAATCCAAGTACCTGTTACTGCCCCCAAAGCCCACACCTCAGCCCTAATACCACCAGTCTCAACATCTACCAGACAAAAGTGAGGACTGCAGATGCTGGAGATTAGAGTCGAGACTGTGCTGCTGGGAAAGCACAGCAGGTCAGGCAGCATCCGAGGAGCAGGAAAATCGACATTTCAGACAAAGGGCTTTTGCCTGAAATGCCGATTCTCCTGTTCCTTGGATGCTGCCTGACCTGCTGTGCTTTCCCAGCACCACACTCTCGACTCAACACACCTTCCGTCAACCTGCACGTGTTGATGTACTACATTTACATGTACTCTGGGGTTAAAAGGAGATGATCTATCTGTTTCTTTTTGTAGTTGCCTTATGTCCTTTTTACAGTACATTCCCTGACCTAGCTTGGAGCCATCAGCAGATTTTGCAATTAGACTTCCAGTCCTGTCATCCAGATCAAATTGAAAAAGATTGAGGCTCCAGCAGGATACCACTCAGTACAGTTTCACAAGTAGAAAACTGTCACAACATGTGTGCTTTCTGTTTCTTGTTAGTATCCATTCCAGTATACTATCCACTGGGAGTTTATTTCCTGCAATAATCTTGGATGTGGCAGCTTATCTGGAAATCCATATTTTCAATACATCCATTTGTGCCCTTTTATTCACTGCCTATGCTAATTCCTCAAAGAATCGCAGAATCCGTACAGTGTGGAAGCGGGCCATTCGGCCCACCGAGTCCACACTGATCCTCTGAAGAGCATCCCACGCTGTCCTCATAAGCCTGCATTTCCCACAGCCAATCCACCCAACCTGCACCTAATCCACGGAATGTGGGAGAAAATGTGTCCACGTGGAGGAAAATCACAAAGAACTTCAATAAATTGGTTAAACAGACTTCCTTGTGGTTCCGACACATCGCTAGTCAAACATCCAACCTCCAATGATCCAAATATTTGAAGATTTGGCCCAATATTTCAGAGGTGAGCTTTCTGACTGAGCCTCAAGTACCCTTTGAGAGTGCTTATTCCCTTCTGAAACAATAAAACAGATAACAAACTGCGAAATAGAAGATGGTTAGGCTGTGGATTCAGTTCAATATCAAATTGTAAAGCTGACCACCCATTGTAGAGTTGGAACGCTGCAGGATGCTTTCTCGTCTTGGTTCAAAGAGGGATAGTCTCATCAAAACAATAGGAGCAACATAGCAGCAGAGTATAAGGGTCAAGCCAATCGTCCTCTAAGGCTTTTTCCAATGTCTAGTCAGAATGTGACTGATCTCTATTTAAATACTGGCAACCTACCTCTGTACCACACCTTTTAT
This sequence comes from Chiloscyllium punctatum, assembly GCF_047496795.1. NCBI lineage: Eukaryota > Metazoa > Chordata > Chondrichthyes > Orectolobiformes > Hemiscylliidae > Chiloscyllium > Chiloscyllium punctatum. The sequence goes on from NC_092744.1 coordinate 12,409,638, forward strand.
CTCTCTTGTCGAAGAAAAATCCATCAATATGTTTGAAAGCTTTATGCAGAAGAGGGAACTCCATATTTTCACGCAGTTTTTCATACGTCACCCCTAAATGAAATAGTTTTCATTTTAAGGTTATACCTGTTATGTACTGGATTCCCCCACTAGAAGAATTCTCTTTCTATCCATCCCTGTCAAATTATTTAATCAACCTGAACACCTCAGTTTGATTGTCCCATTAGTTCTTGGATTAGATTTCCTACAGTGTGGAACCAGGTCCTTCGGCCCAACAAGTCCACGCTAACCTTCCGAAGAGTAACCCACCCAGCCCCATTTCCCTCTGACTAATGCACCTAACAGTATGGGCAACTTAGAATGACCAATCCACCTGACCTGCACATCTTTGGATTATGGAGGAAACCAGAGCACCTGGAGGAAACTCAGGCAGACACGGGGAGAATGTGCAAATTCCACAGACTGTCACGCAAGGTTGGAATCTAACCTGGATCCCTGGCGCTGTGAGGCAGCAATGCTAACCACTGAGTCACCAGGCCACCCTAGTCTTCTACAATCAAGGGAATACAGAATGAATCGGATGGAAATGGATATTGAAGAGGTGAAATACCACTTAAAATTACACCCAGGACACACAGGGCACACCATGGGGGAGAAATATAACATGTAGGAACAGATAAGGCCATTCAGCCCATCAAGTCATGGCTGGTATGTTCCTCCACCCTATTATCCAGACTTCTTACTGTAACCCTTGATCCTCTGACCAATCAATAACCTATCTCTCTCTGTCTTAAATATGATTTGGTCCCTGCAGCTCTCTGCAGCAGCAAGTTCCATAGATTCATCATCTTCTGGCTGAAGGACTTCCTCCTTATCTCAGTTCTCAAGGGTTGCACCTTCACTCTGAGGCTGTGCCCTTGGATCCTAGTCTCTCCTATGAGTGGAAACATCTCCACATTCACTTCCTGCCGGCCTCTCAATACTCTCTAAGTTCTGGATGTGAATTTGCTGGCTGCGTTGGAAGGTTCATTTTCAGACGTTTTTTCACCATACTAGGTAACATCTTCAGTGGGCCTCCAAACGAAGTGTTGCTGGTGTTTCCTGATTTCTATTTATCTGTTTGGGTTTCTTTGGGTTGCTGATATCATTTCCTGTTGTGACGTCATTTTCTATGGTGGTGTCATTTCCTATTCTTTTTCTCAGGGGGTGGTAAATGAGATCCAAGTCAATGTGTTTGTTGATATAGTTCCAGTTGGAATACCATGCTTCTCGGAATTCTTGTGCGTGTCTCTGTTTGGCTTGTCCTAGGATGGATGTGTTGTCCCAGTCGAAGTGGTGTCCTTCCTCATCTGTATGTGAGGATACTAGTGAGAGAGGGTCATGTCATTTTGTGGCTAGTTGATGTTCATGTATCCTGGTGGCTGGTTTCTGCTTGTTTGTCCAATGTAGTGTTTGTTACACAGTATTTCGTAATTGCTTGTTGTCTGTGTAGGGTCTTTCAAGTACATTAGTTGCTGTTTAGTGTGCTGGTAGGTTTGTGGGATACCATGATGCCAAGGGGTCGGAGTAGTTTCTCTAAGTTTCAATAAGGTACCCCCTCATCCTTCTAAACTCCATCGAGCACTGATCCAGAGACCTCATTGGACAAGCCCTTCATACCTGGGATCATTCTTGTAAACCTCTTCTGGACATCCTCTGGGCCCACACATCCTTCTTTGGATATGGGGCCTGAAACTGCTCACAATATTCCAAATAACCAGAATGTTATACACCCTCAGCAGTACATTCCTCCTCTTGTATTCTAGCCTGATCAAAATGAATGTTAACATTGCATTTACCTTCCTAATCATCAGCTGAACCTGCATGCTAACCTTAGGAGAATCCTGGACGAGGATCTCTAAATTTCTTTGTGCTTCAGACTTCCATAGCCATTCCCCATTTTGCAAGTAGTTTCAAAAAGAAAATTAAAACTGATATGTGGATCATGTAAACTGTTATCAACAAAAAATATTGATTAGTGATAGTGAGGATAAGAACAATTTAAAGTCTGCTGAGACCATAAGACTATAAGAAACAGGAACAGGAGCAGGTCATTCGGCAGCTTGAGCCTTCTCCACCATTCAATAGGATCATGGCTGATCTGACATTCCTCGCCTCCATCTTCCTGCACTTTCCCTAATTCCCCAACTGATCAAGAATCTCTCTACCTCGACCTTAAATATACACAAGGAGTCCACCCCCACAGCGCCCTGTGGCAACGAGCTCCAAAGACTCACAACCCTCTGAGAAAGGAAATTCCTCCTTAACTCAGTCTTCAATTGGCAACTCTTTCTTCTGAGTCAATGCCTACTGGTCCTTGTCTCTCCCATGAGGGGTAACACTTTACCACAGAAATAACAATTAAATGTAGAGATCCTCGCATAGTAACTATTTAGGACGTCAAATTCTTAAGCTGCTGAGTTCAGATTATACTTCTGGTGCCTTCTCTATTATTTAGGAAAATGACTTTTTGAAAACAAGACATTTCTTGAGGTCTCACAGATTGTTGGGGGTTTCCTAATTACAAGGTAAACTGTCCAATTTAAATAATGGAAATTTCTCTGTATACCAATGGAAGCTACTTCGTACAGTGGGTAATTCTTCTACATTTTCCAGCTCATTGAAGTGAAGCAATCCTTTGTATTCAGTCCGTCAACATTATTCTTTCCTACTGCTTCTTGCAAGTGTGTTCAATGAAATTGGTGGTGGACTGGAAATAGCCTGCCATCTTGTGGTTTATACTAAATATAGCAGGCCAAAGTCAGCAAGTGCCTGAGGGTGAGATTAGGGATGGTGGGACAATCACAGACAGTTCTGCCACACGTAAATTACAATTTGGTTGGAAACTCGTGACGTTTTATTCACAGTAGACAAAGTGTTCGATTCTGGAAACTTACTAAGAGAATAAAGTTGAACAAACTTTGCTAACACAATTTTAGAACAGTGATACAACCTACAATACGTTTATTTCATTTGTGCAGTTCTGCTCACCGTATTATAGGAAGGATGTGGAAGTTTTGAAAAGGGTTCAGAGGAGATTTACTAGAATGTTGTCTGGTGTGGAAGGAAAGTCTTACGAGGAAAGGCTGTGGGAACCGAGGCTGTTTTCATTGGAGAGAAGAAGGTTGAGAGGTGACTTTAATCGAGACATATAAGATATTCAGAGGGTTAGATCGGGTGGACAGTGAGAGCTTTTTCCCTCTGATGGTGAAAGCTAACACGAGGGGACATAGCTTTAAATTGAGGGATGATAGATATAGGACAGATATCAGGGATAGTTTCTTTACTCAGAGAGTAGTAGGGGTGTGGAATGGCCTGCCTGCAACAGTAGTGGACTCACCGACATTAAGGGCATTTAAATGGGAATTGGATTGGCATTTGGATAATAATGGAACGGTGTAGGTTAGATGGGCATCAGTTTAATTTCACAGGTCAGCGCAACATCGAAGGCCAAAGGGCCTGTACTGCGCTGTAACGTTCTATGTTCTATGTTCTAACACCCAGAATTATCTTGTTCGCATAATAGACTGGATTCAAATCGCCTACATAATACATCAGAAAGCAGGCAAATGAACAGATTTCTTACCAATTCGCCCAGAAAGGCAAAGCAGGGCAGGACTTCTACAGCTAATGCTGATGGGTACATAAATAAGAAAGTTAAAAATCACACAACACCAGGTTATAGTCCAACAGGTTTATTTAGAAGCACTAGCTTTCGGAGCACTGCTCCTTCATCAGATGGAGCCAAATGCTGCCAAATGAGGCTAGGTCAGTTTAGGATATCTGGTCGGCAGGGAAGTGCTGGCCTGAAGGGTCTGTGTCCACAACTCCATGACTCTATGTTAATAACACAGCAGATGATCTAATCCTAATAAGTTTTCTAAAGGAGTATGATTTTTCAACCTCTCTTATCTGTCCTTGTCTTACGTTTCACAAACAGTTCAATCACAGACTATCTCAATGACTGCTCCTGTTTGAGGTGGTCACCCTCCTTTCCCAGGTTTCCTGGACTGTGAAAACTCCACTCCAGTACTCACTCATACGCACACCTCCAGCATTTCACCAACAGCCAGCCTCACCAAGCTAGAACTGCCTCTGGGCCTTTTCCCTGAGCTCTATTCGTGTTCAGTTGCATCAGATAAATATTGATGGTGGACTTTTCAAAGCCCCACTCACAGCTGTATTTAACAAAGAGTGACAAATGGCCTTCTTCTGAGCTGTCACAACTCCTAGCATTCCTCCAGAGCCTTGACTTCAATGTTTAGCAACTTACTAACCTCACCTCTGAGAAATTGTGACAATACTATGGCCTTAAGAGGTTACTTTATCCTTTGTTTTTGAAGGAGAGGTTTTAAGACAGAGGAAAGCCAATAAACAACTTGTGAGGACTTGGGCTATTCTGTTAAAGTTGAAACAATGAAAAATAGCCTGAATGGGTGTGGTCAAGCTCCCACAGAACCAGGATTTTTCATTTCCTAGTTTTTCAGTAGCACTTGTTTTGCTGCTGTACAGCTCACCCTGCTACACTCACTTGGAATTTTCTCTTGATGTTTCTCCTCCCGGGCTGTTGGAGTTGCATGTATCTGAATTTGTTTTTCAGCCAATGGTGTTTATGGGATGATATCATATTGGAACAGTTGATTAGTTAAGTTACTGAATTTATTATTCTGTTAGTTTTCCGATTCTTTTCCTTATTCTTTCTGTTGTTGTATTTTAACTATTGTGTGTGAATAAATTGTGTTTTACTTAACGTTTGACCAATCAAATTGCATCTGGACTGCAACATTTTGCATTTACCTTTAAAATAAGAAAAAGTTAGGGTCTAGGTTACCTTCTTAACATCTTTTCAGGGGGTTTGGTCTGGTCTATAACAAAATACTGCCTGAATTCCAACAGCACAGAGACATCTAACTGTGCATGAGACTTCTCACTGTCGTACACAAATCTTCCCAGCAATGCAGCTAAAAGCCGTACTGCCTTATATGAAGTCTACTTCTCTCGCTCTGTCTCTCTCTCTCTCTGTTTTAACTGCACGTACACAATAACTTTCAGTGACACTGTCTGTCACCTTTGACTCCTCTGCAGTGAACTTGAGCTCTCCTGACTAACCTATTGGAAACCCTGCACTGAGCCCCCAATTTTTCTAAGCAGCTAGTTTTGCTATTACACGATTGTTAGGTTCTCGTGTGACCCGCGCTTTACAAAATCTGCACAGTACAAATACACCTAAAGTGTTGATGTAATCACGTTATAGCCAACACACATTTTACAAGTTTGCATTTTGAAAAACGTGTTCCCGACTCACCCAATCATGTTGCAGCCAATTTGTGTTAACATGTTATAGCAAATGTAACAAGCCCGTGGAACTGAGTGTTCTCCGAATGTGACATTCGCACAGAACGTTGGCTCCTGCAGTACAAAACGTGTTTACAAACAAAATCAGAACTCATCACAACAGTGCCTGGGAATGTGGGGTTATAAATATTGTCTATCATCACTATCTGAAAAATGGAGGAGGTGAGATTGGTCTACGCCAAACTTCCTGTGAATGGGGAGGTAGCTCTACCATGAATGCATAAAAGCTTAATTCTCTTGCTCGTCCTTCCAGGCAACAACGACCATGTTAATCTTCTGGGGTTTTTGCTCGTGTTCTGGTGGGAACGTAGGTGATTGTTAAGATTGGTAAGGTGCCTGAAAGGTTCTGCAGCCAGTACGATAGGAGAGCAGAGACAATTGAGTTTTGGACAAGTTACTGGTTTGGGATTTCCTCTCCTTGTGCTTTCCCTGTGTCTCTGATATGCTCTTACTTTCAAAAGAGACTGCAGCATTCTTTATTTGTGGCAAACACGGCGTTTCTGGCTAAAATTCTCCCAGGACTCCAAGTTGATATCTGAGCTCCTAAGTGTCCTTTGATATATCTCTGTAATGTCTCCTTTGATTGCCATGAAAGCACAGCTTTGCCTCAGTCACCACTGAAGATCCACTTTGACAAGGGAGGGTCAGGCACTTTTGTCTACAATGCTAGCTCACCTCCATGGTGACTGTCTCATTATGGTCTGGATACTTAGTATGTCAGCTCAGTTGAGCGCCTCAGACTTTGATGTTCTCTCCTGCCATCTGATCCACAGAAACTATTTGCATTTTAGGAAGGCACCCGAAAATAAAAACTGTGACACTCTTTGCATTTACAGAGCATTTTGCCGCATCACATTATCCAAGGGTTCTGCAGGAATAAGAAATGTTTATGTAAGATTTTGTTAGTTTTATATCAGTTTGCACTCGGAGCTGTTCAGTGTGATAGTCTGAAGGGATAATTTTCAAAATCAGAATTTCCTTTAATTTTGCAATTAATTAAACACGGCACTACAATTCAAGGGAAGTTAAGTTTTATTGCAGCCTTAATTCAGAGGTTTACAAGCTCTGAGAGAAACTGGAGCGAGTAATTAGTAGTTGGTTTAACCTCACTTTCTGAAGCTTCAGTGAGTTGTTTTCTGGAAGTAAAAATCCTACAATGCTCTCTTTTGTCTGCACTGAGTGTGGCTTCAGTCGTAGAGAGTGTGAGTTTGTCACAGCATTCCTACAGTGCAGAAAGAGACCATTCAGCCCATTGAGTCTGCACCAACCCTCTGAAGAGCATCCCATCCAGGCAAAGACCCCTACACTACCCCCACATTTAGCATGGCCAATTCACCTAACCTACACATCTTTGGACTGTGGGAGGAAACCGGAGCACACAGAGATGGGGAGAATGTGCAAACTCCACACTGACAGTCGCCCGAGTCTGGAATCGAACACGCGTCCTGGCGTCGTGTGGCAGCAGTCCTAACCACTGTGTCACCTTGCCTGACCTAAGAGTGAGGAAGATGAGAAGATACACCTTTCATTCTCAGCTGTTCTCAGCCTCCTGTCGTTGTTTCCTCCTTCAGAAGATAGACCTAAACTAATGAGTGTGTGCTGGTAAATTCAACGATTGCAATTGTCATAAATAAAGTTATGGGGGGAGATGGCAGGTTCTGCATGGACATGTTGTGTCTCAGATGAAAGTGATTTGTGGGAAGTGTCACGAGTTACACAAACCTCACCTCCAGGGTTTGGAACTTGAGCAGTTGCTGGCCCCGAGTCTAATGGATCAGCGATTACCATGACCAACATTTAACAACTGCACCCAGCTTTCATTGACAGGATCTGGGCATCACACAGGCCCTGGCTGGCTTCTAGTGCCCATTGCCATTGAGCTCTGCCATTCACAAGCTCCCCAATGCCCTCATTCTCCCCCCTCGGATGACTGTTTCCATTCCCTCATCGTAGGCTGGGGCTGTTTTCCCTGGAGCAACGGAGGCTGAGATGTAACCTTATAAAATCATACGGGGCATGGATAGGGCAAATAGATAAGGGATTTTCCCTGGGTGGGAGAATCCAGAACTAGAGGGCGTAGGTTTAGGGTGAGGGGGGATAAATTTAAAAGGGACCTAAGGGGCAACGTTTTTACACAGAAAGTGGTCTGTGTGTGGAATGAGCTGCCAGAGGAAGTGGTGGAGGCTGGTACAATTACAACATTTAAAAGGCATCTGGATGGGTATATGAATAGGAAGAGTTTAGAGGGATATGGGCCATGTGCTGGCAATTGGGGCTAGATTAATTTAGGATATTTAGTTGGCATGGACAGGTTGGACTGAAGGGTCTGTTTCCATGTTGTACATCTCTATGACTTTAACTGCCAGACTACCCCATTGTCTGCTCCAGCTTGTAGGACATAGCAGACCAGGATGATGCACTCACGCTGTCGGACCATACTAGAGGACACAACCCAACCAAATCCTGCCTATGGAACAGAACCACATCCTCAAGAGCTCTCTGCTCTGCTTCACCACTAGCCTGGTCAACCCTTGGGCAGCATGGTATCTGTGATCTGTATTGGTCAGGGGCAGGGAGAGTGGGGTTGTTGCACAGTGGTTTAGGAGTCATAATTGCAGTGAGCAGCCCTGGCCTCTTCAAACTGAGACCCTTGATCAGGATTTCAATATGGCTTCCCATTAACAGCCAGCAGAATTCTCAGCAGAAAATCAATCAGTTAGTTTCTTCCGGAATCTTTTAATGGCCGGCCACTAATAGTTAAAATACATTTTTGTAAACCTACCAAAACCTGGAAATTGTTAATTGAAAATAGATGCGAGAAATGCTCAGCACCTCTGAAGAGAAAAAAGACATTTTGGGAAGGTAAGGGAGATGAGGACTGCAGATGCTGGAGATCAGAATCAAGAGGGTGGTGCTGGAAAAACACAGCAGGTCAGGCAGATTCTGAGGAGCAGGAGAATCGACATTTCAGGCATAAGCTCTTCATCAGGAATAACCGAATCGTCGATTCTCCTGCTCCTCGGATGCTGCCTGACCTGCTGTGCTTTTCCAGCACCACACTCTGGGTTTTGGGAAGGTAACCTTCTAAATTGTACCGGATATGTTTTCCCAGCTGCATCACTAATTTATAAAAGTGTCTGTCACACCAGTAAAATATGCCAAGGCAGAAACGAATTGGGACCAACACATGGAAAGTTCATGCAGGACAGGAGGCAAAAGCATGGTCAACGTGAAGCGTGTTATTGAATTGAATCATTTATGGTCACGTGTATTCAATATCAAATGCTGTGAAAAGTTTATAGCATCACCATGCATTCACGCCACTCTCATTTCTTTAAAATAAAATAAAAAGATGAAGAAAAATAACTTTAAGACAGTCCAACTTTCCCTCCTTTACTGCTACAGTCCTGTTCCAGGTCACCTCATCCCACAGCATGTCACTGACTACAGTGCCTCTCCAAGCCTCACAGGCCAGCCGACTCTGTAGCCACCCTGTCTCTGAGGCTACCCCCCCCCCCCCCCCCCCCCACTCCAGACTCCATTGACGCTGCCTTCTTACCGAAACAGCTCTCTTTGGAAGGTAAAAAGAGGGGAAAGAACGGAAAAGACAAAGTGGACGAAAAGGACATGTCCAGGCACAGGAGCCTAAACTCTGCCTACTCCACCGCCGCCATCTTGAAAAGATGTAGTAGGAAGCATCATAAAGGAGATGGCAAGGTCCAGCGGCAAAGTTGAAGAGCTGAGATAGCAGAAGACCTGCTGCCAGTGTTGGGATCACAACAACAGAAGTAGAGTCACAGAGTCATAGAGATGTGCAGCATGGAAACAGACCCTTCAATCCAACCCGTCCATGCCAACCAGATATCCCAACCTAATCTAGTCCCACCTGCCAGCACCTGGCCTATATCCCTCCAAACCCTTCCTATTCATATATCCATCCAAATGCCTCTTAAATGTTGCAATTGTACCAGCCTCCACCACTTCCTCTGGCAGCTCATTCCATACACGTACCACCCTCTGAACGAAAATGTTGCCTCTTAGGTCTCTTTTATATCTTTTCCCTCTCACCCTAATCCTATGCCCTCTAGTTCTGCACTTCCCCACCCCAGGAAAAAGACTTTGTCTCTTTATCCTATCCATGCCCCTCATAATTTTGTAAACTTCTATAAGGTCACCCCTCAGCCTATGATGCTCTGGGATAAACAGCCCCAGCCTGTTCAGTCTCTCCCCATAGCTCAAATCTTCCAACTCTGGCAACATCCTTGCAAGGGTTGTTCTCAGAGAGTCTGGCAGCATCTGTAAAGGAGAGAAAAGAGCTGATGTTTTGAGTCTAACTGACCCTTTGTCAGAGCTTTGACAAAGGGTCAGTTAGACTCGAAACGTCAGCTCTTTTCTCTCCTTACAGATGCTGCCAGACTTGCTGAGATTTTCCAGCATTTTCTCTTTTGGTTTCAGATTCCGGCATCCGCAGTAATTTGCTTTTATTTTTGTTCTCAGAGAGTTGCAGACTAGTGGAGGTTATGACATAAAGCCATTTTTAAGTTTGCAAGTTTCCGATTACCATTCCTCCAATTGGAGTGGTTATGGTTGTCCATTAAAAATGCAAGAATGCATCTATTCCTAATGAAGGGCTTTTGGCTGAAACGTCGATTCTCCTGCCCCTCGGATGCTGCCTGACCTGCTGTGCTTTTCCAGCACCACTCTGATCTAAACTCTGCATCTAAAAGGTGCCCCCAGTTCATTTATGTACCAGCGACAACTCCCGCATTCATTTTTTGTTCGTTCACAGGGTGTGGGCATCATTGGCTTGGCCAGCGTTTATTGCTCATCCTTCATTGTCCAGAGTCAACCACATTGCTGTGGGTCTGGAGTCACATGTAGGCCACACCAGGTAAGGATGGTAGCATCCTTCACTAGAGGGCATTCATGAACCAGATGAATTTTACCCCCCAACAAACCATCTATCGTGGTCATCATTAGACTGTCAAATCCAGATTTTTGTTAAATTCATCACTTGCCATGGCAGGAGTTGAACCTGGGTCCCCATAACATTCTGATGAAGGACCACCTGACCTGAAACGTTAACTCTGATTTCTCTGCACAGGTGCTTCCAGACCTACTGAGCTTTTCCAGCGAATTCTGTTTTTGTCCCGAGAGTATTACCTGGGTCTCTAGATTAACAGTCCAGTGTTAATACCATTGAGCCATCACCTCCCCCTAAGTGTGCAGTAAACAGCATAGAAATCTATTCTATAGTTTGTTCCTATTGTACCAGAGCAAGGTCTAAGAGCCAGGCACAGTGTTGTTGGTAACTGCACTTACTTTTCTGTCATTTTTGTTTAACACCACCAGAACAAATACATTTCAAGTTTGCTGCTCCAGAGAATGTCCAACTCTCTATCTTTATTTTTAAAACTTTTGCTTTGTATAAGTTAGAGGATCAGAAATAGCTCATCAGGCACACAGGGCTGAGTAATTATCAGGAAACTGAACAGAAAGCTGACTGCTCTTGTTAAGCTGGAGCTGAAAACTGTTGCAGGTTAAAAATATTTCTGTCACAGCATCGCACCAAAAATAGCTCCGAAACATAGAAAGCCAAAGTCAGAATTACATAACTTCAAATGTTTCTTTTGCATAGCTTCCAGATCATATTCGGTTAGAATAAGAATCGACTTTTGCTTACAGATAGCCACAACCATGATAAGAATCAACCGGTAATCAGTTTCTCAGAGCGTCTCGGCATACTTATAAGTGAACTATTAAGATGAGCTATTTTCCACTCTGTATTCTGCAGCTTTGACCCAAACAAGCACAAATTGTTCCAAGTGTGGCATTTATTCAGCTGTTTTCCATTACGGTTTTTCACACGTCCACATGAATAATATGTTAAAAGCCCTTGAGATAACTTGACCTTTAAACATTGCTCAAGGAACCTGCCTGCATTTATTGCTAATGGTTTGCCACATTTCGATGAAGCCCTTTGCATTGTTGACGTAAAGAACTTTCCAGAGAGGCTAGACAGCACAAGATCTCCAAGGGGACCTGTTTCAGGCAGGACTAAAACAAATTCAAAGTTCTGTGTGGCAAAATAGGTAACAATCTCACTTTCACAAGAAGTCAAAGAGTACTCGGAGGGTGCATATAGGATGGTGGTGATCGTCCATGTATGATGTTATAGGAAGCCTATTTTCACATTAAAAGAAGACAGCCTGGAAATAGTTTTGTTCAATATTATTGTACGAATAGTTATACAGCCATGTTGAATAAGTTTGAAAGAAAGAAAGACCTCCAGTTACATTGCACTTTTGATGACTATTGTGATCCAAGGGTCAAATGAGGAGTCTGTCATATAAACCTATAAAATTCTAACAGGTCTATACATGGAGTGCAGTGGAGGCTGGGACATTAAATATCTTCAAGGCAGAGATTGATAAATTCTTGATCTCGCAAGGCATTAAGGGCTTTGAGGACAGTGTGGGCAAGTGGCATTGAAATGCCCATCAGCCATGATTGAATGGTGGAATGGACTCGATGGGCCAAATGGCCTTACTTCCACTCCTATGTCTTATGGTCTTATGGTCTTACATACAGTCATAGAGTCAGCATGGAAAACAGACCCTTCGGTCCAACCCCATCCACGCCGACCAGATATCCCAACCCAATCTAGTCCCACCTGCCAGCACCCGGCCCATATCCCTCCAAACCCTTCCTATTCATATACCCATCCAAATGCCTCTTAAATGTTGCAATTGTACCAGCCTCCACCACATCCTCTGGCAGCTCATTCCATACACGTACCACCCTCTGCATGAAAAAGTTGCCCCGTAGGTCTCTTTCATATCTTTCCTCTCTCACCCTAAACCTATGCCCTCTTATTCTGGACTCCCCCATCCCAGGTAAAAGACTTTGTCTATTTATTCTATCCATGCCCCTCATAATTTTGCAAACCTCTATAAGGTCATCCCTCAGCCTCCAACGGTCCAGGGAAAACACCCCCAGCCTGTTCAGCCTCTCCCTGTAGCTCAAATCCTCCAACCCTGGCAACACTCTTATAAATCTTTTCTGAACCCTTTCAAGTTTCACAAAATCTTTCTGATGGGAAAGAGACCAGAATTGCACGCAATATTCCAACAGTGGCCTAACCAATGGTCAATATAAGGAGGATGTTCTCAACGATGGGGGACACCAGAACCAGAGATCACAGTTTAAAGGTATGATTTGATCTATTAATAACTGAGATGAGGAGAAATTTCTTCACCCAGTGAATGGGAAGCCTTTATCACAGAAATGGATTGAGGCTAAAACATTGAACATTTTCAAAAATGAGGTATATTTAGTTAAAGCTTATAGGGAGCAAAGTGGGATCGGGGACTGAGTTGGATGATCAGCCATGATCATACTGAATGGTGGACCAAGCTCAAAGTAACTCACTTGAGAATATTAATCCATTGTTATAACAGGAAAATAACATTGGGAGGGGTCTAATTAATACAGAACCCTTTTGCAACGTGATATCATGACGGTACATATTACTGAGTGTAACTAGCACAGTGTCAGTGCAGTTAAAACACTCTGCACCGAATACTTTTATACAAGACCGTTTGGAAGAATTAGTCAGGCAGCATCTAAGGAGCAGGAGAATCGATGTTTCAGGTATAAGCCCTACACAGGGCTGATGAACGGCTTATTCCCGAAACGTCGACTCTCCTGCTCCTCGGATGCTGCCTGACCTGCTGTGCTTTTCCAACACTACACTCTCAACTCTGATCTCCAGCATCTGTAGTCCTCACTTTCTCCTGTTTGGAAGAGTCACATGCACACATGGAACATGAACATATGTAGAAGACACGTTTTCCCCTCCCCTATCTAGGCAAGATCCTTGCCTACTTAGATAAGATATCTACGATTACCATGTACAGCAATATTCAGTAGTAATGTATAACAAATGGTGTTACCTGAAGACAGTTTTTGTTTTTGCGTTCTTACCAAACAGTCTGTCTTGTATCTGAACACATTGTGGTATCAAATCACACAATACAACTGGTATGTTTCACAGCTCTGAATCAGGAGTTCAAGACTAACTTCAACATAAAAATCACCTGAGTAGTTCTGCCTTTTTAAAAGCACTTTTTGTTTTCGTTGAAATGTAAAACTGAGGTCTTCCAGGTTGGATGTAAAAAGAAATCCCTTGGCTCTATTTTTAAGCTGAATTGGAAATGATGCCTGGACTCCTGGCCAGTACTGATCATTGAACATCATTGACACAGGCTACCTGCTCATTATCAACGAGTGGCCCTGCACCAACTGGCTACTGTGTTCTTTGCAACCGTATTCCATAAAATACATCAAAACCTAATGTGAGTTCAAATATACTGAGATCGTTAAAGGCACACCATTCTTTACTAGGTCAAAGGGAATGCGCATAGAGTCATAGAGCTGTACAGCATTGAAACAGACCCTTCGGTCCAACCCCGTCCATGCTGACCAGATATCCCAACCCAATCTAGTCCCACTTGCCAGCACCCGGCCCATATCCCTCCCAACCCTTCCTATTCATATACCCATTCAAATGCTTTTTAAAAATAGCAATTGTACCAGCCTCCACCACTTCCTCTGGCAGCACATTCCAGAATTGCACCACCCTCTGTGTGAAAAGGTTGCCTCTTAGATCTCTTTTATATCTATGCTCTCTTACCCCAAACCTATGCCCTCTAGCTCTGGACTCCCCCACTCCAGGGAAAAGAACCTTGTCTATTTACCCTATCCATGCTCCTCATGATCTTATAAACCTCCATAAGGTCATCCCTCAGCCTCCGAAGCTCCAGGGAAAACAGACCCAGCCTGTTCAGCCTCTCCCTGTAGCTCAAATCCTCCAACCCTGGCAATATCCTTGCAAATCTTTTCTGAACCCTTTCAGGTTTCACAACATCTTTCCGATTGGAAAGAAACCAGAATTGTACGCAATTTTCCTACATGAAGTCGGCAAATTTATTCAACAGTGCTTCATGTCAGTTTCATGATGGTGGCTTTTTCAAAAATTTGTTCATGGGTTGTGGGTGTTGCCAGGGTGGGGGGGTGGGGGGAGAGGCTTGAATTTTTACCCATCTCTAATAGGCCAGAGGGAGTTTAGAATCAATCGCATTGTTGTGGGTCACTTGTAGGCCAAATGACAGTGAGGACTGCTAATGCTGGGGATCAGAGTCAAGTGTGTGGTGCTGGAAAAGCACAACAGGTCAGGCAGCATCCGAGGAACAGCCTGATGAAGGGCTTAGGCCTGAAACTTCGACTCTCCTGCTTGTCGGATGCTACCTGACCTGTTGTGGTTTTCCAGCACTACACTCTCAACTCATGTGTAGGCCAGACCAGGTAAGGAAGGCAAATTTCCCTTCTTAAAAGGTATTAATGAACCAGATGGGATTTTGCCCCAAACAGTCAGCAGTGACTTCCTGGTCATCATCAGATCGTTAACTCCAGATTTTATTTTTAAAAATTGAATTCAAATGCTACCATCGCAGGATTTGAACCAAAGGCAGTGGCCTGAATTTACTGCTGGATTGATTGCCCAGGGATTATGCCCCCAGTATTGCAATCACCAGGAGGAAAATGGCATTAATTAGATCTAACTTTCCCAGCCTTCGAACAAAAGTGCAGCTCTGATATCCTTGAAACCTTCCAGGACCAGTCACTGCCTTAAACAACATGGCTGTGAGGCTTTTGATGTTCAGGACCCATTCGTAGGCTTTGTAACAGTTTCAATGTTGAACAAGACTAATCACATTCTTGGACATTGTGCTGAACCATTCCCATCGATATGAATGAAAAGGCAATCTTTGTGTCAGAAACTTTGGGGTATTGTTGACTGTTAACCTCTATGTTTCAAATCTATGATCAAAGATGTCAAGAATCGGGTAGCTTTTATTTGTCATTTCTACCATATACAACCGTTGCAATAAAAGCGAGACAATGTTCCTCCAGGACCGAGGGTGCTACATGGACAGCACAAACTGCACGATGATACACAGGGCAGCATACAGAGCATAAAAGTGCAAAACCCGCAAATTACAGTGTCATAAAAGAATGATAATTAATAAGATGTGGTTCTAGCAGCAATTCAAAGTTGTGCAAAGAGTTTCAGATGGAAAAGAGTCCGAACATACAGTGTTCAGGAGTCTGATGGCTTGGGGGAAGAAACTGTTGCACAGTTTGGCCATCAGAAACCGAAAGCTCTGGTATCTTCTGCCAGATGGCAAGAGGGAGAAGAGTTTGAGTGAGGGGTGTATGGGGTCTTCCACAATGCTCTTAGCCTTTCGGAGTAAATATCTGCAATGGAAGCAAGAGAGACCCTGATGATTCTCTCAGTTTTCCTCACTGTCTGTGGTAGGGTCTTACAATCCAAGACCATTTGATTGACCTAATCCATTAATATAATAGATATACATTCATTGCAGACAGTTACAAAGCATTATAGTGTTTAACAAACAAGAAAGAATCAGTAAGATGGATGATGTTTCAGACTGTGTGTTGCCTAGCTCTTGCACAGTGTTTATGCTGTTCATATGTAGTGTTGTTTTCTTAACTTCATGACATAAGAAATCAAATGAATGCTGAACCTGACTGTATTGCAGATTAACAGGCCCCTGTAGGTAAAGGAAAAGCACCGATTTATTTTCACATCAGTGCAGCATTTGTTTGAATTATAGACATATTGCACCCTGAAGTATAATTTCAGCCTGGCTTTATGGGTCGCGTGTGGGAAGGAATTTACCCTCCGCATTTGACACCTATAAATTATCGTGGCATTTTGACAGCAGTTTAATACAAAAATTCCTGTGATACTCCTGAGACATCATTAATCGTAGACCTTCACTAACCCAAAAGCTGGCTGTACTCAAAAAAGTGCTTATTATGATACAATTCTGCATTCCACGTAAACAGCCCTTTAATGCAGGGCACAGAAATGGAGAAACATTGATGTCTTACATAAGATATTGGGACATTTGAATGGTAAAGCCTCTTTTCACTTCATTAGAAGGTTAAAGTTAACAAAAATAAAAACACATTGAACATTAGAATCATTGTCACATCGACTCACATGAAGACAGTGAAAAGTTTACAAGTCACCACTTACAGCATCATCTTAGGTACAAAGCAGGAAAATAAAGGAGCAAGTTAAACATTACATCCCTTCTTACCAAAAAGTAGAACAATGAAGAAATACAGTGAACAGTTCAACAGCACATTCAAAACATGGCGGGGGCAGGGGGGCAGTGCAGATACACACACACACACACACACACCCTGCACACCCCCTCCCCACGCACACACACACTGCACACCCCCTCCCCACACGCACGCACACCCTGCACACCCCCTCCCCATGCACACACACACGGTCCCTCACACACACACACACACACACACACTCACACACACCCCACACACTTCTTCCCCACATGCACGCACATCCTGCACACCCCCTCCCCACGCACACACACACACCCCGCACACCCCCTCCCCACACGCACGCACATCCTGCACACCCCCTCCCCACGCACACACACACACCCCGCACACCCCCTCCCCATACGCACACACACCCTGCACACGCTGTCCCCATGCACACACACACGCTCCCTCACACACACACACACACACTCACACACACACCCCACACACCACTTCTCCACATGCACGCACACCCTGCATACCCACCCCCTCCCCACGCACACACACACACACCCCGCACACCCCCTCCCCACACGCACGCAAACCATGCACACCCCCTCCCCACGCACACACACACGCTCCCTCACACACACACCCCACACACCTCTTCCCCACATGCACGCACACCCTGCATACCCCCTCCCCACGCACACACACACACCTCACACACCCCCTCCCCACGCGCACGCACACCCTGCACACCCCCTCCCCACGCACACACATACACACTCCCTCACACACACACTCACACACATACACGCACAGCCCCACATTCACACCCGCACTCACACACACCCCCAGTCCCTCATGCACACACTCACATACTCACACATGCACACATTGACATACACACCCACACTCACTCACACACACTCATTCACACACACTCACTCACACTTCCTCATACTCACACAAACATACTCACACAGCCTCACTCAGTCACACACTCACAGACACACACTCACACCTGCACACTCCCTTTCACATACACACACATTCCCACACTCACTCTCTTGCACACACACGCACTCCCTCACACACACATTCACATACATACACACTCACTCAGACACACTCTCGCACACATACACACACTCACACACACACCCTCACACACCCACTCTTACATACACACACACACCCACACTCACATCCCCCCCACATACTCGTATACACACACACATTCACACCCACCCACACTCACTCACACCTCCTCACAAACATCCACACCTCCTCACACTCACACGCACATACTCACACAGCCTCACTCAGTCACACACTCACAGACACACACTCACTCACACGCACACACTCAGACACATACACACACATGCACATTCACACATGCTCACAGACACAAACACTTACATACTCACAGAAACACACACATGCAAAACCACTCTCTCTCTCTCACACACACACACACAAATGCACACGGAATAAAGAAAGCAAACTCTGGGATAAAATTGAAGGACATTTGATCATGGGAGAAAGTGCGGACTGCAGATGCTGGTGATCAGAGTCGAGAGCTGGAACAGCACAGCAGGTCAGGCAGCATCAAAGGAGCAGGAGGCCTTTCAGGCATAAGGCCTTCATCAGGAATGTCATCATATTCTCCATTTGGCTAATCATGGCTTAGTTTTTGAAATAACTATCGAATTGATTCCACTTCCCTGTTCTCTCCACAGAACCTTGACTTTTTCTTTTCTATTTCCGGCTTATGCTCTTTTCAAAGTTGAGTTAGAATTTGCATTCACTAACCTTCCAAGCTTGAGATTCCAGATCATATCAACTCATCACCCAAGACCAAATTTTCCTCAATACCCCTCTGGTTCTTTTCCAGTTAGCTTATTCCTGTGTCCTCTGGTTACAAATGCTTCTGCCAGTGAGAACAATTTCAGATTACTTCATGAATTGTAATTTTGAATGCTCCTATTAAATCTTCCCTTAGCCATCTGTGCTTTCAGGAGACCGAATCCAGCTCTCTAATGTCTCCACACAACAAAGAATTTTAGCCCAGCTTTCATTCTGACAAATACTCCTTGCAGCTTCTCCAAGGTCCTGACATTCCTCCCAAAGTTACCACATAAGAATGGTGGAGTTCTCATTGGACACTTCTACAGTGATATGGCTTGGAAACAGACCCTTTGGTCCAACTTGTCCATGCTGACCAGATATCCTAAATTGAGCTAGTCCCATTTGCCAGCATTTAGTCCATTTCCCTCTGAACTCTTCCTATTCATATATCCATCCAAATGTCTTTTAAATGCTGTAATTCTACCAGCCTCCACCACCTCCTCTGGCAGTTCATTCCATACACGCACCACCCTCTGTGTGAAAAAGTTACCCCTTAGGTCTCTTTTAAATCTCTCCCCTCTCACCTTAAACCTATGCCCTTTCATTTTGGACATGCCCACCCTGGGGAAAAGTCCTTAACTATCCACCCTATTCATACCCCTCATGATTTTATAAACCCCACAAGGTCACCCCACAGTTTCCGACGCTCCAGGGAAAATAGTCCCAGCCTATTCAGCCTCTCCCTATAGCTCAAACCCTCCAAACCCAGCAACATCCTTATAAATCTTTCCTGAATCCTTTCAAATTTAACAACATCTTTCCTACTGCAGAGAGAATTGAACGCAGTACTCCAAAAGTTGCCTAACCAATGTCCTGTATAACCAATGCCTATACTCAATGCACTGACCAATAAAAACAAATATATCAAACACCTTCTTGACTCCCCTGTCTACCTGTGACTCCTGTGCTGATTTGCTTTACCAAAATGCAACACCTTACATTTATCTAAATTAAACTCTACCTCCCATCAGCCCATCTGATTAAGGTCCCGTTGTACTCTGAGATAACCCTCTTCACTGTTCAAAACATCTATCTCCCGGTGAGCAAGAGCTACCTGGAGCGTGGTCAAGCTCTCTTGTGCCCCATCGCCTTGCCGGTGGTACTGAGGACCAATGGTGAGTGCAGGTCTATGTATATCCAGCAGACTCTGAGGGCGCTAGACCTGGCTCTCCATGGCAATCTCCAAGCTGCCCAGGAAAGCAGCCAGATTATTGCCCGTCTAAAGTAGCAGGGTGCCAATGACAGGGTAAGCCAGTGAGTCCCAAACCAAACCTGGCTCTTGGCTCTTGGTTGGTTCAGATCAAGATCTGATGAGACCCAGGGGCTCCTGGCCCACCTGGACCTGAGGAGGTGCCTGGTCCCTGCTACCCTCTGAGTGCCAGTGACCTGGCTGTCTCTTCTTGAGTCCAGAAGTAGAGGAGCATAGGTTTAGGGTGAGAGGGGAAAGATATAAAAGAGACCTAAGGTGCAACCTTTTCACACAGAGAGTGGTATGGAATGAGCTGCTAGAGGATGTGGTGGAGGCTGGTACAATTGCAACATTTAAAAGGCATTTGGATGGGTATATGAATAGGAAGGGTTTGGAGGGATGTGGGCCGGGTTCTGGTAGGTAGAACTAGATTAGGTCGGGATATCTGGTTGGCATGGACAGGTTGGACTGAAGGGTCTGTTTCCATGCTCTATGACTCTAAGTGGAGATGTGGCAGTGAAATCCTCACCAGTGAATGCCACAGA
The DNA here is from genome assembly GCF_047496795.1 of Chiloscyllium punctatum. Taxonomy (NCBI): domain Eukaryota; kingdom Metazoa; phylum Chordata; class Chondrichthyes; order Orectolobiformes; family Hemiscylliidae; genus Chiloscyllium; species Chiloscyllium punctatum. Next base: position 12,429,849 of record NC_092744.1, read on the forward strand.
CTCCAGTGGAGACCAAATAGCCACAGAGGTCTCAGTCTCTGAGCTAATAGAGAGTGCAGGAGGCAGCCTTGCCAATAGATCCACGAAGTGTTCTGGAGTCTCACCATTGGAGGTGGAGGAGAGGGTATGTTGTGGTGTTGTCCTCCTGACCACGGAGACTGTGGGCATCCATCAATACCTACAGGACAGTGATGAACTAGTGGCACTGTTAATGAAGCAATGACAGTGGAGGGATGACCAGATGAGAAAGTTTCAGCATCTCCCTATTCCCACCAACCTGGGCCGTGGGAGGGGGGAGGTGAGGAGCCAAACTTTGAGGACCCCATCACCCGTCTTGACTCTCTCGGCCCCATTGTAAGTGGTTTTCTCCTGCAGTGTGAGAAAGAGAAATAACGAGTGAGATGAAGGCGGGCGGCAGTTGTACTAATAGCTGTTAGGACTAGTGTGAGGGAGGGAAGGTGGTGAGGTGACCACAATGTGTATGGAGACAGGGCTGAGGCCATGCAGGTTTAGTTGGGTGGGTGGGTTGGGCCGGATGAGAACAAGCAAGGGAGGATGTTACACATAACAAGGAGAACAGTAGAACATGTACCTTGGTGGGAGGTGTTTGGAGAGCTGGAAGAAGTGTGAGGTAGCAGAGAGAAGAGGGTGGCATTTATCCTGCTGGAGTAGAGAAAGTTATTGAGTTTCTTGTGGTATCGATGCATGCTCCTCTGTGGACTGTGGAGATCTCAGTGACCCATGTATCAACCTCATTCCAGTCTGGCACAATCTGGTGCCATGGCCACCTCTGTCTATCTTGGGGGGAGAGAGTGTATCCCTCTTGTATATCAATCCCCCCACCTCCCCACCCCTCCCCAACTTCCACCAGGACCTCCAGGTCCCTGTCCATAAAGCTCGACACCAAATTCCCGTTGTGTGCTGTTTCTAGGCAATTGTCCCCAAATGTGCCCAGCAGCACCTGACTGCCAGCTCTTGACTGGATACACCACAGTCTTTTAAAGATGGTGGTGGCACTATGGATCCTGGGTTATCCTGGCATTGGTAAGTACTTCTGCCTACAGAGAAGGGGAGAATCAGCCTAGCATTGGACAAGGTGGGCACCACAGGGGCATGGTACGTTTGGGAGGATCATACAAGGAAAACTCATTAACCTCGCAGTGAGAGACCCAGAAATCTGACAAAACTGACACTTAGTCAATTTCTGGTATGGTGTGAATCAACAAATACACACAGACAGCCAAGGGTCACACAGCCATGGACACACACAGACAGACAGACACGCAGACACACACACACAGACACACACACACACACACAGACACACACATAAACACGCATACACGCACACAGATATATAGATGTTCATAAACACAAGTGCACTTGCACAGACACATGCACACACAGACATGCAGATGTACATAAACACACATGTGCACTTACACACACACACACACACATCTCTCAAAGGGCTGTGAATCTGTGGATCTTTACTGCATAGGACTGTTAAGACTTGGTGATTATAGTTAAGGCTGAGACAGACAGATTCTTAATCAGTGAGGGAATCAAGATTTGTGGGGAATACGCAGCAAAGTAGAGTTGAAGATATTCAGATCAACCATGATCACATCGAATGGCAGTGCAGACTCAATGGGCTGAATGGCTTACGTCTGCTCCTGTATCTTATGGCTTTATTCACAGATGTGAACAAGTGGGAAGGAGGCATTATCTGTAAGGGCAGCTGTCTGATGCAATGTTGAAGTGACTGAGGCATTTTGTCTTGTAGAAGGGAACTATTGTATTATCCTGAAGATGCCAGGTCGGAAAACAGGTAAAGTGATCTATCTGTCTTTTAAAGCATGCTAATGAGCTCCCCTCTTTCTGCCTGTAGATCCCAGACATGAACTGGACACAGATGGCGTCAAACTTCAGTGTATTCCACAACGTAACATCTGGCCTTGCACTGAGCACTGAAGAAACCTTGCTGAGCAATTCCACAGGGAGTGATGTTGGGAAGGCTAACCTCACCTGCACGATTGGCGGGAGGCACAGTTACGTCTTCCTTATGATCCCTATCATATACAGCATCGTCTTTGTGGTGGGGGTTTTGGGGAACAGCATGGTGGTCCTGGTCATTTATCGTTACCTGAAGCTGACAACCGTGGCGAACATCTTTCTGCTAAACCTGGCCCTGGCCGATCTGATCTTCATCGTCACCTTGCCGCTCTGGGTGGCCTACCTGGCCCTGGAGTACCACTGGCCTTTTGGGATCTTCCTGTGCAAAGTGGGCGCCACCGTCATGCAGCTGAACATGAACGCCAGCATCTTCCTGGTCACTTGCCTCAGTATCGACCGTTACCTCGCCATCGTGCACCCCATGAAATCGCGGACGAGACGCACACTGGTCCACGCCTGGGGGGTTTGCATCATGGTGTGGATCTTGGCCATTCTAGTCAGCCTGCCCCCAATGTTCCTCCGCAAAGTCTTTCACTACGAGGAGTGGAATAAAACCATCTGTGCTTTCTCCTACCCAGAGAAGCACAAGACCCAGTGGATATTCGGCATGGCTTTGCTGAAGACCCTTCTGGGGTTTCTAATTCCCCTGCTCATTATTTTGATCTGTTACTCCCTAATTATCAAGAGCCTTGTGCAGGCCTACCGGATTGAACGAAGCAAGCCAGTGAGCAACGAGGCATTCAAACTGATCGTGGCTGTCGTGGTGTCGTTCATTTTGTGCTGGCTTCCGTTCCAGATTTTCACTTTCTTGGATGTTCTTTCGCGGCTGAATGTTATCAAACATTGCCACATCACCGAAATTATTGACACTTCCATCCCCTTCACCATCTGCGTGGCCTACTTCAATAGCTGCCTCAACCCCATCCTGTACGGCCTGGTGGGACACAGCTTCAGAGAAAAGTTCTTCCTCCTTCTGAGGTGTGTGCCTCCCAAGATCAGATCCCACCCGAGTCTATCGACCAAAATGAGCTCCTTATCTTACCGCACCATCGAATCGCTGAGTGCGATAGCCAAGAAGCCAGTCTCCTCGAGTGAGCCAAGGTGCCCTACCTCAGAGGGGTGTCCCCTGGATGTTCGGGCTTAGAAATGTCCGGCGAACATAATCATGAACCCGCACGATGTCTCAACGGCGAGTTGGAATGGACTAAACCAGGTTCGGAGAAACCGAAAGCCCTGCCGCCGGAAATGAAGTTTCACACAATTAATTTCTCAGTTCCGAGGGAATCCTTGCCTCGAGGGGCTCCAACCTGCGGAGGCACTGGCTTCCAGTACTGGTCCTTTGATCAAGGAGCCAAGCTGAATGCAACATCATGGCAAAGCCCAGCACAATGTCCACACAAGTACAGGATTCACTGGATTGTGTGATGGGATTTAGAATGTAAACCACTCAGGGGAGTGTGCTGGGGTCCATCGTAACATCTAACCTCCAATTAACTCAGCTCCCTTCCTGGTTCTGTCTCATCACACACTTGTAAATTAAGGTGAGGAAAAGGAATCCTAATTAAACCTCACTGTCTAATTTCATAAATGCTTTACCCTACACTTTGCCACAGACTCAAAGCACTGCTCAACAGCTTTCAGTATTCTGCTTGAGTCAGGTTTGAACTCGCATCAAATATTACACATGAAACCTCAAGTGAGGTTCAAAATCAGCAGAATGGTCCATCTGGTTTAATTCTTCCGGATTCAACTAAAGCAAAGCAGAAAGAAAAGTATCCAAACTGCAAAAACAGGAGGGTGAGATATTCCTGACCTCGTGTGGACAGAAGAAACTTTCAACTTCACTGCAACTGTGGCTGTCCCTTTTTCGGGAACTTGCGACAGAAAGGGGAAGTTACACGTTGCTGCTATCTCTTTCCTGCCAACTCAAAGTGCAAACTGACATTTCCTCAGGTAAAAGACCCCACTGTTTTTGCCTTTAATCAAACCAACGGAAGGTCTTCTGAATAAAGGGCTTCACCAGTATATGATGATGGGACTCACTGTGGGCTTTCCAGTGTCAAATCTATTGGAAGGTAGCGACCAAAAACCAGAAACAATGATTTGTCCATTCTTCAGAACAGGCCTGGCCTCTTGATGGAGTTGGACCGTGGGAAGCACGGAAGCACCTAGGAAGCACCTAGATATGATGCAGACCCACAATTCCTTTCGTTCAAGTGACCATCTTCAGGATTTTAGGCACGATCGGTTTGAGCCGGACTGATCTGGTACTGGAGCAGAGTTCCAGAATCCTTGACACCTGGCAAATTGCCAAAGTGTGTTCACCTAAAACTTGAAAGGAAGAAGTGTTTCGATTTTTTTGACCATTTCCCAAATCTGAAGCAGGCAGAGACTGGATTCATGCAAGGAAACAGGGAGAGGTGAGAACATGACTTGAGAAGTGTGGTTTCCTTTGCAGTTACGAAACTTCATTAAAAGCCATTAACAGCTACCAGTATTTATATGGCAACATTAGCAGAGTAATATGCCCTAAGGACTCAGGAATTGTATCATAAAAGTATTGACAGATAAGGAGATTGTAGCATTCAGTTGTTTGATGTTTCTGTGTTTCTCTTCAATGTTCTCTGTGGGTGATTACTCAAGGCCAGGTGGAGTAACTTGAAGAAGACAAATTAAAGTGCAGTTATTGAGCCCTTGTAGTGCATTGGTCATGTCCCCACCTCTGGCTCAGGCGCTGTGGGTTCAAGTTCCCACTGCTCCATATATAACATGCCTGAAAAGGTTGATTAGGAGACAAAAAAAAGCCATATTCATCATTAAACTGTGGACGTGCAGCGAAAATTGTGAGAGGAAACATCTTAAAGCATGTGAACAAAATCCGATATAAACATAACCTGACGTGTTTCATTTCTGCAGCTCCAAATATGGGAGATATGTCAGGGCAGATGGTCAAAAAAATGTAGTCAAAGGCATGGATTCTAACAGGTGTGCCAAAGAAAAATGGTGTGGGTTAGGAAGAGAATGCGAGTTGTTAGTATTTCTATAGCTGAAGAGATGACTGTCAAAAACAGAGTGATCAAAATTGGGGATGCTCAAGAGGTTACAATTGAATCAATAAAATGCATTGGACATCCTACACACAGGTGGGTAGCAGGTCAGTGGCGTGGCTTTCTACTGGGGGTGGGGGGAAGCGGTGGGCTGATGCATTGGGATGAAGTTGGGGGGGGGTACAGTTGAGTGGGGATCCAATCTTTGTGGAGATAGAGGAGCTGTAGTGGTAAAAGTCCAGGCTAGTCTTGAAGAAATTGATAAAGACAACCCAACCTATTTGTGGCTGCATTTACGCAGCCAATTTATCCACCCTCCTCCCTCCAGTAATGTCGAAGAATTGACAATGCATTTCTGTGGACCCCCCCAATATATATGTGCAATGGTTCCACACACTGACTCAACTCAGCTAGCCAAACACATGGCAGGAGGCCCCAGAGAAGAAGATGGCATAAGTTAATCACTTTGTCCCTTGTCCCTTTTTTTGTTTTTGCTTCTTGAAGAAATCATTTTAAAAGACAGTCTACGAAGTGCAAATTCAGCTGTTGCTCTGTACTTCCCCATCTCCTCAGTATTGTATTCAATTCATTGTCCAAATCTGGATGTAAGTTTGCTCACTAAGCTGGAAGGTTCATTTTCAGATGTTTTGTCACCACACGAGGTAACATCATCAGAGGGCCTCTGGTGAAGCATGTGACAGGCCATGCCACCAGTGCTTGACCAGAGACTCACTGATGATGTTACTTAGTGTGGTGATGAAACGTCTGAAAACGAACCTTCCAGCTCAGCGAGCAAGCTTACATCCCGACCCTCAACCTGAGCTACAAAAGTTCTCAAAACTCGCCAGTGTCCAAATTGTTGAACATGCAAATTAGGAACAAGAGCAGACTCTTTAAGACTGCTTCATCATTCAATGAGGTCAGAAGTCACACAACACCTGGTTCTCGTCCAACAGGTTTATTTGAAATCACAAGCTTTCGGAGCGCTGTTCCTCAGTCAGGTAAAGTAAGCATTAGCCAATGAAAGAGCAGCGCTCTGAGACCTTGTCATTTCAAGTAAACCTTTCAGACTATAACCTGGTGTCATGTGACTTCTGACCTTGTCCACACCAATCCAACACTGGTACATCCACACCATTGTTCAATAAGATCATGGTTCCTCGATTCATGTTTCAGTTTTCATATTCCCATCTGCCCTGCAATGATGTTTCAATTCTCTTCCCTCACAAGAATCTGTCTCCCTCCAGCAGAAAAATATTCAAAGACTCCTCTTTCCAAGACAGGGAATTCCAAAGTTGCACAACTCACTGAGTGAAAAAAAACCCTCATCTCTGAACTAAAAAGGGTGAGCCCAAATTTTAAAGCAGTGCCCTCTATTTCTGGACTCATCCACAGGAGGAATCACATTGCCATGTTCTCCTTGTCAAGACCATTCAGGATCTTACAGACTTCAACCAAATCAGTGGAATGTAAGACCATAGATGGAGGAGTAAAAGTAGACCATTCAGCCCATCATGTCTGCTCTGACATTCAATGAGATCATGATGGATTTGGTAATTCTCAAGTTCACTTTCCTACCTTTTCCCATTAACCCTTAATTCCCTCATGGCTTACCAATCTATCCATCTCAACCTTGCATCTATTTATTGACAGGGCTTTAACAACCTTCTACTGTAAACAATTCCACAGATTCACTACTGTCTGAGAGAAGAAACTCCTTCAATCTCTTCTTTTAAATGTATGACCCTTTACTCTGAGATTAAACCCTCTGGTCCCAGACTCTACCACAAGGCGACTTCCCAAATCTATGCTATCAAGTCCTGTAAGAATTTTGTATGTTTCAGTGTGGTCCATCTTGCATCTTAGATTGTTAAATTAATAAATGCTACATACTTGGCTAGTGTGTGGTTCAGAATAATGCCCAGAATACATGCTTCATTACCACTACAACTGTTATAGACCTGGGAGCTATAAACGTAACCTTTCCTTGAGCACTGGAAAGCAATGAGAAACCTCATTAATAGAAAGAGCCAAGTCAAGTGCTCTGGAAGAAACAACACCAAGGACATGCCTTTGAGAAGGGCACATGTGACATGACACCCTTCCAAAACAAGTACAAAAAGTTAGAAAATTAACCCTGTGTTGCTGAATTATTGGTTTGAATGAGAAGTTCAGAAGAAGCATTTGACAAAAAAGTTCAGGCTATAGTGTTTTCAAGCATGTGGTTTGAAATTCTGTAATCACATTTAAAGTTTTTCTGTGTTGCTTCCATCAAGAGAAAACAGATGAAATTAAGACAGAGTAAGCTGGAGAAACTCAGCACATCTGGCAGCATCTGTGCAGAGAGAAACCGAGTTAATGTTTCGAGTCCAAAATGATGCCTCTTCAGAATTGGAGTTCTGAACAAGGTAGCTCTGGAGAGTCATAGCAGACTCAAAGATTTATTCCATTTCTCTCCACACAGTGGCTGCCAGATCTGCTGAGTTTCTCTAGGCCTCTCTGTTTGTATTTCAGATTTCCAGCATCTACAGTATTTTGCCTTTGTTCAAAAGTAAAGTGTGGGTAACATGCAAATGAGCTTGGTGTTAATCTTTCTCTACCCACTGTACTGTCAACAATAAACTTTATCCTTAGCCTGTCTTGTCAATGGAAATGGATGACGATTGTGTGTAAAGGTTAATTCTCTGGCTTGCATTGTTTTGGAAAAGGTTTATACCTGAAAACCACGGATCATCACATTTACCCTAAAAGTGAAGGAGAGACTGAGATTTGCATAAATTCAATGACTTTGTTGTTGCAGTGGACTGCAATTACTCTTCTATCCAAGAATTCAATGCATGGAAGATTCCTCAACGCTGTGCATCTTTCAGCAAGTCAAATGTAGAACCTTTCAACTTGTGTAGATTCTTGGGGCACGCAATAATTTATTGTGTCTGTCTTATTTAAAGCTGCATTTTTAAAAACTCACAACTTTTAAATAAAGTGTTAACTTTATTACCACCGTTTATCTTGAATAAAACCATTTTACTCATTATGTATTCTACAATGGACAGGAGTGAACTGTCACCAGATGGGATCCACATATAATATACACTAAAGAGAAGATTTTAAAATATGAGATATGAGAAGCAGGAGGCCATTCAACCCTTCAAACCTGCACCACCATTCAATAGAATCACAGTTGATCTGATTATGGACTTAATACCACTCCCCTCCCAATCCCCATAAGTCTTGAATCCCTTTGAGTTCAAGAATCTCTCTCAGCCTGGATTATATTCAATGTCTCAGCCTCTACTCTTCACAAAAGGTTGAGCATTCCAAAGGTCCACAACTCATCGAGAGAAGAAATGTGTCATTATCTCCAACTTAAATGGGGGAGACCCCTTACACTGAAACTATGCACTCAGTTCTAGATAACTCCCTCAAGGAGGAATGCCCTCTCAGCAGCAACCCCATCAGCCCCCCCCCCCCCCCCCCCCAGATTAGCAAATAGAACATAGAACATAACAGCACAGGAACAGGCCCTTCGGTCTACAATATTGTTATTGAGTCATGGAGATGTACAGCGCGGAAACAGACCCTGCAGTCCAACTCATCCACGTTGACCAGATATCCTAAATTAATCTAGTCCCATTTGCCAGCACTTGGCCCATATCCCTCTAAAGCCTTCCTATTCATATATGCATCCTGATATATTTTAAATGTTATAATTGTACAGGCTTCCAGCATTTCCTCAGCTCATACCATGCACGCACTACCCTCTGTGTGAAAACGTTGCCCCTCAGGTCCCTTTTAAATTTTTCTTCTCTCACCCGAAACCTATGCCCTCTAGTTCTGGACTCCCCCACTGCAGGAAAAAAGACCTTGTCCATTTATCCTATGCATGCTCCTCATGATTTTATAAACCTCTATAAGGTCACCCCTCAGCCTCTAACACTCCAGGGAAAACAGCCCCAGCCTATTCAGCCTCTCCTGATAGCTCAATCCTTCAATCCTGGCAACATCCTTGTAAATTTTTTCTGAACCCATTCAAGTTTCACAACATACTTCCGATAAGAGGGAGACAAAAATTGCACACAATATTCCAAAAGTGGCCTCACCAATTCCCGTACAGCAAAACATAACCTCCAATTCCTGTACTCAATACTCTGACAAATAAAACAAAGCACATGAAACGCCCTCTTCACTATCCCAGCTACCTGCAACTCTACTTTCAAGGAGCTATGAACCTGCACTCCAAGGTCTCTTTATTCAGCAACACTCCCCAGAACCTTACCATTAAGTGTATAAATCCTGATTTGCCTTTTGAAAATGCAGCACCTTGCTTTTATCTCCATCTGCCACTCTCTGAGGTAACCTTCTTTGCTGTCCACTACACCTCCAAATTTGGTGTCATCTCCAAACTTACTAACTATACCTCCTATGTTCAAATCCAAATCATTTATATGAATGATGAAAAGCAATGCACCCAGCATCGATCCTTGTGGCACTCCACTGGTCACAGGCCTCCAGTCTGATAAACAACCCTCCACCACAACCCTTTGTCTTCTACCTTTGAACCAGTTCTGTATCCAAATGGCTAGTTCTCCCTGTATCCCATGAGATCTAACCTTGCTAATCAGCCTACTATGAGGAATCTTTTCAAATGCCTTACTGAAGTCCATATAGATCACGTCCACCACTCTGCCCTCATCAATACTCTTCGTTACTTCTTCAACAAACTCTATCAAGTTCACGAGACATGATTTCCCACACACAAAGGCAATCTGACTATTCCTAATCAGTCCTTGCCTTTCTAAATACATGTGAATCCTGTCCTGCAGGATTTCCTCCAACAACTTGCCCACCACTGGCTCACCAACCTATAGGCCCCTGGCTTATCCTTACATAAGAACATCAGAATGAGGAGCAGGAGTAGGCCATCTGGCCCCTCGAGCCTGCTCCGCCATTCAATAAGATCATGGCCAATATTTTTGTGGACTCAACTCCATTTACCCACACTCACATCATGTCCCTTAATTCTTTTGATTTTTTCAAAAACATGTCTACCTTATCTTTAAAAGTGTTTACTGAAGTACCGACAACCGCTTCCCTGGGCAAGGAATGCTATAGTTTACTTGCAACCTTTCTGAAATAATGGCACCACGTTAGCCAACCTCTAGTCTTCCAGCGCCTCATTTGTGACAATCGATGATACAAATTATTGATGATGCAAATGCGGAACATGATGCCAAATGAAACGATTCCCTTCTTCCTGCCCTCCATATGCCTCCATTCCTTGCTTATTCACATTCAGATTCATAGATGTTTCTGTAAGGTAACCTCTCAGTATGTAAACTCCAATGAGAATTGGACCAACCTGTTCAACATTTCTTCAAAAGATAATCCCTTCATCCCAGCACTCAACCTGGTGAATGTTCTTCAGTACAGATCCCACCTCAAATAACGCAACCAAAACTGTATGTTGAACTGTAGGTAAGGTCTCATTAACAAACTAAACAGCTATGGATGGACTTCTTATTTTTAGATTCCATTTCCCCTATAATAAATGCCAGTATTTCACTTTCTCTCCTAATCATTATATAATTCTCTCCAATTAAATATTATCTTGCCTTTCATTTCGTCCAACCAAAGTAGATTTTCAGCATTCTTATTTAACCGTTCTGTGTCCCAAAATGCTTCAGAACCAATGAAATATTTTGAGGAAATGAAGTCACATTTGACAGAAAGCATTGCCCTCCCTCCTGAGGGACTGGTGATGTCATAGAGTCCCTACAAGTGTGGAAGCAGGCCATTCAGCCCTTCAAGTCCACAGCAACCCCTCCAAAGAGCATCCCACCCACACCCAATACACTACCCTCCTCCTGTAACACTGCATTACTCATAATTAATCTACCTAGCCTGCACAATTGAGCAGGGCCACCTGATCTGCACATCTTTGGACTGTGGAAGGAAATTTGAGCACCCAGAGAAAACCCATGCAGACACGAGGGCAACGTGCAAACTCCACACACAGTTGGCTGGAATTGAACCCATGGTCCCTGGTGCTATGAGGCAGCAGTGCTAACCACTATGCCACCACAGTCAGTGAGCTGGTAGCCCCCAAACCCAGCTTAATAAAACCATAAAACATTGTAGCAGAAATTAATCCATTCAGCCCATTGAGTCTGCTCTGCCATTCAATCATGGAGAATTGGTTTTCAACCATATTTTTCTGCTTTCTCCCATAACTTTTGATCCCCTTGGTAATCAAGAAATTATCTGTCTCTATATAAAATACAGTCCATGATCTGGCATCCACAGCTCTCTGTGGCAATGAATCCCACAGATTCACCACTGTCTGGCTTAAGAAGTTTCTCCTTATCTCTGCTCAAAAAGGTATTCCCTTTACTCTAAGGTTGTATCCTGGGGTCCTCATCTTTCCTTCCAAGGGAAACATCTTCCCAACATCCACTCTGTCCAGACCATTTGGTAATCTAATGTGCTGGGCGCATGGGTTCAAATCGCACTGTAAAATTTGAATTTAGTAAAAATCTGGAATGAAAGTTAGCACAAACGATGACCATGTAACCATTGTCAATTGTCATCCAGTGATGGAATATTCCCCACTTGCCTGGGAGAGTGCAGCTCCAATAACACTCAAGAAGCTTGACACCATCCAGGGTAAAGCAGCCCACTTGATTGGCACTAGATCCACAAACATCCGCTGTCTCTATACTGATGCTCAATAAAATGTGTGTGAAATATCTACAAAATGCAGAAATTCAGAAATTCAACAAAGATGGTTAGACAGCACCTTCCAAACCCATGATCCCTTCTATCTAGAAAGATAAGGGCTGCAGCTACATGGAAACACCACCATCTCCAACCACTCACTATCCTGACTTGGAAATACATCACTGTTCCTTCACTGTCACTGGGTAAAAATCCTGGAATTCCATCCCTGAGGGCAATGTGGGTCAACCCACAGCAGGTGGACTCCAACGGTTCAAGAAGGCAGCTCACCACCACCTTCTCAAGGGGCAAGTGGGGATGGGCAATAAATGCTGGCTCAGCCAGCGATGCCCACATCCCACAAAGGGATTTGGACCATACACAATCCTCTTCCTTTGGCAGTGACCCATGATTAGGACGTATCCTGCTTGGAAAAGAAGAATCAGAATTAGCTATTGGCAATATGTGTTATTCTTGACAGATTTGCATTCTGAACAAATGGGAAACACTAAGGGAATTTTTCCCCAATTAGTTGGATGGTTGATTATCAAATGATGCAGCTGTTAAGCTGATTAGCAAAGGAAGAGGAGTTGACAAGCTGCCTGTTACGCTGGTTGTGGAATGTACTGTTTTGAGAGTGGAGGAAATACATTTCAAAAGGAGAGTGGACATAACGAACAAAGGTTGTGAATGAAGTGTAGGAGTTTGAGATGATTTGGATAGCTTTTCAAAGCATCAAATCGCCTGAGTGCTGCGAGATTCTATCCTGTGTCCTCAACATATGGTGTAGCGTGGAGGTGCCAGTGTTGGACTGGGGTGGACCAGGTCAGGAGTCAGACGATTCCAGGTTGCAGGCCAACAGGTTTATTAGAAAGCACAGGCTTTCGGAGCGTTACCCCTTCACCTGGTGAAATGAGAGAGAAGCGCACAGACACACGACTCTTATACCTACTATGTTACTCCGGTCATTTGGTTTGTCTCCAGCACGAGCTTATTTTTAATTCTTTGTAGTTATCTCTCTGCCTCATTTAATCGGATTATAGGTCATCCCTTCACTTGTTATTTAACCGTTGGCATTTTACTCACACCGACTGGCACTCTTGATCATCTGCAGAGCGTTATTATTCGGCCTACCGACACTCCACTGACACCATTTGTATGATCTTTTGATCTCTCTGCCCTGGATCTCTCTGCCTATAAATTCAGTGCCTGTGCGCTTCTCTCTCACTTCACCTGATGAAGGAGCAGCATTCCGAAAGCTTGTGATTTCAAATAAACCTGTTGGATTATAACTTGGTGCTGTGTGACTTCTGATCAACATATAGAGTCATAGAGATGTACAGCATGGAAACAGACCCTTCGGTCCAACCCATCCATGCCGACCAGATATCCCAACCCAATCTAGTCCCACCTGCCAGCACCCGGCCCATATCCCTCCAAACCCTTCCTATTCATATACACATCCAGATGCCTTTTCAATGTTATAATTGTACCAGCCTCAACGACATCCTCTGGCAGTTCATTCCAGACATTCTGCATGAAAAAGTTGCCCTTTAGGTCTCTTTTATATCTTTCCCCTCTCACCCTAAACCCATGCCCTCTAGTTCTGGACTCCCCAACCTCAGGAAAAAAGACTTTGTCTATTTATCCTATCCATGCCCCCATAATTCTGTAAACCTCTATAAGGTCACCCCTCAGCCTCCGACACTCCAGGGAAAACAGCCCCAGCCTGTTCAACCTCTCCCTGTAGCTCAAATCCTCCAACCCTGGTAACATCCTTGTAAATCTTTTCTGGCAGACAAACAGAAGCTGAACTGGGAATCAGGGATATTTTCTGTGACAGGTGACATTGGGATGCCAGTTTTTGCAGCCTTGAACCCTCGACTGAACTCATGGGTGGAGCAGCCTTGTCACAGGACTGGCTCAAATACAAACTGAACAGCCTACACAAGACATCTAATTCCCACCCTGAACGCAGACAGGCTGCAGCTGATGAAATTCTAGAGGTGCCAGCTTTAATCCAAATGTAAAGATTAGGAATGTTAACTCTTGCAACGGAGGAACCCTCAAGGTCATGAAAGTTATAAATCCCACCTTATCACAAAATGATAAACAACTTTATTGTGGAAAATGATAATGTTATGAGAGGGTATAAAAAAGCAGCACTGGAGTCATCTCTAGAATCAGACAATGAAGATATTTTGTCTCCTCGGGTTGGTTACAGCCGTACTGGCTGATCCTGCTGTCCAGCGATTTGATGGGTAAGAAAGATTTCCTGTGCATCATATTATATTAAAGATCTCAAAGTGTAACACAACCCACTGTCTTTGTTCCATCTCATTACTCATACTCTGTTTTTTGGTCCTCACAAAGGGAGAAAGTATTCCGCCTGAAGCCAACAAATGACCGAGCTCTGTGGTTCGTGAAAGGTCTGGCCGATTTTGCAAAGGTTCGAGGTCCATCCATGAGCTCTAAATATCTTCCAAAACTCTTCTGAAATGAAGTGATTCAAACAGCTCTCTCCCTTTCTGTCCAGGTTGACTTCTGGCAACCTGACTCCATTGACCAAGTGACTGTAGGCGTGGACGTGGATTTCCGAGTGGGTGCTCAGGACGTAGTGAAGGTTCAGAAACTGCTGGAGCAAAGTGGACTGGAATATGAGTATGCTCAAATGATTGCCCAATGTTTCAGTCAGAATCCAGGTACTCACCTCAAGTCTAACATATGGTTAATTTCCTGAACCTTCTTTCCATCTAGAGTTTTAATTGAAGACCTTCAGGAAATGATTGAACAACAACTTGATAATAAGGAACGATCAGCTTCTTTGCACAGTTACGTAAAATACAACGATTTGGATGTGGTAAGCCTTAATCTTAACTTCCAATGAGACATTGTCCCCTCAGATCTACAATCATGTTCTTGTTTGACTTGCTGAAGTTGAACTGTTGCCACTGTAGGCACTTAAGACAAGACTTACACAGTTAGGTTAGAGGGAGGGGAAATTGATTTGATAGTCACTTGTTTTATTGTCACGTGTACTGGGTACATTAAAAAGTTTTCTTTACAGGCAGTACGAGCAGATTATAGCAAACAAAGATGCAAAGGTTAAAATGACTTAGACAGAGGCATACAGGTTACATTGCATCGGGCATGCGCTAGGCGAGATCAGCATTAGCAAGGTCAGCATTATTTGAGGCTGGAGAGTCCATTCATCAGTCTAATAACAGCCAGGAAGAAGCTGTTACTGTGCCTGTTGGCATGTGTATTCAAGCTTCTGTATCTACTGCCTGACAGAAGAGGTTGGAGGGTTTCATTGCTTGGGTTTGAGAGGCCTTTGATGATGTTAGCAGCCTTCCCACAACAGTGAGCCATGGAAATGGAGTCCAGGGATGGAAGATTGGCTTCCGTGATGGTCTGGGCTGTGCACACTACCGTCTGTAGTTTCTCACGGTCCTGGGCAGAGCAGTTGCCACACCAGACCGTTATACACCCAGGCAGTATTCAAAGTTTGGGAGAAGATTTGTAGCTCGGGTGCTCGTTGTTGTGGTTCTGTTCGCCGAGCTGGGAATTTGTGTTGCAGACGTTTCGTCCCCTGTCTAGGTGACATCCTCAGTGCTTGGGAGGCTCCTGTGAAGCGCTTCTGTGATGTTTCCTCATGACCAGCTATCCTTAGTAGCCACACACTCAGATGACAAGCAACATGAGTTCGACTGGAACAACACTACTATTATAGGACAAGCCAAACAGAGAACAGCCAGGGAATTCCTAGAGGCATGGCGCTCATCCACAGATTCAATCAATAAGCACATCGACCTGGACCCAATATACTGGCCATTGCAGCGGACAGCTGGAACTGACAACCAGAAGCGGCAGATACAAACCACTATAAATGCCAGAGCAAACATCACAGAAGCGCTTCACAGGAGGTTCCCAAGCACTGAGGATGTCACCTAGACAGGGGACGAAACGTCTGCAACACAAATTCCCAGCTCGGCGAACAGAACCACAACACCCAGGCAGTATGCTTACTTTGGCGCACCTGTGAAAGTTGGTGAGGGCCCTTATGAACAAGCTGAATTTCCTGAGTTGCTGTGCTTGTCGGAACGTGTAGAATAGCAGGACATTTGGGAAGATCAAAAACACTGGAGATTTATTGGAGATTACAGCGCGTTGGATTACTACAGCATAGAACTGTTGTGTTAAATGTCCCTTCGCAATTTGCCAGACTGCACTTTCATGACAATATTCACACGTGATATCTATTGGATCAAATTAGAAGGGAATGAGAAAGTGGTTTTTACTTGCAAAACCTGAATTTTATTGATAAGTATTGAATGAGAAAAGAACACATGGAGGAAGGTTTTAAAAATAGAGAGCATCCTTAATTATTCCTTTAAACGGCATCCCTGCACGTTCATTTCACTCGTGAGTTTTGGGAGGTGTGTTGTTTAATGATTGCCAGATACTACATAAAGGCACTCACAGCAGAGGTAGAGGTCACATAGTTACAAGCAAACCAGCCAGTGCACTAAATGCAACTGTATTTTTCTAAATATCCACACAAAACAGAAATCATAAAATTCTAAAATTCTTTGGGTAGTGTGGATAAGGATAATTCATTTATCCTTATCCACACTACACATGGCCTGTATGAACCTTGGCCAGGCTGTTGTTCATGCCACACATGCAGGCTGGTCAGTGAAGGAAGAACTCATGGTGATGTAAGACAAAGTGATAGATTGGATTCGAAATCGGCTGAGAGGCAGGAAGCAGACGCAGTAGAGTGATTAAATTAGGGAGATGTTTCTGTGACGTCTGTCTTCAATGGGATTCTGCAGAATTTAGTGCTGGGGATCATTGCGGCTTACGTTAGTGATTTGGAGAGCTATGATCAAGACGTTCGCAGATAACACAAACACTAGCAAGGCGGTAAACAGCACGAAGGATCGCTGCACACTGCAGGAGGGTATCAAAGAACTGGTCAGGCAGACAGAGCAGGGGAAAACGGAATTAAACCTGGGAAAATGTGAGAGGGGAGGACAAACATGTCAAGGGATCACTCTGTGAATGGTAAGACCCTGAAAGATCAGAGACACCTTGATGTGTATAATCCACAGATCCCTAAAGGTCACAGCACATGTAGAGAAGGTGGTGAAGAAAGGCATTGGGAATATTTGCTTTTATTAGCCGAAACATAGAATACAAGAGCAGGGAATTAATTGCTGGAAGTGTATAAAACACTGGTTAGGCCACAACTGGAGTACTGCTTTCAGTCCTGGTTGCCGAATTATAGGAAGGATATAATTGTGAGATAGTGCCAAACCTATCCAAGGAATCAAATCCAGAGGAGGAGACATGTGGGTAGGTTCTTTTGTGTATTTTATGGTTTTCTTTTCAACCAGGAGGATCAGGACGGATATTGGAAATGAGTTAGCCCCCACTGCTGTATGGAATCTAACCTGCACCAAGTTGCACCCATGTGATCACTCCTGTCCTCACTAACCTCGATGTGCTGCCTTTCCCCAGCATCACCAGTTCACCCCTTGTGTTGAAGCTCTTCGCAGCTTCGTCTCTATAGCCCTCACAATCCCAGAACCCTCTTTTCTCAACTCTTTGTTCTTTAAAATCAGTTTGCCGTGCAACATCCTCACCACCTCCACCCTCCCCCCAACCTCAAAAAACATGGAGCCCACCTTCCACTGACTCAAACCTATTTCTGAAATTTGCAACCTACGAGTGGAGCCTTTCAGCTCAAATGGGGGCAGAAAGACAACTTAACCAGATGAGGTGGCCACTATCTTCCCATCTTGACCCATATTGGGTTGTGGTTGTGAGGACTTAATATAAGCCAGTGGAAATGAGCGTATTACTCATACCAGGCTTCCATTTTGAGGTGAAAGGAGACGAGTCTGACAAGTATGTATGTTTTTTTTTCCTCCTCCATCGACTGAACCCTTTAAAGATCAATTATGGTCGCTTGAGACCCAAATGAAGGGCTTATTTCTGGCTGGGCTACAATAACAGCTGCAGATGGTGTACGTCACCTCAGTGCAGGCTGACTGCTGCGTGAGGGTCTCCCTTGATCCCTACCAAATCTTGTGCGATGAAGGCTATGGACATTGGGTAGCGATCGGCTGCTGAAACCCACAGAAACCTCGCCTCCTCACCCCCATCACTACACTCCCAGAAAAGTCTCAGCTCATCCCATGCAGCACCGACCCGTCTCCTTGATTGTCAAAACTGCCTGAACGGAGTAAGATCCAGCCACCCCTGTTTGGGAGAATCTGCACAGGAAGGATCATACTTTTAAAATTCATTGATGGGATAGACCAACATTTATTGCCCATCCCTAATTGTCCAAAGGGCAGTTGAGAACTACCCATGTTGCTGTGGGTCTGGAGGCACATGTGAACTAGACCAGGTAAGGATAGTAGCTTCATTCCTTCAAGGGCATTAGTGAACCAAATGGGTTTTTCCTGAGAATCAACTTATAGTCATCATTCGACCCCACATTCCAGATTTTTATGAAATTTGAATTCCACCATCTGCCATGGCAGGATTTGAACCCAGGTCCCCCAAACATTACCTGGTTCTCTGGATGAACAGCCCAGCAATATTACCACGAGGCCATAATCTCCCCTGCATGGATCTTTGACTGAGCAAGTGCAGGCAATTCCACACCATGCCTTTTCCTCTTACTTTCCTCAATTTCCTGGTAAATCTTCCCAGCATTCTCTCCTTTAAGTAAGTGTTCATTCATTTATTGCTGACTATGTTCCCTGAAGTGCATTGAGATGCTTCTGTACATTAGAGGTAATATATAAAGTCACTGTTTAAAATACAGGATTCCTTTACCTGACCGGTAGACGTCTACAAGCGTTAATTACGTACAATCTTAAATCTACACACTGAAATAAAACCAAGAACTGAAGATGCTGGAAATATCTGAAACGAAAAGAGAAACTGCTGGAGAAACTCAACAGGTCTGGCAGCACCTTTGCAGAGAGAAAGCAAAGTCAATGCTTTGGATCCAGTGACACTTAAATTTCTAAAGCTGAAATTATAAAGGAAAAACTTTCAAGACTTTGTTCAAAATGTCACTCTCTGCTGTTCACGCAGTGGATTGAACCTTTTACAGAAAAGTTGTTGATACCCCTGAGAAAGTCATATACAGAGGAACCTCAATTATCCAGCATTCAATTATCTGAATATCAGATTATCCAGCAAAATCTCAAGGTCCCAATGCTTGGCTAAACTATGTTATTGGCATTTGATTATCGGGAATTTGATTAACTGAGTGAAATACTCCCCACCTATGACCTTCGGATAATCGAGGTGTCTCTGTACATACATTTTTCCATGAATTCTATTTGCTCTGTCCACCTGACACATCCATCGATACTTTCATGCAGCTCACAGCTATCCTAATACCCCCCAGAGTGTGTGAGAAGACCTCAGTGTTCGAAGTAGCGTTAGCCATCATAAAGGTGAGGAAACGCAGTTTCATATCTCATTCGAAAGACATCCCCTCCACCAGGAGCACTCTCGCAGGACTGCACTGGTGTTCCTGACTAGAATACCTGGATCTATTGATTGGCTCTGAAACTCTTAAACTCCCAGCTGCAAGGCAAGAGCACCAACCTTCACCAACCCGGACACATTTCATTCATTCATAGAGTACAGACCTCAACAATCCAGCATTTTCTGCCCATTCCTGATTTCCCTTTAAAAGGTTCAGTGTGGACTCTCTTCTTGAACAAAACATTTCAGAGGGCAATCAAGAGTCAACCATATTGCTTTGGTCAGGATTCACATGGAGGTCTGACCAGGTAATGTGGCACATCTCCTGTGGTAATTTCATGGCCACCATTTCTGATGCCAGTTTTTTTAAAAATAAAATTCTAGAGGAACTTAATTTTTGAAGAGTGTTTGGAGCGTTAGATAGAGGAGATGTCAGGATTGTCTTACCAAACCGTCAGTATCTTCACATTTTACGATTTTTTTTTACCTTGAATAGATCAATGCTTGGATGACAAGTACCGTATCTAGGAACTCAAAGCTAATGTCGTTGACGGAAATTGGAACCAGCTATGAAGGACGGTCGATCTATGTCATCAAGGTAATTGGAATCACATCAATGGGGATTTTCATAGATGAAAATTTATGCGAGAGGTTGAGGGAGCTCAATCCTATAGCATCCTCAGTTCTACTAATAGGGGCATAGAGAACAAGAAGAATGAAGTACTGCTCAACCTACATAAGACACCATGTTAACCTCAGCTGGAATACACTGTGGAGCTCTGGGTACCACACGATAGGAGGGGTGTGAACATATGGGAGAAAGTGCAGCAGAACTTTACAAGAATGTTTCCAGGAATGAGAAATTTCAACCATGAATGTAGTTTGGAAAATTTAAAACAGTTTTCCATGGAAAAGGAAAAGCTAAGTGAAGATTTGATTGACTGTTTCAAAATCAAGAGATTAGATTCCCTACCGCATGGAAACAGGCCCTTCAGCCCAACCAGTCCATACTGACCCTCTGAAGAGTAACCCACCCCAACCCATTTCCCTCTGACTAATGCAGCTCACACTATGGGTAATTGAGCATGGCCAATTCACCTGACCTGCACATCTTTGGACTGTGGGAGGAAACTGGAGCACCTGAAGGAAACCCACCCAGACACGGGGAGAATGTGCAAACTCCACACAGACAGTCACCCAAGGCTGGAATTGAACCTGAGACCATGCTACTGTGAGGTAGCAGTGCTAACCACTGAGCCACCGTGCCACCCCAGAGAGTGCTCTGGATGGGGTAGACAGGGAAAAATGGTTCTCGTTCACAAATTAATCAAGAAGGAGAAGGCGCAGATGTAGATTAATTTGCAACAGAAGTAAAGGTAATGTGAGGAAAAACATACAGGGCCACCCCCCCCCCACCCCGCCCCATTCGCAGAATCATTTTCCGCAGTTTCAGTTACCCGCACTTTACCGCATGCTGAACATATTACAGGGAACCTTCCGGAATCAAGGAGCAGGAAGCTGCTGGGAAGGTAAATTTCCCATTAAAATGAATGGGTTTGCTCCTAGCCACGTTTTTTGGGTTTCTGCAGTAGGTCGTGGAACGCATTCCACACCCCCCCACCCTAGGTATGGGTGGTCTACTGTATGTGCATTTATGCCTGAGACTGCAACACACTACAGTGGGTTTAGGTTCAGTCGAAGCATTCTAGAGAGCATTACGTGATTATAAAATAGAAATAAATGGCAGAGTTACAGGAAAGGGCAGGAAAATGGCAGTAAATCATGATACTCAGTTGGAGAGCCAGTACAGACATGATGGGCTAGCTGTTTTCCTTCTACAGCTCAACGATTCCGTGACTTTTATGATTCTATGAATCTGTTCTCACAGATGGAAAAAGATGTAATCAAAACAATTGAAAATCTTGAAGAAAATTAATCCACT
This sequence comes from Chiloscyllium punctatum, assembly GCF_047496795.1. Lineage (NCBI taxonomy): Eukaryota > Metazoa > Chordata > Chondrichthyes > Orectolobiformes > Hemiscylliidae > Chiloscyllium > Chiloscyllium punctatum. The sequence goes on from NC_092744.1 coordinate 12,451,029, forward strand.
CACGCTACACTTGACCAAGAAAAGGGGAGTTAGGATTCCTGATTGAAATAAACGGTGTCTTGAACTACATGCGATTTGAAGAATTTCAGTGGCCAAGTTAGGGAATAGTGAATGTGACTTTGACAGAAGCATTGATTAAGAAAAACAAATAAAGTAACTGAAAGTTGACAAGCTCAGGAAGAGGAAGGTTAAACTGATCTTAACAGGTCGGCTATGTAAATCTAATTGGTAAGGCGAAGGGGATGTGGGTTGGGTAATGGCCGTTTTTCACACACAGCTATTTAGTTAGCTACATTTCTGTAGTGTGAAAGTAAATGATTTCTAGTTTTTTATTTTATTGTGTTGCTAAAGATTGGCAAGGAAACAAACCAACCTAAACCTGCAATCTTCATGGACTGCGGAATACATGCTCGGGAGTGGATTTCTCCAGCGTTCTGCCAGTGGTTTGTGAAAGAGGTAAGTGCAAAATATTAGGTGCTCACTTTTTATTACAGGCTGTTTAGAAAGTGTTATAATTTCCACTCCTATATGATTTGTTTTTGATAAATTTGCCATTTCATTATATCATCAAATTAAATTAAAAGGCACAATGTTGTGGATGCAGGTTTGCTTGCTGAGCTGGAAGGTTCATTTTCAGACATTTCGTCATCATACTAGGTAGCATTATCAGTGAGCCTCTGGTGAAGCACTGGTGGTATGGCCCACCTTTTATTTATGTGTTTAGGTTTCCTTGGGTTGCTGATGTCATTTTTTGTGGTGATATCATTTCCTGTTCTTTTTCTTAGTGGGTAGTAAATGGAATCCAAGTCAATGTGTTTGTTGACAGAGTTCCAGTTGGAGTGTTATTCTTCTAGGAATGCTTGCATATGTTTCTATTTGGCTTGTCCTAGGATGTATGTGTTGTCCCAGTCGAAGTGGTGTCTTTCCTCATCTGTATATAAAGACAAGTGAGAGTGGGTCATGTCTTGTTGACTTGTATCCCATTTACCACTCCCTGAGAAAAAGAACAGCAAATAACATCACCACAGGAAATGTCATCACCAAACCCAAGGAAACCTAAACACATAAATAAAAAGTGGGCCATACCACTAATGCTTCATCAGAGGCTCACTGATGATGTTACCTAGTACAGTGATGAAACGTTTGAAAACAAACCTTAAAGCTCAGCGAGCAAACTTACATCCAGAACCTCAACCTGAGCTACAAATCTTCTCAAACCTCACTAGGCACAATGTTATTTGATATTGCTGTTAACTAGGCACTCTACCATATCCATACTCAGATTAATATAACATAATCTGTAATCACTACTTTGTAATGTGGTATAGTTATCATTGGCGCGAGTGTGGTGCTGGAAAAGCACAGCAGGCCAAGCAGCATCTGAGGAGCAGGAGAATCGATGTTTCGGGCATAAGCCTTTCATCAGGAATGTAGGGAACAGTTTCCTGATGAAGGGCTTATGCCCGAAACATCAATTCTCTGCTCCTGGAATGCTGCCTGACCTGCTGTGCTTTTCCAGCACAACACTCGCGATTCTGAGCTCCAGCATCTGTCGATCTCACTTTCTCCTTATTTATCAAAGGGCTTATTCAATACAATATTGGACTGTGATCCTATATAAAAGCGATCATACCTATGCTGCCAACTTCTAAATGTTGTGATAAATAACTCCATTGTGAAAAAAAAATACATGGTTATAAAACTTTTAACCACACCAGTTGCAAAAGGCTGAACACTCCTGGTTAGATCTTTTTTAATTCTGTGTTTAAGTGAATGAGTTCTCAGATTATGCAAGCACAAGTCTAGATGCAGCCTGTTCAAAACTGCCACGCATGGATTTGACAAAAGCTATTTCTGTCACTATCGCATAGTTCTACTGACAGACTCATTCATCTTACTATTTATGGATTGCTAAAACTAATCGATCACCATCCACAGGTCTGCTGGAATGAATTGATCATGATGCATAGGTCTGCTAAAATTATCACCATGCATGGATCTGTCAGAACTAATTAATCACTGTGCATTGGTCTGTTAAAATGAATTGATCACCATGCATGGGTCAACTAAAACTAATCGATTTTCATGCATGGGTCTGAACGCAATCCTGTCAATCCTACCATTAATGGCTCTGAAAGCACAATGTGGAAGAGCATTATCAAATATGCATGTATTATTAATTCAAAACTATGTTTCATCTTAAGCTATGCAACTGTTCATATTTTCCTCAACTATATAGGGATAATTAGTTGCTGCAATGAAATCATAATATATGAGGGGAAAAGTCAAAGGTTCTATTGATGTAAAAACAACTAAGTTTGCAGATTCTGTTTTCCTGAATTAGAGTTATCGTGAGGGCTGCCTTTTGATAGCTGTTTTCTTTGCTCTAGGCTATCAGTACCTATGGATCTGATCCCATCATGACCAAAGTTCTGGATACCATGGACTTCTTTGTTGTGCCCGTCATTAATGTTGATGGTTATGCCTTCACCTGGTCTAATGTAAGCGGTAATATATTCACAGTATCTATGTATATGTGTATGTGTGAGAGGGTGTGTGTAAATTTGTTATGAGAGATTATTTCACAATGAGAGATTGTTAAATTTGGCTGGAGCTGCATTACTTACTATGTCCACTGTGATGTACTGATAAAGAGTACAAAGTTATGAAGCAGATCAGTCATAGAATCATAGAGTTGTACAACATGGAAATAGACCCTTCGGTCCAACTTGTTCATGCCAGCCAGATATCCTAAATTAATCTACCCCCACTTGCCAGCATGTGGCCCATATCCCTCTAAACCCTTCCCATTCATATATCTACCCAGATGCCTTTTAAATGTCGTAATTGTACCAGCCTCCACCACTTTTGTACCAGCCTCCACCACTTTTGTACCAGCCTCCACCACTTTCCCTCCAGTATATTGATTGTAGAAATGTACAAAGCAGAAGCAAGAGTAAACCATTTGGCCCTTCAAGCCTGCTCCCCCATTCAATATAATCATGGCGGATCACTACAGAAAGACTTAACATCACTGGGATCCAATCACAGATGAACTTGCTGATTATTTTCGTGAAGAACCTCGAAATTTAAGGATTGCATAAATCAAATTCTATTCAGTTCATGGGAATAAAGGTTTTATCAGTGTTGTGGCCATTCATAATTACTCATATTGTTTTGTAATGACTGAACAATGCAATGCACATTTCTTCTGATTCCAGGGTTTTCCAGAATTCATACTAAACTTTGGGGAGATTTGTTATATAATTCCATTAATTTTTCCCCTAAAACACTAATCATTTCCCTTGTTTTGATTGATTCACTGAGCACACAAGCCAAGGGAAGACGTGGGGAGGAGCGAAAGAATTTTGAAATTCGAAATGCTTTAACAGGTTTAGTTTGAAATCTCAGGGTAGATCCTGACCTATGATCTCTCATGGATGCTCATTTCCCCAAGAGCAAAGGTTAGGAAGAAGGGCAGAGATCAGTTGCCCCAAGTGCCTACACTTGTATATTCGCCTGGGGTTTCTGTAACTGTCATCTAGTTTCAGACAGCGGGGAGTTCTGGCCCCACTCTCAAAGGTCATGCACACATACTTTAACAAACATACACATGCACGCACATATATTAACAAACACATTCACACATCGACACATACACATTAACAAAAACACACACAGACGCACACATACATTAACAAATACACATACACAGGCACACACATTAACACGCACACAGACACATGGACACACACACACATTAACAAACACACACAGGCACATATGCATTAACAAAAACAAACACACAAACATACAATAACAAACACACACATTAATAAACACACCCACAGACACACACATTAACAAACACGTACAGACACATACATCAACACACACACGCACATCAACAGAGACACACATGCAGACACACACATATGTCGACACACACACACATGACACACATGGATACACATGCATAGACAAACACACACACATACTAGTACACGCTCAAAGACAGAACACACACAGATACACACACATTGGCAAACACACACAGAGACACATACAAATTTACACAAACCCTCTCACACATACACATATACATAGACACACACACACACAGCCACACACACTAACACTTACACATGCACACAGATATACACACACACACTCACATATGGGCACACACATAGACACACACACAGACACGCACACAGATATACACAGACACACAGACAAACATGCAGACATGCACACACAGGCACACAGACATATGACCAGCACTTCTTATAAGCTCTTGTTACCTTCTGTGCACACTCACTGCGAATATGCAATAAGTGTATTAAAGATCCAAATTCTCTCTCTACAACCTGTACAATGAATGATTGCTATCTCTCACTATATTAATGTCAGCTGATAAAAATATTGGGGTGGTGAAGAAGATATTTATCATGCTTGCCTTCATTGATCAGAACATTGAGTAGAGGAATTGGGATGTCATGTTGTGTCTATACAGGACATTGGTGAGGCCACTTTTGGAATACTGCGTACAAGTCTGGTTGCCTTTCTAGAGAAGGATATTATAAAATTGTAAAGGTTACAGAAAAGGTTTACAAGGATGTTACTGAGACTAGACGATTTGAGTATTGAGGAGAGTCTGGATAGGCTGGGACCTTCTTCATTGGAGCCAAGGAGATGAGGGAGACCTTACAGATGTTTATAAAATCATTAGGGTTGATAAGGTGAAAGGCCAAGGTCTCGTCCCCACGGGAGGGAAGTTCAAAACAAGAGGGCATAGGTTTAAGGGGAGAAGGGAATGATTTAAAATGGACCTGAGAAGCAACTTTTTCACACAGCAGGTGGTTCGTATGCCAGAGGAAGTGGTAGAGGCAGGTATAGTTACAACATTTAAAAGACATTTGGACTGGTGCATGAATAGAAAAGGTTTAGGGGTAAAGGAACCAAATGCAGGCAAATGGGGCTAGTTTAGTTTGGGAAACTTTGTCAGTATAGACAAGTTGGACTGAAGGGTCCGTTTCTGTGCTATTTGACTCTATGACTCTGATGTAAACCATCAAATAATCATTCAGTTTGGCTTGTGTTATTTGTAATGTATTATTCTAACCAAGGGTGGCTCAGTGGTTAGCACTGCTACCTCACAGCACCAGGGACTTGGGTTCAATTCTAACCTCTCACATCCCCCACCTCACACCTCCTCACAGCCCCCAAACCTCACTCCCTCCAACCCCTCACACCCTCAAATGCCTCACAACCTCCAAATCCAAAACCCCCATCCCCTCACACCCTCCAATCCCTCACTCATCCTTCCTTTCACACCCCTCCACCTCTTGCACCCACCACACCTCATACCCCTCACACGCCCCCACTGCTCACACTGTCCTCACACACCCACCTGTCGCATCTCCCCTTCCCTCACACACCTCCGCCCTCATCCCCCAATGCCCACCGCTCACACCCCACCCCCATTTCCCTTGACCATGTGAAACCTTGGCTCACCTTTCCAATCAGAAAAACACAAACTAACTGATATAGTTGTAGCTTCACACTGTCCCCCACCTTTCTGCTGCGCCTGGGTAAGATTGCGTCCCTCTTTACCCACGCATGCTCTGTGTGCCACTTTAGAGATTCCATTTGCAGTGTTGTCGCCGTGTCAATACCATAACCTCACTTGTTGTTTATTTACCGGAAGAATCGCATGTGGAGAAAAACTCGCTCCAGGACATCTGGAAGTTATTGCAGAGGAGTTGACCCGAACAGGAACTGGGATGCTGGATGGTGCAGTGAGTATCCTCCTCAATGTTTTTGCTACAGGGGAGGCTTCTGAGAGAATTTATTCTCAAACAGATTCAGGGGCCTGGTCCCCCTCCATTCTCATAACAAATTGAAGTAAGAATAATCGGACCAATATTCATCTAAAGCCGAACCTTAATGTCATTTTGGCCATCTGCTTTAGCCCACTTCATTTCATTTATGAAACTGAAACTAGGGGATAGGTAGCTGAAACTTGGTGTTTGATAATATCATGCATATGTGGTTGCACAACCAAGACGGATATTTTATCCCTTTTTAGATAGAAACATAGAAAATAAGAACAGAAGTAAGCCAGTCGGTCCTTTGACCCTCCACTGCCACTCAATATGGTCATGGCTGCTTGTTCCTGCTTCGCCTCCCATACCCATTGATCCTTCCACCCCAAGAACTACAGCAAACTTTATTTTAACTACCATCTTATCCACTGGTAATCATGAGAAACCGGCAAAAATTATATGCCTCAAATGCCTGCAATCTTTGAGGATGTCCGAGAGTTTACAGTGTAAATAAAATATCATGGTGATGTGTATTGCCCTGCGTTACATTTCTATGACTTAATGCGTGTTTTGACATTGATTTTAGGAGGTGTATTGATATTTTTACAAAGATTTTTTTAAGAGATGTCAATGTCTCAAAGCTTCGTTTGGTCAGGATTTACTGCAGTTAGCGCAATCTCTTGAATATCCAGAATATTCCATTAACTGGCAGACTCCAGTCCTGTAGATACTGGTTAGTAAAAAGGTTGCTATGCATCTCACACCTTCTTGAAAACATTCAATATTTTGGTATCAATCACGTTCTGTAGCAAAGAACTCCACGGGCTCACCACTCTCTGCCTAAAGAAAACTCTCCTCATCTCAACCCTAAATGGCCTACCCCATATCATAGAATCCTACAGTGTGGAGACACGTTCTTTGGCCCAACACATCCACACCGATCTTTCAAGGAAAAACCCACCCAGACTCATTCCCCTTGCCCTTTATTTATCCCGGACTAGTGCACCTAACCTACACATCCCTGAACACTATAGACAATTTGGCATAACCGATTCACCTAACCTGCACATCTTTGGACTGTGGGAGGAAACCAGAGCACCCGGAGAAAACCTACACCTCAGTCCATCACCAGCATCTCCAAATCATTCACAGGGAGAATGTGCAAACTCCACACAGACCGAGGCTGAAATCGAACCTGGTTCCCTGGCGCTGGGAGGCAGCAGTGCTAACCACTGAGCCATTATTATTATGCATGCCTTTGCGTATTTTTAAAAAATTATTACATTTTGAGTGTCGTACTGCACCATGGACAAATTTTAAGAATTGTCAGATGTAAAACAATTACACAGAAGTCTTCTTTTAACAAATCAAGGGGCAGCTTCTTCTAAGTACCAAAACCAAGCATTCCTTCCCCACCACCTACATCATCACCAATCCCTATCCCTACAATTGCTTTTTTCCAGGATACACCATGGCTAAAATTTGTTCATCTGCAGTTAGGAAGGATGAATGATTCCTGATTCTGAACTTCCTGGTCATCAAGGTCATCCTGCATCCTCACATTGTTCAGTGCTAAATACATGCACACGTATAGTTGAAAGAACGATTCTCTAAGGTTTATGACCCTCTTCTTCCAAGATTACAGCAGACACCAGTCAGAGGTCTCCTTACAGAAATGCATCCTTTTTTTTCTTGAAATAATAAAGGAAGACTGATTTTTTTTTTAAAAAAAAGCTCCCTGTCATTCCATATATTAAGCAAATATAGTGACCCCAGCACTCAAATAACAATGTGAAGACACCGGAGTTTGCACGTTCTCCCCGTGTCTGCGTGGGTTTCCTCCAGGTGCTCCAGTTTTCTCCCACACTCCAAAGATGTGCAGGCCAGGTGAATTGGCCATGCTAAATTGCCCGTAGTGTTAGGTAAGGGGTAGATGTAGATGTAGGGGTATGGGTGGGTTACGCTTCGGCGGGGCGGACTTGTTGGGCCGAAGGGCCTGTTTCCACACTGTAAGTAATCTAATCTAATCTAATCTAATCTAATCCCTGCAGCTATCAATATATTTCTTGATGACTGTGGGATTTAAAGAATCATTTTGAGTTATGTAGACACCGGAAAGGAATGTGCAGTGAAGAAATCTAAACCTTAATGCATACATTATTTTTTAGATTACTTACACTGTGGAAACAGGCCCTTCGGCCCAACAAGTCCACACCGCCCCGCTGAAGCGTAACCCACCCATACATCTACCCCTTACCTAACACTATGGGCAATTTAGCATGGCCAATTCGCCTGACCTGCACATCTTTGGACTGTGGGAGGAAACCGGAGTACCCGGAGGTAACCCACACAGACACGGGGAGAATGTGCAAACTCCACATAGTTAGTCGCCTGAGGCGGGAATTGAACCCGGGTCTCTGGTGCTGTAAGGCAGCAGTGCTAACCACTGTGCCACCGTGCCGCCCTCGGTCCAAAGAATCAGACAGTAATTCTCCTTCCACAGGCCTTTTGCACTCTGCCGTGTTGTGAAACTGGAAGATTAAATGTTTCAAATAACAGAAGTTGCTGGAGAAACTCACACAACACTAGGTTATAGTCCAACAGGTCTATTTGAGTATAGCCTGGTGTTGTGTGATTTTTAACTTTGTCCACCTCAGTCCAACACCAGCACCTCCACAACATAAAGAAACTCAGCAGACATCATGAGCCCTACCAGACTTGAAAAACCACTTCCATTTCTCTCTCCACTGTTAGACCTGCTGAGTCTCTCAAACAACATGTGCCTGTTTCAGGTTTCCAGCATCTGCTGGTCTTTGTTTTATTTTATTGTTTCAAATGTAGCCTGATCATCGGGAAAGGTCTGTTCGACATGCTGGCCTCTCTGTCTTGCTTCAGCAACCTGTGTTGTTCTGGTTGTTTTCAAGCTGTTGAAACAGAGTCGGGATAATGTGAGACCATCAGATGTCCTGCTAATTGTCCCATTGTGTCCTGCAGCTGTCGGGGCTTCCAGAAATCCCTGTGATGAGACGTACTGTGGCCCGCGAGTCGAATCCGAGAAGGAGGTTCAGGCTGTTGCAAACTTCATTCGTCTCCATAAAGAAAGCATTAAGGCTTATCTCACTATGCATTCATACTCTCAGATGTGTCTTTTCCCTTATTCCTACACTTATGACTTAGCGGCAAACCACAATGAGCTGGTATGTATCTCAACACATCAGACAGTTCCATGTGTGGCAGAATTTGACACGTAGTTTTATATTCTCTGAGAGGTATCTGACTCCAGTAGATGGTGGTATGCTCTGCTGTCAGTCTGGGTGAGGGTTTTCAGGATGTATTTCTGCTGGGTCATCAAGAAGAGCAAAGATGCTACATTCCCTGATGGTCTGAAAGGCCTACCTCTGTTCCAGCATCTCATGATCCCAGAAGGAAGATGGATAGGCTAAGTGCTGACACACCTAGGGCTAGTTTATGCACTATCTAGGAACAAGTACTTGGTCAAATGATGAATTACGTGGGTTGGGATATTATTAGAGGGGAATGAACTTCTCCAAACGACAATGCCCCCCTCCAAAACCCCAAATAGGAAAGAATCAGGCACCCGACAGTGGGAGTGTGGAATGTATGGATAGCCAAGGAAGGACAAAGCAGGATATCATCTTGTGAATGGTAACCAATGCACACCTTCGTTAGGCAAATGCCAAATGATAAGCCACCCAGCCGTCTACATTTCTTCTCTGACGCGTTTGCTACTGCCCAGTATTTCAAAGAAAAGAATGCAAATGAGGGCCTTAAAGAGGCAGTAATTGGCCACTTGAGACCTTCAATCAATTTTGAATAGAATAGTATAGAATCCCTACAGTGTGGAAACAGGCACTTCAGCCCAACCAGTCCACACCAGCCCTCCAGAGAGTGACCCAGCCAGACCTATCCCCCTACCCTATATTCACCTCTAACTAATGCACCTAGCCTACACATCCCTGAACACTAAGGGTAATTTAGCATGGCTAATTCACCTAATCTTTGGACTGTGGGAGTAAACCAGAGCACAACTACATAGACATGGGGCAAATATGCAAACTTCACCCAATCTGGGATTGAGCCCAGGTCCCTGGTGCTGTGACGCAGCGGTGCTGACCACTGAGTCACCGTGCCACCCACAGTGAGGTAAGGGTGAATGCTTGAGTAGACACTTTATCCACCTTCCCTAAAATATGGGGAACTGTTTGCGGGTGGACAAGGAGGTGGCCAACCTGACAGCGAACATTTTAATCAGTTCTTAGTCTTCCAAATTCCAATGAGTGTAACTGCAATCTGCTCAAACTTCCATCATATTACAACCTCTTCCACACAAAAAATCAATCCACCTTCTCCAAACTATTTCAAATCCAAGTCAGCCCTTTCTTAGGGGGGTGATACTTCAATCCCCTTACAATCACAGACAACATGAAGTTTGCTTTCTTGTTGCTGCACAATATGGTCAACACAGCAAAATGAGGGCTGAGGTCACAATCCTTCAGAACATGGGAGGAATACAGGACTGGGGAAGCATGAGGGGAAGCTGATGCAGTAGGCGAATCTTTAGAAAATGCATTTTGAGATTGTCACTGACCATCAGCTATGATTGAAAACAAAAAACGCTGGAAAACACAGCGAGTCAGGCAGCATCTATGGATAGAGAGCAAGGCTAAGTCAAGAAGACTCTTAATCAGAACTTCCTCAGAGTTTTCAGTCCAGATTCCAGCACCAGCGGTAACTATCAGCTATAACTGCCTTATCCCGGGATTGATTATTTGCTTTATTTGTGGGAAGTGCACGTTGCTGAATAGGTCAGAGCTTACTGCCCCTTCTCTAATTGCCATTGAGAACGATCATATTGAGCTGCTTTCTTGAATCACTGCAGTTCTTTGGATGTAGTGCCATCAGGAGGGCAGTTTCATGATTTTGACTCAGAGATGCTGAAGGAACTTGAGCACATCATTCAGGCTGAGATTTCAATAAAGTGTTGCACTCTCAAGGGTACCATCTTTCAGAAGGCTCATTAACTCACAAGGGCCCATTTTTCTCTTCAGCTGATTATAAGTGCTCCCATACAAGATGGTTTAACAATCATGTGCTCTTGAATTGGCTTAGATTATCTGGAAATGCAGAAAAAGGTCTCTCATTTATATGAGGAAATCTTGGTGCTGGTGTTCCCCATTTGTAACTTAGCTTTTATTGAGCTCCTTATAAAACAGACACAGCATCTTTGTTAAGTGCTTAATCACTTTCTGAAACAACAAACATAAATAATTGTTTCTTGCCATTCCAGAATAACATTGCTAAAGGAGCGATTCGTAAGCTGGCCAGTCTCTATGGGACACAGTATACCTACGGCCCAGCAGCTACCACCATTTGTAAGCTTTTAGTTTCTTTCTAGATTTGTTCACCATTTCAAACAAGCAGACGAAATATTATTTTAAAGTTGTAAAATGCATGGTGGGAAGAAAATGCAAAATGAAATTATAAAATGAATGCTGGAAATTCTACCCCAAGCCCCTTCTCATATGAGCGAATAATGAAAAGGAATATGTTAATAATGATGATGATGTACGTTTAAGTTTGACATCAATTGTTGTTGAGACTGAGGAGAGAGGAATGGAAGAACCATGCTAGAGAGCTGTCATCAGTATTCTGCCCATTAGAATGCAAATAAAGGGATTACATGAACTTCTGAACATCAGGGAAGAGTTACTCCTAGATAACATGGAGGCAGTGATGCAGCAGGCTCTGAGTAGCACAAGCTAGCAAAGTCAAGCAGTCTTGAGTCTCCAGTGTCTTCATTCAATGCCCACATTTCTTCAGAGGTAGGATCCACAAGGACAGAATAACATCGGACTGAGTCCATGAAAACAGCACAGCTCATTGAGTCAGTAATCTTAATGAAAATTATCCTGATTTCAAATACTTCATAGAACACACTGCTAACATCTGATAAAGCCTTCTTTGCCTTGCAATATATTTTGTCCAATTCTGTCCCCATGAAACACCATAGTCAGATGTGTACTTTCAAGGTGTTTCATTAGCACAAGTCATTGTTACCTGCTGATATTGGAAATGCAGTGTTCTGAGATAGAAAAGCTACGTTAACTTTTAAAGGGCAATTCTCTACTAGAATGCATGTCAAGGAGGTGGAAGATGACATCTTCAAAACTAACATATCAGGTAAAGGTGTCAGTGATGCAGAGAGTATGAATTTTTTTAAAAATTAATTCATGGGATGAGGGCATCACTGGTTGGTCCAACATTTATTGCCCATCTCTAATTGCCCAAAGGGCAGTTAAGAGTTAACCAAATTGTTGTGGGTCTGGAGTCACATATAAGTCAGACCAGGTAAAGGTGGCAGTTTCCTTCCTTAAAAACATTAGTGAACCATATGGGCTTTTCCTCAAATTGATTCAAAGTCATCATTACGCACTTAATTCCAGATTTTTATTGAATTCAAATTTCACTACCTGCCAAGGCAGGATTTGAACCCAGCTCCTGAACATTACCTGGGTTTCTGGATTAGGTAGGCGAAAGTGAGGACTGCAGATGCTGGAGATGAGAGCCAAGATTAGAGTGGTGCTGGAAAAGCACAGCAGGTCAGGCAGCATCCGAGGAGCAGGAAAATTGACGTTTTGGGCAACAGCCCTTCATCAGGAATGATTCCTGATGAAGGGCTTTTGCCTGAAACGTCAATTTTTCTAGATTAGGTAGTCCAGTTATAATACTTCCTATAGCAGGGAGACCAGAATTGCATGCAGTATTCTAATAGTGGCCTAACCAATGTCCTGTACAGCCATAACATGACCTCCCAATGCCTATACTGTTTACAGTTTGAGGTTCTTATCTGCATAGAGGATGTGGGAATTGTTGAGTTGAAGCTTTATCATTGCTAATATTTTGCATGTTGTCTTTGCACAGATCTTGCAGCTGGAGGTTCAGATGATTGGGCCTACGATCTGGGTATTAAATACTCCTTCACCTTTGAACTCCGTGACACTGGCCGATATGGCTTCCTGTTACCTGAATCTCAAATCCAACCAACGTGTGAAGAAACCATGTTGGCCATTAAATACGTGGCCAATTATGTCGTCAACAATCTGTATTGAAATATGGGCCTGAAGAATGCATTAAAATAAAGAAATTGGACAGTTCAGTATTCTTACTTTGAGGAGATCTTTGTTGGGCTATAGCAGCATTTCACTATGGCTGCCCCAGAGCACTCTACAGAAACTTAAACACATTTAGGAATATTGCCTTACTAGGAACATTTAATGCCTTAGGCATTATATTAAAAATATACTAATGTTATTATACAATCACATATTCAAACAGAACTCAGAGGCCACCATGTCTGACCCAGTTTTTTTTAAAAGAGGTATCCAATCTGTCCAAATCTTCCATCTTTTCCCCACAGCCTTCGTTGATGGGTCAGGTATAAGGGGGCAGTCTGTGAAAGGCAGGAGGTATGGAGAGGAGTTGAGGAAAAATGTTTTCACCCAGGGGTGGTGGGGGTGTGGAACGCACTGCCTGGGAAGGTAGTCCAGTGATAATACTTCCTATAACAGGAAACCTCACAACCTTTAAAAAGTACTTGGATAAATACTTGAATTGTCATAACATTCAAGACTATAGGTCTAGTGTGGGAAAGTGGGTCTAGTGTATTTTTTGGTGGTACAGACTCTGTGGGCAAAATGGCCTCCTCTGTAATGAATGATTCTAAGATATAAACCTTTCCTTTCAAATACCTGCCTAATTCCCTTTGGATAGCTAGAGTTGAGTCAGACAACAGAGTGGCTCAGTGCTCCACAATGCTACCTCACAGTGCTAGGGACCCAGGTTCGACCCTAGCCTTGGGTGACTGTCTGTGTGGGGTTTGCACATTCTCCCTGTGGCTGCATGGGTTTCCTCCCACTGTCTAAAGATGTGCACGTTAGGTGAGTTGGCCATGCTAAATTGCCTATTGTGCAAACGGATGTGTAGGTTTGATGGATTAGCCGTGGGAAAATGGAGGGTTATGGGGATGAGGTGGGTCTGGGTGGGACACTCTGTGGACTTGATGGGCTGAATGGTCTGCTTCAAAACTGTAAGGATTCTATGAATCTGCAATTGTCATTCTCATAGGGAATGCATTCCAGATCATAACCCCTCAATGTACATAAATAAATTTTCCTTGTCATCTTTATGAACATTCTCGGTAATTATCCCTTGCCTCCTAGTTTTTGAATTTTCTTTTCAAACTAAAAGAAGCTCTTGAAAGTTAGATGTTAAATATTTGTTGAGTTTTCATCTTTTAAGGTGATCAGGTGAGAGAAGCATTCCAAGTGGAAGCAGTAACCAATATTCTGCTTCCATTGTCCTGAGTAACAGATGAAAAATAATTTGACAAATGCAGAGGGGATAAAGAGATGAGTGCTCCTTCTATTCTCTTCACATTCAGCCCCATTCGCGGCATTACTGGTACAACACTGACTCCCAAGCTCCCTCTATCAGTGGATGCATGTTGGTGCATATTTGACAAAGCAAACAAGCAAAGTCATTTTAGTTAATCTAGCAGCCAGATGGCCATCCCATGAACATGTTAAATATTTACTACTAGCGGCACGGTGGCTCAGTGATTAACACTGCTGCCTCACAGCCCAGGTTCGATTCCAGCCTCGGGCCACTATCTGTGTGGAGTTTGCACATTCTCCCCATGCCTGCATCAGTTTCCTCCCACAGTCCAAAGACGTGCAGGTCAGGTGAATTGTTCATGCTAAATTGCCCATAGTGTTAGGTGCATTAGTCAGAGGGAAATGGGTCTGGGTGGGTTACTCTTCGGAGGGTCGGTGTGGATGGTTGGGCTGAAGGGCCTGTTTCCACACTGTAGGGAATCTAATCAAAACAAAAATTATTAGTAGCTCCTTCTCAACTAATTTCCTTCACCTTTGTAATTCTGGTCGCCTTCTTATCGGAAAGATGTTGTGAAACCTGAAAGGGCTCAGAAATGATTTATAAGGATGTGGCCAGGATTGGAGGATTTGAGCTATGGGGCGAGGTTGAACAGGCTGGGGCTGTTTTCCCTGGAGCGTCTGAGGCTGAGGGGTGACCTTATAGAAGCTTATAAAATCATGAGGGACATGGATAGAATCAATAGACAAAGTATTTTACCTGAGGTGGGGGAGTCCAGAACTAGAGGGCATAGGTTTAGGCTGAAAGGAGAAAGATATAAAAGAGACCTAAGGGGCAACTTTTTCATACAGAGGTTGGTATGCGTTTGGAATGAGCTGCCAGAAGAGGTGGTCGAGGCCAGGATAATTGCAATATTTAGAGTCATAGAGATGTATAGCATGGAAACAGACCCTTCAGTCCAACCTGTCCATGCCGACCAGATATCCCAACCCAATCTAGTCACACCTGCCAACACCCAGCCCATATCCTTCCAAACCCTTCCTATTCATATACCCATCCAAATGCCTCTTAAATGTTGCAATTGTACCAGCCTCCACCACATCCTCTGGCAGCTCATTCCATACACGTACCAACCTCTGTGCGAAAAAGTTGCCCCTTAGGTCTCTTTTATATCTTTCCCCTCTCTCCCGAAACCTAAGGGAAACTCCCCGTCCCCAGGGAAAAGACTTTGTCCATTTATCCTATCCATATCCCTCATAATTTTGTAAACCTCTATAAGATCACCCCTCAGTCTCCAAAGCTCCAGGGAAAACAACACTAGCCTATTCAGCTTCTCCCCGTAGCTCAAATCCTCCAACCCTGGCAACATCCTTGTAAATTTTTTCTGAACCCTTTCAAGTTTCACAACATCTTTCTGATAGGAAGGAGACCAGAATTGCACGCAATATTCCAACAGTGGCCTAACCAATGTCCTGTACAGCCGCAACATGACCTCCCAACTCCTGTACTCAGTATTCTGACCAATAAAGGAAAGCATACCAAACGACTTCTTCACTATCTTGTTGACCTGTGACTCCACTTTCAAGGAGCCATGAGCCTTCACTCCAAGGTCTCTTTGTTCAGCAACACTCCCTAGGACCTTACCATTAAGTGTATAAGTCCTGTTAAGATTTGCTGTCCCAAAATGCAGCACCTCACATTTATCTGAATTAAACTCCATCTGCCACTTCTCAGCCCATTGGCCCATCTGGTCCATATCCTGTTGTAATCTGAGGTAACCCTCTTCGCTGTCCACTACACCTCCAATTTTGGTATCATCTGCAAACTTACTAACTGTACCTCTTATACTCGCATCCAAATCATTTATGTAAATGACAAAATGTAGAAGGCCCAGCGTGGGTATATGAATAGGAAATGTTTGGAGGGATATGGGCCAGGTGCTGGCAAGTGGAACTAGATTACATTGGGATATCTGGTCAGCATGGATGAGTTGGACTGAAGGGTCTGTGTGCTGTACATCTACATGACTCCATGACTCTATTTCTCTCTCTACTGAGAAATCGCAGTGTTAGTGATCTGACGTTCCAATCAGGCCTAATTACAACAAATGAAGCAAGTAGTCACATTGAGTGGTTAAAAGTTCTCTGCATTACGTATCAGATTCGCCATGTGTTCCCTGACACCCATTGGCCCCGAGTCATACCTTCATGTTAAAATGTACATTGTGCCTCATCCATATTCACATCCCACCCCCATCTCAGAAATCTCCTCCTTCCTTAACCCTGAAATGATCTCTACTCCCTTCCATCAATGGTATCTTGGGCACTTCCTGACGCCTTGGCCCACAGTTGCTGGTTGTGTCTTCATCTGCCTAGGCCCCAGCCTTGGGAATTTGTTTATGAATCTTCCCCACCCTCCATCCATCACTTTTCCATAATGTTGCTCCTCAAAATCCATCTCATTGACATAGTTATTAGGTAAATGGTCCTTTCCAAAACTAAAAACATGCTAAACCTGTGAATGAGACAGCTTCTGGCTCATCTTGCGACTCCAAGTTGGTGCTCCATTGCAACCAGCATGTTCATTACCAAGTATTACTGACATTTTACAGATTTCTCCCCCTTTGTATCTCTTATCAGAACAGATTGTGCGGTTCAGGCCTATATTCATTGGAGTTTAGGACACAGGAACAGGAGTAGGCCATTCAGCCTCACCACCCTATTCCATCATTCAGTGAGATCATGGCTGAACTGTGGCCTAGCTCCTTTGGACCATTTCCACTTATGTCTCTGTTAAACAAACATTTATCTATCACAGATTTAAAATTAACAACTAATCCCACATCCACTGCCATTTGTGGAACTGAGTTCTAACATCTACTACCCTTTATGTGTATAAGTGCTTCCTAACATCTCTCCTAAATGTTCTGGCCCTAATTCTCAGAATATCTCCCTTGATTCTGGAATCTCCAATGAGTGGATATGGTTTATCTACCTATCCTTTCTGTTAATATCTTGAACCATGCGTGAGGAGATCTAATTGAGATATGTACAATGCTGTAGGGGATTGACAAAGGAAATGTACAGCAAATGTTTCCTCTTGTGGGGCAGTTTAGATTGAGAGGTTATACTTTTAGGATAGATTTATCACAGAGGTGAAGAGGAATTACTTCTCTCAAGGTCCTAAGAAGTGTTGCTGAACAAAGAGACCTTGGAGGGCAGGTTCATTGTTCCTTGAAAGTGGAGTCGCAGGTAGATAGGATAGTGAAGAAGGTGTTTGGTATGCTTTCCTTTATTGGTCAGAGTATTGAGTACAGGAGTTGGGAGGTCATGTTGCAGCTGTATAGGACATTGGTGAGGCTACTTTTGGAATATTGCGTGCAATTCTGGTCTCCTTCCTATCAGAAAGATGTTGTGAAACTTGCAAGAATTCAGAAAGGATTTACAAGAATGTTGCCAAGGTTGGAGGACTTGAGCTACAGGGAGAGTTGAACAGGCTGGGGCTGTTTTCCCTGGAGCGTCGGAGGATGAGGTTTATAGAGGTTTACAAAATCATGAGGGGCATGGATGGGATAAATTGACAAAGTCTCTTCCCTGGGGTAGGGGAGTCCAGAACTAGAGGGCATAGGTTGAGGGAGAAAGATATAAAAGAGATCTAAGGGGCAACATTTTCACTCAGAGGGTGGTACGTGTATGGAATGAGCTGCCAGAGGAAGTGGTGGAGGCTGGTACAATTGCAGCATTTAAAATACATCTGGAGATGGGTATATGAATAGGAAGGGTTTAGAGGGATATGGGCCGGTTGCTGGCAGGTGGGACTAGATTTGTTTGGAATATCTGGTCGGCATGGACGAGTTGGACAGAAGGGTCTGTTTCTGTGCTGTACATCTCTATGAGTCTATGACTCTAAATGTTGTGAATCTGTGGAACTCACGACCCCAGAGCTCAGTCGATGCTGGAATGCTGAATAAATTTAAAGAGGAGATAGAATTTTAATTAGTTATGGGTGGAAAGGTTAGGGAGAGCAGATGTGAAAGTCAAGTTGAGGCTGAGATGAGATCAGCCATGATTGTATTAAACAATGGAGCAATCCCGAAGGGCTGAATGGCCTACTCCTGCTCCATGTTTTTGTGTTGTGATGTTCTTATGTGGTTCGGTATCAAATTTTGTTCTTGGTGACATTAAAGCTGCTGTATAAATGCAAATGGTTTTTGGAATCAACAGCGGTTTACATTGACATAATTGTAATTTAAAGTATTTTTTGAAAATCTATAGCTCAGGAGATGATTGGATTCATTGATGGGAGAAAGTGAGCACTGCAGATGCTGGTGGTCAGAGTCAAACAGTGTGGTGCTGGGAAAGCACAGCCGGTTCAGGCAGCATCGAGGAGAAGGAGTTGTTGGTCTATCCACCGAGCTGGTAATATTCACAGAACTCTATGCTACTAATGTGACATCATTGTCAGGTATCAGAGATCACAAAATCAAAGGACAGAAAATCACAGGCAATGCATCATCGATCCCATGCTGTAATTCTCCAATGGCGTGCAAGATGGGTGGTGGCGGTGAGAGATCTCACAACATTCACACTACTGCATCTTTAATGCAGCAAACGTCCTCAGGTCTTTCACAAAGGAGATGATCGAGGAAGGAACGCTGGAGGCAATATTTGAAGATTTAAAGGAGCTAAAAGATTTTGAATGTGAGACAAGAAAGTGCCAGTGCAAAACCTTTCTCTAATGCACTCATGAATGAGACAAATTAACCATAGGGAGAGGCTTATAAACTTGGACTGTTTTTACGAAAGCATCGGAGGCTGAGAGGGTGACATGATCGAAATAAATGAAATTATGAGGGACAAGAATAGGGTGGATACGCAGAACCTTTCTCCCAGGGTGCAAATGTTAAATATAAGGGGACATGTGTTTAAGGTAAGAGGGTGAAGGTTTAAAGGAGATGTACGAGGCAGGTTTTTTTGCACAGAGGGTGGTAGCGTCTGGGGAGGTGGCAGAAGCAGATACAATAGAAACATTGAAGCGGCATTTAGACAGGCAGGTGAACAGGCAGGGAAAAGAGAGATATAGATCATGTACAGGCAGATGGGATTGATTTAGAATGGCCTCATGGTTAGCACAGGCATGGTGGGCTGAAGGGTGTGCTCCTATGAGAGTGGTTCAATAGTCACCATTAGACTCAGTTATTTATTTCTTTTAATTCATTAATTGAATTCAAGTTTCACCATCTGCCATTGCGGGATTTGAAACCATGCCAGGCCCACGGCCCAAGGTCCTGAACTACTAGCCCAGTAAAATTGCCAGCGCACTCCCATCTTCCCAGTCAGATTGTTTGCTGAAGGTTGTCCCACAGCCTGTGAAGAGGAGAAACGTGAACCATTAGGGTGGCATGGTGGCACAGTGGTTAGCACTGCTGCCTTACAGCGCCAGAGACCCGGGTTCAATTCCTGCCCCGGGCAACTGTCTGTGTGGAGTTTGCACATTCTCCCCGTGTCTGCGTGGGTTTCCTCCGGGTGCTCCAGTTTCCTCCCATGGTCCAAAGATGTGCATGTTAGGTGAATTGACCATGCTAATTTGCCCGTAGTGTTAGGTTAAGGGGTAAAGGTAGGGGAATGGGTCTGGGTGGGTTGCCCTTCGGAGGGTCAGTGTGGGCTTGTTGGGCCAAAGGGCCTGTTTCCTCACTGTAAATAATCTAATCCAATCATTACTCTGGGCTGGTCAGTACTCCTGTGAAACCACAACTCAGAGATTAAAGAATCCATTTGTGTGAATTGTGGTCAGGTGGCCAGGAGAAGAAATGGCGACGAGACTGGTTAAGAACTACAATCAAGTAATTTTGGCCAAGATAGTTTAAACTCTGACCTCGGCTAAGCTGCAGCTACATGTTGTGACCTGTTTCTGTAAACTGCTGACGTACCTCCACAGAGGCTGGTACCCAAGTCACTCTTTATTTACACGTGGATAGTCCTTGACACTGGTCCAGCTCCCTCAGAGCCAGCTCTCAGAGTGAGTAGAACCTCTGACACACCTGTTTATGTCTGTCAGCCAGGGCTCCGAGATTGGACCAGATTAACAGCCCCAATCAGAGAACTCATATTGTATAAGTTCCACCTGGCTGACCTCATTATAATCACTACTGTGACCTACAGTGTCCTGTGTTGACCAAATAAGGGAGGTGTTGTGGTTGTCTGCTGGACATACGGGCACCATATTTCCCCTTATATGGACTACTGTATGTGGCTGTTTACAAACCAGTGTGGGCATCTGGGAGTTTTGAGATTTTGGTCAATTCATTGGTTGAGTGCCAGAGAAGTTTCTGGAAAGCAACACACTTTTGCCAAAAGTTTGCAGAATGAAGGATTGTCAGTAGGAGTCTTCAAGACCAACATTTGAGAAGCACAAACCCTGAAGTTACCTTCAGATAAGACAAAGAACCATGAGGCAAGATCTACACAGAGAGCAAAGTTGGCCACTTTACTCGAATACTCGTAGTATTTATTTCAAGCCAAACAAATAGAGTTAAAGTTAAATGTTCTCAATGTAGGTTTGCCTGCTGAGCTGGAAGGATTATTTTCAGACGTCACGTCATCACAGAAGGTAACATTTTCAGTGAGTCTCTGAATGAAGCACTAGTGGTGTAGCTCACTTTCTATTTATCTGTTTGGGTTTCCTTAGGTTGGTGATGTCATTTCCCGTGGTGACATTGTTTCCTGTGATGATGTCATTTCCTGTTGTTTTTCTCAGAGAGTGGTAAATGCAATCCAGGTCGATGTGTTGGTTGAAAGAGCTCTGGTTGGAATGCCTTTCTTCTAGAAATTCTTGTGCGTGTCTCCGTTTGGCTTGTCCTCGATTGGATGTGTTGTCTCAGACGAAGTGGTGCTAGCTCAAAACCTTGCTAGTCAAAGTTAGAGTTAGGGTTAAATGGGGCTTAAGTTAAAGTCGGGTGAAGTGATGTTAAATGAAGTGAGTCAAAGTTGAAGCTATGTTAGATGAAGCAAGAAGTAAATGTTACAACAGATTTATGTTTCATGTGGAATATCAGTACTTCAAGAGTTAAAATAAAAAAGGATTTGTTTAATTAAAGTCTATGTCAGCTCCCAGTCACGCTGGGGAAAAAGTTGACTACTTCTTTTGGGCAACTGAATAGATGAGAAAAACTCCTTTTCAATTCGTTCACCAGATATGGGCATCTCTAGCAGGCCAGCAATTATTAACGTCCCTCGGGATGGTCACAGGAAGCTGCCAAATTGAACTGCAGCAGTTACATAGGGACACTCACAGAGCTATTATGGAGGGAGTTCCAGAATTTTGACCCTGTGCCCATGAATGAACAGTGATCTGTTACTATATATCACACATAAATAACTGGCTGTCTTTACGAACTCCATCACACAGACAGCTAGACAAGTATCTTTCTACTGTTATGCCACACATCATAATGTCTTAAAGGTACAGAGCTGTCTTGTCTGGAATCTATACCATAATACAAGGCAGTGAGAGAGTGGTACAGGCTCTTCAGTGAGATGGTGGAACGGGAAGTTTGCATTATGAGAAAAGGTCTGACAGTCTAGACTTGTATCCAGTAGAATTTAGAGGAGGAAGAGACAACTTGATTGAAACATAAGATCCTCAGGGATCTTCAAGGCTCAGTGTGGAAAAGGTGTTTCCACTTGTGGGAGAACTGAGAATGGGATCACATTCAAAAATAAGAGGTCAACCAGAAATGAGCAGACAAGTTTTTTTTCCACAAAGGACCCTGAGTATTTGGAATTCTTCTCCACACAATGTACTGGAAATAGAGTCTTTGAACATTCCTTAGTCAGAAATGGAAGGCTGGCAAATGAGACTAGATGAGATTGGGATGCCCAGCCAGTGTGCTACATACCTCCATGGCAAGGTCATGAAACATTAAAAGATTAACAGGAGTAAACAAGAATGTGGAGTAAACAGATCACCCATGGTCCTACAGTGAAGTAGGAGGGACCTACTCTTCCTGATTCTTGGGGCAGTCTGGAGTCAATGCCCAGTGCAGACTCAAGGTTTAGTTGGTGCAAACTGTGTTGGAAGGATTGTTATTCTGAACTTTCTATTGTTTTATTTTTCAAATTTATTCCTATGATCTGTAATGCTGGATTTCTTAATCTCTTTATTTTTCTAGTTTTTGCTTTCCCTAAGAATTTGTCCTTAAGGATCTGCACCTGGGTACCTTTCTACCTAAGATGGCATTGTAAGTGGCGACCTGTAAACTTTGCACTGTACTCATGTGAGTGCATGTGACAATAAAGCTCATTCTAATTCTACCTTGTACATTCATATATAAACACGATTGATCTATTTCTGAATTCTAGTGTTTTATAACTCTAATCTTTACAGAAATTTTCATTCTTTCATTAGAAATACTGAACTAACAAAAAAATTCCACAATTGCATTTGCAGTGTCATCACTTCTGATGACCAGAGGAAGTGTTGGATAGAGTATTTGCATTTTTATTTATACTGTTTTGTCAAGTTTCCTACAGTGAGGTAAACCCCTCTGTTAATTAAACCAAATACCCAGAAAAGCTCACCTCATCTCGTAATCTGTGAAAATATGAGTGATACAGAACTTCCAAATTCCACTATTTAATGAAAATAAGATCAATTTATTTTTAAACTCTAAAAGTGAACATTAAACAACTATTCACAATTCTGAGCCCACTTTCTCTTAACTGTCTATTATCTGCCTTCAACTCTATAACAATATGCTGTTCCAATAAGACACTTATTAAAATTACATCAACTTAATTTCAAAACCACACAGCCACTGTCATCTTCCATGTCTTTCTTCCTCCAGCTAAGGATCTTCCTGGGTAGTCTTCTTTCTTTTTACTGTGAGTATGTTTCATATCAAAAGGTACATTTGATAGAGTTCTTCCTAATTTCTTGGACAGCAAGATGTTAGATCTCCAGGCATTTCTGTCTCAAGGACAGCTGCTCTCTGTCCAATTTAAAAAGGGCGGAATCTTATACCCGCTTCGCCCCCCCCCCCCCCCCACCCCCACCCCCGCCATTGGATCATCTCATTAGTTCAATGTTAGCAAATCAATAAATTCAAACTCAGTTGGGTTCTTGTATCCTGGGATATAATTTAATCGAGGCGAAAGTGAGGACTCCAGATGCTGGAGATCAGAGTCGAAGAGTGTGGTGCTGGAAAAGCACAGCAGGTCAGGCAGTGTCAGAGGAGCAGGAGACTCTCCTCGAATACTGCCCGACTGGCTTGCCTTTCCAGCACCACACTCTTTGATGCATAATTTAAACTGATTGGTTACATTCAAATTGTTCTCAATGCAACAACCAAAACTCAGATATCCATTTCACAGCCAAATGTTACAAATTTTCAATTTTCCAATACACTCTGTGACTGCCATCTAGTCATACACACAAATGCTTGTAATCTCTCAGTTCAGAACAGCATTCACTCTCTCTTAAAGGTCCAGCACACGCCTTCCATTTCATAACACAAGTGAGATTTGAAATAACCCCACAAAGGCCAGTATCCCATCACCAAGTTGCCATTTATTTACATGTGCAGCGTACATTACACTGGCTCAGAGCTGGCTCCTAGAGTGAGCAGAATCCCTGACTCTCCTGTTTATATCTGTCAGCCAAAGTTCCCTGACTGGGCCAGGTTAACAGCCCCAGTCAAAGAACTCTATGAGCTCCACCTAGCTGACCTCGTTATAATCTCATCAAGAATCAGGGTGGCAGGTCCACCATGAGTTTGACTGACTTTTTTCAGGCAAACTTGTGCTTCACCTCGTTAATTGCGACATTGGGTTCTTGGGTGTTTTTCTTGGGGAAGCCTCATGGTATAAAGGCACAAATACTCACATCTGTAGCAACCTTCTTGCATTCATGCATCTGGGACCTCATTTAAAGATGTCAATAGTAGCCATGACGTGAAGGTGCCGGTGTTGGACTGGGGTGGACAAAGTCAAAAATCACATGACACCGGGTAATAGCCCAACAGGTTTATATGAAAGTACAAGCTTTCTCAGCCTGAGGCAGGAACAGCACTCCGAAGGCTTGTGGTTTTAAATAAACCTGTTGAACTATAACCCAGTGTCACGTGAAGTTTGACTTTGACCACATTTAAAGTTCAGCGACATACCATTTCAGATATAACAAAGACTGGCAGGACAACCAAGATAACTGAGCAATGAGCTACTTTCAAAGAGGAGATAGTTCAGGTTCAATCGAGGTATAATGTTAGCGAGTTTTGAGAAGATTTGTAGCTCAGGTTGAGGTTCTGGATGTAAGCTTGTTCACTGAACTGGAAGATTCGTTTTCAGAATTTCTTCACCATACTAGGTAACATCATCAGTGAGCCTCTGGTGGAGTACTAGTGGTGTATCCCACTTCCTATTTATGTGCTTACATTTCCTTTGGTTAGTGATGTCATTTCCCTGTTCTTTTTCTCAGAAGGTGGTAAATGCGATCCAAGTCAATCTGTTTGTTGATAAGAGTTCCGGTTGGAATGCCAGGCTTCTAGGAATTCTCGTGCATGTCTCTGCTTGGCTTGTCTTAGAATGGATGTGTTGTCCCAGTCGAAGTGGTGTCCTTCCTCATCCATATGTAAGGATAACAGTGAGAGAGGGTCATGTCTTTTTGTGGCTAGTTGATGGCCATGTATCCCAGTGCTAGATTTTCTGCCTGTTTGTCCAATGTGGTGTTTGTTACAGTTCTTGCACAGTATTTTGTAAATGACATTGGTTTTGCTTATTGTCTGTATGGGGTTTTTCAAGTTCATTAACTAAAACAGTCTCATTACATACAGATGAGGAAGGACACCATTTCAACTGGGATGACACATCCATCCTCCGATAAACCAACCATAGACATGCATGGGAATTCGTGGAAGCATAGCATTCCAACCGGAACTCTATCAACAAACACATTGACTTGGACCCCATTTACCACCCTCTGAGAAAATAAACAGGAAATGTTAGGATGGCATGGTGATTCAGTGGTTAGCAATGCTGTCTCACAGCGCCAGGGACCTGGGTTCAATTCCAGCCGTGGGCGACTGTCCGTCTGTGTGGAGTTTGCACATTCTCCACATGTCTACATGGGCTTCCTCTCAGTGCTCTGGTTTCCTCCCACAATCCAAAGAAGTGCAGATCAGGTGAATTGGCCATGCTAAATTGTCCATAGTGTTAGGTGCATTAGTCAGAGGGAAATGGGTCTGGGTGGGTTACTCTTTGGAGGGTCGGTATGAAATTGTTGGGCCAAAGGGCCTTTTTCCACAGTCTAGTGAATCTAATCTAAATACATCACCACAGGAAATGACGCCATCTATCCAAGGAAATCTGAACACATAAATAGAAAGTGGGCTACGCCACCAGTGCTTCACCGGAGGCTCACTGATGATATTACCTAGTATGGTGACGAAACATCTGAAAACAAACCTTCCAGCTCAGTGACCAAACTTACATCTAAGGTATAGGGAAAGGCAGGACAAAGAAATTCAGAGTCCCCTCAATGGCAAAGGAAACAGAGGTTAAGGTGACAAAGAAAAATTATGCTCATGAAAGTTGTCAGATAGAAAAAACAATTGAGAAGCAATAGTCACACACCCATTTCGGAGGAGAGGGGGAAAGTATAAAGCAAAGAGGAGTTTTGAGAAAAGACTGCAGGGCTGAATGGCCTACTCCTGCACCTATTGACTATTGTCTACTGGCAGCCAACATAAAAGGGTGTCCCAAAGTCTTCTACAGGCATATCAACAGTAAAAGAAACAGCCCAACAGGTTTGTTGGAAATCACAAGCTTTCGGCGTGCTGCTCCTTTGTCAGGTAAAGTGAAGGGATGTACACAGGCACAGAATGTGTAGGCAGAGAGATCAAGAGGATAGTACAAATGGTGTGAGGGCTGAGTGCTGCATTGTCAGATGTGCCGCGTTTTTAATATAACATTAAACTATGATTCTGTTTGTTGTCCTGCTGACAAACATAAAAATCCTGAGATATTATTTGGAAGAAGTGCAAGAGTATTTTCTGCAGTGAGCTAGCTGATATTTATTCTTCAAACAGCAGTTTTTCAGGTTGCTTTTTGTGGGGTGTTGCTGTGTGTGATTTGACTGTATCATGCAATACTATAATGTACTTCATTAGCTGTGAACCACTTTGAAGTGTCCTGAAATTGTGAAAAGCCTGTGTAAATGCAAACTTTTACTTATTTTTTTGGAGATAAAAGGGAGTGAGTGACAAGATGAGAAGATGAGCATTTAGATTATAAAACAATTTTAAATTAAAATGCTCAGCTCTCACATAAAATAGGCTAAAAGTTATCATTTCTAATTATATTCCTTTGCACAAGGGTTGCAAAAGATCATATTATCACTGGATACTGAATTCTCATAACAAAACATTTCTTGCTGCTAATTATTGTAGTTTAGAAACTTAGATCTATGTCCATCATTCTGGAATAAATAATTTGCTATTTGAACATATTTTTCAGTTGCTACCAGCCCATATGAAGACCATATTGCAAGGTGATGTTACTGTATGGGTGTTGAACAACCACAGATTAGTATAAGCAATGAACCCCTTTCAGTTCTGAAGAAGAGTCATACCAAACTCGAAACGTTAACTCTGTTTCTTTCTCCACAGATGCTGCCAGACTTGCTGAGTTTCTCCAGCATTTTCTATGTTTGTTTCAGATTTCCAGCAGCTGCAGTATTTTGCTATTTATGTATTGATTTAAAGGTTTATGTTCTAAGGAAAGGCCTAATTTGAAGATATAGCTGACAACCTCAACCCCTGATGTAAAACATGTTGCCAGAATGCTGTAATCATTTGCTGCATTGGCAGATGTGCCAGGACCAAACACAGTTGCAGTAAGCCTTCCCTACTCTTATACTGTAACCCCCTTGAAATGGCACCACTGCAGATATCCTTCCTTGGAGATCAAATCAAGGAATGCTTCATCTCGCTCAGGCAAATCCAAACTTCTCCAATTTTCCCGCTACAAAACAGAAGATCAAGATCACAATCGTTTTAGCTGGAGTTTAACCCATTTCCCTCAGGACCAATTGCACAGTCCAGGTTTGTATTCCCTTCAGTGAAGATGATTGAGAGGTGATATCACACTTTTTTATTCACGTATGGGATGTGGATGTCGCTGGTTGGGTCCCCTACCGTGTGGAAGCAGACCATTTGGTCCATCAAGTCCACACCAACCTTCTGAAGAGTATCCCACCCAGACTTACCTCATCCCTGTAACTAATCCACCAGGCTTGCACATCCCTGGACAATTTCTCATGATCAATTCACCTAAGCTGCTCTTCTTTGGGCTATGGGAGGAAAGCAAAGCATCCAGATGAAACCCACACAGACAGTCACCCTAGGGTAGAATTGAACCCAGGTCCTGGTGCCGTGAGGCAGCAGTGCTAACCACGGAGCCACCATACTGCCCTACTAGCCCTTGAGAAAGAGGTGGTCAGCTGCTTTCTTTAACCGCTGGAGGCTGTATGTTGTAGGTTGACCCACAATGCTGGTCGGGAAGGAATTGCAGAGCTACCTCAATCATACACATTATTAAAACAGCTTTCCCTGAAGAGAGAAAATCAGAGGTAAGAGCTACAACACTTAGTATGTGCAAACTAGAACAAAGGAAAATAGGAAAATACGCACCAAGCGGATGGGAACAGATTTCTACTACCTTTAATTCAGCACCAGAGTGAAGCGTTAAACAAGGAAACGAGTTATCTTTCAAGTTTGGAAACATCTGCAGTATACATTGCCCATAGCCCATGCTTAATTGACAGTGAATTAATTTTTATTTTTACAAACCTTGCTGAGAATTGCAAGATCTCTTACAGCAAGAAGGCCAAGATCGGCTGCACATAAAAAAAAATCATAAGAAATTAGATAACAATTGTGACACAAGATATTTTTTGAGTTTATTTATGTATTAATGAGAACATCACTGTTCAGGGATATAGACCAGAAGAAAGTTACTCTTCAGAAATATCCATATTTGAAAGCAAGTAAATGGTGCCAAAGATATAAGAAAAAAATTCCAGCGCATTATTCTGCACATGTTGCAGACAATGTATAGACTGTAAATTAGCCTGACCTGACTCGGTGTGCAAAGAAAGCAATAGAAGGACTTTTATTTCTGGGTTTTGTTACAGCTGTTTCTGTCGGGGCTACAGTTGGTCAACACACAGAGTAAGGAACAGCCCTGAATTTATAAAATTTTCTTGTCCTTTATTTTAAAGCCTGCTGTATCCCTTCCTATTTCTGCAACTTCCTTCAGCCTTACCCATGCAACAAAATGCCTGCCCTCTTCCAATTCTTTATGCATTTTGTTTTCTCCCATTATTAATGACCATGCCTTTGGCTGTTTCATCCTGA
The DNA here is from genome assembly GCF_047496795.1 of Chiloscyllium punctatum. Lineage (NCBI taxonomy): Eukaryota > Metazoa > Chordata > Chondrichthyes > Orectolobiformes > Hemiscylliidae > Chiloscyllium > Chiloscyllium punctatum. The sequence continues at coordinate 12,479,679 of NC_092744.1, forward strand.
AGTTCTGACATTTACTCCTTAAAACTTTCAACTCTTCAATCTCTTCCTACTCCTTTTGGATATTCTTAAAGCCAATTTTTTAACCAAACCTAAAGTCATCAGCCTTAAACTCTCCATTGGATCCACGTTAATCTTTGTCTGAATACACGTATAGAGTCATACTGCGTGGAAACCACCCTCCTCTAGCTTATCTCTCCACCCTTCAGGCTCACTGCCTTTATTCCTGATGAAGGGCTTTTGCCCGAAACGTCGATTTCGAAGCTCCTTGGATGCTCCCTGAACTGCTGTGCTCTTCCAGCACCACTAATCCAGAATCTGGTTTCCAGCATCTGCAGTCATTGTTTTTACCTGCGTGGAAACCAACCTTTTGGTCCAACCAGTCCATGCTGACCGTAATCCCAAACTAAACTAGTCCCACCTGCCTGCACTTGACCCATATCCCTCCCAACCTTTCTTATTCATGTATTTATTTACATGTATTTTAAATATTGTAATTATAGCCTCATCCTCTGGAAGTTCATTCCACATCTGACCCACTCTCTGTGTGATGAAATTGCCCTCTTCTTGACGAAGTCTTTCCCCTCTCACCTTAACGATACGGGTCCCTAGTCTTGAAATTACTTACTTCTGAAGCACCTTGCATCATTCAACTAGGTAAAAGGGTCCTACATAAATGCAACTTGTTGTTTTGAATTGGCCACGAAACTGACAGAGGCGGGAATTTCTCCAGCAAATGCTGAAGCTGACATTTGGGTTTTGTCGAAAGGGATAAGATGTTTCGCCTGCAACCAGAGAATGACTAGCACCTGCAGTTTCTGAAGAATGAGTCCCGCAGCAGCAGGTGAGATGTGAGTGTCTCTTACTGAGATGTGGAGGTGCCAGTGTTGGACTGGGGTGGACAAGGTCAGAGGTCACACGACACCAGGTTCGAGAGAGAAAGTGAGGACTGCAGATGCTGGAGAGTCAGAGGTGATAAAGCGTGGCGCTGGAGAAAGTACAGCAGGTCAGACAGCATTCGAAGAGCAGGAGAGTCAACGTTTCGGGCATTATGCCAACAGGTTTATTTGAAATCACAAGCCTTCAGAGCACTGCTCCTGACTTCACCTGACAAAAGAGCAGCTCTCCAAAAGCTTGTGATTTCAAACAAACCTGATGGACTATAGCCGAGTGACTTCTGACCTTCTCTTATTGAGAACAACACTTATTGTCCACCTCTTAAATGTTATATTGTCAGGAGTCGCAAATGTTGTCTGGAGACTGGATAAGGCAGGTTTCCCTCATAACCAGATAGGTCCTTGCAACAGTCACCATGAGGTGACTTTTATTGTTATTCAATTTAAATTTCAGCACACTGCCATAGAGGGATTTGAGCCCATGTCCCCAGAACACTACCCCACAGTTACAAGGATTACTAATCTAGTGACAGTACCCCTGCACCTTGGGGTTATTGTCCAACCTTTCAACCCTGCATTCGAGCCATGACTAGAGATTGTAAACAGCTGGGGCCTACGAATCAAACTCTTTAGCACTCCAGTGACTGAGTGGCTCACTAGACTATTGTAGGGCAGCTAAGAGTCATTGGTGTGAGTCTGGAGGCCAGACCAGGTCAGGATGGCAGGTTTCCTTCCCTAACAGTTGTTAATGGGCAGATGGGTGCTCACAATAATCGACTGCAGCTACTTGGTCATCACTGGGCTCCCATTTTTAATTCCAGACTCTTATTAAAATTGAATTATAATTTCACCACCTCCCAAGTTTGGATTGTAAACTCAGGTCCCCAGAACCCTTAAGCTGAGTTTCTGGATTACTGTCCAGTGACATTACCACTACCCTACTAACCTCCCTTAAAAAAGCATCTTGTTTCAGACCCTTGAGGAAGAGTCATATTAGCCTCGAAACACTAACTCTGATCCTCTCTTCACTGATGCTGCCAGACCAGCTGAGTTACTCCAGCACTCTCTGATTATATTTCACCATTCCACCACCTGCAACACTCTGCTTTTACAAAACAGGGATATATTCTGTCCATTTGCAAAACAGGACAGTGCTTTGTACAAACATAGCACCTTTTTTTTATCCACCGTGTCCATCCGCAGGATTGATTCTTAAGGAAAACACATTCCCAGAATCCTGGTTTCTAACTGAGTGGGCACTGATCCAAATCAGAACTTCGATACTAGATGGTGCTGTAAGTTTCCACATTTAAGAATATGGGACAACATATGAGTTTTGAACTAGACAGAAATAAAGTAAGTGGTTAGCACTGCTGCCTCACAGCACCAAGGACCTGGGTTCAATTCCAGCCTTGAGCAACTGCCTGTGTGGATTTTGCACATTCTCCCTATGGGTTTCCTCCAGGTGCTCTGGTTTCCTCCCCCAGTTCAAAGATGTGCAGGTTAGGTGAATTGACCATGCTAAATTGCCCACAGTATTCAGGGGTGTGCCGATTAAGTAGGTTAGCCATGAGGGACGCAGGGATGGGGTATGAGGATGGGTAGGATGTTTCTCAGAGAGTCAGCGTGGACTCGATGGGCCACATTGCTTGCTTCCACAATGTGGAGATTCTATGATCTGAGCTGATTTGAATATGGGTCAAGACAACCTCAAAGTGAAACCTGGCATGGTAAGTCCCCAATGAAGGGCTTTTGCCCAAAATGTTGACTCTCCTGCTCCTCGGATGCTGCCTGACCTGCTGTGCTTTTCCTGCACCACACCCTCGACTCTAATCTCCAGCATCTGCAGTCCTCACTTTCGCCAAGGTAAATCCCAACTTTGCCTTTTTATTAAATGGAGAGCTCAGTTAGTTAACACATTCACATGAGTCCTCAGTGTACTTTAACACAAAGAGTAAAATGTTTCCTAATTTATTATCAACGTTTATTATGAATGTTTATTAAACAAGAAAAAATATGAGCTGTCTTACACTAAGCAAAAATATTGGAAATATTCCATCACAGATAACAGAGACTGATTCAAGTTCACACAGTTCCTGTTAATATCAGGAATATCCTTACAGGCATCAAATAAAATGACATCGCCCCACCAAGATATTTTACTCAGTCTGGAGTATGCAGTTTCCTTCTGGGAAAGTTCTCAATATTTTCCTTCAGCTGGTATCTCTCCCTGGGACTCCAAAAACAAATTTCAAACTGTGGCTAGAAAATTTTGGATTGTCTTCTCTGGAGTGGCAAAGGCTGAGGGGAGACTTGATCAATGTCTATCAAATTATCAGATGCATGGATAGGGTTAGTGGTCAGAATCTTTTTCCCAGAGTTGAAACATCTAATGCTAGGACGCATGCATTGAAGGTGAGAGGGGAAAGTTCAAAGGAGATGTGAGGTGCAAGGTGTTTACACAGAGTCATAGAGTCATTGAGAATTAGAGCACAGAAACAGACCCTTCGGTCCAACCCGTCCATGCCAACCAAATATCCCAACCCAAGCTAGTCCCACCTGCCAGCACCCAGCCCATAGCCCTTCAAACCCTTCCTAATCATATACCCTTCCAAATGCCTTTTAAATGTTGCAATTGTACCAGCCTCCACCACTTCCTCTGGCAGCTCTTTCCATACACGTACCACCCTCTGTGTGAAAAAAGTTGCCCCTTAGGTCTCTTTTATATCTTTCCTCTCTCACCCTAAACCTCTGCCCTCTAGTTCTGGACTCCCCAACCCCAGGGAAAAGACTTTGTCTATTTATCCTATCCATGTCCCTCATAATTTCATAAACCTCTATAAAGTCACCCCTCAGCCTCTGATGTTCCAGTGAAAACAGCCCCAGCCTATTCAGCCTCTCCCTATAGCTCAAATCCTCCAACCCTGGCAACATCCTTGTAAATGATCCTTTTTGGAACAGCTTGTCATGGAGCCCACAAGGGAGCAGGCTATTCTGGACCTAGTGCTATGTAATGAACCAGACTTTATAAAAAATCTTAAAGTAAGGGAACACTTAGGAAGCAGCGATCATAATATGATAGAGTTCAGTCTGCAGTTTGAAAGAGAGAAGGCAAAATCAGATGTAATGGTGTTACAGTTAAATAAAGGTAATTATGAGGGCATGAGAGAGGAACTGACAAAAATAGACTGGAAGCAGAGCCTAGCAGGGAAGACAGTAGAGCAAAAATGGCAGGAGTTTGTGGGTAAAATTGAGGACACTGTACACAGGTACATCCCCAAGAAAAGGAAGATTATCTGGGGAGGGACTAGACAGCCATGGCTGACAAAGGAAGTCAGGAAATCTATCAAAGAAAAAGAGAGATCCTATAAAGTGGCCAAGAGCACTGGGAAATCAGAAGATTGGGAAGGCTACAAAAACTAATAGAGGATAACAAAGAGAGAAATAAGGAAGGAGAGGATCAAATATGAAGGTAGGCTAGCCAGTAATATTAGAAATGATAGTAAAAGTTTCTTTCAATACATAAGAAACAAACGACAGGCAAAAGTAGACATTGGGCCACTTCAAACTGATGCTGGAAGCCTAGTGATGGGAGATAAGGAAATAGCAGGAGAACTTAATAAGTACTTTGCGTCAGTCTTCACAGTGGAAGACATGAGTAATATCCCAACAATTAAAGGGAGTCAGGGGGCTGAGTTGAGTATGGTTGCCATTACAAAAGAGAAATGGCTAGAAAAGCTAAAAGGTCTTAAAATTGATAAATCTCCTGGCCCCGATGGGCTACATCCTAGAGTTCTGAGGGAGGTGGCTGAGGAAATAGCAGAGGCGTTAGTTGAGATCTTTCAAAAGTCACTGGAGTCAGGGAAAGTCCTGGATGATTGGAAGATCACTGTTGTAACCCCCTTGTTCAAGAAAGGATCAAGACAAAAGATGGAAAATTATAGGCCAATTAGCCTAACCTCGGTTGTTGGTAAAATTCTAGAATCCATCATTAAGGATGAGGTTTCTAAATTCTTGGAAGAACAGGGTCGGATTAGAATAAGTCAACATGGATTTAGTAAGGGGAGGTCGTGCCTGACAAACCTGTTGGAGTTCTTTGAAGAAGTGACAAGTAGGTTAGACCGGGGAAACCCAGTGGATGTGGTCTACCTAGACTTCCAAAAGGCCTTTGATAAGGTGCCACACGGGAGGCTGCTGAGCAAGGTGAGGGCCCATGGTGTTCAAGGTGCACTACTGGTATGGATTGAGGATTGGCTGTCTGACAGAAGGCAGAGAGTTGGGATAAAAGGTTCTTTTTCGGAATGGCAGCCGGTGACAAGCGGTGTCCCGCAAGGTTCAGTGTTGGGGCCGCAGCTGTTCACATTATATATTAATGATCTGGATGAAGAGACTGGGGGCATTCTAGCGAAGTTTGCCGATGATACAAAGTTAGGTGGACAGGCAGGTAGTACTGAGGAAGTGGGCAGGCTGCAGAAGGATCTTGACAGTTTGGAAGAGTGGTCCAGGAAATGGTTGATGGAATTCAATGTGAGCAAATGCGAGGTCTTGCACTTTGGAAAAAAGAATACAAGCATGGACTACTTTCTAAACAGTGAGAAAATTCGTAAAGCCAAAGTACAAAGGGATCTGGGAGTGCTAGTTGAGGATTCTCTAAAGGTCAACATGCAAGTTGAGTCCGAGATTAAGAAAGCGAATGCAATGTTGTCAATTATCTCAAGAGGGTTGGAATATAAAAGCACCATTGTGCTACTGAGACTTTATAAAGCTCTGGTTAGGCCCCATTTGGAGTACTGTGTCCAGTTTTGGTCCCCACACCTCAGGAAGGACATACTGGCACTGGAGCATGTCCAGCAGAGATTCACACGGATGATCCCTGGAATGGTAGGTCCAACATATGAGGAGCAGCTGAGGATCCTGGGATTGTATTCATTGGAGTTTAGAAGATTAAGGGGAGATCTAATAGAAACTTACAAGATAATACATGGCTTGGAGAGGGTGGACGCTAGGAAATTGTTTCCATTAGGCGAGGAGACTAGGACCCGTGGACACAGCCTTAGAATTAGAGGGGGTAAATTCAGAACAGAAATGCGGAGACATTTCTTCAGCCAGAGAGTGGTGGGCCTGTGGAATTCATTGCCGCGGAGTGCAGTGGAGGCTGGGACGCTAAATGTCTTCAAGGCAGAGATTGATAAATTCTTGATGTCACAAGGAATTAAGGGCTACGGGGAGAATGCGGGTAAGTGGAGTTGAAGTGCCCATTAGCCATGATTAAATGGCGGAGTGGACTCGATGGGCCGAATGGCCTTACTTCCGCTCCTATGTCTTACGGTTTTATGGTCTTAAATCTTTTCTGAACCCTTTCATGTTTCACAACATCTTTCTGATAGGAAGGAGACCAGAATTGCATGCAATATTCCAACAGTGGCCTAACCAATGTCCTGTATAGTCGCAACATGACCTCCCAACTCCTGTACTCAATACTCTGACCAATAAAGGAAAGCATACCAAACGCCTTCTTCACCATCCTATCTACCTGCGACTCCACTTTCAAGGAGCTATGAACCTGCACTCCAAGGTCTCTTTGTTCAGCAACACTCCCTAGGAACTTACCATTAAGGGTATAAGTCCTGCTAAGATTTGCTTTCCCAAAATGCAGCACCTCGCGGAGTGTTGGAGCCTAGAATGCACTGGCCTGGGTGGTGGTGGAGGCAATGCGATGGTGGCAATTTGGGGTCTTCTAGATAAGGACATGAATATGCAAGGAATGGAGGGATATGGACCACGGGCATGCAAAAAAGATTAGTTTAATTCGGTGCCATGTTCAATACAACAGTGTGGGCTGTCTTGTTCTATGCTCCAACTTATGGTTAATTTTCATTTTATAGCGAATACTATTCCCTAATTGCAGACTACAGGAGTCTTTCTCTGGTGTGCAATTCGTAACCGTCTGCCTTCTCAATATTTCAGTCCCCCTGTGTGCCCCTGAACCCCTGTTGATAAGCAACAACATGGCTTTTTTTCTCCCCTCTACCTCTTCTGTTAATATACTGAGGCGCTAACCTTTATTTTTTTCACTGCAACTGCTCTAAACCTCATTGAAAAGCACACAAACAGGTCTCTACAATCCCTGGCACCAAGCCCACAAAAACAACCCTCAAAGAAAAATAAGGTTACAAATATGTCCCTTCCACTTTGTACAAAATATGAAATACTAATTAAACTTAAATAGATATATTGTTTCTAATGATCACATCAGGAACATTGACTAAACATATCTAAAAAGTGGCAGAAGGTCAGAATGCAGGTACAGCGAGTAATCAGGCAGTGGTTACCACTACTGCCTCTCAGTGCCAGGGACCTGGGTTCGATTCCACCTTGGGACAACTGTCTGTGTACAGTTTGCACATCCTCCCTGTGTCTGTGTGGGTTTCCTCCTGCAAACCAAAGAGGTGCAGGTTAGGTGAATTGGTCATACTAAATTGCCCATGGTGTTCAGCGATATGTAGGTTCATCATGGGAAATGCAGGAGAATGGGTCTGGCTGGGATACTCTTCAGAGGGCTGTTGGGCTGAAGGGCCTGTTTTCACACAGTAGGGATTCTAAAAGGTTTTATGTGAGGTAAGTTAAATGCAACAGTATGGAGGTTGTGTTTCACTGATTCAGGGCTTTTGGTGCCGCCATGTTTGGAATATCATATAAAGTATTAACCACTGTACTTACAGAAGGATGTTAACACATTAGAATCAGCTCAGAGACAGTTTAGAACATAAGGACTGGCAGTAAAATTAGGCCATTCAGCCCCTCGGGTCTTCTCCTACATTCAACATAATCATGGCTGATCTCATCTCAGCCACAACTCCACTTTCCTGCCTACTCATTAACAAACCTCTGACTCATTACTAATTAAAAATCTATCTCCTCCTTAAATTTATTCCACTGTACTCTGAGCTATCACAACTTTTAAAGGGAAGTAATTTCTCCATATCTTTATCTGCCAGTTTAAAATGATGACCTCTCTAGTTTTCCCCACAAGGGGAAATATCGACTTGATGTCAACTTTGTCAATCCCCTTCAGCATCTTATATACTTCAGTTAGACCTCCTCTTGTTCTTCTAAACTTGAGGGTTTATCAGCCTAAAATGCTCAATTTCTCTTCAAAGGACAAGCCGTTCTCCTCTGGAATCAGTCTAGCAAATCTCCTCTGAACTTCTGCCAATGTAACTACACATCCTTTTTCATATAAGGGAACCAAACTTGTCTGCACTCCTCCAGCTGTGATCTCACCAATACCTTATACAGTTGCAGCAACACTTCCCTACTTTTCTATTGCATTCCTTTAGCAATAAATGTCTAAATTCAATTTGCCTTCCTTATTACCTGCTGTAGCTGTATAGTAGCACAAGGACACCCAGATCCCTCTGCACCAAAGCTCTCTGAAGTTTCCTTCCATTTAAATAATAAGTTGCCTTTCTAATCCTTAAGTGAATAACGTCACATTTATCCATATTGAACTCCACCTGCCAAACTTTGACCCATTCACTAAACCTATCCATATCCATTTGTAAATTTCTTGTCCCTTCATTGCAACTTGCTTTCATGTAATCTAAAAGTTTGGCTCTAGTACATTCTATCCCTGCATCCAAGTCATTAATGTAGATTCTAAACCTTTGGGGCACAAGGACTGAATCCTGTGGCACCCCAGTAGTTCCATCTTAGCAACCAGGAAAAGATCCCAACTCTTAGCTTTCTGTTGGTTGGCCAATCCTCTCTCCAGGCTAAGCAATTACCCCAACCCCATGTGATCTTACCTTGCGTATTAGCCTTTTGTGCAGAACCTTCTGGAAGCTCAGATATACAGAGGAACGTCAATTATCTAAGTATCAATTCTCCAAATGTTGGATTACCTGAATGAGACTGCAAGGTCCCGATGCTTGGTTAAACTGTGCTGTCCAGCATTCAATTATCCAAACATTCGATTATCTGAACATTCAATTATCCGAGCTTTTGATTATCTGAACATTCAATTATCCGAACATTCGACTATCTGAAAAAAATACTCCCTCCCCGTGTCACTCGGATAATTGAGGTTCCTCTGCATGACTACCTCAGGATCTCCAGAATGCACTTTGCTTGTTAAATCTTTGAAGATCTCTAGCAAATTAGTCAAACATGATTTACTCTTCATAAAGCTGACTCTGGTGGATTGCATTTTGACTTGCCAAATGTCCTGCTGTTACTACCTTAAAGTGATGACCAGAATTACTAGACTGATGCCTGGAATGAGCAGATTGCCTTCTGAGGAAAGGTTAAGCCTGTAGCCTCTGGCATTTAGAAAGGTTAGAGCTCTCTCAACTAAAGCATATAAAATCCTGAGGGGTCTCAATCTGGTGGATGTGGAAAAGGTGTTTCCTCTTGTGGGAGAATGTAGAACTAGAGGTCACAGGGTAAAGATAAAAGGTCACTCATTTGAAACAGAGATGAGAAAAATGTTTTTCTCTCAGAAGTTCGATTGACACCATCCAGGACAAAGCAGCCCACTTGATTGACACCACATCCACAAGCATCCACTCCCTTCACCACCAACGCTCAGCAGTGTGTACTATCTACACAATGCGCTTGCAGAAATTCACCAGAGATCCTCACACAGCACCTTCCAAACCCACATCACTTTCATCTAGGGCAATAGATACAACCAACCCCTTCAAGTTCCCTTCCCAACCACTCATCATCCTGACTTGGAAATATACCGCCGTTCCTTCACTGTCACTGGGTCAATATCCTGGAATTCCCTCCTTGAGGGCATTGTGGGTCAACCCAGAGCAGGTGGACTGCAGCAGTTCAAGAAGGCAGCTCACCCCCACCTTCCCAAGGGCGACTAGGGACGGGCAATAAATGATGGCCCAGCCAGCAACGCCCACATCCCAAAGATGATTTTTTTAAATTGTCATGCCATTCCTCAAATGGCAAAAGATGCATAACCTTTGACTAATTTCAAGGCAGAGTTAGGTAGCTAGAAGGGCAACACAATGGCTCAGTGGTGAGCACTGCTACCTCACAGCATCAGGGACTCCGGTTCGATTCCCATCTTGGGCATTGGCCAGTGTAGAGTTTGCACTTACTTCCTCTGTCTGTGCGGGTTTCCTCTGGGTGCTCTGTTTCCCTCCCACAGTTGAAGATGTGCAGGTTCGGTGGATTGGCCATGGGAAACGCATGGGTGAGTTGCTCTTCAGAGGGTCAACGTAGATTCGATGGGACGAATGGCCTATTTCCACACTGTAGAAATTCTGTGTTCGATTATTGATTGCCAAGGGGATGAAAGATTATTGGGGATATGCAGGAATGTGGAGTTGAGGCTAAGTGGGCCTGAGGGGTTAAGAAGCTTGCTCTTGTTTCTTGTTCATAAAAATCCTTTGTAAGGACTACAGTTTCTGCCCAGGAAACATAAACTGATAAGAAAGTAAGAAATAGCAACAGGAATAGACCTGTGTAATGGGTGGCATGGTAGCTCAGTGGTTAGCACTGCTGCCTCATAGTGCCAGGGACCTGGGTTCAATTCCTGCTTTGGGCGACTGTCTGTGTGGAGTTTGCATGTCCTCCCCGTGTCTGTGTGGGTTTCTTCCAGGTGCTCCAGTTTCCTCCCACAGTCCGAACATGTGCATTAGTCAGTGGTGAATGTAAGGCAATGGGTCTGGGTGGGTTGCTCTTCAGAGGATCGCTGTGGACTTGTTGGGCCTGTTTCCACACTGTAGAGAATCAAATGTTTATCGAGAGCTTTTGGTCAAAACGTTGATTCTCCTGCTCCTTGGATGCTGCCTGACAGGCTGTGCTTTTCCAGTGACACACCTTTTGACTGGGACTGCTAAGAAGTAGCTTGTCCTGAGATACTAAACAATGCACTGACAGTACAACAAAACTGTGTTAGACCTCCCTTTAACAAAAGGTGATAACTGGGCAATGATGACAAAGAGAAGGTAACAATAGGCGAATTGAACAACTTACTTTACCGCTTCCCCACTTCTATCACATTTATATTTCTCACGCATTAACATTCCAAATTCATCCAAACATCCTGCTCATGTCTTGTTCAGCATTTGGCCCTCTGCCACCCTCTACTGGTAACAACCAAGTAGAGCAATTATTGCAATCTGGCTGAATTTGTGTGTTTACCAGTAACTATGAATCGAGGTCGAGTATAGCACCAGGTGCATGCATCAACACACACAGGACCCACAGGAGTGGAGCTTCTGCTATTATATCGTCCAAAAATAGGTTGGCAGAGCAGCTGAAACTGGAAGAAAACAAGTTAGATAATCCTGAGCTAGTCCCATTCACCTGGCAGTTCACAGGAAATTTTTCACCCCGAAAGAATGTGTTTTTTTCTGACTGGGAGCAAATGCATTGAGGTCCAAAATGTTCTCAAAATAATGCAGGTCACCGCCATCATCTCAAGGACAACTAGGGATGGGTAATTTGGAGACGGTAAGGACTGCAGATGCTGGAATAGATGTGAGGTTGGAAAAGCACAGCAGATCAGAGAGCATCCAAGGAGCAGGAAAGTCAACATTTTGGGCTGGAACCCTTCGTCAGGACTGGGGAGGGGGAGCGGAGCCCAGAAGTAAATAGAGGGAGGAGGGGAGGACTGGGGAAAGGGTGGATGGGATGGTGATAGGTAGATGCAGGTATGGGGTTATTGTGATTGGTCAATGGGAAGGATGGAGTGGTAGGTGAGTAGAAAGATGTCAGGTTAGGTCCGGTCAGGGAGGCAAGGGGGAAGGGGAGGGATGGACATGGGATAAGGCAGGGGTTAGAGGAAGTTTGAATTGAATTGAATTGAATTTATTGTCATGTGTACCGAGGCACAGTTAAAAGCTTTGTCTTGCGAGCAATACAGGCAGATCACAGAGTTTAGTAGCATAGATAGCAAATAATAGGTAAACAGGGGCAAAACAGAAACACAGGTACAGGTGAATGTTAGGAATTTGTAAGTCCATTCAGTATTCTAACAACAGTAGGATAGAAACTGTTGCAAAACCGGCTGGTGCATGTGTTCAGGCTTCTGTACCTTCTCCCCGATGGTAGAGGTTGTAGAAAAACATTGCCAGGGTGGGATGGATCTTTGAGAATGCTGGCGGCCTTTCCTTGACAGCGGGCCTGGGAGATGGGTTCTCTAGATGGGAGGGTGGCCTTTGTGATTGTCCGGGCCGAGTTCACCATTCTCTGTGACTGTCTCCGATCTTGAATTGGTACAGTTGCCATACTGGGTAGTGATACATCCAGACGGAATGCTCTCAATGGCGCACCTATAAAAGTCGCCGTCACTCCAAATTTTCTCAGCTGCCTGAGGAAGGAGAGACATTGTTGGGCCTTTGAAGCTGGTGAAGTCAATATTGAGGCCATGGGGCTGTAAGCTCCCCAAGTGAAATATAAGGTGTTGTTCCTCCAATTTCTGTTTGGCCTCACTCTGGCATTGGATGAGGCCAAAGGTGGACATGTTACCAGGGGAGCAGGAGGAGGAATTAAAATGGATGGTGACTGGAAGGTTGAGTTGATTGATGCTCGCAGAGCACAGATGCTTCATGAACAGGGATGAGTAATAAATGCTGGCCCAGCCAGTGATGCGCACACCCCATGAATGAAAAGGAAAGGGCATCAGGAGAGTTATGGTCTCTGTCTTTTGCCATCAACCTCCATCTACTCTAACTCCCTATTATTGAGAACCAGAATGCTGAAAGAAAGAGACATACTGTGAGCACTTTTCATCCTGCCTTCATCAGGCCAGTATTGCAGGAATAGCAAATATCAAAAGCAACAACAATTTATGCTAAAATGAATAGTGAATGCAAAATGCGAGGCAAGTAGCCAACCAAGTAATATTATCCGTCTGAAGTGTCTTTACATATAGCATAAATTGCTGTTCCTTTTGAGATTTGGTATTCTTGCATATCTATCCTAATTAAGGCAAAATGAATAAACTTTGACACTATGTCTCTTTTATTCAACAATATTGATGCTCAAGTTGAACAAGCTGGACAGGCAGGAGGCTGGAAGAACATAGCAAGCCAGGCAGCATCAGGAGGTGCATAAGTCGATGTTTTGAGTGTAACCCTTCTTGAGTGTAAGGGGAGCTGAGAAAAAGGAGGAGGTGGTGCAAGGTGGTGAAGTGAGTTAGGAGATGGGAAGGGAGATTGGTTACACCCAAAACATTGACTTCTCCACCTCCTGAATCTGCCTGGCTTGCTGTGTTCTCCCAGCCTCCTGCATGGCTATTTTAGGTTCCAGCATCTGCTCTTTCTTGTCTCTAACCGAGTTGATCAAGCAACAGTGTCAGCAAATACATATGCGATCCTCATGATTCAATCACCAATAGTAAAGCTCAGGAGCCTATATAAAAGAGGCATTGATTAATCCCAGTCGAGAGTGTGGTGCTGGAATGGCACAGCAGGTCAGCAGCATCCGAGGAGCAGGAGAGTCACCGTTTCAGGCAAAAGCTCTTCATCAGGAATAGATTGATTAGTCCCACGCAGATGGCATTGCAGGTCCACCTACATGGCGTAGATTGCAGTGGCTCAAGAAGGCAGCACACCCCCATCTTCTCAAGGCCAGCTAGGAGTAGGCAATAAATGCTGGCCCAGCTGGTGACACCTACATCCCAGAGTGAAAAAAAACAAAAGGAGGGAACTGGGTGTCCTTGTGCATGAATCACAAAATGTTGGTTTACAGGTGCAGCAGGTAATGAAGAAGGCAAATGGAACATTGTCCTTCATTACTAGAGGGATAGAGTTTAAAAGCAGGAAGGTTATGTTACAGATGTATAGGGTGGTGGTGAGGCCACACCTGGAATACTATATGCAGTTTTGGTCTCCTTTCTTGAGAAAGGATGTACTGGCACTGGAGGGGGTGCAGAGGAGGTTCACTTGGTTGATTCTGGAATTGAGGTTTATGAGGAGAGACTGAGTAGACTGCAACTATATTGGGGTGGCACAATGGCTCAGTGGTTAGCACTGCTGCCTCACAGCACCAGGGTCCCAGGTTCGATTCCAGCCTCAGGTGACTGTCTGTGTGGAGCTTGCACATTCTCCCTGTCTGCGTGGGTTTCCTCCGGGTGCTCCAGTTTCCTCCCAAAGTCCAAAGATGTGCAGGTCAGGTGAATGGACCATGCTAAATTGCCCGTAGTGTTACGTGTATTAGTCAGAGGGAAATGGCTCTGGGTGGGTTACTCTTCAAAGGGTCGGTGTGGACTGGTTGGGCCAAAGAGCCTGTTTCCACACTGTAGAGAATCTAATCTAACACTCATTGGAATTTGGAAGGATCTTACAGAAACAGATCAAATGATGAAGGGACGAGATAAAATAGAAGCAGGGAGGTTGTTTCCACTGGCAGGTGAAACTAGAACTAGAGGGCATAGCCTCAAAATAAGAGGGAGAAGATTTAGGACTGAGTTGAGGAGGAACTTCTTCACCCAAGGTGTTGTGAATCTGTGGAATTCCCTGCCTCATTGAATGTTTTTAAGGCAGAAATAGATAGATTTTTGAACAGTCCAGGAATTAAGGATTAGAGTGAGAGGGTGGGTAAGTGGATGAGGCCACAAGAAGATCAGCCATGATCGTACGGAATGGGTGGAGTGGGCTTGATGGGTCACATGACCCACTTCTGCATCTAGTTCTGATGCTCTTTTTATGAGAATGTTTTTACCCCAATGTATGGTTAGAATGTCAAATGCGCTGCCACAAAGAAGTTTTGGATTGAAATGGAAGCGGGATAAAAAATGAGGGAGAAAGAAGCAGAGGAATGGGCTGTTAGAGTGGTGTTAGAGCTACATGGACACTCATGGGGACCTCAACCATCAGTATGCATCAGTTAGGCTTAATGGTATATTTGAGAGATAAACAAATGAAGAAACAACTTTCTTTAGAATTAGTGGTGAAGAATGATAGAGCAAATAATACTATCAATGTCATATTTAATTGCAATTCATTTTGTGACTCTTTTTTGAGGGAAATGCTGTTAAGGTTTTGAGCATTCTTGGTGGAACTCAATATGAGTATGGTCCTCCATCGGTTGTTACATGGAAGTATTGGTAATCATGGAAACACAGGAGCAGAATGAGAATATTTAAAGACTTTACCAAACAGTTATAGGCAATGTCAGTGCTGGAGGAGCATTGCAATCCCTGAGTGTGAACGGTTGTTACTGGGTGGTTGTTGAACACAAAAAGGTCATGTCTATGTATCCCAAGTGGGAAACAAGCAATACTTTCTAACATTCAACTTTAAGTTTGTCGTAAAATCTGGGGAAGTATTGCAATAATTATAGAGTCATAGAGATGTACAGCACAGAAACAGACCTTTCAGTCTAACTTGCCCATGCCGACCAGATATCCTAAATTCATCTGGTCCCATTTGCCAGCACTTGACCCATATCCCTCTAAACCCTTCCTATTCATATACCCATCCAGATATCTTTTCAATGTTGTCATTGTACCATCCTCCACCACTTCCTCTGCCAGCTCATTCCATATACGCACCACCCTAAGTTATTCCTTAGGTCCCTTTTAAATGCTTCCCCTCTCACCTTGAACCTATGCCCTCTAGTTCTGGACTCCCCCAACCTGGGGAAAAGACCTTGTCTATTTACCCGATCCATGGCCCTTTACATCCAGGTTGTAATTTATTTGAAAATCAACAAATTTGGGAACTTTTTACTAGACAATACATGGAAACATAGAAGCATTTTTAAAAAGGAGCAAGAAAAGACCATTCAGCCCATCACACCTGCCCCACCATTCAGTTCGATCATGGTTGATCATCCAATTCAGTCTCCTGTTCCCGCTTTCTCCCACAACCTTTGATCCCTTTAGCCCTATGAACTATATCTAACTTCTTCCTGAGTACATTCGGTGGTACAGTCTCAATCACTTTCTGTGACAGAGAATTTCACAGGCTCACCATTGTCTGGGTGAAGATCTTTCTCTTCTGCTCAGTCTTAACAGGCCTACCCCATATCATTCGGCTGTGACTCCTGGTTCTGGAGGTCCAGATGAAATGCGTCAACTTCTGACAATTAATTGACCTTTTTTAGTGAAACCAGGATTTCTCTGACTGGAATTTGAATTTCCACAACTTATCATTACTAAGTTTGTGACTTTGCTCTTTTATAGTCCACCTCTAATAATAAGCCAGAGATGCCTGTCACAAAAGCATTATCTTCTGAATGGTGAAAGCTTGTAAAATCTTGGAATCAGATAAACCAAAGTTCAAACTTGTCACCCAGAACATGCCGATGGTTTATCATTTGCTGGTGGATCTTTGATCCAACTCCAGATCTTTACTTTTGCCTAATATCCCTTAATAAGTTCGGTCAACTAAAATCTATCAAGGACCGTTCCCTCCGTGACTACCTGGTCAGGTCCACACCCCCCTACGACCCACCCTCCCATTCTGGCACTTTCCCCTGCCACCGCAGGAACTGTAAAACCTGTGCCCACACCTCCTCCCTCACCTCTATCCAAGGCCCTAAAGGAGCCTTCCACATCCATCAAAGTTTCACCTGCACATCCACCAATATCATTTATTGTATCCGTTGCTCCTGATGTGGTCTCCTCTACATTGGGGAGACTGGGCGCCTCCTAGCAGAGCGCTTTAGGGAACATCTCCGAGACACCCGCACCAATCAACCAAACCGCCCCGTGGCCCAACATTTCAACTCCCCCTCCCACTCTGCCGAGGACATGGAAGTCCTGGGCCTCCTTCACCGCCGCTCCCTCACCACCCGACGCCTGGAGGAAGAACGCCTCATCTTCCGCCTCGGAACACTTCAACCCCAGGGCATCAATGTGGACTTCAACAGCTTCCTCATTTCCCCTTCCCCCACCTCATCCTAGTTTCAAACTTGCAGCTCAGTTACTGTCTCCTTGACTTGTCCGACCTGCCTATCTTCTTTTCCACCTATCCACTCCACCCTCTCCTCCTTGACCTATCACCTTCATCTCCTCCCCCACTCACCCATTGTACTCTATGCTACTCTCTCCCCACCCACACCCTCCTCTAGCTTATCTCTCCACGCTTCAGGCTCACTGCCTTTATTCCTGATGAAGGGCTTTTGCCTGAAACGTTGATTTCGCTGCTCGTTGGATGCTGCCTGAACTGCTGTGCTCTTCCAGCACCACTAATCCAGTATTTGATTTTCAGCATCTGCAGTCATTGTTTTTACCTAAAATCTATCAAGCTCAGGTTTAGAATTAACAGCCATCCCAACATCAAATTCCTGTCTTTGGAAAGGAAGTGTAACCCTATGAGGGTTCAGTGGTTAGTACTGTTGACTCATAGGGTCAGGGACCTGGGTTCGATTCTGCCCTCGGGCAACTGTCTGTGTGGAGTGTGCACATTCTCTGTATGGGTTTCCCCCAGGCACTCTGATTTCCTCCCACAGTCCAAAGATGTATAGGCTGATTGGATTAGCTATGGGAAACATTGGTTGGGATTCTCATTGGAGGGTTGGTGTGAAAGTGTTGGGCTGAATGGCCTGCTTCCATGCTGTAGGGATTCTATATCTTGTGAGTAGACTTGTTCCTGAAATGCCAGGCACTATTCAAGTAAGTTCCCTGGGATCCAGTCTGTTTGAAGAATGGGAGTCGCCGATTGGCTGAATCTACAAGTTGCATGAGGAAGGCTTATGGTGGCTCGGAGAACTCTAACCATCACTGCCACTGCATGAGGGTGCCTTTTAAATGTGGTGGTGCCAGTGTTGGACTGGGGTAGACAAAGTTAAAAATCACGCAACATCAGGTTATAGTCCAATAGGTTTATTTGGAAGTATAAACTTTCAGAGCAGTGCTCATTTGTCAGGTAGCTACCTGAAAGCTAGTGTTTTCAAATAAACCTGTTGGACTATAACCTGATGTTGTGCGATTTTTAACTTTATGCCTTTTAAAGACAAGCAGCCAGGACCACTCAGAAATATTGGTATATCTGATTTTTTTAGGTGACTCTGTCTTTATCAATGAACAACCTTTAATAAAACATCTAATCTGTTATTCCCTTCCAAGTGTTACTAATTGGATAAAATCCCCACTATCCAGGTGACAAGCATCCCTTTGGAATTACCCTTTGGAAGCTCGATACATGAACAGATGCTTGGGGTCCAGAGAATGAGATTTTTACTGTATTCAGAAATAATTTTCCTCTACTGTATCTACTCAGAGTCACAGAGATGTACAGCAAGGTAACAGACCCTTTAGTCTAAATCGTCCCTGACAACCAGTTATCCTAAACTAATCTAGTCCTGATTTGGAGATGCCGGTGCTGGACTGGGGAATGCAAAATTAAAAATCTCACAACACCAGGTTATAGTCCAACAGGTTTAATTGGAAGCACCGAGCTTTCAGAGCGCTGCTCCTTCATCAGGTGGTTGTGGAGTACACAATGGTAAAACACAGAATTTATAGCAAAAGTTTACAGTGTGATGTAACATTATACATTGAAAAATACCTTGATTGTTTGTTAAGTGTCTCAACTATTAGAATGACCATGTTAGTTTCACTTAGACCCCTTTACACTCACACACATGCACACACACTCTCTCTCACAGACACTCACAAACCCCCACCCCAGACATACACACACACAAACGTTTGTGGGGTGAATTTGTACTTGCAGATTTACATTGTACTTTGCTCAAAAATTGCATGAATCCATGTAAGACTCTGTTAACTCATTTTTTAGATTAGAATCAGTCTAAACATTATGGCACAGACAGCAGCACACACACACACACACACACCTTCAACATATTATCTGGCTGACACCAATTGTTAGAGTTAACCTGAAAATGTAACTTCTTAAAAAAAAAGTTTTGTGATTTACATATGAAAGAAGTGAAACTAGTCATAATGTTTCATCAGAGAGATGGCTTTGTGCTGGCTTAATCTGAGAGAAACGGCAAGTGGGTGGATAGTTTGAGAAAGACAGTCATACAATCCCTACAGTGCAAAAAGAGGCCAGTCAGTCTATTAAGTCTGAAATGTCCCTTCAAGGAGCATCCTGCCACATTCCCATGGCTGATCCACCTAGCCTCCACATCCCTGGTACTATGGGTAATTTAGCTCAGCCAACCTACCTAACCCGAATGCCTTCAGACTGCGGAGGAAACAAGAGTGAACACACACAGACATGGGGAGAATGTGCAAACTCCACACTGACAGTCACCCGAGGGTGGAATCAAACCCAGGTCCCTGGCGCTGTGAGGCAGCAGTGCCAAACACTGAGCCACCATCACACCCAAGCTTCATGGTAAAAGCTGGTATAGGAATTGAAACCAGGCATCACTCCACATTGTAAATAGCTGTCCAGCCATTTGAGCTAACTGACCCACCCACTGTATGCAGGACAGGAACAGCAATAGACAGATGCCAACAGGTGGTACATGATCACCTTTTCCTCAGAGGTACAGACTGACTTTCTCCTGCACTTTCTGGTGGCCTTGCTTTGTATAAAGCTGTTACTCAGCAGCGGAGGGAGAGTCCTCACAAATCAAGTGTTTCCAGTCTCCTGTTCGGGATCTGATGGAGAGTGCTGACACTCCTGAGTGTACATGCAGCTTTGAAGTTTCCATCTTGCCTCTCAAGTTCTGGGATTTATCTTTACGTGCCCAAGGCTGTTTTGATATAACTTTATTGGTTTTCAACCAGACATGCGACTAGTAATGTGAATACTACCCACTTGGATCATAACATGACTGCACGCAGAGTTCTGATCAGCTCTCAGGATTCAGGATACCACAACATCGGTGCGTGAAGTGCCAAGGGTTATTTTAGCTGCCTCATTGCTCACATCTCATTGCTGCTCAAAACAAATTCAGAAAGGTGGCACAGTGGCTCAGTGGTTATTGCACTGCTGTGTTACTACGCTCGGGACCTGGGTTCACTCCCAGCCTCGGTCGACTGTCTATGTGGAGCTTGTATGTTCTCCATGTATCTGCATGGGTTTCCTCTGGGTGCTCTGGTTTCCTTCCGCAATCCAAAGAGGTTTACAAAATAACGAGGGGCATGGATAGGGTGAATAGACAAGGCTGCCTCCCTGGGGTGGGGGAATTCAAAACTATACAGTGAGGGGGAGAAAGTTTAATAAGGGGTATCTTTTTCACGCAGAGAGTGATGCGTGAATGGAATGAGCTGCCAGAGGAAGTGAGTGGAGGCTGGTACAATGACAACATTTGGAAGGCATCTGGATGGGTAAATTAATAGGAAGGGTTTAGAGGGATATGAGCTAAGTGCTGACAGATGGAACTAGATTAATTTAAGATATCTGGTCAGCATGGATGAGTTGAACCGAAGGGACTATTTCCATGCTGTACATGTCTATGACTCTATAACTCTCTGTGCAGATTAAGTGGATTGGCCATGCTAAATTGCCAAAGTGTCCAGAGATGTGCAGGCTGGGTAGGATTAGATATGCAGATTGCAGGGTCAGCAGGATTGGGTACAGAGGTGGATCTGAGTGTGATGCTGTTCAGAGGGTCAGTATGAACTCAATGGGCCAAATGGCCTGCTTCCATGCTGTAGGGATTCTGTGAGCTCAAAAATGATTTTGTTTCCTTGTATATTGTGAAAGACTTTAGGATATGTGCTGTGGTCAGATAAAATGACCCAACTGATCTGACTTTCTTCCAAGCCTTCAACTAAAGTAACCCACAGTTAATATTAATACACAACCTAAGCAATGTTGACCTACACTCTATTTCAATGTTCCTATTTATTTGTTATTTGTTAAGGGATTTTGCAAATGTAAATGAAGAAAATTCAATCAGAATTTAAATGCTGTTGAAGAGATGTAGTGGTGCAAAGGCAACTTTTGGCCATCCTGAATTTGGGGCTATTTTGTGAAACACATTAACACTAATGGATGCTTATATTTAATTGAGTCACAGAGTCATACAGGACGGAAACAGACCCTTCGGTCCAACCAGCCCATGCTGAACATAATCCCAAACTAATCTAGTCCCACCTGCCTGCTCCTGGCCCATATCCCTCCAAACATTTCCCATTCATGGACTTATCCAAATGGCTTTTAAACACTTTAATTGTAATCCAGCACTTCTTCAGGAAGTTCATTCCACACGTGAACCATCCTCTGTGTAAAAAAATTGTCCCTCACTTTTTTCAATTCTCTGTCCTCTCACCTTAAAAATGAGCCTCCAGTCTTGAAATCCCCCGTCCTACAGAAAAGACAACTACCATTAACATTACCGATAACTCTCATTATTTTATAAACTCCTTTCAGGTCGCCAGTCAACCTCCCACACTCCAGTGAAAAAGTCCCAGCTAATCCAGCCTATCTTTAGAACTCAAACATAGAACATAGAACATAGAAGAATACAGCGCAGTACAGGCCCTTCGGCCCTCGATGTTGCGCCGATCCAAGCCCACCTAACCTACACTAACCCACTATCCTCCATATACCTATCCAATGCCCGCTTAAATACCCATAAAGAGGGAGAGTCCACCACTGCTACTGGCAGGGCATTCCATGAACTTACGACTCGCTGAGTGAAGAACCTACCCCTAACATCAGTCCTATATCTACCCCCCCTTAATTTAAAGCTATGCCCCCTTGTAATAGCTGACTCCATACGTGAAAAAAGGTTCTCACTGTCAACCCTATCTAACCCCCTAATCATCTTGTACACCTTCCATTCCCGGCAATATCCTGGTAAATCTCTTCTGAACCTTCTCCAGCTTGATAATATAGTCAAGATTAGAGTAGTGCTGGAAAAGTACAGCAGATCAGGCAGCATCTAAGGAGCAGGAAATTTGACATTTCGGGCAAAAGCCCTTCATCATCATTCCTGATGAAGGGCTTTTGCCTGAGACTTTGATTTTCCTGCTTCTTGGATGCTGCCTGACCTGCTGTGCTTTTCCAGCACCACACTAATCTTGACTCTAATCTCCAGCATCTGCAGTATCTACTTTCACCTAATATCATTTTCACCTAAAACTAGGCAACCAGAACTGGGCACAGTAATTCAGAAAAGACCTCACTAATGTCCTGTACATCCTCAACATGACTTCCCAACTCCTATACGGTCAGGTCTTCTATAATGGGATGGTTGCGTTCTTGAGCATTACAGAAAAATCACACTTTAGGAACAGTGTTTCATGTGTTGGTGATGTAATTGTGTTACAGCCAACACACATTTTAAAAGTTCGTGCTTTAGAAATAGCATCCCCAATTTGTCAATCGCGTTACAGCAAATTTGGGTTGACGGAACACACATTATAGCAGAATGACCTGTACTCAAAGAATTGAGTAATGAAGGCAAGCATGCAAAATGTCTTTTTAACCACCCTGCTTATATATGATGCAAACTTCAAAGAACTATGTACTTGAACCCCATTGGTCCCTCTGTTCAACAACACTACCCAAGGCCCCACTGGTAATTATATAAGCCTTATATATATATATAAATTGCATATAAGATGGTGCAGTGGCTAGCACTGCTGCCTCACATTGTCAGGGATCCAGGTTCAATCCCTGCCTTGGGTGACCCTCTATGTGGAGTTTGCATATTCTCCCTGTATCTGTGCAGATTTCCGCCCATGATCCAAAGATGTGCAGTTTGGGTGATTTGGCCATGCTAAATCGCCCATAGTGTTAGGTGCATTAGTCAGTGGTAAATATAGGGCAGGAGAATGGGTCTGGATGGGTTACTCCTTGGAGGGTCAGTGTGGACTTGTTGGGCTGAAGGGCCTGTTTCCATACTGTAGGGAATGTAATCCCTACCTTTGTTTGCTGTACCAAATCCAATACCTTGCATTTATCCAGATTGAACTCCATCTGTTATTTTTCAGCCCATTGACCCATTTGATCAAGAACCTTTTGTAATCTTAGAACACCTTCTTCACTGTCTACTCCGCCACCAACTTTGGTGTCATCCACAACATGCCTTCTTTATTCTCATCCAACTTTCCTACATTTCCCACACAATAAAATGCAGGCTTACTGATGTATGGATGCTGACTGAAATCAGTACAGATCAGGGCTTGTCCCTTTCAAATGGATCATTGCACTTCCCCCAAATAAACCGAGAATGGTTGTGGTGTCCTACCCACCTCCCAAATTGAGTTTCTTAAAAACGCTCCAGGGTCCGAGTGGAATGTGAATGAAATAGAAGCTGATTTGAAGTAAGTGATGGACTGCCTTCTCAGTGGCTGAACGCAAGCACCCAATAAATAAAGTCCAAAACTGAAGACTGATTAGAATGTATGCTGAGGCTATTGCTTCTTGAGCCTTCTCAGGTGTCCGCCTGGACTATTACAATTACTTTGCGAAACAGAAAGCAAGGCCTAACCCGCAGTGTTCTGGCGAGCTCGACTCGGTGGAAGACACTGCCTACAAACTGGAAGGGAATTCAAAAATTCTAGAAGAGATTAAAGAAACCAAAAGTATAACATGTGCTCTTGAATCCTGAAGAAGGGTTACATCCGAACTGTCAATCTCTCCCCCTCCTGCTGCTGCCTGGCTTGCTGTGTTCTTCCAGCCTCCTGCCTGTCTACCTCGAATCCAACAGCAAATGTAATTGAGGCATTTTAACTCCTATAATATCCAAAAAGTCTTCTGAATTAGCTAAGCATTTCCTTGGCTATTTTTCAAAGAATAAGTTCTGAAAGATCTGTATTGTGGTCTGAATATTTTGAATGCATTATTAAACATCAGAATCAGTAAGATTAAAAATAGAGAAGCTTCGACAATGGCATTTTTTTAACACAGCAGTGTATGTTAACGTCAGCAACTGATTTGAACTATATAAGTTGAATATGATAAACAGAGGCTTAATCAAGGAAGGTGAAGTCAAAAATACATTCAGCATGGTATGTCTGTATCTGAATAGTTACACAGAATATAGACCAGTTGTGGCAGATTGTTACATTCTAAGATATGTGCATAACGATGGGACATATTAGCAGACATTGTATTTGCAAGAGCAATGCAGGTTTAATATTAAATTCTAGGCTCTGGAAGCTCACAGGAAAACTAGCTTGCATTCCACTACCAATGCATCCCTATCAAATGTAGAATCAGATTATTGGACTGATGTTGACTAATTACAATGATCAAAGTTTGGGAGAAGATTTGTAGCTCGGGTGCTCATTGTTGTGGTTCTGTTCACCGAGCTGGGAATTTGTGTTGCAGACGTTTCGTCCCCTGTCTAGGTGACATCCTCAGTGCTTGGGAGCCTCCTGTGAAGCGCTTCTGTGATATTTCCTCCGGCATTTATAGTGATTTGTATCTGCCACTTTCGGTTGTCAGTTCCAGCTGTCTGCTGCAGTAGTCGGTATCTTGAGTCCAGGTCGATGTGCTTATTGATTGAATCTGTGGATGAGTGCCATGCCTCTAGGAATTCCCTGGCTGTTCTCGGTTTGGCTTGTCCTGTAATAGTAGTGTTGTCCCAGTCGAACTCATGTTGCTTGTCATCTGAGTGTGTGGTTACTAAGGATAGCTGGTCATGTTGTTTCGTGGCTAGTTGGTGTTCATGGATGCGGATCGTTAGCTGTCTTCCTGTTTGTCCTATGTAGTGTTTTGTGCAGTCCTTGCATGGGATTTTGTACACTATATTGGTTTTGCTATTATAGGACAAGCTAAACAGAGAACAGCCAGAGAATTCCTAGAGGCATGGCACTCATCCACAGATTCAATCAATAAGCACATCGAACTGGACCCAAGATACCGACTACTGCAGCAGACAGCTGGAACTGACAACCGAAAGTGGCAGATACAAATCACTATAAATGCCAGAGGAAATATCACAGAAGCGCTTCACAGGAGGCTCCCAAGCACTGAGGATGTCACCTGGACAGGGGACAAAACGTCTGCTTCACAAATTCCCAGCTCGGCGAACAGAACCACAACAATAAGATAGGTAAGCTTGCAGCATGGATTAGATTAGATTACTTACAGTGTGGAAACAGGCCCTTCGGCCTAACAAGTCCACACCGCCCCGCCGAAGCGCAACCCACCCATACCCCTACGTTAACCCCTTACCTAATTGCCTGTTGGCTACAGGCAATTTAGCATGGCCAATTCACCTGACCTGCACATCTTTGGACTGTGGGAGGAAACCGGAGCACCCGGAGGAAACCCACGCAGACACGGGGAGAATGTGCAAACTCCACACAGTCAGTCGCCTGAGGAGGGAATTGAACCCGGGTCTCTGATGCTGTGAGGCAGCAGTGCTAACCATTGTGCCACCGTGCCACCCAATAGGTACCTGGGATTTCGATGTTGTGGCCATTTCAGAGACATGGATAGAACAGGGTGAGGAATGGATCTTGCAGGTTCCAGGGTTTAGATCTTTCATTAAGAACAGGCAAGGAGGTACAAGGGGGGAGGTGTGGCCTTGTTAGTCAAGGATAGTATAACAGTGGCTGAGAGAATTTTTGATGAGGACACATCTACTGAGGTAGTGTGGGCTGAGGTTAGAAACAGGAGAGGTCCCACTGCTTGGAGTCTTTTATAGGCATCCGCAGAGTTCCAGGGAGTAGAAGTGAAAGGACCAGGATGGTCATTATGGGGGACTTTAACTGCCCCAACATTGACTGGAAATGCTAAAACTAAATGCTAAAACGTTGGATGGATCAGTTTTTGTCCAATGTGTGCAGGAGGGTTTCCTGACACAGTATGTCGAAAGGCCGACAAGAGGGAAGGCCACAGTGGATCTGGTGCTTGGTAATGAACCAGGCCCGGTGTTTGATTTAGTTGTAGGTGAGCACTTTGGAGAGAGTGACCATAACTCAGTTACGTTTAGTTTAACGATGGAAAGGGATAGGTACATACCACAGGTCAAGAGTTATCGATGGGGTAAGGGCAATTATAATGCGATTCGGCAAGAATTAGGATGCATAGAATGGGGTAGCAAAATGCAGGGGATGGGGACAATGGAAATGTGGGGCTTGTTTAAGAAATAGATATTGCATGTCCTTGATAGGTATGTCCCTGTCAGACAGGGAGGAAGTGATAAGGTAAGGGAACCATGGTTTACTACAGAAATTGCAGGTCTTGTTAAGAAGAAGAAGAAGAAGGAGGCTTATGTGTTGATGAGACAAGATGGTTCAGATGAGGCGATGGAGAGTTACAGATCAGCTAGGAAGGATTTAAAGAGAGAGTTAAGAAGAGCAAAGAGAGGACATGAGCAGTCTTTAGCAAATAGAATAAAGGAGAACCCTAAAGCTTTCTATAGATATGTGAGGAATAAAAGGATGATTAGGGTAGGAATAGGGCCAGTCAAAAACAGAAGTGGACCCTGTGGAGATCGGAGAGGTGTTAAATGAACATTTCTCATCAGTTTTCACTCAGGAAATGGAGAACATTGTAAAAGAGAAGAATGAGGTATGAGATATTAGACTAGAAAGGATCAAGGTTAGTTACAAACAGGTGTTATCAATTCTAGAAGGAGTGAAAGTAGACAAGTCCCCTGGGCCGGATGGGGTTTGTCAGAGGATTCTCTGGGAAGTTAGGGAGGAGATAGCAGAGCCTTTGGCTTTGATATTCGAGTCATCATTGTCTACAGGTTTAGTACCAGAGGACTGGAGGATTGTAAATGTTGTGCCCTTGTTCAAGAAGTGCAGCAAAGATGACCCAGGTAATTATAGACCAGTGAGCCTTATTTCTGCTGTAGGAAAGGTGTTGAAAAGGATTATAAGAGATAAGCTTTATAATCGTCTAGCAAGCAACAATTTGATTTCAGATAATCAACGTGGTTTCGTCAAGGGCAGGTCGTGTCTCACAAACCTCATTGAGTTTTTTGAAAAGGTGACCAAGCATGTGAATGAGGGTAGGGCAGTTGATGTGGTGTACATGGACTTCAGTAAAGCCTTTGATAAGGTTTCACATGGTAGGCTATTGGAGAAAATGCAGAGGCATGGGATTGAGGGTGATTTAGCAGTTTGGATTAGAAACTGGCTTTCTGAAAGAAGGCAGCCAGTGGTGGTTGATGGAAAATATTCAGCCAGGAATCCGGTTACTAGTGGTGTGGCACAAGGATCTATTTTGGGACTACTGCTGTTTGTCATTTTTATAAATGACTTTGATGCAGGCATAGGTGGATGGATTAGTAAATTTGCAGACAACACTAAAGTCAGTGGAATAGTGGACATTTTGGAAGAATGTTACAGGTTGCAGGGGGTCTTGGATAAACTGCAGAATTGGGCTGAGAGGTGGCAAATGGAGTTCAATGCAGCGAAATGTGAGCTGATGCACTTTGGGAAGAATAACAGGAAGGCAGAGTACTGGGTCAATAGAAAGATTCTTGGTAGTGTGAATGTGCAGAGGGATATTGGAGTCCATATACATAGATCCCTGAAAGTTGCCACCCAGGTGGATAGTGCTGTTAAGAAGGCATATAGTGTGTTAGGTTTCACTCGTGGAGGGATGGAGTTCCAGAGACGCAGTATCATGTTGCAACTATACAAAACGCTGGTGCGGCCACACTTGGATGTACAGTTCTGGTCGCCATATTTCAGGAAGGATGTGGAAGCATTGGAAAAGGTGTAGAGGAGATTTACCAGGAAGTTGCCTGGTCTGGAGGGAAGGTCTTATGAGGAAAGGCTGAGAGACTTGGGTCTGTTCTCATTGGAAAGAAGAAGGCTAAGAAGGGATTTATGGAGACATACAAGATGATCAGAGGATTAGATAGGGTAGACAGTGAAAGTCTTTATCCTAGGATGATGACGTCAGCTTGTATGAGGGGGCATAACTACAAATTGAGGGGTGATAGATTTAAAACAGATGGCAGGTGTTTTACACAGAGAGTGGTAAGGGTGTGGAATGCCCTACCTGCTAATATAGTCAACTCAGCCACATTAGGGAGATTTAAACAATCCTTAGATAAGCACATGGATGATTTTGGGATAGTGTAGGGGGACAAGCTGAGAATAGTTCACAGGTCGGTGCAACATCGAGGGCCGAAGGGCTGTTCTGCGCTGTATTGTTCTATGTTCTATGTTCTATCTCTTACAAATAAAAAACAATAACAAAACACAAAGTAGAGCATTTGAATAGATGTAACTGGACGTAATAACAACGTGGATGAGATTTTCAGCAGTGTCGTTGGGACAGACACAATGTTGCAGAGTTTTAAGGCCAGTTTTCCATGGAGAATATAGCCCTCAATATCAGTCTGGGTGCTCTGTGATTCCTGAACTTCACTGAAGATTGAGGTAATCTCTGGTTCCTTTCAACTTTCTTTAATGCAATCCTAACCAATCATTACAACAAAAACTCAAATCCATTGATGACCAGGTTGAACTCCAACATTACCTAATCAACTTCTTCCACCTTTGAAGATATTACACCCTATTTCATCAAACCTAACCAAAGACCAAGCCCAATATTTAAAAACCTTTACTTTCACTGCAATTGTATACAAATTACACAGGTAGTCACTTCAGTTTGATTCATTCTGACCGCTCACATTCCTTCATTGCCTCTCACTGTCTCATGCTCCTCCACTTTCCACTCTGTTATCTCACTTTCCCCCCTTTTCCGATCTGCCCCTCTCACTTTCCTCCTTTTCCAATCCACCCCTCTCACTCTCCCCCTTTTCCAATCTCTTTCTCTCTCACACACACACTCTCCTACCTTTCCCACTCTGTTTATCTCACTCCCCCATCCCATTTTCTCTCTCTTGCCCAGCCAGCATCACCAACACCCCACAAACCTTGTATCAGCCAATCAAACTTTTCCATTGGAATAGTCAATCAGAACACTGACACGTGAGGGAGCAACAACCCTTTGCAAAACCCATTTTGGGCATTAAAAGAACTCCAGAGATTGCCGAGGCAGGCAGAGGACTATACCAGAGTGCATGCCTCTGAAGACAGACTGTATCAGTTAGGAGGAGAAAGTGAGGACTGCAGATGCTGGAGATCAGAGCTGAAAATGTGTCGCTGGAAAAGCGCAGCTGGTCAGGCAGCATCCAAGGAGCAGGAGAATTGACGTTTCGGGCATAAGCTTTATGCCCGAAACATCGATCCTCCTGTTCCTTGGAGGCTGCCTGACCTGCTGCGCTTTTCCAGCAACACATTTTCAGCTCTGTATCAGTTAGGACTAAATTAACTGGAGTTTAGAAAAATGAGGGGAATCTCATGGAAAGCTATAAAATTCCAACAGGACTAGACAAGGTAAATGCAAAAGGATGTTCTCATTAACCACAGAGTCCGGAACCAAGGGGTCAGAGTCTAAGGTTAAAGGGTAGGACATTTAGGACTGAGCTGAGAAATGTCTTCACCCAGAGAGTGGAGAACCTGTGAAGTTCTAAGCCACAGAAAATGATTGAGGCCAAAACCCTGAAATGCTTTCAATAAGGAGTTAGATATTGGCCTTAGGGTTAAAGGGATCAAAGGGTATGGGGGTGAAAGTGGGAACAGGGCCCTGATGGTCAGCCATTGTCATACTGAATGGCAGAACAGGCCTGAGTATATTTTTCAGGCAGATAGATTCTTGATGATCAAAAAGGTAAAAGGTTGTCAGAGATACACAGAAATGTAGAATTGAAGTTAAAATCAGACCAGCCATGATTTAGTGAATGGCTGGGCAGGGCTGAATGGCCTTCTGCAGCTCCAAGTTTCTATATTTTCATATCCTCAGTAACATGCAGGAGCCTACATTCATAGAACAGCACTTACTGATGAACAAGGGAGTCAGAAGGTATTGGAGGTGAGAGGGAACACAGGGTTCTTCGGAAACTATGCTACAGGCCCCATGATCCTTGGTGTAGATTCCATTGTGACTACTAACTGGACAGGATATTGTAGGTACTGCCGCTAGGTTAGGTTTCCACCCATGCTTACCTGTATCTCTTCTGTTCCACCGCAAAAACGTTGTGACAACATCTCGGCTCACTCCTCTCTGGGTGAAGAGGTTTCTACTCATTTTAGTCCTAAAATGTCTGTATCCTTCGACTATGAACCCCAGTTCTGGACTCCCCAGTCATTAGGAACATCCCCCCACGTTTAGCCTGTCAATCATCTTATTTAGAATGTTCCTGCTCTATCTTTTAGACGCATTTCATGTGCTTTTATTTTTTTTAATAGTTTGAATGCTTCCACCTGCAAAAAAAGATTTCAACTCTAAACCTTAAACTTTAAAGTCAGCCAATAGACATCATTCAGTCTACGTGTCAATACAGATGGTTTAGGACGTAATTGGCGATGTAGTTGATAGCCAGCATGGTTTCTTCACAGGTTGATCTGATCTGAGATTCAGGCAACAGGAAGCCATATTTGCCAGTATCACGGAGTTCAAAGGTGAACGAGTACTTGATGCCAAGGTCATAGGCCCAGTCATCAGAACCGCCAGAAGCAAGATCTATTGTGAAAAAAATTTATGAAAAATCAATGAAGCCATTTTTTTTAAAAAGATGTGTCACACAACTGTAGCAGTCACCTGAGATTAAGTAACCCACCCCAACCCTTGATACCCATTGGTCAGGACTTTGGGAGTCACACAGGGGGTGTTGAGTGCCATACTGCTCCATGTATTATATCAAAGGGCAAATAACAGCACAGAACCTCCAAAGAAACTGGTCACACTGGTGCCCCAGTTTAAAGGTTTACAGGATAGATTGGACCAGTATATGTCATTTGCCAAATTTAATGGTTTTCCCATCTAGAAAGGAGGCTTTAAGATTTGAGGAGAAGCAGGCAGTCAGTAAACTATTTGTAAATAAATTTCAACATCATGACGGACCCTGTGTTCCATCAGGTTTTTTTCATGTTGCATTATGTAGAATTTACACAATACTAGGCCATCCAGCCCAACTAATTTATGATGGCATTGATGCTCCACCAGAGCCTTCCCCCCACCAATCTAACTCTGAAGTTTATTTGCATCTCCTGCTATCCCTTTCACCACTATGTACTTATCTAGTTTCCCTTTCAAAAAGAAGGTAATTGTGTTATTTCCCAAGAAGGATATCTGTTGATTACTGCAATCCTCTCTTTACTAGATAAGCAAACCATTAAAAGGTGGAGATACAAAGAACTGATATAAATATCTAAGCATAGCAACAGTCACACAAACAATTCCTGGTTGATCAGGGACAATATCCTCACTTAGAGTCATAGAGATGGACAGCATGGAACCAGACCCTTCGGTCCAACGCATCCATGCCGACCAGATATCCCAACCCAATCTAGTCCCACCTGCCAGCTCCCAGCCCATATCCCTCCAAACCCTTCCTGTTCATATGCCCATCTAGATGCCTTTTAAATGTTGCAATTGTAGCAGCCTCCACCACTTCCTCTGGCAACCCATTCCACACATGCCCCATCCTCTGCGTGAAAAAGTTGCCCTTTAGGTCTCTTTTATATCTTTCCCCTCTCACCCTAAACCTATGCCCTGTAGTTCTGGACTCCCCCACCCCAGGAAAATGACTTTCATGGGGGTTGAAGAGATTTGGTATGAGGGAGGGGGTGCTTGGATAACAGGCAAAATAAAGGACGCCCTGAGTTGGCCTTCTTCATGGGCAGAGATTTAAAAAAATCCAGAAACTAAAACAAGAAATAACATAGGGAGGGAGAAACTGAATACAAGAGAATGAGGGAGGAAGAGAAAGAAAAGCTCAAAGATCTAAGTTGTGAGAGAAACCATTAGTCCATACTCCACCACCCAAATCCTGACATCAGAAATAAACTAAATCAGTGTCCCAGTTTGCCCATCACAGAGTTCAAAGGTGAACGAGTACTTGATGCCAAAGTCATAGGCCCAATCATCAGAACCTCCAGAAGCGTGAAAAAAATTTATGAAAAATCAATGAAGCCATCTTTCCTTAATAACTTAATAAACTCATCCTGACTTAGTCCTGATAAAGTGGATTCACAACCAAGCTTTGCTGCTTATTCTGATCCTGGGGGAGCTAAGACACCCAAAATCTTACAGGGGCTTTAAACACCAATTGAAACAACAATATCGGGACAGCAGGAACAGGGGTAGGTCAGTCACTGAGAGAGGGACTTCATAGAAGAGCTACATCGTGAAAGTAGACCACTGAGTCCATGCCAACCCACCAAAGAGCATCCCAGGCAGACCCCTCCCCTCTACCAGTAATTCTAAATTCCTCATGGCTAATCCACCTAACCTACACCTCCCTGAACACTATGGGCAATTTAGCAAGGCCTAGCCACCCTAACCTGCATATCTTTGGACTGTGGGAGGAAACCCATGCAGAGAAGGTGCAACTCCATGCAGGCAGTCACACAAGACAGGAATCAAACCCAGTCCCTGGCACTGTGAGGCAGCAGTGCTAACCACTGAGCCACCATGCTGCCCAATTTGTTTGAATTAAGACATGAGCAATGATGTTGCAATGACTTTAAATTTACGTAGCATCAAAGCTGGAAGTGTAATGGGATGTTGGCAGGGGTGTGGATGGCCTTGTAGTATTATCTATAGGCCATTACTCAAAGACCTGGGTAATGTTCTCAATTTGAATCCTGCCATAGGTGAGACTGGAAATTAAACTCAATAAAAAATTTGAAATTAATGATGACCGTTGCTGATTGTCAGGAAAACCTATCTAATTCACTAACGTCCTTTGGGGGAAGGAAACTGTCATCCTTACCTGGTCTGGCCTACATGTGACTCCAGACCCACAGCAATGCGGTTGACTCACAAATGCGCTCTGGGCAATAAATGCTGGCCTAGCCAGCAATACCCATATCTGAGAATGAATTTTAATAAAAAGAGACTGGAAAATCTCACAGTCTGCGTGTACAGGTACTTTCAGTGGGTTATGAGCAAACGTAACTGGCACTTTACAGTGCTTTCACATCTAGTTGATGCTTTTGCGAAACAATTAAATTAATCAAGCTGCAGCCTTCATGTTCAGCTGTGGCTTTCAAGGTGGAGAAAGTATTTAACTATCAAAGCTGTGTTGCTCATATTACATTTGAAAGTTGTAACCCTCCTCCCCTGTTTCTCCAGCTGTGGTCACCCAGCTTCCCTAACTCCGTCAATACTCTATATAGAGTCTCCCTTTGGGGATGGTGTGCCTTAAATACATTCAGTGTTCACCTTGGTTAGACACAGCTGAGACTGGATAGGCTTGGATTGTTTTTCTTGAAAGCAGAGAAGGCGGAGAGGGAACAGGATTGAGGTGTGTAAGGTTATGAGGGGTATGGGCAGGGTGAATAGAGAGCAGCTGTTCCCCCTTGGTTGAGGGGCCAATCACGAGGGGGCACAGTTTTAGTGTGAGGGGTAGGAGATTCAGAGGGAATTTGGAAGAGGGAATCAGCGGGTGGTGGGAATCTGGAATGCACTGCCCAGGATGGTAGTGGAGGCCAGAAACATTGCAACCTTGAAACAAAAAATTGGATGACCACTTCAAATATCATAACATTCAAGGATATGGGAATAATGCAAGAAATTAGCGCACCATTAGTAGTGGTTCTGTAAGTGCAGACTCAATGGGCCCGAGGGTGTTTTGTATACTGCACGAATCTATGAACTGAGTGCAGCCCGACACAGCAGGGTCAGAGTTAAAGGGGGTGACATTTCAGGGCTCCATGTCTCGGAGGAATGGGGGAGGCCAGGAAGCTGCTAAGCCCCCAGCTGACAATGAGCCTCCGGAGTCATCCATCAGGCCAACGTCGGCCATCCAATTGGAAGCGGCCGGAGATCGAGCGGCGCTCCCAAACGGAGTGCTCCTGCTGGAATAGACAGTGGAGACAACCACCAGACAATACCTTCTTCACCCAGAGAGTGGTGAGTATGTGGAAATCTGTCACAAGGAGAGACTGAAGCCAAAATACTGTATGTTTTCATGAAGAAGGAGTCTGATATCATTCTTAGAACTAAAGGGATCAAAGGGTATGGGGAGAAAGTGGGAAAAGGGCACAGAGTTGGATAAACAGATAAGATCATATTGAATGGAGGAGCAGGCTCAAAGGGCTGAATGAACTACTCTTGCTCCTGATTTCTATGTTTCTATGAGCATTGCTTTGCTACATGTGGCATCCTCCATTGAGACATTGGCTTGATGTACAAATCTACCTCAGCCTCTCAATCAAGGGTTCCTGGGTATAATTTTGGACTTGCAAGCACTTGCGTTGTCAATAACCCCTGCCAGGCACTGCCAGAGCAGGACAGCAGATAAACTGGAAACCAACAGGAATCAGCTCAGCTGCAGCGAGTCAGAATAAATGTTCCTCATATCAGCAGTGACTGCCTGCCTCTGAAGGCTCCCCCTCCTGATAATGACAGTAGCCATCCTATCAAGAGGCACCAGCACCTCAGAACGCCACTGTGGCACTGTGCAAAAAGTCCCTGTGATATTCGCACTCTTGTGACATCCAGGCCAACACCAAAACCCAGCTCCTAGCCACAGCCCAGTGAAAAGCGAGGGGGAAGCATCAAAACCCGACACACAAAAAATGAAAACACACCATTCTGGCACAGAATAGATATGTATTTTGAGTCTGGTGTTACTCAGCTGTTCTTTATTGTGTTGTTTTCTGAAAGATGTTTTTGTGGTGCTTACAAGTGGAATAAAGATCCTGTTGTTCAGTGCCAGGCTGCAAAACAATGAGACATCCATCGAGACTTTCACAGGCAGCAGTGTGCATCAGAGAGCCTTAAGCTGTTAGGGCAAAGATCTGATAAGGTCTTTTCCAAAGGCCTTAAAGCAACTCCTTTCTGCTGGAAATGCCTTAGGTTCAGAGTCTGTTTTCTCATTGGAGAACCAATTAAAGTCATTGAAATGTAGTCATAGAGGCATTTGTAATGGCCAAGTAATCATTGCTTGTTTGTTGCATGATGCCACTCATGTTGTGGAAATAATGATTACATAGGAGGAGATTCTACAACCACATTCTGTTTAATAGTAACATAATCAGGAGTGAGGTCTCTCAAATTTAATTGGCCTGATGAGATCAGAGCTTCTGGTGTGTATGGGTGTTAGCATTAGGGCAGCACAGTGGCTCAGTGGTTAGCACAGCACCTCAGTGGTTAACACAGCGCCAGGGTCCCAGGTTCGATTCCAGCCTCGGGCGACTGTCTATGTGGAGCTTGCACATTCTCCCTGTGTCTGTGTGGGTTTCCTCCGGGTGCTCCAGTTTCCTCCCACAGTCCAAAGATGTGCGGGTCAGGTGAATTGGCCATGCTAAATTGCCCATAGTGTTAGGTTTATTAGTCAGAAGGAAATGGATCTCGGTGGGTTACTCTTCAGAGGGTCGGTGTGGACTGGTTGGGCTGAAGGGCCTGTTTCCACACTGTAGGGAATCTAATCTACACCATCCCCTCTCCGCAGAACATTACAGCGTAGTACAGGCCCTTTGGCCCTTGATGTTGTGCTGTGAAACCAATCTCAAGCCCATCTAACCTACACTATCCCATTATCGCCCATATGTTTATCCAATGACCATTAAAATGCCCTTAATGCTGGCGAGTCGACTACTGATACACACAATTAGCTAAAATGCTGTAACTTTTAATGCAAATGATGTGAAGGTGCCAGGGGGGTGGACAAAGTCAGACGTCACATGACACCAGGTTATAGTCCAACAGGTTTATTTGAAACCTCAGCTTTTGGTGGGGAGCACCTTCGGCAGGTAACGAAGGGGCAACGCTCCGAGAGCTTACGATTTCAAAGAAACCTGTTGGACTATCACCTGGTGTCACGTAACTTCTGCCTTTTTAATGCAGAGATATTGCAGGAGCATTAACCTATTTAAATGACCCTAGAAATGAGGGATGAAATAAAAGGAAGATTGAATAAACTTCTTATAACCCGCTTCTACAGATGTGAGCACATTATCCTACAGCATGCTTTTACTTAAATTAAAAATATATTGAGTATTGTAGCAAGTGCAGCAAAGCAATCAGAAACTTAGGTTTAAAGAGCAGTATATAAGTAGCTACTATGTTTTCAAAGTGGTTTTGTAGAACTCAATCAACACAGTCCTACACCAACACCTAGCTTAGGGTTGGGGATGGAGGTCACAAAAAACTAGCAACATCTGTTAAACATCATGAATCGTTACCAAGAATCATTTAAACAAAAGATGCTTACACAGTGAGCTTGATCCAGAACCAAAGGTATACGGAGTTCCGTAAAGACTCTGCAAAGCCAAGACTGCATTCTGAGCGAGGTTAGCCTGAAAATAGATACACCAAGTATGAAACGTGATTGTTAAATATGACAAATATCATTATGCAAGACTCTGCAGGGGAAGACCCTGCTTTGAAATTGCAATAAGCATGGCTGTTCATTACCAAACTGTCTGAAAGTCAAATGGTGCAATGTCATAGAATCATACAGTCATACAACACAGAAGCAGACCCTTCCATCCAACCTGTCCATGCTGACTAATATCCTAGACTAATTTAGTCCCATTTGCCAGCGCTTGGCCCATATCCCTCAGAACAATTCCTATTCATATACCCATCCAGATGCCTTTTAAATGCTCTAATTGTACCAGCCTCCACCACTTCCTCTGGTAGCTCATTCCGTACACGCATTATCATTGAATATATTCCTCAGTTTCTCCACAATAAGTGTACACTGGAACATAGTCTTTGTATAATTCAGTGCTGGCAAATTGCTATGTTAAATTTAACATATCACATGCCAAAGTGTGAAGTGATACCTTTCAGAAGTAAAAATGAGGAAAGCCAGTATGAATTATTCAGCCAAAGATGGAGCTGGACTGTTCAAGCCTTGTTAACTTGCTGTTTGGAATTTAGAACTCTCCTTTTTAACCTCTGACCACAATTACCTCGATCTTGGTTAATTGTACAAGGCTAAGAGGGGGTGCAGCAACAGAGAAACTGGAAGATATTTCTGCACAAGTTGGTGAAGGTTGCAGGGCAGGTTTATTCAAACGTGCTTAATAAGATGTTCAGGAACCTAGATTTCACAGAGGGAATAAATCCATTAGCAAATCTTTAATGAGAGAGGGTGCAGAAGAGATTCAGCTAAATGCTACTACGCTAGTGGAAGTGATGGCCCTGTGGTATTATCACTGGACTATTAATCCTAATGCTCGGGGGACCAGGTTCAAATTCTACCATGGCAGAGTCTAATGATGACCATGAATTCACTTTTGATTGTTGGGGAAAAGCCCCATCTGGTTCATTAATGACCTTTTGGGAAGAAACTGTTGACCTGCATGTGATTCCAGACCCACAGCAATGTGATTGACTTTTAACTACCCTCTGGGCAATTAGGGATGGACAATGAGTGCTGGTCCAGCCAGTGACTCTCTCTTCCTGTGAATGATTTCTTACTGGCGGTAGTGTGGGGGAAAATAAAGTGGAAAAAAAAAAGGCATATCCGAGGTTCTGATCACTTTGAGAGCTGGATCAGTGTGTGAAAGACTCTCCATTTTTGTGTGTTAGGGAGAGGAGGAGACTGACTTCTGAACTGCCTGGACCACACAGTCAGTGTGTCTTATTAAAAAATAAATAAACCGAAGGGTCAGGGGTTCTGCTAACTCTGGGAGCCAGCTTTGAGCTAGCTGGATCAGTATCACGTACAATGCATGTGTAAATAGAAGGTGACTTGGTGACAGGATACCAGCGTCTGTGCAGTTATCCCAAATTTCTTCACCAAGAGAGTGGTGAACTGAGAAATTCATGATCACAGAATACTGTGGAAGCCAGGTTGCTGAGTAAAAAAGAGATTGACAAATTTTAAAGGCATCAAGGGACATGGAGAGAAAGCATTGAAATGGAGATTCAGCCATCAGCATATTGAATGGTCTGGAACGCATTATGAAAATGGGTGATGGAAGCCAATTTAAGAGTAAACTTTAAAAAGCATTTTGGACATACGATTCACAAGGAACACCATCCACAGCTCTGGGGAAAGAACAGCGGAGTGAGTATAGTTTGTACCTCTAACAGAAAACAAGCAGAAGTTATGATAGGCTGAATGGCCTTCTTATATGCAGGATGATTCTAAGTCATGCACAAAAATCAGTATTTTCCAACTAATGTAAGATAACAAATGAAGCAGTGGCTACAGCATTGTGATTGGATATTTCAAAGTTTATCCAACCAGCACAGTTGTGACTTGAGGACCAAGAAGCCAACATTGAAAGACAGGAGACAGGAGCAGGAGTAGGCCATTCAGCCCCTCAAGCCTACACCACCGTTCAGTCTGGTCATGGCTAATCATTGAGCTCAATACCCTAACCTCACCCTCCACCATATCACTTGGCCCTTTTGGCGAACTCTAACTCCTTCTTGAAAACACAGTCTTTTGACTTCACCCACATACTGTGGGCAAGGTCAATATTCCACAGGTTCACCACTCTCTGGGTGAAGAAATCTTTCCTCATTTCAGTCCTAAAATGTTTACAAAAACAGAAACTGCTGGAAAAGTAGGTCTGGCAACATCTGTGGAGAGCAGTCTGAGTTAACATTTGGGGTCGAGTGATCCTTTTCAGAACATTACCCTCAAGCTATGGCCCTATGGTTCTGGGTTCTCCCAGCATTGAGAACATCCTTCTTACATCTAACCTGTCACATCCTGTTAGAGTTTTATCAGTTTCTATGAGACCTCCCCACCCCCCACATATTTCTAAACAATGGCGAACTGACTCAGTCTCTCCTCATATATCAGTCCTGCTATCCCAAGAATCAATTTGATAAACCTGACAATTGTTATTCCAGATGTTTATTGAATTCAACTTTCACCACCTGCTATGGTGGGATTCAAACTGATGACCCTAGAACATTAACCTGGGGTTCCGCATTATTAGTCTAGTGACACTACCACGATGTCAATTCCCTTTATGTAATTATCAGTTAAATAGCTTTAATAAGTTATGAGTTCTTTTCTAAGAAGCAATTACCTACCAGCTCATTGTGGTTATATGCCAATGAATAGGTGTAGGAGTATGGGAACAAACATTTCTGTGAGTACGAATGAACTGTGAGATAAGCCTTGATGATTGAACTGTGGTTACGGATGAAGTCCGCAACTGCCTTGACTTCCTTTTCAGATTCTACAAGTGGTCCACAGTAGACATCAGAACATGGGTTATTTGAGGATCCGTTGGCTGTAGGTCAAGCAGATCGGAGACAGTTACAATTGTCATCTTTTACATTTAATATTATCTACCTCTTCCCCAAGTCATCAATAAAGAGCCAAATCATCCAGCCTCATCCCACACATCTACAGGCTTCCTCATCACCACTCCTCACCTGATGCTTGTGTCCTCCTAGGCACCATTTAGCTCATAGCTCTCAGGCACCACCACAACACAAACAGTCGGTCCAGGGCAGTGTTGAGGTTGGCTCAGAATGTTCCAGATGGAGGGACAGACAGCCTTCATGGCTCTGACGGAATGCATCCCAGGGTACTAAATGAGATGGCAGGTGAAATGGGAGATGGACTGGCGGTAATTTTCCAAAATTTGCTGAACTCTGGGGCAGTCCCAGCAGATTGGAAAGTAGCAAATGTGACACCACTGTTTAAAAAGGGAAATAGACAAAAGATGGGGAATTATAGGCCAATGAGCTTAACCTCTGTAGTGGAGAAGATGCTTGAGTCTATTAACAAGGAAGAAATAGTAGGGCATCTCAAAAGAAATTGTCCCATTGTACAGACATAGCATGGGTTCACGGAGGGCAGATCATGCTTCACAAATCCTTTGGAAATCTATGAAGACATTTCAAGCAAGGTGGACAACGGGGACCCAGTGGATGTGATGTACCTAGATTTCCAAAAGGCCTTTGGCAAAGTGCCGCACATGAGGCTACTACATAAGATAAAAATGCATGGTGTTAGGGATAGAGTATTGGCATGGATAGTGGATTGGTCAAGTGACAGGAAGCAAAGGGTGGGGATAAATGAGTGCTATTCTACCTGGCAACCAGTGACTAGTGGTGTGCCTCAGGGATCGGTGTTGCAACTGCAATTATTTACAATTTATATAGATGAGTTGGAATTTGAGACGACGTGTACAATATCAAAATTTGCTGATGAAACTAAGATGAGTGGCAGAGGAAAGTGTG
Source organism: Chiloscyllium punctatum (assembly GCF_047496795.1). Lineage (NCBI taxonomy): Eukaryota > Metazoa > Chordata > Chondrichthyes > Orectolobiformes > Hemiscylliidae > Chiloscyllium > Chiloscyllium punctatum. Next base: position 12,519,583 of record NC_092744.1, read on the forward strand.
CAGGGGACTGTGAAACTTCGCAGAGGAACACAGACAGTTTAAGTGAGTGGGCAAAGGTCTGGCAGATGCTGTACAATGTAAATAAATGCGAAGTCATCCATTTTGGTACGAGTAGCAGTAAAAAGGATTATCACTTGAATGGTAAGAAGATGCAGCCTGCTGCTATGCAGAGGGACCTGGGTGTCCTTGTGCTTGAAACACAGAGGGTTGGTCTGCAGGTACAACAAGTAATTAGGAAGGCGAATAGAATTCTATCCTTGATTGCTAAAATGGTTGAGTTTAAAAGCAGAGAGGTAATGTTACAGCTGTACAGGGTGCTAGTGAGGCCATACCTGGAGTACTGCGTGCAGTTTTGGTCTCCTTAATTAAGAAAGGATGCACTGACACTACAGGAGATGCAGAGGAGGTTCATTAGATTGTTTCTGGAGTTGAGGAGGTTGGTTTATGAGGAGAGACTGAGGAGACTGGGATTATATTCATTGGAAGTCAGAAGAATGAGGGGGGGATTCGTATAGAAACATATAAAATTATGAAGGGAATCAATAAATTAGAAATAGATAGGATGCTTTCAATGGTCGGTGAAACTAGGACAAGAGGGCATAGCCTCAAGATTAGAGGGAGCAGATTTAGGACTGAACTGAGAAGGAACTTCTTCACCCAGAAGGTTGTTCATCTATGAAATTCCCTGTTCAGGGAAGTAGTTGACATTACTTCAGAAATCGCTTTTAAAGCTAAGGTAGATACTTTTTTGAAAAATAAAGGAAATAAGGGATATGGTGAAAATGTGGGTAAGTGGAGCTGAGTCCACACAAAGATCAGCCATGATCTTATTGAATGGCAGAGCAGGCTCGAAGGGCCAGACGGCCAACTCCTGCTCCTAGTTCTGAGGCTCTTACGTTCATCAAGTTCCTCAGGCTCTAACTAAACTTAAGTTCTTTTAAAAGCATATTGCATGAGGTATCGTTAGGATAACTGGAAATTTGGGATCAACTCCTGTCCAGATTCAACAATTCATTGGGGCCTTTGGTACCAGCACACTGGGAATGGGAGGTAACGTTTAAATTACTTTAATTCTTCAACAGGGGGTCTCACCAGTTTAAATAAGCACAAAACTCTAAATCTGAGAACACATCATTACATACAAAGGTAGTTTATTAAAATGTGGGGACTTACCACACTATTGAGCATTGAAGTTTCTGTTTGGATCAGTTCCCACACAGACAGAGTTAAAATTCCTGGATCTTGTCTTCCTCCAAAGTCGATCCTATTGATAGACATGGTAATCAGGTGCAGAGATAGAGAAAACCTTCACCCTCTTGTTATCATTAGACAGAGCAGCATCAAGTCAATGGTGTACTGACATCTTAATCCAGCACAGTATCCAGAAAATGGATCAGGTTGGATTTCAGCCTCGGGCGACTGTCTCGTGGAGTTTGTATGCTCTCCCTGTTTTTGCATTGGTTTCCTTTGGGTGATCTGGTTTTGTCCCACAGTCCAAAGGTGTGCAGGTTAAATGAATTGGCCATGCTAAATTGCCCATAGTGTCCTGGGATGTACAGGGTAGGTGGATTAGCTGTGGAATATGCAGGGTTACGGGTGATAGGGCAAGGAATGGGTGTGCTGTTATTCAGTTAAAAATCACACAACACCAGGTTATAGTCCAACAGGTTTAATTGGAAGCACACTAGCTTTCAGAGCATCGCTCCTTTGTCAGGTGGTAGTGGAGGGCTCAATCCTAACACACAGAATTTATAGCAAAAATTTACAGTGTGATGTAACTGAAATTATACATTGAAAAATTGATTGTCTGTTAACCCTTTCATCTGTTAGAATGCCATGATAGTTTGACTTCTTTCATGTGTAAATCACAAAACATTTTTTTAAAAGGTTGCATTCTCGGGTTAGCTGTCAACAATGGTGATAGCTAGACAATATGTTGAAGGTGTCGGCCCCCTGTGTTCTCTGTCTATGCCATGATGTTTAGATTGATTCTAATCTAAAAATCTAATCTAATCACTTTTTAGATTTAAATCAATCTAAACATCATGGCATAGACAGAGAACACAGGGGGCTAACACCTTCAACATATTGTCTAGCTATCACCATTGTTAACAGCTAACCCGAGAATGCAACTTTTTTTAAAAAAGGTTTTGGGACTTACACATGAAATAAGTGAAACTATCATGGTATTCTAACAGATGAAAGGCTTAACAGACAATCAATTTTTCAATGTATTATTTCAGTTACATCACACTGTAAATTTTTGTTATAAATTCTGTGTGTTAGGATTGAGCCCTCCACTACCACCTGACAAAGGAGCGACACTCCGAAAGCTAGTGTGCTTCCAATTAAACCTGTTGGACTATAACCTGGTGTTGTGTGATTTTTAACTTTGTACACCCCAGTCCAACACCAGCATCTCCAAATCATGACTGTTATTCAGTGAATTCAATAGACTAACTGGCCTGTTTCCACACTGTAGGGATTTAATGTACAGCAAACATTGTTTTGCCTTTTTGGCATGTTACTTGACACCATTTACCATCCTATCTCTGGATAAATGTGGGACAATCTCTAGAATCTCTACCCTAAATTTATCCACCTTTTTATCTTCCATTCTTCCCTTAAGATGTTCCTTAAATCTTGCCTCTTTGGCCATGCTTTTGGTCACTTGTCTTGATAGCTCTGTGCGAGGTTTATGGTCAAATTCTTCTCTGACAAAACTCCTGTGAAGTATATTAGTGAGTTTAGGTTGTGATGTCCTAGCAAGTTGTAGTTTAGGTTGCGATGTCCTAGCAAGGTGTAGTTGCATGGATGAAAATTACAAGGCCGAGGGGTGAGAAAATGGGTTTAGGTCTCATTGCACAAAACACTGAATGAATTCAAGGAATTGGATATTGGATTTGGGGCTATTGGCAATGGATTTGGGGAAAAAGGAGGAGCAGGCTATTGAGTTGGATAATCAGCTACGATCATAATCAAAGGCTAAGTGGGCTCAAAGGGATCAAAGGGCTGAATGGCCTACTCGTGCTCCTATATTTTTTGTTTCTATGCTTCATGGAGGGGGTAAATGGCCTCCTTTTGGGCTATACATGTGCATGAATAGAAGACTTTCAATAAAGTCATTAAAGGTCTTGGTAACCATGAATGTTTTTGCAACCTAAGTAAGAAGACAAAGTCAAAAATCACACGACACCAGATTATAGTCCAACTGTATTTGAAAACACTAGCACTGGTGTCATATGATTTTTGACCTCGTCCAACCCAGTCCAACACCAGCACCTCCATATCATAAGCAAGAAGAGATCAGGGAACATTATGCAGGTGGATGTCGGTACTGCTGACCAGGAAGAAATGGGGTCGGAAGTCTGCTCAAGGACTAATAAATACAGAAGCTACAACAGTCGCATTCACCATCCCGCCCCCCCCTCCCCACCCCCCCGATAATGGCCGGGGTGGGAGAGAGAAACTGAGTCATTATCCATATGTAATTCTTTCAGGTGGATTTGCTGACTGAGGATTAGTACATAGATTAGAAATTGGGACTGACCGAGTCCTAGGTGGACTTTATAAGCAACACTGTAGCAGAAAGAAGAGACCATTGCAAGAGATTCTTTGGGATACAACTTGATAAACAGAAATGAAACAAGAGAAAAGGCAATCCCAATTGTTGGAAATATTATCTCCAAAATACCCCATGCAATCCATTTGATCCTTACCTCAGTCCAAGAATAGACATACCCATCTACATTTAGGACAGGAATAACCAGGAAATCCAACTCATTAAGAAGACAGTCCAGGAGAGAATCTGTTCCATGCGTTCTAACAGCCTGTGGAGTATATGTACCATTTTTATTGAATACTGCATTCGACCTGTTTCTCAATCTCTGTGTAAGTAAATGCTACAAGTGCTTTCAGTTTGTGCTACGAACCTCTTTCACAAACCACTGGCAAAATGCTGGGGAGATCCATTCCCTGGCATGGATCCCACAGTCCATGAAGATGGCGGGTTTCGGAGAACCTGTTCTCTTGCCAACCTTGAATGATATATTAGTAGACATCAACAGACTATAAGCTTCTTTATCAGTTCAACCCTAAACTCGACCAAGCTTTTGCAACACAACACTAACATGCAACAGCAGGCTGGGGCAGAGAGGTCCCAGACTGTCACACCAATAGTGAAACACGATCTTACCCGGAGGAGATAGATATCCCGCCCCTCATAGCTCTGTCCAATTTTAAGCCGAGAAATTAGGTTTGGATTTTTATTGGCAATGGTAGCAATCCAGGATTCAATCTGCAAATGATTATCAAATTTGAGACACTCTGGAACTTATTTGTATTATTACTTTGCATAAGAATGTCTTGTTAAAGGAAGATGCATTTATAAAGTCCATTATCCCTGTACTTATTTCACACCATTATCCAATTCGAAAATCTCTTCCAAACCCACATCCTCCCAGAAAACTCCTTTCATCGGTCTCTGGTGTTTTGCATATTCATGATTACATTGGATGTACAGCATAGAAACAGATCATTCAGCCTCTCCTGCCCATCTTGATGTTAATACTCTAGGTGAATCCGTCCCATTATTTCTCCATTTATGTCTAACATTGGAACCATTTATTATCATTGTGAGGATCCTAAGACTTTAAGAGGTTATTTTGTCATTTCTTTTTCTTTTGAATAGAGGTTTTAAGGAAAAGGTTCTGAGCAAATCTGCTAGAACCACTAGAGAAAACAGCTTGAGATGCCTTGGTTTTTTTTTAAAAAAAACATTGGAACAATAGAAGCAGCCTGAATGGGTGTGGTCAAGCTTCCACAGAACCAGGATTTTTAGTTTTTCAGTGGCCGCAGGTGTTGCTGGGGTCTCAGCAGTGTTTGAAACTGCAATAAATCTCTCCTGGCTGCTACACTCTCTCAGAAATTTCTCTTGATTTTGTTTTTCCTCTTGGGCAGCTGGAGTTTCCTGTGAGACAATCTGTTTCTGAATTTGCCTTTTGCTAAGGATGTGTTTATGGGATGCTACGATATTAGAACAGTTAATTAGCAATAGTTATTTTACCTATTATTCTGTTAAGTTTTCCAACAGAGTTACATTATTCCAATTCCTTCTTTCTTTTGTTGTATTTTAACTCTTGTGGATGAATAAAGTGTATTTTGCTTTAAATCCAATAATTTGACCAAATGACTTGCATCTGGGCTGCAACACTTTCTATTTATCTTTAAAATAAGAAAAAGTTAGAGTCTAGACTATCTTCTGAATATTTTGAGGGAGTTTGACCTGGTCCATAACATCTTCTCCTTCAAATACTTGTCTAGCTTGCTCTTAAATATGTCTACACTGTTAACTTCAATCACCCCCTGTTGTATTGAGTTCCACATTCTCACTATTCTTTGGATAAAGTTAAAAATCACACAACACCAGATTATAGTCTAACAGGCTTATTTGGAAGCACTATCTTTCGGAACACTGTTCCTTCATCAGGTGGTTATGGAGTATAAGGTGGTAAGACACTGAATTTATAGCAAAGGTTTACAGTGTGATGTAACTGAAATTATATATTGAAAAAGACCTGGATTGTTTGTTAAGTCTCTCATCTTTTACAATGACTATGTTGGTTTCAGTTCTTTCATTTGTAAATCGCAGAACTTTCTTAAAGTTATATTCTCAAGTGAACTTTAATAATTGTGTGATTTTTAACTTTGTACACCCCAGTCCAATACCAGCATCTCCAAATCTTGTATAAAGATGGTTTTCTGAATTTGATATTGGATTGCTTGGTGATTATTATACATTAATAATCTTTAATTATACTCTTTCTCAGATGAGGAAACCTTCTCCCTGCAGCAACTGGATCAGAACCTCTCATCATTTTAAAGACCCTTACACCTCAGCCTTCTTTTTATTTCAATATAAAAGAGACCCAGCCTATCGATTCTTTCTGTAGCCAGCCATTTCTGGGATCAAGCTTGTAAATCTTCACTGCATCCTTTCTGGTGTCCCTGTTTCCATTCACACTATTGTGTGCATTGCTGGTTACAAAACTGTGTTCGAACCGAAATTCAATACAAGTTTAGCATAACTTTGTTATTATTGAACTTCATTCCTCTAGCAATGGATTTATTGGTTTTATTTCTCCTGACCTTGCTAACACAAGGTGACACAATGTTTAGTGATGGCTTACCTGCACTTTGAGGTCCTTTGGTGCCTTTACCTCATCTAAACTTGTAATATGTGACTCTCGTTTCCCCTCTACAAAAATAAACTACCAAACACTTATTGTTCAATTTCATTTGCCAGTTATTGCTCAGCCTGCAAGTTTGTTGATTTCATCATGTAATTTGTTACTGCCCTTGTCCATATTGACTATTCCCCACAATATAGGTGTCATATTCAACAATACAGCTTGCATTTTGCTTTCCAAAGTCCAGATTGTAACGCCTTTCAGAGTCAGAAGGTTCAGGTTCAAATTTTCCACCAAAGATGAAATCATTCAGTTCAGACTGATATTCCAAGGCAGCACAGAGGGAGAACCCTACTGGGAGAAGTACTAACTTTTGGGTGAGCCATTTCTACCCTCACTGTTGGATATAAAACATGCCAAGGTATTCTTTGAGCAGGAGAGTTCTCCCATTGCTGTGGCTAACACTTCTCCACGAACAAAAAGTAAACAGATGATCTGGTCATTTATTATGTGGTGTTTGTGAGAACCTGCTATGTATAAATTGGCTACACTTCAGATATTGTGACAACATCTGCACCGCACAATATATGCATAAAGCTCTAAGATCATGAAAAGCTCTTATATCTTCCAATCTCTCTCTCTCTCTTTTATTTATTTAAAAGTCACACAACACTAGGTTATAGCCCAACAGGTTTATTTGGAAGCACTAGCTTTCAAAGCACTGCTCCTTCATCAAGTGGTTGTTTTATGTTGTTATTAGCGAGAACATAACATAGGAATGGTTTTGGAATACCCCAAATAGAAAGGAAGTTTAGTAAGCACTATGGAAGACCCTGTCAAAGGCTAGCCTCAATAGCATCCTCTGCCTCCTTCTCACTATTGTGAATATTTACAATGAGTTGTAACTGTCAGGAATGAAAGTTATATTAATACGTCACAGCGCTACAGGCTCACACCCATTTAACTCCTTCTGCTGAACAATTAGAGCAGGTGCATGAGGGTAAACTGGGTATTGTGACTGGCACAGAGGCAGCCAAAGAGAAATATAATTCAGAATTAATTGAGAAAACATATCAAAACTGAATGGCCTCTTCCTATCTTAATCTTATGACTGGCTAAGGTCTCACAGCACACTTTAAAGAACGACGACAGACAATTTAGTTTTTACCTGATCCCAGTTATGATAACTTTCATAATCATAACTAAATGATCGGGTCCTTATTCGGTCAAACTGGTTCTCAATCAAGATCTGCAAGTTCTCAGTTAAAATCCTGTGAAATGGAATATACCGGGAGTATCACTTTCTTTTAAAAGAAAAGGTACAATGAGACTATTATAATGATCAGTAAAAAGTTAATACAGGATCAGAACCTAACTCATATTGCAATCCAATCTTCTCCAGTTCAGCCTGGACATCTGAGGCCCAATTAGCACCCACCCTGAAATCCACACTCCTGTCTGTGGTCACCAAGTCAATTGAATGTGGTTGCCAAATATCAACCTGTGGACATAATAACACCACAATTAGCTTAGCTTTAATTAAAGAGGAGCTTGTGAATTAAGCAAAGTGAAATCATACCTTCCTAGTATGGGACACGTTCCTGAGAAATTGCAGGTGCTGGTCAGTTTCCGGAATCAGGCGAAGCACTCTATCCCTTTCAGGAATAAATAAAAAAACGTCAGACTTGGTAGATCTTCCAGCCTCCGTCAATTTCACAGCACATCCAGAGAATTTCCTCACCCCTGGTAACGTCCAGCCGGACCCGAGACTGCACTCGCTACAACTACACCCAGGAACAAAAGTATTTCCATAATTTTCCCAGGATTGACACTCGGTACAGCTTGAGTACATAAATACCGTTTCCAAAATCCAGACCAGAGTGCTGTCTGCAACACAACACATCCCATTTCCGGTTCAAACCTGAAATTTACGTATCATGTATTTGGAAACAATCAGGTGTTTTCTTAACACTGCTTGTAGATATTGGCGAGTATTTTAACTGAAGGATTAGGAATGTATCATTTCACTACTCTCAGCTCCTTTCCTATTCAGAGATTATCAGAAGGTACAGGATTAGCTCAGTTATCACTTTTTTTTCTGTTTCAATTCACTTCATTCTATTTCTAAAGCATTTCAGGGAGTATTGGCTAATAAGGAAACTGATAGATTTATATTGCAAGGACTGGTTGCTTGGGTATGTTGCCAACAACATCAAGTTAGCTTACTATTGGTTTCTTGTGGTAAATAACACCAGCTCCTGCTATTGTGCTGTCCTTTGGGTTTCTAAACAGAAAGCTGTTTACTAACGCAGCAAGTTAGCCATGGACTCAGTGATCAGTGTTCATGCCTTTAAGTCACACATTCGTGGACTCAGAGATATCGGATTGTAGTCATACAACACAAAAACAGACCCTTCAGTCCAACCAGCCCATGCTGACCTTGTTCCCAAACTAAACTAGTCCCACCTGCCTGCACCTGGCCCATATCCCTCTAAACATTTCTTATTTGATATATTTATCCAAATGTCTTTTAAACATCCTAACTGTACCCACATTCAGCATTTCCTGTGGACGTTCATTCCACATTCGAACCACACTTTGTGTAAAAAAAAATGCTCCTCATGTCTTTTTTGAATCTTTCTCCACTTACCGTAAAGATATGTCCCCTCATCTTGAAATCCTCCACCCTACAGAAAAGAGAGACGCCTGTCATTCACCTTATCGCTGCCCCTCATGATTTTATAAACCTACTGCTCAACCTCCTACGCTCCAGCGAGTAAAAGGTCTCAGCCTATCCAGACTTGAGGGAATGTGAGTGAAGATTAAGGTCACAGTCCAGCCTGCAGTCTTAAGGCGACTGTAAAAAATTCCACAGTATGTTTTCGAAGAGGAGCAGGAAATTTCTCCCTGGTGACCTGCACAATGTAGATCCTTCCGCCATCACATTAAACACAGCATAGCTGATCTTTTTGGTATCGATGTTTGTTTGATCTTGCTGTTCACAAGTGCTGTGCATTTCTTGCATTGCAATAGTATACCATCACTTCAAAAGTAATCAATTGGCTGTAAAGCAGTTTGGGATGCCCGCCTGTCACGAAAGGTGTTACATCAATGCACATTATTTCTTCCTTCTTTAAGGTAGATAGAAGCCTGTTCATTGCAACTCAATGACAAGGCTTTAGCTGAGAACATTTGTGAAGTCATGGGTAAGGCACATCGGAGTGCTGGTTCCCAAGATGTTGATCAGTATTGTGTGACTCACCACCAAGAGCCAGTGGAACCAGCTCAGCTCTATTTAAAACACTCACTGTCATTACAACCTGCAGTCTGCTCTTCAGTAACCTCAAAACGATGACGTTAATCGGAAGACTGGCATATTTTTGAACTCAATATTTTCTTCAATTTGTCACTAGGAGGCTGGAATATAGCCAATGTTGACAGACACCAGGATTGGGACCATCAACACAGAGAAACATAAGACAGAGATATTGAGTTATTTAAAGTTTAAATGCACTATCCTGGGGTTCTATCAAGATTACTGGAGAGACAGTATGCTTTCATCATTCTGTACCTGCGCTTCATTATCTTTGACATGAGGTAGGGAGGGGGTTATCTTGGTGAGGAATGGAATTCTGATGTGTTGTATGATTAGTACAATAGTAACATGACATTTTTAACAAGACAGCATCTCTCAGGCACAGAGCCAGTAACATTGCAGTCAGAGACAAAAACATAAATTGCTGGAAAAGCGCAGGTGGTCTGGCTCCTACATTTTCCTTTATTCTGCTGTGAGGAAAACCCTGAGTTTCAAAAGCTGATGTGCCAATAATTGAGAAAAACAGTCAACGTTTCAGGTCCAGTAACCCTTCTTCAGTCATGATTTGGAGATGCCGATATTGGACTGGGGTGTACAAAATTAAAAATCTCACCACACCAGGTTATAATCCAACAGGTTTATTTGGAAGCACTAGCTTTTGGAGCGCTGCTCCTTCATCAGGTGGTTGTGGAGAATAAGATTGTAAGACATAGAATTTATAGCAAAAGTTTACAGTGTGATGTAACCCAGTCCAACACCGGCATCTCCAAATCATGACGACCATCGACACCACTAACTGCCGGCTTAAAGTGGCGAGGATCTCCAAGAAGATCACACATTTTAACATTGAAATCAAGTTTCTAGAGAAATGCAGGAAACAAGGAAAGATCCCAAAAGAATTATGGATCACGAACCCGCTCAAATCGACCTACAACACAGACTAGGCAGAGAGACTTTGACACCGCACCTCTCGCAAACTCCTCAGTCATCTCGTGCACCAACGCTACAGCAGGCGCCACAACCTGGAAATTCAGATGGTGTCCACACACTCAGCCTGCGCTCAGGATACAGCAATATAGTTATGGGGCATTGCCATACAAGCAAGGCAACAAAACCACACCACGTACATGCACATCAAGAACAAGAAACTGAAGAAACTTGGCATCGCCACCAGCAGTAGCCAAGCCCACCCTGGCACATTATCACCACGGGGAAGTCGACCATCAACCTATGGGACCAGACCCTTCAGCTGGAAGAGATTTGAAGTTCTTAGTAGGGGTCTCAATTTCTGCCCCACCACCAAAATGGACCCCATGGTTCTTGCGGCAGACACAGAGGAATTCATCAGACAAATGAGACTCCGGGAATTCTTTCAAGATGCCAGCAGTGATCCCAGTGAACTCACCGAGGAACCGGAACAGTCATCACATGGATCCGTTGAGGAGCGAGCGAAGAAGAGGTCAACTTGGTTCCCACCAGACGGCAAAAAGGAGAAAGTGAGGACTGCAGATGCTGGAGATCAGAGCTTAAAAATGTGTTGCTGGAAAAGCGCAGCAGGTCAGGCAGCCTCCAAGGAGCAGGAGAATCAATGTTTCAGGCATAAGCCTTTCTAAGTCTGTAGAAGGGCTTATGCCCGAAACGTCGATTCTCCTGCTCCTTGGATGCTGCCTGGCCTGCTGCGCTTTTCCAGCAACACATTTTTAAGCTCCCACCAGAGGGCCACCACCCTGGGCCTGACATGTATGCTCAAATCGTCAGGAAATATATAAATGCCAGACTCATCAGCCGTACCCACAAGGTAGAGCAAAACATCACCCGTTCACAACGCAATGCCATCCAGGCTCTCAAAGGTAATCACAACATTATCATCAAACCAGCAGATAAAGGAGGAGCCATTGTCATTCAGAATAGAACAGATTACTGCAAGGAAGTGTACTGACAACTGAACAACCAGGAACACTACAGGTAACTACCAGCCAACCAGACCAAACAGCGCACCCGTAAAGTAAACACGCTGATTCAGGACTTTGGATCCAGACCTTCAGAGTTCCCTATGTGGCCTCGTCCTATGTAATTCTCACGTAGGTGACTTCTACTGCCTTCCGAAGATACACAAAGCCAACACACCCCAGTATCAGGCCCATCGTATCAGGCAATGAGACTCTGTGTGAGAACCTCGCTGGCTATGTCAAAGGCATCTTGAAACCCATTGTATAGGGGACCCCCAGCTTCTGTCATGACTCTATAGATTTCCTACAGAAACCCAGCACCCACAGACCAGTCGAACTGGGCACATTCCTCGTCACAATGGATGTTTCAGCACTCTACACCAGCATCCCCCACAATTACATCGCAGCAACAGCCTCAGTACTCAACACCAACAACTGCCAGTCTCCAAACACTATCCTACAACTCTTCTGCTTTATCCTCAATCACAACGTCTTCACCTTTGACAACCAGTTCTTATCCAGACACACGGAACAGCCAAGGGACCAAATTTGCACCCCAATATGCCAACATCTTCAGGCACAAGTTTGAACAAAACTTCTTCTCTACGCAGGATCTCCAACCAACATTGTACACCAGGTACATTGATGACATTTCCTTCCTCTGGACCCATGGCAAGGAGTCACTGAAACAACTACACAGTGACATCAACAAGTTTCATCCCACCATCAAACTCACCATGGGCTACTCTCTACTATCTGTGTCATTCTTGGACACATGCATCTCCATCAAGGATGGACACCTCAGCACCTCACTCTACCGCAAACCCACGGATAACCTTTAGATGTTACACTTCTCCAGCTTCCACCCGAAACATATTAAAACAGCCATCACCTGTGGACAAGCCCTATGTGTACACAGGATCTGTTCAGATGAGGAGGAACACAACGGGCACCTGGAAGTACTCAGGGATGCCCTCATAAGAACGGGATATGATGCTCAACTCATCAACCACCAGTTCCGACGTGCCACAGCGAGAAACTGTAATGACCTCCTCAGGAGACAGACACTTGCTGCGACCGACTGGGTATTCTTCACTGTCCAGTACATCCCAGGAGCTTAGAAATGACGCCATGTTCTTCGCAGCCTGCAACACAGTATCAATGAGGATGAGTACTTCACCAAGACCTTCCCCACACCTTCACTTCTCGTCTTTAAACAATCGCCAAACCTCAAACAGATCATTGTTCGTAGCAAACTGCCCAGCTCTCAGGACAACTCCATTCAACCCTGTCAAGGTAGGTGCTGCAAGACGTGTCAGAGTGTGGACATGGACACCACGATTACACGTGGGGACACCTCCCACCATGTACGTGGCAGGTACTCACGTGACTCAGCCAACATTGTCTATCTCGTACACTTCAGGTAAGGATGCCCTGAGGCATGGTGCATTGACTAGACCAAGCAGAAGCTACGGCAACGGATGAATGGACTTCGCACAACAACCAACAGACAGGAGGGTTCCCTCCCAGTCAGAGAGCACTTCAGCAGTCCGAAACATTCGACCTCAGACTTTCGGGGCATCCTCCGAGGCAGACTTTGGGACAGGCAACAACAAAAAGTGGCTGAGCAGAGGCTGATGGCCAAGTTCGGTACCCATGGGAATGGCCTCAACAGGGATCTTGGGATCATGTCACAGTACAGGTGACCCCATTGCGCTACTCGCGCTACATAGACACAGACACACACACTTAGAGACACACTCACCCATGCAGACGGTCTGTCATATGCTCACGTATACACTCCCACACTCACACATGCACCCTTTCACAGACTTCTACCCTTTTACACACACACTCACGCACATACACACTCTCATAAACACCCCCCCAACACACACACACACACACATACACATATACGTTTGTGGGGTGAATTTGTACTTGCAGAGTTACATTGTACTTTGCTCAAAAGCTGCATGAATCCATGTAAGATTCTGTAAATCCGTTTTTTAGATTAGAATCAGCCTGACCATTGTGGCACAGACAGCCTCACAGAGAGTAGCTCACACCTTCAATGCATTATCTGGGCTGATACCAACATGACACCAATTGTTAATGTTCACTTGAGAACGTACATTTTTTAAAAATGTCTGTGATTTACATATGAAAGAACTGAATCCAATATGGTCATTCTAAAAGATAAGAGACTTAGCAAACAATCCAGATCTTTTTCAACATATAATTTCAGTTACATCACACTATAAACTTTTGCTAAAAATTCTGTGTCTTACAATCTTATAATCCACAACCACCTGATGAAGGAGCAGCGCTTTGAAAGCTAGTGCTTCCAAATAAACCTATTGGACTATAACCTGATGTTGTATGTGCTTTTTAATCTTCTTCAGTCAGAGTTGCTCAGGTTGATCTTTGATTTTCATCATCAGAGTTTGCTTTTGGCGATGTTACTAGGTGAGTCTCAGATTCTGTTGGAATTGTATTCCCCTATCCCTCTACGTAGTCTATTGTCATACCAAACAGCCGCTGGTCCTTCCCTTGGGGAGTTCTTTTGGCCAGAGGCAGATAGATGAAGAGGAGATATTGGAGGAATATCTATAGGTTTTTAAATTGCTTTTCATTTCCAGTAAAGGCAAGGCAGTTGTGCAAACAGAACTGTGTTGTCAAAACATATTATAGAACATAGAACATAGAACATTACAGCGCAGTACAGGCCCTTCGGCCCTCGATGTTGCGCCAATCAAAGCCCACCTAACCTACACTAACCCACTATCCTCCATATACCTATCCAATGCCCGCTTAAATACCCATAAAGAGGGAGAGTCCACTACTGCTACTGGCAGGGCATTCCATGAACTTACGACTCGCTGAGTGAAGAACCTACCCCTAACATCAGTCCTATATCTACCCCCCCTTAATTTAAAGCTATGCCCCCTTGTAATAGCACTATTGACACATGAGCTTTTGAAACCAAGGTTTTTCCATGCAGCAGAAAATAGGAAAATACAAGAATGCGTTGTTGTAAAGTATACCTGGAAGGTTAATTGCAACAAAGCTATATCTATTTGGCAATCTGTTCAAACAACTGAGTAGCCAAATGGCAATTGAGAAGGCGACATCCACCAGGAAATAAATAATAAAAGAAGGGGTGTAAAAAGAAGCAATTTTGTTACATAATGTAGAAAGACAGTGTGATCCTGCCTTCTAGGTCCTGTGGCACGAATCATCTATCTAGGCCCTCATTAATATCCACACACACAGTTTGGGACTTGAGATTTGTTTGTGCTATTAAACTTAATGTTTTGTCAATAATGAATGAAGTGACTTCTCGACCATATTATTTTCTGTCGTCAACTAGAGCTGTTATGTGAATTAAAAAGACAGACAGATAGTATGAGCTTATACCTAATTGTTGCTTGAACTTTGAATTGGAGGTGGGCAGGCTCTGATTTGATAAGACATTGTGACAGTAGAAGTGATAAGGTTGCTCCTTAGATGCTTGAACAATGAGTAATTGATGAGAGTCTGGTATTTCACAAGGCATGTTGGTGGTGGTGATATCCCTGTAAGTCAGTTTCAAAGTGAGGATTGTTCACTGTAGCCAGAAACCAGTTTGCAACAAGTAAAGATATTCAGAAAGATTGCAAACTGTTGAAAGACATTTCCCAGAGGATCAGGACAGTGACCAGAAAAATGCGTGGATAGTTAAGAAGAGGACAGCCCTGTGTTTTGGGGCAAGTGCAGCAGTTTCTTTTCATGCCTTTTCAAAATAAATAGGCGAGTGTGAAAGAATAGTGAATGCCTATCATCTCTCTGACTCTAGTGTGACCTCAGCAGCTCTCACACTGAATTGGTCTCTGTAGCATTGCTGACAATCTCAAGTGCATCGACGGCAAACGGTTAAATAGTGTTCCCAAGAAACTACATGCCTGCAGACACCTTTCTGCTTATAACAGGTACTATCCTTACCACAGCAACAGAGACTTTACTGAAAAGACAGTAGTAACAAAATCAAGATATATGGTAATTCTGAAAACTCGGGCTGGAACATCACAGCCAGCGGACAGGAAGACTAGGAGCGGAGCAGAACAACCAACAGACTGGAAAATGGAGCAGAATGTGACAGCCGGCACACTGACTCATAAACTATCAGTTATCTGTGAAGAACTAGGGTCCACTTTTACACAAGATATATGGAAAAGTCCAGGTTATTTGGCCAAAAATAGAGGGTCAACTTTTACATAAGGTTGACTAGTACTCGAGTATATACCGCAATTGAGATCAGCCATGATCTTATTAAATGATAGAGCAGGCTTAAAGGACTGAATGGCCTATTCCCGTCTATTAGCTTCTGGATAACCATTTTGAATCACAGGGTGGGGAGGGGGTCAACTGTCACACCACACAGAGATTTATAAAATCATGAGGGGCACGGATAGGATACATAGACAAAGTCTTTTCCCTGGGGTAGGGGAGTCCAGAACTAGAGGGCATAGGTTTAGGGTGAGAGGGGAAAGATATAAAAAGACTGAAGGGGCAACCTTTTTACTCAGAGGGTGGTGCGGGTATGGAATGAGCTGCCTGAGGAAGTGCTGGAGGTTGGTACAATTGCAACATTTAAAAGGCATTTGGATGGGTATATGAATAGGAAGGGTTTGGAGGGATATGGGCCGGGTGCTGGCAGGTGGGACTAGATTGGGTTGGGATATCTGGTCGGCATGGACGGGTTGGATCGAAGAGTCTGTTTCCGTGCTGTAAATCTCTATGACTCTATGACTAAGGAAAGAGCTTCCCACTTCAATGATGGAGTCACTGCTCAGACAGGCGAATGCCAGAAAAGAGGAATCCTTCACAAATGGGCCTCAAAAGGGAGTAGAGAAAAGTACCAAGGACAATTAACATGAAAATCATTCTACCCAGGACTTGGCACACCACAAAGAATGAATGTACCTCTTCTTTATTTCAAAAGTATATTTATACATTTTTTAAAAAACTATATATGTGGCCAGTGAAGCAGTCGGTTCTGTACAATAGCACATAAAGAAACAGACAAACACTACAGTTTGATTTTATCCAGCTAACAAACCCTAGGCAGCTCTTGTTTTCACAAGTCTTTATTTAGATATATTTGAGGCACTGGGAGGGTCCAAAAACCGAACAGCCCCCCATTTAACCTTAAACAGTGGTCTTTCCTCACTGTGCCTTGGCAGCAGCTTTAATGTGTTCATCAGCATTAGTCCTGGACATTGGAATGTGCCAGTCTGCAACACTGAGTCAAGTCAGGCAGCAGCCGAGGAGCAGGAGAATCAATGTTTCGGATGAAAGCCCTTCATCAGGAATGAGGCTGTGAGCCAAGGGGGTAGAGGGATAAATGGGAGGGGGATTGGGCTGGGGGAAGGCACCTGTCGCACTCTCAGCTACCTTCCCCCCAGCCCCACTCCCACCCTCCTCTCATTTATCTCACTAACCCGTGGCTCACAAGCCTCATTCCTGATGAAGGGCTTTTGCCAAAACATTGTTATCCTGCTCCTCGGATGCTGCCTGACCAGCTGTGCTTTCCCAGTACCACACTCTCAACTCTGATCTCCAGCATCTGCAGTCCTCATTTTGTCGTAACACTCAGTCAAGGTCAGCTCCTTGTTCTGGAAGACCAGTAGGCTTCAGGCAGACCAAAGAATTGATGGTCCTCCAGGCACAGCCAATGTTTGTATCTGCTCAAATCATTTGACATCCACCACAGCATACACCTCTCACACTGCCCTTTGTTAAAGCAAGAAGGTCATCTGCTTTAAGATTCAGCTAACTATCAAAGATTCCATCACTTTATTTAAAGATGAACACTGGAGTTTCCAGTATCCTGGTCAATCCTCATCTCAGCCAATCTCACTAACGTTCAGACCTGAATGTTATCTCACATTGCCACTTGTTGGACCTTGCTACATGTAAATTGGCTGCAGTATTATCCAGACTCAAACAGTGACGTTTTCTTCAGGTCTCGACCCAAAGGCAGATCTGACACACAACTTCACAATCTCCACCCTGGATAAGGCAAGGGGAGCATAGGTTCCAAATCCACCCCCATTGGAACTGAGTTTGGGCCCTGTGTTGTTGACACTGTTGTGAGCCATACGACCATCTGACAAACTGAGACAAGAAATCCTGCAAGGAGTGGAGTTGCTATGGAAACCTGCTGAAAGCTCCTGCCAGAAACATCGACTCTACTGCTCTTGCAAGACCTTCTCAGCTTTTGCTCGCACTTTATCGACTCAGTCAACCACATTGCTGTGGGTCTGGAATCACGTGTAAACCAGACCGGGTAAGGATGGCAGATTTCCTTCCCTGAAAGGATCAGTGACTCAGATGTGTCAATGGTTTCATGGTCATCAGTAGATCCTTAATTCCAGACTTTTTTTAAGCATCCCAGCTGCCATTGTGGGACTCAAACGTGGGTCCCCAGAGCATTAACTAAGCTCCTGGATTAATCATCTAGCGATAATACCACTCAGTCATTTTGTCCCCCATACATGCATGTTATAGTCTGGAGAAACAGATAGTGACTGACAAGGTTCCAACTGCTTTCCATTTCACAGCCAACTGGGAATCTCTCTCACCGCCTGCTGTTGGCTTGTCTGGAAAGACGTGTTAAGTTAATCTTCGATCTATTTGACCACATTGTAAGTGTAACTCGCTTGACCATCAAGTCCTGGAGTGTGGCTTGACCTGAAAGCCCCTGGCTCAGGACCTCCAACCACAGGGCCTACACATTCCAAAAGAAAGTACTTTCTCAGCTTTAGAGCCCTTTGGGATAGCCTGAATTCGAGAAGGATGCTATCAAAATTCAGGATGTTCTTTCTTGAAATTTGGTAAAACTTTGCGGGACCACCTCAGGAAAGTATCTGACACCACGTTGTCTCTCACGCCACCTAAAACATACCTGCAGCCAGTAACGTGAAGTTTAAAACATAAATTTTATTTCTTTAAATGGACCATTTTTCTTCTGAGCTTTTCTTTATTAGTATTGAAAGAACAACTCTTTTCTCATTAGTACATTTTTCCAGCATGGAACCAGTCACCAGTCCAAGTTGAGAGTCCAGCAACAATTGAGCATTGTTGAAACATAAGCACAGCATGCTTTTTCAAGCAATCTGAGACCTTGCTACACCAGCACTCATGTCGGCTTCTGTTATTAACATTTTCCAGTCAACCTGCTCAGATACGTTACTACATCCTCTGCAGTAGGCGGGATTTGAACCCAGACCTGCTAGCTCAAGAGGTAGGGACACTACCACTGCACCACGCATGCCAGTGCTAACTGGGATGTAGATTAATTCAGAGGCATTGCTTATTGTGAGTTGTCATTAGCAGAGTACAAAACTAGAGGGCATAGGTTTAAGGTGAGAGGGGAAAGATTTAAAAGGGACCAAAGGGACAACGTTTTCACACAGAGGGTGGTACATGTATGGAATGAGCTGCCAGAGGAAGTGGTGGAGGCTGGTACAATTACAACATTTAAAAGGCTTCACTTGACAAAAGGGAGCATTTCAAAAGCTTGTGATTGCAAACAAACCTGTTGGACTATAACCTGGTGTTGTGTGACTTCTAACATTTAAAAGGCATCTGGATGGATACATGAATAGGAAGGGTTTAGAGGGATATGAGCCAAATGCTGGCAAATGGGACCAGATTAATCTGGTCAGTATGGATGAGTTGGACTGAAGGGTCTGTTTTTGTGCTGTACATCTCCATAATTTTAAGTCCATTATTGTTGTATCATGCAACCAACCAGGGAGCTATACGGTGAACTTGAATGAATTTTTTAGCACCTTGTAATTCCTATGCCCTTATGCAAATCACCAGAGTCTATGATTAGATTTTAGCTTAGATTCCCTACAGTGTGGAAACAGGCCCTTCAGTCCAAAAACTTCACACCAACCCTCCGAAGAGTAATCCACCAAAACCCATTTCCCTCTGACTAATGCACCTAACACTACAGCAATTTAGCATGACCAATTCACATGACCTGCACAGCTTTGGAATGTGGGAGGAAACCAGAGCACCCAGAGGAAACCCACACAGACACAGGGAGAATGTGCAAACTCCGCACAGTCATAGAGTCTTGGAGTCATAGAGATGTATAGCACAGAAACAGACCCTTCGGTCCAACCCATCCATGCCGACCAGATATCCCAACATAATCTAGTCCCATCTGCCAGCACCTGGCCCATATCCCTCTAAACCCTTCCGACTCATATACCCATCCAAATGCCTTTTAAATGGTGCAATTGTACCAGGCTCCACCACTTCCTCTGGCAGCTCATTCCATACACGCACCACCCTCTGTGTGAAAAAGTTGCCCCTTAGGTCTCTTTTATATCCCCCCCTCACCCTAAACCTATGCCCTCTAGTTCTGGACTCTCCCACCCCAGGGAAAAGACTTTGTCTATTTATCCTATCCATGCCCCTCTATAAGGTCACCCCACAACTTCTAACATTCCAGGAAAAACAGCCCAGCCTGTTCAGCTCAAATCCTCCAACCCTGATAACATTCATGCTAATCTTTTCTGAACCCTTTCAAGTTTCACAACATCTTTCCAAGAGGAAGGAGACCAGAATTGCACGCAATATTCCACCAGTGACCTAACCAATGTCCTGTACAGCCACAACATGACCTCCCAACTCCTGTACTCAATACTCTGATCAATAAAGGAAAGCATACCAAACGCCTTCTTCACTGTCCTATCTACCCGCAACTCCACTTCCAAGGAGCTGTGAACCTGCACTCCAAGGTCTATTTGTTCAGCAACACTCCCTAGGGCCTTATCATTAAGTGTATAAGTCATGCTAAGATTTGCTTTCTCAAAATGCAGCACCTCACATTTATCTAAATTAAACTCAATCTGCCACTTCTCAGCCCATTGGCCTATCTGGTCCAGATCCCATTGTAATCTGAGGTAACCCTCTTCGCTGTCCACTACATCTCCAATTTTGGTGTCATCTGCAAACTTACTAACTATACCTCCTATGTTCATATCCAAATCATTTATATAAATGATGAAAAGTAGTGGGCCCAGCACCAATCCCTGTGGCACTCCACTGGTTACATGCCTCCAGTCTGGAAAACAATCCTCTATCACCATCCTGTCTTCTACCTTTGAGCCAGTTCTGTATTTAAGTGGCTAGTTCTCCCTGTATTCCGTGATATCTAACCTTGCTAACCTTGTCAAACGCCTTACTGAAGTCCATATAGATCACATCTACTTCTCTGCCCTCATCAATCCTCTTTGTTGCTTCCTCAAAAAACTCAATAAAGTTTGTGAGACATGATTTCCCATGCATAAAGCCATGTTGACTATCCCGAATCAGTCCTTGCCTTTCCAAACACATATACATCCTGTCTCTCAGGATTCCCTCCAGCAACTTGCCCACCACCGAGGTCAGGCTCACTGGTCTATAGTTTGGCTTGTCCTTACCACCCTTCTTAAAGAGTGGCACCACCGTTAGCCAACCTCCAGTCTTCCGGCACCTCACCTGTGACTATTGATGATACAAATATCTCAGCAAGAGGCCAGCAATCACTTCTCTAGCTACTCACAGAGTTCTAGGGGACACCCAATCAGGTCCTGGGGATTTATCCACCTTTATGCGTTTCAAGACATCCAGCACTTCCTCCTCTGTAATATGGTCATTTTTCAAGATGTCACCATCTATTTCCCTACATTCTACATCTTCTATGTCCTTTTCCACAGTAGTACAGGAATTAGATCCAGGTCCCTGGTGCTATGAGGCAACAGTGGTTAACCACTGAGCCACTGTGCCACCCCTATGATACGAGGAAAGAAACACAGCCAACGAAACAAGATGTTAAATATTGCTACCCAGTCCTCTTACAGCAGAGGTACTCCCTGCAGTCTACAAGCACCTCACACACAACTGAAACCTCAGCTGGGAACGGCACTGTAGATGAAGTATCAGAATAACACTAACTGCGCGGGGTCAATTCCCATTCCAGCTGAGGTAGTCTCAAGACCTGCCTCCTTTCCCTGCCCCTCAGAGCAGAAGGCAAACCACCACTGACAGTAAAAGAACTGTCAGAAGAGGCTAGTACAATTACAACATTTAAAAGGCTTCAGCATCGGTAAATGAATAGGAAGGGTTTACAGGGATATGGGCCAAATGCTGGCAAATGAGACTAGATTCATTTAGGATATCTGGTCGGCATAGACCAAAGTTGGACGGAAGGGTCTGTTTCCATGCTGTACATCTCTATGACTCTATATAATAGCCCCTGAAGTTGAATTATCAGCAGACAGTCAGCTACGGAGCTGCCTTCAGGCAGATCTCACTGACCAGAAAGAACCTGTTAACTATTCTCAGGGAATGTCCTGTTCAGGTGAGCACACTACAATAGGATTGAAAGGCAGCAGGCTCAAATATTTATGGGAACCTTTTATAAAAACAAGTAATAATCTGCTTGGAGCCTGTTAACAATCAAAATGGGGTGTGACTGTTGATTTCACTAATTGCTGTTTATACTGGATGTGAGCTGTGCATGTTATAACCAAGCAATCCGTAACGACATCAAAGTGGGAAGGTTTTTATGGTGCAGTGCTAATGTTCCCACTGCCAACCCAGAAGAGCTGGATAAAAGTCCCAAGTATGTGTCAGAGCAAGGTAATTAAAGTTATCTGACCGCATCAAAAGGAGTTCAGTTGGCATAAACTACAGTTAGCGAAATCACACTTATTTAATCTCCAGTTTGTCTGGTCGGTTCCGTTACTGGAATTGCTATCAAAAAATGCTTTTAAAAAGAATTCTCTGTTCTTAACAACACAAATAACATACATGTACATTATTTTGAATGGCAAGTTTTATATAATATTACAAATTGTGATGCTGAGATTGTGATTTGTGATTACTCCAGACAATGCACTTCATCCGAAAAAGTTGTGTTACATTTCCACATTATGTACCTTTGAGGCCCTCTGCTGGAGGATGTCAAAAAGGAGGATTTTCTTCATTCATTCATGGGATGTGAGCATCACTGGGTTAGACCAGTATTTATTGCCCACTCCTAATGTAGAGTTAAAAGTCAACCACACTGCTGTGAGCATGTTTGGGCATCTAAGAGATCACAGAAATTACTGCCGGACGATCTCAGACTTCTTGGTGTCATGGTAACCCACAAACCCACCAATCACTAAAACAGCAACTAATGAACTTGAAAGACACTATACAGGCAACAAGCAAAACTAATGCCATTTACAAAATGCTGAGCAAGAATTGTAACAAACCCTACATTGGACAAACAGACAGAAAACTAGCCACCAGGGTGGACGAACATCAACTAACCACAAAACAATATGACCTACTCTCACTAGTATCCTTACGTACAGATAAGGAAGGACACCACTTCTACTGGGACAAAACATCCATCCTACAACAAGCCAAATAGAGAATTCCTAGAAGTATGGCATTCCAACCAGAACTCTATCAATAAACACATTGACTTAGACCTATTTATCACCATCTGAGACAAAAAAACAGGAAATGACATCACCAACCTAAGGAAACCTAAACACATAAATAGAAAGCGGATCATACCACCAGTGCTTCATCCGGAGGCTCACTGATAATGTCACCTAGTATGGTGACGAAACGTCTGAAAACAAACCTTTCAGCTCAGCGAGCAAACTTACGCCCACATTGCTGTGAATCTGGACTCACATGTAGGACAGTAAGGATGGTAGTTTCCTTCCCTGAAGGACATTATTGAACCAGGCAGGTTTCTAACAACAATTCACAGTGGTTACTTGATCACTAAAAGACAAGCTCTTTATTCCAGGTTGTTGTTGAATTCAAATTTCACCATCTACCATAGTGAGATTTGAGCCCATATACCCTGAATGTTAGACTGGGTTTCTGAGTTATTAATCCAGTAACATTAACATGACACTACTGCCAATATTTTATGAAGAAGAGTCAGATTTGAAATGTTAACTTTTGGGGAGAGGATTCCCACATATTCTCTGAGTGTGGGTTTGATCAGGATAATTAGTAACAAACAAACCAACGTCACTAGCAAGATAGCTCTCCCAATCTCACTGCCAATCAGCTGAGAGGCAGAGCAGAGGCAAGTGTCTTGCCCAATCCCAGACCTCAATACTGGTGATCCACGGGAGCTGCCCTGCCAATCAGAGGCCGACATCCTCCGCATGGTAAAGACCATCTGCCAATGATTGGATTACCGTTTGGGAGATCCAGCTCCCGTGATCTAGCAGGATCATGAGGCAACCTTATCTTCTTGTGGCAGAGTGAGGGGTCAGAATTTGGAAACTCGGGTAGCTTGCAGAGGCCAACACCTTGCTCCACATCTGTGATCCAATGGCCCGTAATTTGGGGCAACTATCACCCTCTCACCTGGTAGGCAGGATGGCAATGGTTTTCCCGTTGGGAAACTAGCCACCTTTCCTACCCGCTTTGAAGGCAAATGATCAGGGTGGTGGCAGGTTGAAGAATTTAGGTGGCCTTCAATTGACATCTGAGCTCCTTAATTGCTGTCAAGTTGAGAAAGTCTCCATCTTGACCAGCACTTAATTGCAGTGGTGATGGAGAATGGGTTGTCCCCAGGATCAACTCGTCCCCTTACTTCTCTCTCCCGACACCTCTCTCAGGGAGAGGAATGTCTCCCTCTCTTCAAGGATGCTGCTAGACCTGCTGAGTCATGGAGGTCAACAACATTGAGAAAGACCCTTCAGCCTCTTGTGTCTGTGCCAATCAAAAACATGCACCTCATTATTCTAATCTCAATCTCCAGTACTTGGCCAATAAAGCTCAGAAGTAAGAAAGGCTCACTGACTATGATTGGGTTATACTGTAGACTTTCCAATAGCCAGATAGAGATAAAAGAACAAATATGAAAGTAGATCATAGAAACACATCAAAATATTAATGTCGTAGTGGGTGCTTTTAACTCCCCAATATTTACTGGGATTCTCTCAGTTCCAGGGAGTAAGATGGGGCAGAATTTGTTAGTTGCATCCAGGAGGGTTTCTTGAAACAAAATATAGACAGTCCAATCAGTAAAGGGGCCGTGTAAGACCTTGTGTTGGGGAATGGTCCATGCCTGGTGATTGAAGTTTCAGTGGGAGAGCATTTTGAGAACAATGATCATAATCTGGGTTCAGTGGTTAGCACTGCTGCCTCACAGTGCCAAGGACCTGGGTTCGATTCCCACCTTGGATGACTGTCTGTGGAGTTTGCATATTCGCCCTGTGTCTGCATGGGTGTGCTCTGGTTTCTTCCCACAATCCAAAGATGTGAGGCCAGATGGATTAGCCATGCGAAATTGTCTACAGTGTTAGGTGCATTAGTCAGAGGGAAATGGGTCTGTGTGGGTTACACTTAGAAGGGTCAGTGTGGGCTTATTGGGCCAGATGGTCCATTTCCACACTATAGGGAATCTAATCATAATTCCGTATGTTTTGAAATAGTTATGGATAAGGCTAAGACTGGTCCTTGGATGAAAATATTAAACTGGGGAAAAGGCTAATTGCCAACAGTGTTAGGCAGGAACTGTAGAGATTTGAGGGTGCATTCACATTTAACTTGTGGCAGTCTTTTAAGAGACCAGCTGATCAGAGTTCAGGGCCAGCAGGTTCCTGTGAGGATGGAGGGTAAGGATGGCAAGGTCAGGTAGTAGGCACCTGGAATGCACTGCTCGAGGAAGTGATAGAAGCAGATATGAAAGCAATGTTTAAGAGGAATTAGGCAGACACATCAACAGGCAGGAAACAGAGGGATACAGAACCAGTACAGCCAGCCGCAATTAGTTAAGAATGACAACATTATCAGCACAGACATGATGGGCTGAAGGGCCTCTTCCTGTGCTATGTTGTTCTACATTCCATGTTCTTGTATGCCTTGGCATTGCAAGTGTACATCTAAATACTTCTTAAATATAATGAGGGTTTCTCTGTGACCACCCTTATATGATGTGAGTTCCAGATTCCCATCTGAGTGTTTGCAGCCCTTTGTTTTTATTTCAGATTTCTAGTATCTGAAGTATCTTCCTTTTATTTTGATATTTAGGAGTCTGTGTCTTCCTCCCAGTTCACAAAATTAACAGAGACATTTCACCTATCTTCTTTGATCACTTCAGCCAACATTAAAATAATCACATTGTGGTATCTAATTCTTTACGCAATGGTTCCAGGATTCCTGCCTCTAGTCTTCTACCTTTGATTGAGGTAAATATTTCTGCTATTACTCCCAAAATCAGCTTGCTGCATTCTGTGTTTCACAGCCTGTGGTTCAATTACCGTAATATTCTGCGCTAAATCAGCCAAAGGTTGACAATGGTTCTGGGAGTTAAAATAATCTGCACATCATTTTTGCTGGAACAGTTGGGTTTTGAGCTACCACAGAACTTATCTGGTCAAAAATAGACTTTTACAATCGGGAACTGGGTACCACCAGTTGTGCGTGCTTTTCATTCCAAGGGTCACTGTAGCGGTTCCAAACTAAACCCTGTTATCTGAAACTATGGATAAAGTTACACAAATTCAAACGGACACTGAAAATTAAATAACTGAAATTCACAAGTGCACTGTTGAAAAATGTTAGAAAAAATTTGGAAGTATATGCAGCAATTCTTTTAACATTCCAAGGTCCACAGTGGAGCAAGTGCACCATGTATTGCAACATTTGTAATACAACAGTTGTAGGCTCGCATCACCTTTGGATTAAGTCAAACATAACACCTCGCCCTAGATGAGGAATTGCTTCATTCTCTAAACATCAGGACGTCCGGTGATGTTAATACAGCAACTATCATAATGCTTCGCCTTCATGAATACCATCAAATTTTAAATTTAATGTTGATCTCACTCTTTGTGCACATTCTCTGCAGCTGTAGTATTGTATTCCTCACTCTGTTCTATTACCTTAATGCATCTTGTATGGTATGATCTGCGTGTACAGCACGCAAAACTAAATTTTACACTGTACCTGGGTACATGTGACAATAAGAAATCAAAGCAAATCAGAATACCCTCCTTAACCAAACACTCACACAGGATAAAAGGATGAAAACCTCAGTGTTTGAGGCTACCTATCTATGACCAGGATCACTCACTTCCAGATAAAAACAAAATACTGTGGATGTGGTAAATCTGCAACAAACACACAGAACGCTGGAGAAACTCTGGAGTTTTGTGTGCAGTTTTGGTCGCCATACTATAGGAAGGAGGTGGAGGCACTGGAACGGGTGTAGAAGAGGTTTACCAGGATGTTGCCTGGTATGGTAGGAAGATCGTATGAGGAAAGGCTGAGGCACTTGGGGCTGTTTTCATTGGAGAAAAGAAGGTTTAGGGGTGACTTGATAGAGGTGTACAAGATGATTAGGGGTTTAGATAGGGTTGACCATGAGAACCTTTTTTCACGTATGGGGTCAGCTCTTATGAGGGGGCATAGATTTAAATTAAGGGGTGGTAGGTATAGGATAGATGTTAGGGGTAGATTCTTTACTCAGCGAGTCGTGAGTTCATGCAATGCCCTGCCAGTAGCAGTGGTGGACTCTCCCTCTTTATGGGCATTTAAGCGGGCATTGGATAGGCATATGGAGGATAGTGGGCTAGAGTAGGTTGGGTGGGCTTGGATCGGCGCAACATCGAGGGCCAAAAGGTCTGTACTCCGCTGTATTTTTCTATGTTCTATGTTCTATGTTTGGCAGCGTCAGTGGAGAGATTAACAAAATTATCGGTTCAAGTCTGGTATGACTTTTCTTCAATGCTGATGCCTTCACTGCAATTTCCAACTTGCTCTTGCTGTACAATCCCAGCTTGGTGGAAAAGGTGTCTCCACTTCAAGATCTGCTTCAGAAGGACCGTGTGTGTGGAAGGATAACTTCCAATATATTATTGAATCTCTCAAGCTAGTTCTATCTGCAAACTCTTATTCAGTGAAATGTTAAGACTTTGGGAAAGACATAATTCGCAATTTTTATTTGAATTATTTGATTTGATGTATTGTAGTCACATGTTTGTAGGTACAGTGAAAAGCTTTGTATTGCCGAGCAGTACAGGCAGATCATAGCAACCAAGGACATACAGATTAGATTAGATTACTTACAGTGTGGAAACAGGCCCTTCGGCCTGACTAGTCCACACTGACCCGCCGAAGTGCAACCCACCCAGTCCCATTCCCCTACATTTACCCCTTCACCTAACACTACGGGCAATTTAGCATGGCCAATTCACCTGACCTGCACATTTTTTGGACTGTGGGAGGAAACCAGAGCACCCGGAGGAAACCCACGCAGACACGGGGAGAATGTGCAAACTCCACACAGACAGTTGCCTGAGGCAGGATTTGAACCAGGTCTCTGGTGCTGTGAGGCAGCAGTGCTATCCACTGTGCCACCATGCCACCCATAGACCATAGGGTGTTTAGACAGAGTAAGGCATACAAGACTACACAGCACAGGAGGTGCACAGAGCAAGATCAATATTAACAAGATCAACATTAATTGAAATTCAAGAATCCATTTCACGGTCTAATAATGGCTGGGAAGAAGCTGTTCTTGAACCTGTTGGGGTGTGTGTGTGTGTGTGTCTGTGTGTGTGTGTCTGTGTGTAATGTGTGTGTCTGTCTGTCTATCTGTGTGTGTGTGTCTGTGTGTGTCTGTGTATGGGTCTGTGTGTGTCTTTGTTCAAGTTTCTGTATCTTCTGCCTGATGGGAGAGGTTGGAGGAGATCATGACCGAGGTGGGAGGGGCCCCTGATGATGTTGGCAGCCTCAGAGCGCCAACAAAAAGCGTAAATGGAGTCCTTGGATGGGAGGTTGGCTTCTGTGATGGTCTGGGCTGTGCACACAACTTTCTATGGTTCTATACGGTCCTGGGCAGAGCAGTTGCCATACCAGACTGTTATGCACCAGGACAGTATGCTTTCCATGGTGCTTCTGTAGAGTTTGGTGAAGATCCTTATGGTCATGCCAAATTTCCTGCACCGCCTGAGAAAGAAGAGGCGTTGTTGTGCCTTCTTCACTGTCAGTGTCCATGTGGGAAGCCCAGGACAGATCATGGTTATCGTCACTCTGAGGAGCTTGACAGTCTCCACCCTCTCCACCCCAACTCTATTGACGTAGATGGGGGTGTGTTCTCCTCTCCTCTTCCCGAAGTCAATGATCAGTTCTTTAGTTTTGCCGACATTGAGAAAGAAGTTGTTCTCACTGCACCGCGTCACCAAATCCTCTCCTTCCTTTCTATGTTCTGATTCATCGTTGTTTGATATCTGCCCTACTATGGTGGTGCAGGCAGCAAACTTGTAAATGGCGTTTGTTCGGAGTTTGGTTGCACACTCGAATGCCTAGGTGCATGCCTTTTGCAAGACGAGATGCTTATTGCTTTTAGCTCAGAAGCTCTGTTATTTCCTCAACCCAGCGACAGTAATCCCCCTGGAATGCAGCCTGCAGCGAGTATGGCAGCTGCTTAGCTAAATCTGCACGTTTCATGAGAAATACAAGTGGTAGCTGGGAGAACTTGACTCGGCTCTGTCAGAAGGGGATTGTGCTCTGTAAAATCAAGCAACCAGGGACTGTAGTGTTAGGCTTAAAACTGATGTGTCCAAACCAGATTGTGAAGGGTTCACCAGAGAATGGAATCCCTACAGTGCAGGAAGAAGCCACTTGGCCCATTGAGTCTGCACTGAGCATTCCACCCAGACCCAACTCCCCCCACCTTATCCCTGCATTTACTGTGGCTAATGCCCCTCGCCTACACATTCCTGCCTGCTGGGAGAGGTTGGAGGAGATCATTACCGGAGTGGGAGGGGCCTCTGGCCTCCCCACATCCAGCGTAGGTTCATGACGTCAATTCCTGGAATGGCGGGACTACCTTACGCTGATAGACTGGAGCGACTGGGCTTGTATACCCTTGAGTTTAGAAGATTGAGAGGGGATCTGATTGAGACATATAAGATTATTAAAGGATTGGACACTCTGGAGGCAGGAAACATATTTCCGCTGATGGGTAAGTGCCGAACCAGAGGACACAGCTTAAAAATACGGGGGTAGACCATTTAGGACAGAGATGAGGAGAAACTTCTTCACCCAGAGAGTGGTGACTGTGTGGAATGCTCTGCCCCAGAGGGCAGTGGAGGCCCAGTCTCTGGATTCATTTAAGAAAGAATTGGATAGAGCTCTCAAGGATAGTGGAATCAAGGGTTATGGAGATAAGGCAGGAACAGGATACTGATTAAGGATGATCAGCCGTGATCATATTGAATGGTGGTGCATGCTTGAAGGGCAGAATGGCCTACTCCTGCACCTATTGTCTATTGTCTATTGTCTATGACACTGCAGGACAATTTAGCACAGACAATCCACCTAACCTACACATCTTTGGACTGTGGGAGGAAACCAGAGCACCCGGAGGAAACCCACACAAACACTGGGAGAATGTACAGACTCCACGCTGTCACCCAGGGCTAAGATAGAACCTGGGTTCCTGGCGCTGTGAGGCAGCAGTGCTAACCACTGAGCCACTGTGCTACCCCAGTATGGACATTGGAAATGGCAATAAACAATGGAAGGAAAATACATGAAAGAAAGGCTGAGTGTAAAAGCAGCCTGCTTTGGTTGGAAGAGAACTGTAATGGTTTGGGAACTGACTGTCGTGCAAAGACACTGAGGCACCTGGACTTTGTACAAAGGAATGCTTGGGAAAAGTACTCCAAGATGGCAATGATGCAGGTAATGTCAGACTCAGAACAGTATTAATACTGGGGACTTTTCCCAGTCTGGGGAACCTTTCAGCATGAGACTGGGATTCACGAGACCAGACCAGTTCAAGGGCCAGTGCTGTGGAAATGGAGTCAGAGCTCCAAGTAGCTCCCCTCACTCAGAATCTCTGACGGGCAGGAGACAGTGAAATTCACTTATAATATATGTCCAAAGTAGTTTACACGAATAGATTTGCTCATTATTTTGCACATAGCTAAATTAGAATAAGCTAATAAATTTCTTTACATTAACGCACACGTGTCATCTTGTATTCATGTTGGTCAGATCTTAAAAAACTCTTAGCCTAACAATACAGGACTGCTCATAAATACCTGATTGATTGGACAAGCTAAGTATTTAAAGAGCCTGAAGAAAACATACGATCCATTATTCCATTTATTCAGATTCCAGGAATCTGGAATTATAATGCAAACAGCATTCACCATCAAAAGGAGAATTGGGACTTTACCGTACTTCAATATTGAGCTGGAAACATTCGAACATAGAACATAGAACAGCGCAGAACAGGACCTTCGGTCCCCAATGTTGAGTTGACTGTGGAAACAATCTGAAGCCCATCAAACCTACACTCGTCCATTATCACCCATATGTCTATCCAATGACCATTTAAATGCACTTAAAGGTGGCAAGACATTAGCTATGGCATTTGGCATATTCCATATTGGTTCATTTGGCCAGAAATTCAATGGCACAAAGAACAAAGAACGATACAGCACAGGAACAGGCCCTTCGGCCTTCCAAGCCTGTGCCAACACGTTTTTCCCTTCCATACTAAAACTATCTTCACTTACATTTTCCTCTATTCCCTTCCTATTCACATATTCTTCCAGGTGCTTGTTGTGCTGCTGTGTGAACTTGCTCCACCTCCTCTGGCAGCACACTCCAGGCACTCACCACCCTTTGTGTGAAAAACCTGCCTCACACATCTCGTTTAAACTTACCCTGCCCTGCACCTTGAACATGTGCCTCCTAATAGTTGACCCCTCCACCCTGGGAACCAACCTCATACTTCCCACTCTCTCTATGCCATTCATAATCTTATAAACTTCTATCAGGTGGCCCCTCAACCTCCTGCTTTCCAGTGAAAACAAACCCAGTCTATCCAACCTTTCTTCATAGCTACAATCCCCAATATTGACTAGAAATGCCACTGGCAAATTGGCAACCTCTTCCGGTCAAAGTGGCAAGGAGATGACTTTGAAGCAAATTGTAAACCAGGTATCAGGATGATTACATCTGACATGCTGATGCACAGACAACACAATCAACAAGATAATTGTATTAATCTACATCTGCATGACCTAGACTATGAGATTGAAGAGGTCCTCAAAGTTGATTTGCTCCATTATGGCTAGAGACAATGGGAACAGTTACAATCACCAACCAATTGAAGATAAGAAACCACACAGATTCAGAAGATCATTTTCCAGGCATGGCCTGATAGTATTGAAGAAGTGCTAGAGAATATTTGTTCATTTTGACCATGCAGTTCAGACTTGGCATGGCATGTCAAGTCATTGTCAACTGCCAACAAGTTCAAATGTTAAAACCGTTATGCCAGAACATCATGTCCATTACATTAGGGACACATGGGGATTGAATGCACAGGATGGCTAGCAAATGAATCAGTGTGCTGACCAGGAATTCATCAAGTTACTCAACAATCTATGAATGCGTGTGAGTCTGTCAAGCATCCCAACCAGTCCACTGGACTGATTTCTCTCTCTAGAGAGAGAGAGAGAGACCAGGACTGTGGTGACTTTACCTAAAACATCCCACAACACGTCATACTATCACAATGCAAAGTTCGGCATCAAGCCATACAATGAGAGAACAAGATAGGCAACCAAAATGGTTATCAAAGAGTTGAATTTTAAGAAGCATCTCAATAGAGGGGAGACATAAAGAAACAAAGAGCTTAAAACTGCAGGAGCTGAAGATACAGATGACAAGCCTGGGTCTAAATGGCGTAATTGAGCTTCTATATGTTATGGTTGTATGATTGTCATTCATCTGAAGATGAGTAAGGTTAAAAATCACATAACACCATGTTATAGTGCAACAGGTTTATTTGGAAGCACTAGCTTTTTGAGCGCTGCTCCTTCATCAGGTGGTTGTGGAGAATAAGATCATAAGACACAGAATTTACAGCTATAAATGTGAGCACGCGATGAGTGTTGTCTATTTTATATCTCAGACATGTGCAGAGATGGAATATGATTATATGTGTGTAGCAGTTTCTATTGACAGCTAGTGCTTTAAAATGGCTAATCAATGCTTCAATTCAGCTTCCAGCTCTTTCTACTGTTTATTGTTGCTGGAGATTTTAACCATGCGAAACTCAAGTTGGTGCTCCTTAAATTCCATCAGCATGTGGACTTTGTGGTGAGAGGGGGAACACGCTGGATCTGGTTTACACAAACATCCCCACCGTGTTAAGGGCAGAGCCTCACCTCCTCAGACAACATCTCTGTTATGGTAAAAACAATGACTGCAGATGCTGGAAACCAGGTTCTGGATTAGTGGTGCTGGAAGAGCACAGCAGTTCAGGCAGCATCCGAGGAGCAGTACAATCGACGTTTCAGGCAAAAGCTCTTCATCAGGAATAAAGGCAGAGAGCCTGAAGTGTGGAGAGATAAGCTAGAGGAGGGTGGGGGTGGGGAAAAAGTAGCATAGAGTACAATAGGTGAGTGGGGGAGAGGATGAAGGTGATAAGTCAGGGAGGATGGTGGAGTGGATAGGTGAAAAAGAAGATAGGCAGGTAGGACAGGTCATGGGGACAGTGCTGAGCTGGAAGTTTGGAACTAAGGTGAGGTGGGGGAAGGGGAAATGAGGAAACTGTTGAAGTCCACATTGATGCACTGGGGTTGAAGTGTTCCGAGGCGGAAGATGAGGCGTTCTTCCTCCAGGCGTCTGGTGGTGAGGGAGCGGCGGTGAAGGAGGCCCAGAACCTCCATGTCCTTGGCAGAGAGGGAGGGGGAGTTGAAATGTTGGGCCACGGGGCGGTTTGGTTGATTGGTGCGGGTGTCCCGGAGATGTTCCCGAAAGCGCTCTGCTAGGAGGCATCTAGTCTCCCCAATGTACAGGAGACCGCATCGGGAGCAACGGATACAATAAATGATATTAGTGGATGTGCAGGTAAAACTTTAATGGATGTGGAAGGCTCCTTTAGGGCCTTGGATGGAGGTGAGGAAGGAGGTGTGGGCCCAGGTTTTGCAGTTCCTGCGGTGGCAGGGGAAGGTGCCAGGATGGGAGGGTGGGTTGTTGGGGGGCGTGGATCTGACCAGGTAGTCAAGGAGGGAATTGTCTTTGCGGTAGGTGGAAAGGGGTGGGAGGGAAATATATTCCTGGTGGTGTGGTCTTTTAGGAGGTGGCGGAAATGTCAGTGGATGATTTGGTTTATGCGAAGGTTGGTAGGGTGGAAGGTGAGCACCGAGGCGTTCTGTCCTTGTTACAGGTGGAGGGGTGGGGTCTGAGGGCAGAGGTGCAGGATGTGGATGAGATGCATTGGAGGGCATCTTTAACCACATGGCAAGGGAAATTGCGGTCTCTAAAGAAGGAGGCCATCTGGTGTGTTCTGTGGTGGAACTGGTCCTCCTGGGAACAGATATGGCGGAGGCAGAGGCAGAGGAATTGGGAATACTGGATGGCATTTTTGCAAGAGGTAGGGTGGGAAGAGGTGT
Organism: Chiloscyllium punctatum; assembly: GCF_047496795.1. Taxonomy (NCBI): domain Eukaryota; kingdom Metazoa; phylum Chordata; class Chondrichthyes; order Orectolobiformes; family Hemiscylliidae; genus Chiloscyllium; species Chiloscyllium punctatum. The sequence goes on from NC_092744.1 coordinate 12,553,535, forward strand.
AATCCAGGTAGCTGTGGGAGTCGGTGAGTTTGTAAAAAATGTCAGTGTCAAGTCAGTCGTCATTAATGGAGATGGAGAGGTCCAGGAAGGGGAGGGAGGTGTCAGAGATGGTCCAGGTAAATTTCAGGTCAAGGTGGAATGTGTTGGTGAAGTTGATGAATTGCTCAACCTCCTCGCGAGAGCACGAGGTGGCGCCAATGCAGTCATCAATGTAGCGGAGGAAGAGGTGGGGAGTGGTGCCAGTGTAATTACGGAAGATCAACTATTCTACGTAGCCAACAAAAAGACAGGCATAGCTGGGGCCCATACATGTGCCCATGGCTACCCCTTTGGTCTGGAGGAAGTGGGAGGATTCGAAGGAGAAATTGTTAAGGGTGAGGACCAGTTCGGCCAAACGAATGAGAGTGTTGGTGGAAGGGTACTGTTGGGGACATCTGGAGAGGAAAAAAACGGAGGACTTGGAGGCCCTGGTCATGGCGGATGGAGGTGTAGAGGGATTGGATATCCATGGTGAAGATGAGGCGTTGGGGGCCAGGGAAACGGAAGTCTTGGAGGAGGTGAAGGGCGTGGGTGGTGTCTCGAACGTACGTAGGGAGTTCCTGGACTAGGGGGGATAGGACAGTGTCGAGGTAGGTAGAGATGAGTTCAGTGGAGCAGGAGCATGCTGAGACAATGGGTCGGCCAGGGTGGTCAGGCTTGTGGATCTTGGGAAGGAGGTAGAACCGGGCAGTGCGATGTTCCCGGACTATGAGGTTGGAAGCTGTGGGTGGGAGATCTCCTGAGGTGATGAGGTTCTGTATGGTCTGGGAGATGATGGTTTGATGAGGGGCGGTGGGGTCATGGTTGAAGGGGCAGTAGGAAGAGGTGTCCTTGAGTTGGCGTTTGGCTTCAGCAGTGTAGAGGTCAGTGCGCCAGACTACCCTTTATCTGCTGGCTTGATAGTGAGGTCGGAATTGGAGCAGAGGGATTGGAGGGCTGCGCGTTGTGAGGGTGAGAGGTTGGAGTGGGGGAGGGGGGTTGACAGGTCGAGGCGGTTAATGTCCCGGCGGCAGTTGGAAATGAAGAGGTCGAGGGCAGGTAATAGGCCAGCGCGGGGTGTCCAGGTGGATGCAGTGTGTTGGAGGTGGGCGAAGGGGTCCTCAGAAGGTGGGCGGGAGTCCTGATTGTGAAAGTAAGCTCGGAGGCGGAGGCGGCGGAAGAAGTGCTCGATGTCACGTCGTGTATGAAAATTCATTGATGCGTGGGCATGGAGAGGGATGAAGGTGAGTCCTTTGCTGAGGACTGATCGTTCATCCTCAGTGAGGGGGAGGTCTGGGGGGATGGTGAAAACTCGGCAGGGCTGGGAGCTGGGATCATACTAATCCCATACAGATTGCTTGTCAGACATGTCAAACCGGTTCGGAAGCAGGTGAAAACCTGACAGCACAAGCTATTCCTGCTCTTCGAGATTGTTTTGGTGTGAGTTTAAGGAGGCAGCAACTGATAGCGACTCCGTTAACTTCGAGGAGTACACGACATCGGTAATTTGCTACATTAGCAAGTGTATTGATGATGTCATTGTGTCCAAGACCATCACCTCTCGCCCCAACCAGAAGCCGTGGATGACCGCACAGATGTGTGCCCTGCTGAGGACCCATGATTCCGCCTTCAGTGCAGATGACAAGGTGGCCTGAACAACAGAGAGGGCCAACCTGACCCAGGCCGTCAAAGAGGCAAAGCGTGCACACGCACAGACAAAACGCAGCCGTGTATTCAGGACAGCAGCATTACATGGAGCATGTGGAAGGGCAGCTAGGACATCACCAACCACAGAACAGGATCACCTGCTTGTACTGGTGATGGCTCCCTCCTGGATGAGTTGAACAACTTCTATACACAGGTTTGAGGCACAAAGCGACATGGCAGTGAGGAAGTCCACCCCCCTGCCCAATGACCCAATGCTGTGTCTTACCATGGCAATGTGAGGAAAACCCTATGCAGAGTCAACCCACGTAAGACTGCTGGACCAGATAACATCCCTGGCAGAGAGCTCAGTGGATGCTCTGACGTACTGGCGGATGTTCTCACAGACATCTTTAACATCTCCCTGGACTGTGCCGTAGTTCCAAAGTGCTTCAAGGCCCCTACCATTGTCCCCGTGTTGAAGAAGTCTCCAGCATCCTATCTCAACGACTACCGCCCTGTTGCGCTTACACCCATGATCATGAAGTGTTTCAAGTGGCTCATGATGAGGAATATTAAGATCCTGCTACCCCCTCACTGGACACCTTGCAGTTTACATATCATCTCAACTGCTCAACAGATGATGCCAGAGGAGGTGGTGGAGGATGGTACCATTGTAATATTTAAGAGGCATTTGGATGGGTATATGAATAGGAAGGGTTTGGAGGGACATGGGCCAGGTGCTGGCAGGTGGGACTAGATTGGGATGGGATATCTGGTCGGCAGATATCAGGTTGGACCGAAGGGTCGGTTTCCATGCTGTACATCTCTATGACTCTTTGCCATCTCCACCACCCTCCATCTGGCCCTCACCCACCTGACAAGAAGGACGCCTACATCAGACTACTGTTCATAAACCTCAGGTCTGAATTTAACACTATTGTTCCTCAGTACCTGATTGGAAAGCAAAGTCTGTTGGGCCTAAATACCTTCCTTTGCCTGGACCTCCTGACTGGAAGATCTCAGTCAGTTCAGATTGGGAACAGCATCTCTAACACCAACACAATGAGCACAGGGAGCTCTACCAGGGTTGTGTGCTCAGTCCACTGCAGTTTACCCTGCTGATCCATGACTGTGCAACGATGGATAGTTCAAACCATGTTATTAAGTTCGCTGGTGACACAACAGTCGTAGGTCTCATTAGCCGGAAGGATGAGTCAGCATATAGAGAGGAAATGCAGCAGCTAATGGACTGGTGCAGAGTCAACAGCCTGTCTCTGAACGAGGATAAAACAAAAGAGATGGTTGTTGGCTTCAGGAGGGCACGGAGCGATCACTCTCCGCTGGACATTGACATTTCCCTTGTGGACATCATGAAGAGCACCAAATTTCTTGGCATCCATCTGGTCCCTTAACAGCAACTCCATAGCCAAGAAAGCCCAGCAGCATCTCTACTTTCTGTGTCGGTTGAGGAAAGCCCATCTCCCAAAGCCCATCCTCACCACATTCTACAGAGGGTTCATTGAGAGTTCATCACTGCACCATCTCAGATTGGTGGATGGGAACAGAGGTGAAGGCTCATATACTGACCTACCAGAGATTTATTTATTTATTTGCAGGACAAGGCCATCATTGGCTCGGCCCCTCCCTAATTGCCCAGAGGGCAGTTAAGAGTAAATCACATTGCTGTGGGTCTGGAGTCACACACAGGCCAGACCAGATGAGGATGGTGGTTTCCCTGCCTAAAGAACACTTGTGAACCAGATGGGGTTTTCCTGACAATGATTTCATGGTCATCATTCAACTCTCAATTCCAGTTTTTTTAATACTGAATTCAAATTCCACAAAATGCCAAAACAGGATTTGAAACTGGGTCTCAAGAACATTATCTGGGTCTCTCAATTAACATTGTTAATACCACTATGCTATCACCTCCCCCTATACAGCTCCCTAAAGACTGAGCCCCCATTTCCAACTCCACCTTCCTAGATTCTACTTTCTCCCTGAATTTTATGATGTCACCTCACTCCCCTCGACCACTACCCAATATATGCCCCTCCCCACCTACTGATGAGCATCACCAGTCCTTGACACCAGCGTCCTCAACTTACATTGTCCTTCTGACACTTAACATTGCTGCAATTCCAGCACTGACCACCACCCTCAGTGGCGCTGCTCGGACTAGAGAGTTGCTAGCCAATATCAACTTACATTGCAACTTGTTTAGTTGTCAAATCCTGCCAATTGTGTACAATTCTGAGCACTGCACTTTTGGAATATTAGGGATGGTATTGCAGATGGTGCATAACAAGTTTACAAAGAATCTTCAATTACCTGGACAGATTGGTGAAACTCAGGATGCAGTTACAGAACATAGAACATTACAGAGCAGTACAGGCCCTTTGGCCCTCGATGTTGCGCCGACCTGTCATACTAATCTGAAGCCCATCCCACCTACACTATTCCATGTACGTCCATATGCCTGTCCAATGACGACTTAAATGCACTTAAACTTGGCAAATCTACTACCGTTGCAGGCAAAGCATTCCATACCCTTACTACTCTCTGAGTAAAGAAACTACCTCTGACATCTGTCTTATACCTATCTCCCCTCACTTTAAAGTTGTGTCCCCTCGTGTTTGCCATCCCCATACTTAGAAAAAGGCTCTCCCTGTCCACCCTATCTACCCCACTGATTATCTTGTATGTCTCTATTGTTAGAGAAGAGAAAGTTGAGGGGAAAAGGTGTTCAAAATCATTGACATCAATTGATGGATATTATGAGAAGTAGAGTACGTTTATTTAGAAACTGAAAGCAGAGACATAGGGAGAAACCCTTTTTTTTAACTCAGCAAGTGTGTGAGATTGAAATGAACAGTTACAAGGCAAGCTACTTACTAGTATATTCAAGCTGTTGGAATTGTTAATTGGCAAAATTAAACTCCAGATTTTTATGAAGATGCATTAAATTGAAACTTCTAAAAGGGAACTACGTTAATTATGTAAAGAGAACAACAATCACAAGGGAAAAGGTGGGGATTTGGGATTAGTTGAATAATCCTTGCAAAGACCTGCACAGACAATATGGACCACATGAACTCCTTTTGTGCTATAATCATTCTTGGAGCTAATCTATGATTTGCTTATCACATTTTTTTTGTACATCTTCAAAACTCATTGCTTGCTTACTCACTTCAGTTTCCTTTCTCCCAAAGTGTCAAACTTAAAGTCCCTGTCCTCACCTACCAAGTCTCTCCTTGGCTTTGCTTCACTCTATCTTTGCAAATCTCTCTAACTGCACCACCTCCAGAATGCTGCCATTCCATTTCCCCCATCATTAACAGTAACGCTTGCCTGAACTTCTTTATCACTCCTCTCTCTTTCACTGTCTTCAACTCGCTTAACTCAAGTCATTGATCTTTGTTAAAGCAATGAACTGTGATGCTGGAAATCTGAAACAGAAATTGCTGGAGAAATTCAGCAGGACTGGCAGTGTCTGCAGAGAGAAAGCAGTGAACTTTTCAAGTTTAGTGAGTTTCCTTCAGAACTTTGACTAGTATCTTCCACCAAGTCTCTCTCTCTCTTTCTTCTCAGGTCTCCCATGTGGCTCTGTGCCTAGTTCATTACAGCAGTTGCAAAACATCTTGGGGCATTCACTCATGTTAAAAGTGCTCCATGAATGCAAGGTGTTTTCAGCACCATTGGAAAATACATGGTTTGACTTTTTAAAATCATATATGAACACTCTAATAGGTGGTTTGCCTTACTAATGAAACTACATCAAGGCATTAAATCTCATGTTGTGAGGAAATGGTGCAAACAGCTTTATTAAAGTTATAGGTAAATTAAGTTATAGGTCTCCACATTTTAGGAAGGATGTGGAGGCATTGGAAATGGTGCAGAGGAGATTTACCAGGATGTTGCCTGGTATGGAGGGAAGGTCTTATGAGGAAAGGCTGAGGGACTTGAGGCTGTTTTCATTAGAGAGAAGAAGGTTGAGAGGTGATTTACTAGAGAAATACTAGAGGTCGTTCCCCTCAAGAACAAGTATACCGTTTTGGATACTTGTGGGGGGGACGACTTACCAGGGGTAAGTAACGGGGCTCAGGCCTCTGGCACGGAGCCTGTCCCCGCTACTCAGAAGGGAAGGGTGGAGAAGAGCAGAGCAATAATAATTGGGGACTCGATAGTTCGGGGCACAGATAGGCGGTTTTGTGGGAACGAGAGAGACTCACGTTTGGTATGTTGCCTCCCAGGTGCAAGGGTACGTGATGTCTCTGATCGTGTTTTCCGGGTCCTTAAGGGGGAGGGGGAGCAGCCTGAAGTCGTGGTCCATATTGGCACCAATGACATAGGTAGGAGTGCTGAGGATGTTAGACAGGCTTTTAGGGAGCTAGGTTGGAAGCTCAGAGTTAGAACGAACAGAGTTGTTGTCTCTGGTTTGTTACCCGTGCCACGTGATAGAGAGTCGAGGAATAGGGAGAGAGAAGAGTTAAATGCGTGGCTACAGGGATGGTGCAGGAGGGAGGGATTTCGGTATTTGGATAACTGGGGTTCTTTCTGGGGAAGGTGGGACCTCTATAGACAGGATGGTCTGCACCTGAACCTGAGGGGCACCAGTATCCTTGGGGGGAGGTTTGCTAGTGCTCTTGGGGGGGGTTTAAACTAACTCTGCAGGGGCATGGGAACCCAGACTGTAACTTTAGGGTGCAGGACCTGGAGTGTAGGGAGGGTAGGAATATGGTATCAATCTTAAAGGATCGTGCCTGTAAACAGAAGGGTGGCTTGAAGTGTGTATACTTTAATGCCAGAAGTATACGAAATAAGGTAGGTGAACTCGCAGCGTGGGTTGGTACCTGGGACTTCGATGTTGTGGCTATTACGGAGACATGGCTAGATCAGGGACAGGATTGGCTGTTGCAGGTTCCAGGGTTTAAATGTTTTAGTAGGGTCAGAGGTGGGGGTGAAAGAGGGGGGGGTGTGGCTTTGCTTGTCAAAGATAGTATTACAGCGGTGGAAAGGAAGATGGATGAAGATTTGCCATCTGAGGTAGTTTGGGTTGAGGTTAGGAATAGGAGAGGTGAGGTCACCCTGTTAGGAGTCTTTTACAGGCCTCCTAATAGTCCTAGAATCGTTGAAGAAAGGATTGCGAAGATGATTCAGGAGAAGAGTGACAGTAATAGGGTGATTGTTATGGGAGACTTTAACTTTCCTGATATTGATTGGGAAAGCTATAGCTCAAGTTCGTTAGATGGGTCAGTGTTTGTGCAATGTGTGCAGGAGAGTTTCCTGACACAATATGTAGATAAGCCAACAAGAGGTGAGGCCATACTGGATTTGGTTCTGGGTAACGAACCAGGCCAGGTATTAGAACTAGAGGTAGGTGAGCACTTTGGGGACAGTGACCACAATTCGGTGATTTTTAGTCTAGTGATGGAGAGGGATAAGTGTGTACTACAGGGCAAGAGTTATAGCTGGGGGCAGGGAAATTATGATGCGTTGAGGCATGACTTAGGATGTGTGGATTGGAAAAGTAGATTCCAAGGCAAGAGCGTAATTGATATGTGGAACTTGTTCAAGGAGCAACTATTGAGTGTCCTTGATAAGTACGTACCTATCAGGCAGGGAGGAAAGGGTCGTGTGAAGGAGCCGTGGTTTAATAAGGAGTTGGAATCCCTTGTTAAATGGAAGAGGGCGGCCTTTGTAAAGATGAGGCGTGAAGGTTCAATAGGGGCGATTGAGAGTTATAAGGTAGCCCGGAAGGACCTGAAGAGAGAGCTAAGAGTAGCAAGGAGGGGACATGAAAGGTCCTTAGTTGGTAGGATTAGGGAAAACCCTAAGGCTTTCTATAGGTATGTTAGGAATAAAAGAATGACTAGGGAAGGAATAGGTCCAATCAAGGATAGTAATGGGAAGTTGCGTGTGGAGGCTGAAGAGATTGGGGAGGCGCTGAATGAATACTTTTCGTCAGTATTCACTCAGGAACAGGACATTGTTGTCGATATGAATACTGAGGCACGAATAAGTAGAATGGATGGCTTTGAGATATGTAGAGAAGAGGTGTTGGAAATTCTGGTTAGGGTGAAAATAGATAAGTCCCCTGGGCCTGATTGCATTTATCCTAGGATTCTCTGGGAAGCAAGGGAGGAGATTGCAGAGCCATTGGCCTTGATTTTTGTGTCCTCTTTGTCTACAGGAGTAGTGCCAGAGGACTGGAGGCTAGCAAACGTGGTTCCCTTGTTCAAGAAGGGGAGTAGGGATAATCCTAGTAACTATAGGCCAGTGAGTCTCACTTCTGTTGTGGGCAAAGTCTTAGAGAGAATTATAAGGGATAGGATTTATGCACATCTGGATAAGAATGATGTGATCAAGGATAGTCAGCATGGTTTTGTGAAGGGCAGGTCGTGCCTCACAAACCTTATTGAATTCTTTGAGAAGGTGACGAAGGAGGTAGATGAGGGGAAAGCGGTAGATGTAGTATATATGGATTTTAGTAAGGCGTTTGATAAGGTCCCCCATGGTAGGCTACTGCAGAAAATACAGAGATATGGCATTGAGGGTGAGTTGGAGGTTTGGATTAGGAATTGGCTCTCTGGAAGAAGACAGAGGGTAGTAGTTGATGGCAAAGATTCATCTTGGAGTGCCGTCACTAGTGGTGTTCCGCAAGGATCTGTTTTGGGACCATTGCTGTTTGTCATTTTTATAAATGACCTGGAGGAAGGGTTAGAAGGTTGGGTGAGCAAGTTTGCGGATGATACGAAAGTCGGAGGAGTTGTAGACAGTGAGGAAGGATATGGCAGGTTACAGCGGGATATAGAGAAGCTGCAGAGCTGGGCAGAAAGGTGGCAAATGGAGTTCAATGTAGCTAAGTGTGAAGTGATTCACTTTGGTAAGAGTAATAAAAAGATGGATTACTGGGCTAATGGTAGACTACTTGGTAGTGTGGAAGAGCAGAGGGATCTTGGTGTCCATGTACACAGATCTCTGAAAGTTGCCACCCAGGTAAATAGTGCAGTGAAGAAGGCATATGGCGTACTGGGCTTTATTGGTAGAGGAATTGAGTTCCGGAGTCCTGAGGTCATGCTGCAGTTGTATAAGACTCTGGTGCGGCCGCTTCTGGAATATTGTGTGCAGTTTTGGTCGCCATACTATAGGAAGGATGTGGAGGCACTGGAACGGGTGCAGAGGAAGTTTACCAGGATGTTGCCTGGTATGGTAGGAAGATCCTATGAGGAAAGGCTGAGGCACTTGGGGTTGTTTTCTTTGGAGAAAAGAAGGTTTAGGGGTGATTTGATAGAGGTGTACAAGATGATTAGGGGGTTAGATAGGGTTGACAGTGAGAACCTTTTTCCGCGTATGGAGTCAGCTATTACAAGGGGGCATAGCTTTAAATTAAGGGGGGGTAGATATAGGACTGATGTTAGGGGTAGGTTCTTCACTCAGCGAGTCGTAAGATCATGGAATGCCCTGCCAGTAGCAGTAGTGGACTCTCCCTCTTTATGGGTATTTAAGCGGGCATTGGATAGGTATATGGAGGATAGTGGGTTAGTGTAGGTTAGGTGGGCTTTGATCGGCGCAACATCGAGGGCCGAAGGGCCTGTACTGTGCTGTATTGTTCTATGTTCTATGTTCTATGATCAGAGGATAGGATAGGGTGGACAGTGAGAGTCTTTTTCCTTGGTTGGTGATGGCTAGCAGGAGGGGTCATAGCTTTAATTTGAGGGTTGATAGATACATGACAGATGTCAGAGAGTAGTTAGGGCATGGAACGCCCTGCCTGCAACAATAGTAGACTCACCAACTTTAAGGGCACTTAAATGGTCATTGGATAAACTAATGGATGATAATAGAATAGTGTAGGTTAGATGGGCTTCAGATTGATTCCACAGGCTGGTGCAACATTGAGGGCCGAACAGCCTGTACTGTGTTGTAATGTTCTATGTTCTATGTTCTAATTACACACTTCATACATCAGTCCTACAAAGGCCCGTCATGCAGTTAGAGATTAGTATTTTCAATAAGTCTACTATCTTTACCACGCCCCACATCACCAACAGCAACTCAAACTTATTGAAACTTTATGAAACTTCAACAAAAAAAGATTTCCGAACACTGAAAGATGCTGGTTAGCATTACCAGCTACAGACCAAGTTCTGCATTGAAATGTCCTACTGCCAGAACTTTTCAAACCAGCATAATTAACGCAGAGTAAGGGTACATCCACAATTCTATTAGAATAGAGCAACTTCTTCTGTCAGTTACCAACATCCGCAGGTAGAATCCCAAGTTAAGTTCTAGGATTTGATTTGATTTATTGTCACATGTCCCGAAGTACATTGAAAACCTTTATTTGCGAGCAGTACAGGCAGATCATAGTAAGCAATGACCTACAGATCATAGGGGCAGAGTGAGGCATACAGGTTACACCACACAGGACGTGCACGATGCAAGGTCAACATTAACATGATCAACATTATTTGAAGTTAGAGAGCTCATTCATCCGTCCAATAACAGCAGGAAAGAGGCTGTTCTTGAACCTTTTGATGCATGTGTTCAAGTTTCTGTAGCTTCTACCTGATGGAAGAAGCCATGGAGAGCACTACTGGAGTGGGAAGGGTCTTTGATGATGTTGGCAGCCTTTCCACAGCAATACGAAATGTATATGGAGTCCACGGATGGGAGGTTGGCTTCTGTGATGGTCTGAGCTATGCACACCATCTTCTGTAGTCTCTTCACAGTCCTGGGCAGACGTTGCTGTACCAGGCTTTCAATGGTGCATCTGTAGAAGTTAGTGAGGATCCTTATGAACATGCCAAATTTCCTGAGCCACCTGAGGAAGAAGAGGCGTTGTTGTTCCTTCTTGACTGTTGCGTCTAATTGGGAAGTCCAGGACAAGCTGTGGGTTATCATCACTCCAAGGAACTGGACGGTCTCCACCCTCTCCACCTCTGCTCAGTTGGTGTAGATGGGAGCATGTTCTCTCCCGTTCTTCCGGAAGTCAATGATTAGTTCTTTAGTTTTGTCGAAAATGAGAGAGAGGTAGTTTTCATTACACCACATCACCAAGCCCTCTATCTCCCTTCTGTATTTTGACTCACTATTGTTGGATGCTGCCTGAACTGCTGTGCTCTTCCAGCACCACTAATCCAGATCTGGTTTCCAGCATCTGCAGTCATCGTTTTTACCTCACTATTGTTAGATGTCCATCCTACCCACAGTGGTGTCACCAGCGAGCTTGTAGATGGTGTTCATTCAGAATTTAGCAACACAGTTGTGGGTGTACAGGGAGTACAGTGGGGGCTGAGGATGCATCCTTAGGGGCACCAGTATTGAGTGTTATTGTGGAGGAGGTACAGGTATCTATCTTCACTGATTGCAGACTGTTGGTGAGGAATCTGAGGATCCAGTTGCACAGGATAGAGCGGAGACTTAAGTCACAGAGTTTTGAATTCTGGAAGGGATAATAATGTTGAAGCTGGAGCTGTAGTCAATGAACAGAAGTCTGACATTGGTGTTCTTGTTGTCCAGATGTTCCTGAGCTGAATGCAAGGCTAGGGATAAGGCACCTGCTGTGGACCTGTTACATTGGTAGGCAAATTGTAGGGGATCAAGGCAGGTTGGGAGACTGGTATTGATGTGGGCCATGACCATCCTCTCAAAACACTTCATGATTATTGAGGTCAGAGCCACTGGACGGTAGTTATTAATGCACATTGCATATGCTTTCTTAGGTATGGAAATTATAGTAGTCTCCTTGAAACAGGTGGGGACTTTGGCTTCTAGGAGGGAGGGGTTGAAGATGTGGGTGAATACTTCCACCAACTGGTCCACACAGGATCTGAGTGCTCGGCCAGGGACATTGTCCGGGCCCATCACTTTCCTCACGTTGACCCACAGGGAGATCAGTCTAACATCTGCAAAGGTGACCAAGAGAACAGGTGTCTCTGGGACTGTCAGGGTTGGTGACACCACTGGCATTCTGCGCGAGTGACATTGTTATCTAGCTGTGGTCTCATGAGGATTGCGATTCAAAACTGCAACTTTTCATCTGAAACAAAAACAGAAAATACTGGAGAAACTCAGCAGGTATGGCACCACCTACAGAGTCAACTTTGAAGTCCAGTGACCCTTCTTCAGAACATTCTTTAGTTTTAGAGTCATGGAAATGTATGGCACAGAAACAGACCCTTCAGTCCAACTCATTCATGCCAACCAGATATCCCAAATTAATCTCGTCCCATTTGCCAGTATTTGGCCCATATCCCTCTAAACCCGATTTTATTTTACAACTTTTTAGACTTGCTTATGAATATTTGTTATAAGAATCAATTCTAAATTACATTATAATGAATACTGCACCAAAGATAGTTATAAGCATGACTCGTCTACTTTAGATTTCTATACAATGTTTAAATCCACGACTGAATATTCAATCAAATAAAGGAAACAATATCAGAATGAAGTGTGATTTTTTTTAGGGTATCGTCTCAGCTTCTTAAATTCTATTGGAATTTTTTGTATCCTCAGAGGTCTGATGTTCTGTCTGTGTGTCTCTGTAATATTTGTGTGTTGCACTATAATTTGTCGCTGGGGTAGAGAGAGACAAGCAGTCGGTGTTCATTGTACATCACAAACAAACAAACCTTATTGCTTTATTTGGACTGTTTCCTCCATGAAGCTGAATCATTCAACAAGTCTTCCCAGCTGCTATCCATCAGTGACACTTGACAACACTCCAAGATTGCTAAAAGTTTTTCTATAATTAATTTGCCCATTTATTGGTACTTATTTGCAATAACATATTTGCCTATTTTTAAAAAAATATTTTGGTCAAATCCTTGACAGTATCGTGCAATTCCTTTGTTCATTGTTTTAACAAGTAAACAGCGGGCTGTTCACTTTGTACATTCATTGGCAGATTTGAGGTCTCGTTGGCAGTGCCCATCACCAATTGCCCTTGAAAAGGTGATGGCGAGCCACTTTCTTGAACGTAACTGATAGACTCGGCAGCACTGCGGCTCAGTGGTCAGCACTGCTGCCTCGCTGGGCCAGGGACCCGGGTTCGATTCCAACCTCAGGCGACTGGTCTGTGTGGAGTTTGCACATTCTCTCTGTGCCTGCGTGGGTCTCCTCCAGGTGCTCTGGTTTCCTCCCACAGTCCAAAGATGTGAAGGTCGGGTGGATTGGCAATGCTAAAATGCCCATAGTATCCAGGGATGTGCAGGCCAGGTGGATTAGCCATGGAAAATGCAGGGTTACAGGGACAGGGTGGGATGCTCTTTAGAGGATTGGTGTGGACACAAAGGGCTGAATGGCCTGCCTCCACACTGCAGGTATTCTAGGTTTAATAGGGCATTACACATGGCTGTTTAGAGTGAATCACATTGCACTATATCTGAAGTCACAATTGGACCAGACTAGGAAAGGCAGCAGATCTATTTCTTTAAGTGACATTAGTGAAGCAGATGTGGTTTTATATCAACCTTGTATTTTCATGGTCATCAGTCCTGAGACAAGGGTTTTATTTCCAGAGACAATTACATTTATTTAAATTAATTCATTGAATTTCAATTCCCTATAAGTGCCAGATCAGCAGTCCAGATTATTAGTCAGCGTTTTCACTAAATACAAATAGTATGACCATTTAGCTCCTTTCTTTGTTACTAATATAAAGTCAAAAGAGAAAAAGTATAACATAGCAAAGACAAGTGGGAAAACAGAGGACTGGGAAGCTTTTAAAGAACAACAGAGGATTACTAAGAAGGAAATACGCAGAGAAAAATGAGGTACAAAGGTAAACTGGCCAAAAATATAAAGGAGGATAGTAAACGCTTTTTTAGGTATGTGAAAGGCAAAAAAATGGTTAAGACTAAAATTGGGCCCTTGAAGACAGAAACAGGGGAACATATTACGGGGAACAAAGAAATGGCAGAAGAATTGAATTGGTACTTCAGATCTGTGTTCACTGGGGAAGACACAAGCAATCTCCCAGAGGTAACAGTGGCTGAAGGACCTGAACTGAAGGGAATTTATATTTGCCAGGAATTGGTGTTGGAGAGACTGTTAGGTCTGAAGGTTGATAAGTCCCCGGGGCCTGATGGTCTACATCCCAGGGTACTGAAGGAGATGGCTCAAGAAATCGTGAATGCGTTGGTGATTATTTTCCAGAGTTCGATAGATTCAGGATCAGTTCCTGCTGATTGGAGGATGGCTAATGTCGTACCACTTTTGAAGAAAGGAGCGAGAGAGAAAGCAGGAAATTATAGACCAGTTAGCCTGACCTCAATGGTGGGAAAGATACTGGAGTCAATTATAAAGGATGAAATTACAACACATCTGGATAGTAGTAACAGGATAGGTCAGAGTCAGCATGGATTTATGAAGGGGAAATCATGCTTGACTAATCTTCTCGAAATTTTTGAGCTCTGAAGATGGACAAGGGAGATCCAGTGGATGTAGTATACCTGGACTTTCAGAAAGCTTTTGATAAAGTCCCATGTAGGAGGTTAGTGAGCAAAATTAGGGCGCATGGTATTGGGGACAAAGTACTGACTTGGATTGAAAATTGGTTGGCTGACAGGAAACAAAGAGTAGTGATAAACGGCTCCATTTTAGAATGGCAGACGGTGACCAGTGGGGTACTGCAGGGATCAGTGCTGGGACGGCAGCTTTTTACAATGTATAATAATGATATAGAAGATGGTATTAATAGTAACATTAGCAAATTTGCTGATGATACAAAGCTGGGTGGCAGGGTGAAATGTGAGGAGGATGTTAGAAGATTACAAGGTGACCTGGACAGGTAGGTGATTGGACAGATGCATTGCAGATGCAGTTTAATGTGGATAAATGTATTGTTATCCACTTTGGTGGCAAGAACAGGAAGGCAGATTACTACCTAAATGGAGTTAAGTTAGGTAAAGGGGCAGTACAAAGAGATCTGGGTGTTCTTGTACACCAGTCAATGAAGGTAAGCATGCAGGTACAGCAGGTAGTGAAGAAAACTAATAGCATTCTGGTCTTCATAACAAGAGGGATTGAGTATAGAAGCAAAGAGGTTCTTCTGCAGCTGTACAGGGCCTGGTGAGACCACACCTGGAATATTGTGTGCAGATCTGGTCTCCAAATCTGTGGAAAGACATTCTGGTTATTGAGGGAGTGCAGCGTAGGTTCACGAGGTCAATTCCTGGAATGGCGGTTCTATCTTATGTTGAAAGTTTGGAGCGACTGGGCTTGTATACCCTTAAGTTTAGAAGACTGAGAGGGGATCTGATTGAGACGTATAAGATTATTAAAGGATTGGACACTCTGGAGGCAGGAAACATTTTTCTGCTGTTGGGTGAGTGCCGGACCAGAGGACACAGCTTAAAAGTAAGGGGTAGGCCGTTTAGGACAGAGATGAGGAGAAACTTCTTCACCCAGAGAGTGGTGGGTGTGTGGAATGCTTTGACCTAGAAGGCAGTGGAGGCCCAGTCTCTGGGTTTGTTTAAGAAAGAGTTGGATAGAGCTCTCAAGGATAGTGGAATCAAGAGTTATGGAGATAAGGCAGGAACAGAATACTGATTAAGGATGATCAGCCATGATCATAATGAATGGTGGTGCAGGCTCGAAGGGCAGAATGGCCTACTCCTGCACCTATTGTCTATTGTCTATTGTTACTGATATCACAAGGCTTAATCTCAATTGTTGAAGCTGCAAGCCTTAGTGGAGGCCCGTGTATAGTTTTCTTCCATTTCAGCATGTCACGAAAAATTCACTAAGTGGAATAACGGTACAACAAAATTGAGCGAAAATCAATAGTCACAGAACATCATCAAAATCTTCCACATCTAGCGCTGTGACAGCACTGTTAAAACTGCTCTGGCTGAAGTCCCATAACCCAATGGGATGATTCAAGTGCTTGTAACCTTTTGTTAATTTTTTCCATTATTTGGGCAGCCCAGCTCAAACTAAGTTATATTTTAAACAAATGGAATATCTTTATCGTGCACTTTACAAAGCAATACAACTTACTCAGCTTTTCTTTTCCCATTCTCAGGTCCATAATGTCATCCAAAGACCCTGGAAGTAAAGTGGCAAGCTCACCCATGCCATTCACTCACAGTAACCATTTCAAATCTCTGTATGTTGTATCCTTCCAAAAAGGTGGAATCAAATTGTACTCTCAAAAGCATTGCGCAGACATATACCTTTTTTTATGTTCATCTGTGGGATGTGGGCATCACTGGCTGGGCCCTGGAGAAGGGTGTGCTGTTTTCTTGATCAGTTGCAGTCCACCTTCTATGGGATGACCCACAATTCCCTTACGGAGGGATCATAACCTAGTGACAGTGAAGGAAAGGCAATATATTTCCAAGTCAGGCTGGTGGGGGATTGGAGGAAACTTGAAGGTGCTGGCGCTTCAAGGTATCTGCTGCCCTTGTTCCTCTGGATGGAAGTGGGCTGTGGGTTTAGAAGGTGCTGTCTGAGGACCTATGATGAATACACACCTCCTTGACATCCTTTCCACCATAGAACATAGAACAGTCCATCATAGGAACAGGCCCTTCGGCCCACCATGTCAGTGCTGACCATGCTGCCATTCTAATCCCATCCGCCTGAGAGTGTGTTGCTGGAAAAGCACAGCAGGTCAGGTAGCATCCAAGGAGCAGAAGAATCAACGTTTCGGGCATAAGCCCTTCATCAGCCTTCCTAATGAATGGCTTATGCCTGTAACATTGATTCTCCAGCTCCTCGGATGCTGCCTGACCTGCTGTGCTTTTCCAGCACTACAACCTCCACTCTGATCTCCAGCATCTGCAGTCCTCACTTTGTCCTAATCCCATCTGCCTGCACACTGTCTGTATCCCTCTATTCCCTGGTTGTCACCACTTGTCAGATCATGCACTATTTAATTTGCACTTGGATTTGGCCAGTATTATCAGTTGTCTGCCTGATATCATATTACAAAGCAGCATGGAATGTGAACCATTCAAACGTCCTCCCAATTTCATGCCGATAAGAATTGACATTTTAAATACCTCAATGGGATGTGGACATTTTGCGAAAAGCCACCATTAAGGAATAGATGAGCTTTACAATCAATGATTAGATTACTTACAGTGTGGAAACAGGCCCTTCAGCCCAACAAGTCCACACTGACCCGCCGAAGCACAACCCACCCATTCCCCAACATTTACCCCTTTTTACCTAACACTATGGGCAATTTAGCATGACCAATTCACCTAACCTGCACATCTTTGGACTGTGGGAGGAAACCGGAGCACCCGGAGGAAACCCACGCAGACACGGGGAGAATGTGCAAACTCCACACAGTCAGTCGCCTTTGTCGGGAATTGAACCCGGGTCTCTGGCGCTGTGAGGTAGCAGTGCTGATAGTTGTCACAGTCACCATTTCTGAGACAAGCTCTCCATTATGGATTCATTAATGGAACTTCAATTCAGCTATCAGTTACCGTGGTGGTATTTGAACTCCTGGGCTGAACTTTACCAAAGGTTCAGCTAAGTATCGATTTTGGGGGAGTTTCATGGAGGCTTTCTCTCTGTGGGTTTGAGCAAATTATCCTGCACTATTGTCTAGAACTTGCCTCATTATGAATGTACCACCCCTCTCGGGTGCCATTCACACTCACCGGTACAAGGACAGTGTCAGAGGAATTTGCCCAATAGGTTAGGGATCACAAAACACATCCCGAAATGAAATTGATATCGCAGAAGAGAAACTGACCAAGCTGGAACAGTACAGACAGTCTGCCCAGGCAGTCAAGGATTCTCTTCCCAGACCTGAGGATGAGACCAGTTTTATAATAATGCTGCACAATAAGGCTGATTAAGAAATGGGGGAAATACAATGTATCTGAAAACGGAGTAATCTGGTGACAAGGATGCTAACTGGAAAACAGTTATTGGATGAATGTCCTGTCCCTTTACACAACGCAACATCCTGACAGTATCGTTGGCTCCATTCCTCTTCACAGGTAGGCGTTAATGTC
Source organism: Chiloscyllium punctatum (assembly GCF_047496795.1). Taxonomy (NCBI): domain Eukaryota; kingdom Metazoa; phylum Chordata; class Chondrichthyes; order Orectolobiformes; family Hemiscylliidae; genus Chiloscyllium; species Chiloscyllium punctatum. The sequence continues at coordinate 12,571,189 of NC_092744.1, forward strand.
TCCTCTGAAGTTGTCAGATGTTTCCATTGTCTTGTTCTGGAAACATGTCCTTGCTTGTACCTCTCTGTCTGACCTGCTCTTTGTGTGGCTTTGGTATTGGTGGGTTGTGAAACTGTCCTTGGGGCTTTGAGATATCTGTGATGCTCTGTCATTGTTAGTGAGCTTGAAGTGTATTCCCTTGTCTGCATGGGCTGTCTGATTTGGCTTGTGAGCCTGCTTGGGAATTCTGGGTATTTTTTGGTACAGTTTGGCCAATTTTGTTTTTGTGGGCCTATCGTGGGTTGGCAGGGCGGCAGATCTTTTCCCACAGACAGGCCATTGGAGGTGGAAGCTGCTGGATTTCTGACCACCCACACCACAGTTACAGCCCATCTGTGCACCAGCTACATTGCTGCCAACCAGGAACTGTCCTTCATCGTGCAGGTGGAAACAGAAAAGGAGGGCAGATAGGTGGCGTAGTGAGACTTCATTACAAATGGAAATGTATTGCCACTTTCTATCACCACCTGCCCGACATTGTAACTACAGGTAAAGGAATCAAGGCTGCCAGTTCTCAGCACCATCCAAATATATGAACCCTTTTTAAGTGCTACTTTCTTCCTGATGCCCAGCATCACATAACATCTCATCATAGTTCACGATTGACACGTAGACCACTCTCCTGACAGCTCCAACTGAGGAGTGAGCAACCTCCTAACTGATGTCTGTGCATTTTTCCCAATCAACTTATCCACTGCTCAGTGGATCTGTGAGACTGCTCACTCCCCGGACTGTAATGCTACAGAACCCCTGACCCTGACCACCACAAACTCCCAACTGGCTATACCCAAGTCACTGGAACCAGGTGTGGGGATAAAGGCAAACTGTGTTTAAATGAGCCAGGAATCAGTAACAGTGAGATATCGATGCATGCAAATGGGCCTCTCACCACTCACTAGCGAAATTCTCATCCTCTGCAGGCCCGGCTGCAAAATCAGACTTTTCTTCCCTCGACGTTGAGAATCAGTTTTTCTGATCTCACAATATTTTCCCAACTGGTTTATCACTGCCCACACTGGCTGATAAACTTCACCCCTCATTATACCAGTAACCCCCTTACTGAAGGTTGTGTCCCTTGACCTGACTGAGCATGACTCCCCTTAGATATGGAAACGTGATAATTTGGTTGAGGCACTTTGACTGTCAATGGCTTGCATGGGCTGCAAGTGCAACATTGATGTAGCTCAGTGCCAAAAATTAAAATGGCCTCCTCCTTAGCAGATCATTGCTGGCAAACGTGACAAGTTGCCTGGCTTCCTCTCTGTGCTAAAAGGCAAGCCAAGACTGATGTACTAATAGCCTTTAGGTTCTGAATGAGACAGCAATGTTCAAAGAGGCAAGGCAAGGCAGTGATGCAATGAGCTGCCAAGTAGGTGCAGAGTGAGTGATCATGAAGAGAGCAAGCTGACAGGCAGTCTGTTCCGATCTATGTGATGGGTAAGGGTTACACCTGAAACATTGACCTCTCCACCTCCTGATGCTGTCAACTTGATGTGCTCTTCCAGCCTCCTGCTTGTCTACCTTGCAAATGCTCCTAGCATCAGCAAAGTGTTGGCGTTCCCCAAACTGCGGCGTTGAAGGAATGTGCCATGATAGTACGTGAGGCTGGATAGCAGTGGTTTGGCAGGACGAATGGTCACTGCCCATAGGGTGTGCCCTGAGGAAATGGGGGCTACTGCCAAAGGTGGAGACTGACAGGAGCATCAGGCCAGCAGGCGCCCCCTCTGACTTTTGAGTCAGGACTTCTTGGTTGGTGTAGTTTCTATCCAGGGTGTGGGGAGAAAGGCAAACTGTGTTTAAATGAGGCGGGAATCAGTAATAGTGAGATATCGATGCATGCAAATAGGCCCCTCACCACTCACTAGCGAAATTCTCATCCTCGGCAGGCCCGGCTGCAAAATCAGACTTTTCTTCCCTCGGTGTTGAGAATCAGTTTTTCTGATTTCACAATATTTTCCCAACTGGTTTATCACTGCCCACACCGGCTGATAAACTTCACCCCTATGCCCCTCAAGCATTGGCCTGGGCTGCATGAATTAATGGTCTATTTGCATTGTCACTGTCTTCCCAAATGTCTTTGTGTTTGACTCCTATTCTTAAGATCCTCAGTCACTTTATATTCTGACTAGTTAGTCAGTAAAATAATCAGTTAAGTAACTTATTTTTATTTCTCTTTGTCCTTGTAAATGTTTGTATATAATCAAACCCATAAACTCCATCTCACTTGCCGATAATAACATAATCCCTATTCTCTAACAAACTGATATTGATAAGTAATCAGTGCAAAGGTTAGAATTCTGAGAACAGTCAATACATCTTACACCTTAGGCTGATCTTTAATTCCAAATTGAGACATTAATATCAGAAGTATTTCCAAGTTCTGTCCCCAGCGTCACACCAACGCCTGACACCTGACGCTATTTTTGAAAGGACGGTCAATTAATGGCCAGATTGCCCACTCATTGTCCAATTGAGGCACATGAATGGGCTTCTGAGGTCGGTCAGCCAATAGGAGGTCCCCCAAAACTGACAGATTGGCATCCCCACCACCAACAACAACGGGCACTGCTGATGGAGTTATACAAGACAGAGGGCACTTCAACATGAAGGTGGCCACTGAAGCCATTTTTTAAAACATCAAGATGAAAAGATGATCTGGCAGGCTGCATCCACCTCCCACTGGCAGCCAAATGGTTAGATGGAAGATATATGAAGCTAGATTTCTTTTTTATTCATTTTTTGTGTTCATTCACCAGATGAGGGCATCGCTAGCTGGGCAACATTTATTGCCCATCCCTAATTACCCAGAGAGCATTTTAGAATCAACCACATTGCTGTGGGTCTGGGCTAATGGTCACTGCCCATGGGGTGTGCCCTGAGGAAATGGGGGGTGCTGCCCAAGGTGGAGCCCAACTGGAGCAAAGTGAGTCAAATGGGTTTTACCTGACAATCAACTCATGGCCATCATGAGACATGTAATTCAAGATGTTTTTATTATTGAATTCAAATTCCACCATCTACCATGGCTGGATTTGAACCCAGAATTTTATCTGGATTTCTGGATCAACAGCCCAGCCAGCAATAATACCACTCGGCTGATGAAGCACTGGAGACCTGGTTACGCACCGGGAGGATTTACTCTTCCTGACTCCAGTCTCAATGACCTGAAAGCTCTGCTCCCCTTTAGCCACGTTCTGTGTCCCAGACACTCATAGAACATAGAACATAGAATAATACAGCACAGAACAGGCCCTTCGGTCCACGATGTTGCGCCAAACTTCTATCCTAGATTAAGCACCAATCCATGTACCTATCCAAATGCCGCTTAAAGGTCGCCAATGATTCTGACTCTACCACTCCCACGGGCAGTGCATTCCATGCCCCCACCACTCTCTGGGTAAAGAACCCACCCCTGACATCTCCCCTATACCTTCCACCCTTCACCTTAAATTTATGTCCCCTTGTAACACTCTGTTGTACCTGGGGAAAAAGTTTCTGACTGTCTACTCTATCTATTCCTCTGATCATCTTATAAACCACTATCAAGTTACCCCTCATCCTTCGCCGTTCCAAAGAGAAAAGGCCGAGAACTCTCAACCTATCCTCGTACGACCTATTCTCCATTCCAGGCAACATCCTGGTAAATCTTCTCTGCACCCTCTCCAAAGCTCCCACATCTTTCCTAAAGTGAGGTGACCAGAACTGCACACAGTACTCCAAATGTGGCCTAACCAAAGTCCTGTACAGCTGCAACATCACTTCACGACTCTTGAATTCAATCCCTCTGCTAATGAACGATAATACTCCATAGGCCTTCTAACAAACTCTATCCACCTGAGTGGCAACTTTCAAAGATCTATGTACATAGACCCCAAGATCCCTCTGTTCCTCCACCTGACTAAGAACCCTACCATTAACCCTGTATTCTGCATTCTTATTTGCTCTTCCAAAATGAACAACCTCACACTTAGCAGGGTTGAACTCCATCTGCCACTCCTCAGCCCAGCTCTGCATCATATCTAAGTCCCTTTGCAAACGACAAATGCCCTCCTCACTGTCCACAACTCCACCTATCTTCGTATCATCTGCAAATTTACTGACCCACTCTTCGACTCGCTCATCCAAGTCATTAAAAAAAATTACAAACAGCAGAGGACCCAGAACTGATCCCTGCGGAACTCCACTTGTAACTGGGCTCCGGGCTGAATATTTACCATCTACCACCACTCTCTGACTTCGACCGGTTAGCCAGTTTTCTATCCAATTGGCCAAATTTCCCTCTATCCCATGCCTCCTGACTTTCCGCGTAAGCCTACCATGGGGAACCTTATCAAAGCCTTACTAAAATCCATGTACACTACATCCACTGCTCTACCCTCATCCACATGCTTAGTCACGTCCTCGAAGAATTCAATAAGACTTGTAAGGCAAGACCTACTCTTCACAAATCCGTGCTGGCTGTCCCTAATCAAGCAGTGTCTTTCCAGATACTCATAAATCCTATCCCTCAGTACCCTTTCCATTACTTTGCCTACCACAGAAGTAAGACTAACTGGCCTGTAATTCCCAGGGTTATCCCTATTCCCTTTTTTGAACAGGGGCACAACATTTGCTACTCTCCAGTCCCCTGGTACCACCCCCGTTGACAGTGAACACTCAGCCTCCTTTGACCTACCTTGCTGCTCCATTACCCCTCTGATCTGCCCCTTCCCAATCTGGATCATCACATGTATGAACATTACCTGAAGAGAACAAAGCAGTACCTACTCACTCAAGTATATGATAATGCTTATAACGAGGTCACCATCTGGACAGCATAGAATGTGAGTTTCCTGACTGGGGCTATTAATCTGATCCAATCAGGGAGCCCTGGCTAACATGAGAAAAAATGAATGTCAGGGATTAGAATCCCTACAGTGTGGAAACAGGCCCTTCAGCCCAACAAATCCACAGTGACCCTCCAAACAGTAACCCACCCAGACCCATTGCCCCACCCTACATTTAACCCTGACTAATTCACCTAACACTATGGGCAATTTCCCATGGCCAATTCACCTAACCTGCACATCTTTGGACAGTGGGAGGAAACAAGAGCACCCGGAAGAAACCCAAGCAGACATGGGGAGAACGTGCAAACTCCACACAAACAGTCTCCCAAGGCTGGAACCAAACCCAGGTCTCTGGCGCTGTGATGCAACAGTGCTAGCCATTGTGCCACCCCAGATTCTGACCCTCTGGTGGCTGACTCTGTGTGAGGCAGTAACATAGTCAAGGACTGTTCATGTGTAAGTAAAGGGTGACTTGGCGATGGGGTACCAGTCTCTGTCGAGTTATTTCATATCCAATCTCACCAGCTGCCCACCATTTATACACAATCAGTCAGTGATCTGACTGTATGCACTGCTCACTGATGGAGAATTTATTTGGGAAGTGGAACATAATACTGGTGAGCTGGCCTTTTATCATCATACAGGAAACTCAATCTGCATTTGAAGCTCAGAGTCAATAACGAAGGGTATCATGTTAATACGAAGGGCAGGATGTTTAGAGGGCATTTGAGGGAAAGGTTTTTCACCCAGAGGTCTGGAATACACTGCTGGGACGGTGGTTGAGGCAGGAAACCTTTAGAAATTACGTTGATGGGCACTTGAAGTGTCATAACATTCAAGACTATGGGCCAATTGTTGGAAAGTGGAATTAATGTAGTTATGTCAGCCCAGACTCAATGGGCCGAAAGACCTCTTCTGTTTTGTATCACTCTATGACATTCCCAGTAGTGGTAGTAGGTAGTTTGCGGCTAATCTGGGGTTAAGGGCTAAGGCTTATGTACAACTTAATTTGTAAGTTTCACCCTACCATCAGATTATATTAGACTTTAGATTAGATTAGATTCCCTACAGTGTGGGAACAGGCCCTATGGCCCAACAAGTCCACACCGACCCTCCGAAGAGTAACCCACTCAGACCCATTTCCCTCTGACTAATTCACCTAACACTGTGGGCAATTTAGCATGGCCAATCCACCTGACCTGCACATCTTTGCGACTGTGGGAGGAAACTGGAGCACCTAGAGGAAACCCATGCAGACACAGGGGAGAACGTGCAAACTCCACACAGACAGTCACCCGAGGCTGGAATTGAACCTGGGACCCTGGTGCTGTGAGGCAGCAGTGCTAACCACTGAGCCACCGTGCCACCCCTAGATTTTAACTTGCACCAGCTGCTGTGGTGGATTTAAACCCTTGTGCCCAGACCTCTAGGATACGAGTCCAGTAACATTCACATTATGCCACTACCTACCAGGAAGCTAATTTTTCACCCCATTTGCACGTTTGCCTTCATTGCTCAGACCTTTGAGTATAGGAATTGGGACATCATGTTGAGGTGGTACAGGACATTGGTGAGAGACATCCTCTGGAGCACTGTGTCTAGTTCTAGTTTCCCTGTTGTAGGAAGAGAGGGTTCAGAAGAGATTTACCAGGATGGTGCTGGGTATGGAAGGTTTGTGTTATAAAGAAAGACTGGATACGCTGGGAATCTTTTTCAATGGAGCATAGGAGGTTGAGAGGTGACCTTATAGAAGTTCATAAAATCATGAGGGGTACAGATAGAGATAATGATAGTTATCTTTTCCCGAGAGTGGGGGATTTCAAGACTGGGGGCATATTTTTAAGGCGAGAGAAGAGAGATCTAAAAAAGATATGTGGGGCAAATATTTTACACAATATGGTTCACATGCAGAATGAACTTACTCCGGAAGTGGTCGATGTGGAGTACAGTTACAACATTTAAAAGACACTTAGATAAGTACATGAATAGGAAAGGAGGGATAAGTGCCAGGAGCAGGCAAGTGGGACTAGTGTAGTTTGGAATTATCAACAAGGTAAAAACGATGACTGCAGATGCTGAAAACCAAGTACTGGATTAGTGGTGCTGGAAGAGCACAGCAGTTCAGGCAGCATCCAACGAGCAGCGAAATCTCGTTGGATGCTGCCTGAACTGCTGTGCTCTTCCAGCACCACTAATCCAGTAGTTTGGAATTATGTTCAGCATGGACTGGAGAGACCAACAAGTCTGTTTCCATGCTGTATGACTCTATGACTCTCTTTGGTTAACACTCTTTAAGATGTCTGTGCATGTGATAGAGGAAACCATATGAAAAATTTGTTTTAATCTGTATCTTCCAATTTCATTGAGACCATTGCCAGCAGAATGCCATGCAATCAGGGGAATTGAAATAAGCCATCTGATGGCAACACCAAAAGAGCAGCTAGAGGAGATAAGGGTGGGTGAGGATACTCCTGGACAGAATGTAAGGCTCTCTTAATGCAATATTCCCATCAATGATTTGGAGATGCCAGTGTTGGACTGGGGTCGTAAGTGTCTTAAGATCTTATGCTCCACAACCTCCTGATGAAGGAGCAGCGCTCCGAAAGCCACTGCTTCCAAATAAACCTATAACCTGGTGTTGTGTGATTTTTACCTTGTTACTCTGTTGTTTATAGTCTGTCATTGCTCTGCACACTGCTTTCAGCCCATCAAATCTACGCTTTTTAAAAAGTTTGTAGAGGCTTTGTACAATACATTCTAAGTCTGTAGCAGAGTCACCTACCAATTTGGATGAGTTCCATTTTGTGGAGCATAGGATTTTCCCAGAAAAGTACAAGAAGAGGTAAGGTAACAAAGGTATTCATCAGGATTTCAGCGGCCGATGAGCTGGGGCAGGGGCAGAGCGCAGAAACATTGAAGAAGTGAAATTAACTAGTTTGGTATTGGACATGATACTACAGTATAGGACAGTTCATACCTGGGAGGGTTAACTATATCACAAGATGAGCTTGGACCATTACAGTACGAAGGTAATCGGATTTTGCTGGGGTGTTTGAGTATACCAGTTGCTATTCTAATGCTATGTCCATGTAGTGCACAGTAATATGTACTTAGTTTAAATTGAGCTTGATTTCTCATAAGAGACTGTCATGTGTCTGAGATGTAATGTAATGAGTTACTAATTACTGTGTAATAAACCCATTCTGTTCATCAACACTGAGCCAGTCTTCCACTAAAGACTTTGTGTGGGCATCCTTCTCAATATTGTACCAATAAACACAGAGGGTAAAGTCACCACAGTCCCACTCTGCCATTAGAGAGAGAGAGGATCAGTGATGGTTTAACCTGAGAATCACCCCCACATCTCAGCTAAGGAGAGCCCTTCATGGGAACCTCAGCCTGTACAGGAACTGAAGCCACATTGTTGCCTTCACTCTGCATTGCAAACCAGTCATCCAGCCAAATGAGCTAACTAAAAAGGATTGGTGGCAGCCAGCATTCCTCTGATTTCCTTTTCAGCTACACAGACCTTCGAGACCTGTGTGCGCCAGCAATTTCCAGAATGGGAAGTCAATGCTGCAATTCAAATGTCGATCGCCATGCATGGAACCTTGGAGCTGTTACACAGCTTACAGGGATGGTGGCTGTAAACCAACCCGTGGCATCTCAATGTATATACCATGCCAGCTAAGAGATGGAGTTCACTATAAATACCAGACAAGGGACAAGGGTCAGAAAGGGAACTCTAGTTGCAGGTAGTTTGATTCTGCTGCAGGTAGGTCCAAACGTAGGCAAATGGGACTAGTTATGTTTGGGATACCTGGTCAGCATGGATGAGATGATCCGAAGGGTCTGTTTCCATGCTAGTGGTCAGGGAATGGTATGAAACCCATGGCTGGTAGTCAAAGATAATGGCTTTCAGTTTCATTTTTAATGCCTAGTCCCATATACTCTTTATTTTAACTACAAAAATATGTTTTAATCATAAAATATTTTTATATACATACATAATCACTAAAAGGCAGCACAGTGGCTCAGTGGTTAGCCTCTTGCCTCACAGCACCAGGGTCCCAGATTTGATTCCAGCCTCGGGCGACAGTCTGTGTGGAGTTTGCACGTTCTCCCCGTGTCTGTGTGGGTTTCCTCCGGGTGCTCCGGTTTCCTCCCACAGTCCAAAGATGTGCAGGTCAGGTGAATTGGCCATGCTAAATTGTCCATAGTGTTAGATGCATTAGCCGAAGGGAAATGGGATTGGGTGGGTTACTCTTTGGAGGGTCGGTGTGGACTTGTTGGGTCGAAGGGCCTGTTTTCACACTGTAGGGAATCTAATCTAATCTAATCGAAAACTGTTTGGTTCTGGCCAGTAGCTATGAAGAAACAAACAAACATTGGTGCATGACTCTATCGAGGACTGCAGATGCTGGAGATCTGAGCTGAAAATGTGTTGCTGGAAAAGCACAGCAGGTCAGGCAGCATCCAAGGAACAGGAGAATCAACATTTTGAGCATGAGTCCTTCTTCAGGCTCATGCCCGAAACATCGATTCTCCTGCTCCTTGGATGCTGCCTGACCTGCTACGCTTTTCCAGCAACACATTTTCTGCATGACTCTATCCAAAGGCATCTCTTAGATTAGATTCCCTACAGGTCCTTCAGCCCAACAAGTCCACACTGACCCTCCCAGACCCATTTCCCTCTGACTAATGCACCTAATACAATGGGCAATTTAGCATGGCCAATCCAGCTAACCTGTGGACTGTGGGAAGAAACCAGAACAAACCCACGCAGACTCAGGAAGAATGTGCAAACTCCACATAGACAGTCGCCTGAGGCTGGAATTGAACCTCGGTCCCTGGTGCTGTGAGGCAGTAGTGTTAACCACTGAGTCACCACACCACCTCTTACTTGAATAAGACTATATTTACATACATCTTAGGCACCAGGATGGTCCTATAACTGAATGGTTACCCATTTAACATCGGCAAAAAGACCTTACAACGTGGTGTCTCCCCACTGCACCTTGACAGCAGATACCCTAAGCTTTAGTGCACCCCTCAGCACGTGGTCCTGGACCTTGGAATATGACAGTCTGTAACACTCAGTTGGGGTCAACTCCTTGTTCTGGAAGACAAATAAGTTTCAGGCAGGCCAAATAGCACCTTTTTCCGAGTTGCTGGTCCTCCAGGCAAGCCAATGTTTGTCTCAGTGTGCATGTACTCACATGAAAATATGATTTTACAATAAATTATATGGCATCTTTCTTAAGCTCAGAATATCCCATGTATTTCACAGTCAATGTACTTTTGATGTGCAGTGACTGAAATGAAGGGAAATCATCACCAACTTTCACTTAAAACTCCACAGTAATGAGATAAACAACCAAATCTATGATTGATAGACAGAGGTTGGCCAGACCAATAAGAGCATTCCTCTGCTCTGCTTTGATGTTTACATGGCAATGCAGCACTCCCTCAGTTGTGAGCCAAAGGGTCTGGCTATATTATGTTCAGATTGCTGAAGTGGGGTTTGAACTCAACCTGGATGAGTGGTGCTGGAAGAGCACAGCAGTTCAGGCAGCATCCAACGAGCAGCGAAATCGACGTTTCGGGCAAAAGCCCTTCATCAGGAATAAAGGCAGTTAGCCTGAAGCGTGGAGAGATAAGCTAGAGGAGGGTGGGGGTGGGGAGAGAGTAGCATAGAGTACAATGGGTGAGTGGGGGAGGGGATGAAGGTGATAGGTCAAGGAGGAGAGGGTGGAGTGGATAGGTGGAAAAGAAGATAGGCAGGTCGGACAAGTCCGGACAAGTCTAGGAGACAGTTACTGAGCTGGAAGTTTGAAACTAGGATGAGGTGGGGGAAGGGGAAATGAGGAAGCTGTTGAAGTCCACATTGATGCACTGGGGTTGAAGTGTTCCGAGGCGGAAGATGAGGCGTTCTTCCTCCAGGTGTCTGGTGGTGAGGGAGCGGTGGTGAAGGAGGCCCAGGACCTCCATGTCCTCGGCAGAGTGGGAGGGGAAGTTGAAATGTTGGGCCACGGGGCGCTTTGGTTGATTGGTGCGGGTGTCTCGGAGATGTTCCCTAAAGCGCTCTGCTAGGAGGCGCCCCGTCTCCCCAATGTAGAGGAGACCACATCGGGAGCAACGGATACAATAAATGATATTAGTGGATGTGCAAGTAAAACTTTGATGGATGTGGAACTCAACCTTCTTAGTGGTAGAGGAACTTTGAAAGGGGAAAGAAGGTGAGACCAGTTAGCTCCTCAAGCCTGTTTTACCATTCCTGATTTGGAGATGCTGGTGTTGGACTGGGGTGTACAAAGTTAAAAATCACACAACACCAGGTTATAGTCCAACAGGTTTAATTGGACGCACTAGTTTTCGGTGCGCAGTTCCTTCATCAGGTGGTTCTGCCATTCCTCATATGCTTTCTTCACAGAACTGTTAGCCCGAGTAACAATATCTAACTAATGGAGCATAGAGTCACAGATGAAAACATTCAATCTTTTGGCCTCAGCTGTTTTCTGAGGCAGAGAATTCCACAGGCTTACCTTTCTGAGAGAAGACGTGTCTCCTCATCTCAGTTCTAAGTGGATAAAAACAGAGTAAAAACAAGGACTGCAGATGCTGGAAACCAGAGTCTAGATTTGAGTGGTGCTGGAAAAGCACAGCAGGTCAGGCAGCATCTGAGGAGCAGGAAAATCGACGTTTCGGGCAATAGCCCTTCATCAAGAATAGAGGCAGTGTGCCTGCAGAATGGAGAGATAAATGAGAGAGGGGTGGGGGTGGGGAGAATGTAGAATAGAGTAGAATAGATGAATGGGAGTGGGGATGGAGGTGATAGGTCAGAGAGGAGGGTGGGGGAAGGTAGCAAAGAGTACAATGGGTGAATAGGGGTGGGGATGAAGGTGATAGGTCAGAGAGGAGGGTGGAGTGGACTGGTGGGAAGGGAGATTGGCAGGTAGGACAGGTCATGGGGACAGTGCTGAGCTGGAAGGTTGGAGCTGGGGTGAGGTGGGGGAAGGGGAAATGAGGAAACTGGTGAAGTCCACATTGATGCCATGGGGTTGAAGTGTTCCGAGGCAGAAGATGAGGTGTCCTTCCTTCAGGTGTCTGGTGGTGAGGGGGTGGCGGTGGAAGAGGCCCAGGACCTGCATGTCCTCGGCAGAGTGGGAGGGGGAGTTGAAATGTTGGGCCACGGGGCGGTGGGGTTGATTGGTGCGGGTGTCCCGGAGATGTTCCCTAAAGCGCTCTGCTAGGAGGCACCCAGTCTCCCCAGTGTAGAGGAGACTGCATCGGGAGCAACGGATACAATAAATGATATTGGTGGATGTGCAGGTAAAACTTTGATGAATGTGGAAGGCTCCTTTGGGGTGTTGGATGGAGGTGAGGGAGGAGGTGTGGGTGCAGATTTTGCAATTCCTGCAGTGGCAGGGGTGGGTGCCAGGAAGGGAGGGTGGGTTGTTGGGGAGCGTGGACGTGACCAGGTAGTCAGTCCTAAATGTTCTACCCATATCCTTATGGTGTGAATGAGCCGAGAACATCAAATCAAGAACAATTCACATAAATTAACCATTTGAAGATATAAAGGAAAAATATTGGCCTTATGTACCACAACTTGCATTTATATAGTTATTTTAAGGCAATAAAATATCTCAAGTCACCTCATAGAAGCGTCACAAAACAAAATAGGCCATTGAGCCACATGGAGAAATATTAAAGCTGATGACTAAAAGCTTGGCTAATGTGAGAGGTTTTAAGGAACTTCTTAAAGAGGGAAAGTGAGGCAGAGAGGTGGAGGGCTTTAATAAGAGAATTCCTGATCCGAACATAACCACCGTTGGTGGAGTGATTAAAATCCAGGATGGTCATCAGGCCGAAATTAGAGGAGTTTAGATATCTCTGAGGGTGAAGGGCTGGAGAAGATCACAAAGGTAGCAAGACCAAGACCATGGAGACGGTCAAAAACAAGGATGAAAATATTACAATCGAGGTGTGGTTTAACTGGGAGCCACTGTAAGTCAGTAAGCACAGGGGTGAATGGCATTTTGTGAGTTAGGACACGGATAATTGAACTTTGGATGACCTCCAGCTTAGAGAGGGAAGAATCTGGGAGCTCACCAAGGAGACCACTCGTAAAATCAGGAGGTAACAAAGGCATCAGGACATCATCAGGTGAGTTAAAGCAGGAGTGAAGACATGTGACATTAAGAAGGGAGGTCATGTTGCAATTGTACAGGACATTGGTTTGGCCACTTTTGGAATGCTGCATTTAATCCTGGTCTTCCTGCTACAGGAAAGACATTGTTAAACTTGAAAGGCACAGAAAATATTTACCAGGATGTTGCCAGGGTTTGAGGGTTTGAGCTATCGAGAGAGGCTGAATAGTCTGGGGCTATTTTCCCTGGAGTGTTGGAGACGGAGGGGTGACCTTATAGAGGTTTATAAAATCATGAGGGACATAGACAGAATGAATAGACAAAGTTTCTTTTCCCCCAGGGTAGGGGAGTCCAAAACTAGAGAGGATGGGCTTAGGGTGAGAAGGGAAAGATATAAAAAGGACTGAAGAGACAATATTTTCATGCAGAGCACGGTGAGTGTATGGAATGAGCTGCCAGAGGAAGTAGTCCTGAAGAAAGGTTACACCTGAAGCATTGACTTCTGCCCTGGCTTGCTGTGTTCTCCCAGCCTCCTGCTTCTCTACTTTGGATTCAGCATCTGCAGCTTTTTTGTGTCTAACCAGAGGAAGTGGCACAATTACAATATTTAAAAGACATCTGGTTGGGTATATGAATAGGAAGGGATTAGAGAGATATGGCCAAATGCTGGCAAATGGGACTAGATTAGGTTGGGATATCTGGCCAGCAAGGATGAGTTGGACTGAAGGGTCTGTTTCCGTGTTGTACCACTAAATGACTCTAAAAAGGTGGCATTTGTGACAATGTAATCAGACAATGTGTCCTTGGGGTGCACTGTAACTGCAAGGTTGCGTTCAGTTTGGTTTCACTTCAGACAGTTGTCAGTCTGAGAAATGAGTCAAAATGTGTGGTGCTGGAATGCAGGGTGTAAAATGATATCAGTTATGAGGGAGCAGAGTAAAGGAATTAAGGATTTTTTTAGTAAAGGAATTAAGGGTTATAGTGAGAGGGTGGGTAAGCGGAGCTGAAAAGATCAGCCGTGATCTTATTGAATGGCAGAGCAGGCTCAACAGGCCAGATGGCCTACTCTGCTCTTAGTTCTTATGAGATGGTAAAGTCAAGCAGGTCACTGCACATATGGATTGGGGAGTTTACACCAAGTGTGAGGTTGAGATACTACAAAAGGGCACAGAACTCTGAGAACATGATGAATTGAAATTGAGGGTCAAATCCCTCAGGCTGAGAAGCTCCTCAATGCTGGGGCTGACGGAGGAAGATAGCTGGCTGGATTCTGAGCAGTGAACCGGGATTTTAAATGAGCAGGGACCTTTCACAGTTTTGGAATTACTCCTTACACCTTACAGCCAATTCAGGGGACTGTGAAATGTTGTCTTTTTTTTCGAATGTAGAAAACACAGCATGGAATGTGTGCATAGCAAGATCGCAAAGACAGAAATAACCAAATCTTCTGCTTACTGATGCAGTTGGAGGGCTAAGTATTGGCCAGGACATTAGTGAGAACTCTCCTGCTTTTCTTTTAAGATCTTACCACGTGACCTTTTACTGATGATTTGGAGATGCCAGTGTTGGACTGGGGTGGACAAGTTAAAAATCACACAACACCAGGTTATAGTCCAACAGGTTTATGTGGAAGCACTAACCCTCAAAGCACTGCTCCTTCCCCATCACCTGATGAAGGAGCAGCGCTCCGAAAGCTAGTGCTTCCAAATAAACCTGTTCGACTATAACCTGGTGTTGCATGATATTTAACCTTTTAATGAGACAGCATTGAGCTTTAGGAAAGACAGAACTTGCGGCAATATAGCGCTCCCTTAGTACTGCATTCGAATGTCAGTCTAGATTTTTTAGGCTGTAATGTACATGGCACTTGCACCATCAGCCTCAGGTAAAAATGCTACCCACAGACCAGGACCCAATGCATAGGAGTGCTCATGTTTGTGCCAGTATACATGTGAACCCACATTGCATATATCTTCGCTTCCATACTTGCAAACATGTATTCTCAAACTACACATATCCATGCACAGAGATACATAAATGTGCAAACCCACATATATGAAATACACATATGTGCATAAATACAAAATTAATGAGCATGTACATCTACAAATAGAATACAGACTGGGGACACCTATCCAACAACACATGCACACCATTTGCACGGAGACACAGTATTTGCGGCTTAGGAACCAACTGGGAATTTGAGGGGGCAATTCAAAGTGATTAAGGGCAGAGTTTTCTCCAGGGAATGAGTTTGAAATTAGAATTCTCTGCCACAGAAAGCAGTTGAGGCCAAAGCATTGAAAATTTTCAAGAAGAGGTTAGATAAAGTTCTTACGGCTAAAGGGATCAAAAGAATATGGGGAGAAAGCAGGAACAGGGGACTGGGTTGGATGGTCAGCCATGACCGTATTGAGTGGTGGAGTAGGTTTGGCAAAGCGGTTGCTCAGTGGTTAGCATTGCTTCCTCACAGAAGCATGGAGTTGGATTGATTCAACCTTAGGTAATTGTGTGGAGTTTACACATTCTCCCTGTGTCTGCTTGGGTTTCCTCTGAGTGCAGTTTCCTCCCACAGTCCAAAGAGGTGCAGGTCAGGTGGGTCAGCCATGTTAAATTGCCCATAGTGTCCAGCGATGTGCAGGTGAGGTAGATTAACCATGGGTAATGCAGTGTTACAGAGACAGGATAGGTCTAGTGGGATTCTTTTTGGAGGGTTGGTGTGGAGTTGCTGGACCAAATGGCTTGCTTCCACCCTGTGGGGATTCTATGATTCGAAGGGGCTGAATGGCCTACTTCACCTCTTACTCACAGAGCTACACAAACAGACCCTTCAATCCAACTCATCTGCCCTGACATCCGAAATTAATCTCGTCCCATTTGCCAGCATTTGCCCCATATCCCTCTGAACTCTGAACGTCATGTTGAACTAAAAACTGTTTCTCACTCCACAGATGCTGCCAAGCCTGTGATGTTTCTCCAGTATTCTCTGCTCGGCCTGTTGTGATTATCTGTGTTTGTTTCAGCATTTTGCCCTTGCTCTTGTGTATGTTTTTTTGTGTGTGCACACTAAACATCGCAGCCAAACACACTTTCACTGGTTGAATAGCAGGGCATTGTCAGAGGGCTAAATGGTTTGCACTAATGTTTCTATTTGTATCATAGAGCAGTCAGAGACACACTTACACTAGCTCTGTCTGTGTGTGTATATATATATATATATATGTGTGTGTATAGAGGGCCGGCTTCTCTCTCTATCACGTGTGGGGTGGCCTCCTTATTTAGAAGAGACTGGGGCGGCTCAAGCACAGTCCCAGTGCCCGGAGAGAGAGGGAGACGTAGTGTTTTCGCCTGACCTTCCATCCTTCCCTCCCTCCCTCCCTCTCTCTCTCTCTCTCTCTCTACACACACAGACTCCGCTGGGTCGTAGCTAATACCCAAACCCTCGCCTCCCCATTGGAATCCCGGACCGACTGCGCTGCCTCAGTATGTCTGGTGAGTGAACACTCAGTGGTGCTGCTGCCGCCTCGGGGAGGTGTTAGTTTGTCCTGAAGGCTCCGTGCGGACCTTCAAATGCACAACTTGTCGTCTGAAACTGCGGAAGGGAGAGTGGGGGTGAGCGGATCCCAGGGGCTGATGCAGAGCACTGTCTGTGTCTGTGCTGCGGGCCTGAAGCAAGCCGCAGATCGTGCGCCTGTGCTCGTAATCATTTATCCTTCTGCCCCAATTTATCTTGCTTTTTAAAAAATCTTTTAAAATTGACTTCTCTTTCCGCTCTCTCTCCTCTTCCGGGAGAAATTGACCAGCAGAAGTATCCCAGCAGCAGATTCTTTGCATTGGATCATTCTTGTGAATCTATACCTTCAGACAGATTGTGTGCACGATTGAGATCCCCTTGATTTTTGTTTCCACAATTAAAATTTTTTTTTAAATGATGCGATCTGACTCCAACCTGCTGTGCCAGATCCCACTAAATGCAACCCACTGTAATTTCCTCTTCAACTTTGCGTGAAAAACCTTTGTATTTAAAAAAAATAAAGTCGCAATTTCTCCAGTCCATTCCCACTTTAGGATTTTTTTAAAATTAAATTCCCTACAGTGTGGGAAACAGGAGTGGAGTTTGGTTCATTCAAAAAAAAATAGAATGTGCTTCAGCTTAAACAGAAACACAACATGAAGGAAGGTAACCTTGTCTCAGAGTTGGAGTTTTAAAATGTTCCTTCCCAGTTTCTGGAGCAGCCCAGTAGCTGGCGTTGTTCAGCCAAGCCGCAAGTTCCAAGTGTTTTCATTGATAAAATGATCAATGATTGAAAAGTGGTGCAGTGGTTGTGTCCCTACCTCTGAGTTAAGAGGCCAAGTCCCACCTGCTCTGCAAGTGTGTAATGACATCTGTGAGCAGATTAATTTGAAAATATTTATCAATAATTGAGTATTGTTATCATGTTGATGTGCTGTTCCATGTGGATTAAAGTCAGTTGGTATTACTCAATTACTATTATTTAGAAACCTCAATACTCCAATTGTTGCTAAAAATCCTTGACTCTGTCGCACATCAAACTTCTCCTTACTTGCTTCAAATTCTGCACTTTTTAAAAAAACAATATCATTGCACGTTAATTTCTCTGCCATTCTACCTGGACTTCATTTCTCAAGTTGCATTTAATTTGATTTAACCATCTGTGTCCTCGTTTACTCCTGATTTTTCCCAAGTTTTTTAAAAATTTAATTTTTAGTTAACCTGCCAAGAGGTGTTCTGTAGAGTTGAAGTTAAAAACAGATCCTATTGAAATGCAGGAGACAATAAAAAACACTGCAGATACTGGAATCCAAGGGAGACAAGCAGGAGCCTGGAAGAACACAGTAAGCCAGGCCGCATCAGGAGGTGAAGAAGTTGCCATTTCAGATGTAACTCTGCTTCAGGACTGGGAGTGGGTGTAAGGCAGCTGCAGATAACGGGGTCGGGGGTGGGGGGAGGTTAGGGCTTGTGGTGGAGTAGCCTCTTGTTCCTTGTTCTTATGTCTGTACGTAAGAGGTAGGACTTGAACCTGGATCTTCCAACCCAAAGTTAGGGACGCTACCACTCTGTCATAAGCTAGTCCGGTCCCCATCTTTCATTCCCACAATGATTTACAGCCTCTCCTTTCAGCACCTGCCTCCTTACGTTCTGACACGAGGCAATTTCTCCAGTTTCTTGCTGCCTCTTAGTCCCGCGCTAAGAAATGTTCTTTAACCTTTGTGATTTTTCTGTCATTATCCAATGTCAAAGATCATTTCTTTGCTTTCATTTTTTTTTCTTGATGACTCTATTTATTTTGTTCAGTAGCAGGCTTTGTGTCCCCTAATGAAAAACTTATTGTTTTAAATTGTTTCAAAGGTGGAAATAGTTCACTCTGCTGTGATATTTCTCATTAATCTAATTGGGTGAGGGGCAGAGTTAAATAGGGTTAGGTATTTTGTTGCAGTTTGGTATGAGTGGCTTGCCTGGCCATTTTGGAGGGTATTTAAGGAGAGCAGGTGGAACAGTAATAATGTTACTGGACTAGTGACCCAGTAGCCCCAGGCCATAGTTCTGGGGCATGTGTTTAAGTCCCACCATGGCAGATGGTGAAATTTGAATTCAATAAAATCTGGAATTAGATTCTCTGCAGTGTGGAAACAGGCCCTTTGGCCCAACAAGTCCACTCCACCCCTCTGAAGAGAAACCCACCCAATCCCATTCCCCTACCCTATATTTACCGACTGACACACCTAACACTGTGTGCAATTTAGCATGGCCAATTCACCTGACCTGCACATCTTTGGATTGTGGGAGGAAACCCACACAGACACAGGGAGAATGTGCAAACTCCACACAGACAGGTGGGAATCGAATCCAGGACCCTGGTGCTGTGAGGCAGCAGTGCTAACCACTGAGCCACCATACTGCCCAATGAATGAAGAACTAATTTAGTGATGACCATGAAGCCATTGTCGATGGTTATTGTTAAAAACATTGCTTCACTAATGATCCTTTTCTTAGGAAAAGAAATTTGCCATCCTTATCTGGTCTGGCCTACATGTGACCCCAGGCCTACGGCAATGTGGTTGACTTTGGACACTTGGGGATGGGCAGTAGATGCTGGCCTAGCAAATGAGTCCTATTGCTATGGAGACCAAGTAAGGATTTCTGTTGCACATCACCTGACCATACTAATGGTTTCATGATCTGAGACCATTACCAAAGCTAGCTTGATATTTCAGATTTTTATTAATTGAAGTTAGAAACAGTACAGGTGGTGAACTTTGAGTCTGTGTCCTCCTAGCAGTATGGGCCTCTGTATTACCAGTGAAATAACCTAATCTCTGCTCAGTATCCAGACTTTGAAATACATTGTCATATCTTTAGTATCACTGTGTCCAAATAGACTGCCATAGTTCAAGAAGGCAGTTCACCACCAAGGATGGGGAATAAATACTGACTTAAATCACTTCACAGAGGCTGGTATCCCATCACCAAGTCCCCCTTTATTTACTCTTGCATAGTACGTGGACTCTGACCAGCTAGCTGAGAGCCAGTCCCTAGAGTCAGGAAAATCCCTGGCACTTGTGTTTATTTTTTTAAAGAAAACCAAAAAGTTAAACAAAGTCTTCCTGAAACAAGACAGCGAAACAAAAAAAAAGGAAAACTCTCCTCCTCAATAGGAAACCCAATAACAGTAATAAGACACTGACTGTGTGATCCTGACAGTTCAGAGGTCAATCCCCTCCCTAACACAAAATGAAGAGTCCTTCACCACAGGTTCAACTCCCTCAGAGCCAGCTCTGAGTGAACAGAACCTGTGAAACACACCTGTTTTTTTTTCTCTTTTTGTTTTTTTCCCAGCGGTAGTTCTTATTGTTCCCCAGCATCCATGTTGTGTGCATGTAGGTGTTCAGACACAGTAAAAAAAGTGTGTAAGTCTTTCTTTATTTATATTCCACCACCAGGAGGAAAGGAAACACCCGAGTAGCCAGTGAAAAGCAGTGCCCTTCTCATCAAAGGGCAATCAAACTGTGAAGGGGAGAGCGGGGACTAAATCAGAATAGAGTTGGAGGGGGAAATGAAACACTCCCTATGGTGCCCACCTTTCCCTGAAAATCTCGAGGGTGTTAGTGGATGCGGTGTGCTCCTTCTCCAGAGAAATGTAGACACTGACTTACCAGTGAAAGAGGGGCAGGCAGTCAGCTATAACGACCCCCACCACAGCCCACTGCCTGGACCTGTTTATGGCCAGTTTGGCCAGGCCCAAGAGCAGACCCACGAGGAAGTCCTGTGACCTACACACACACACACACACACACACACACCCACATTGGGTGAACCCTCCTTTTTTTTAGTGAAAGGCAACAGGTGTATAAATCTTTATTCAATTTCTACCACCAGGAAGAAAGGAAACACCTGAGTGGCCAGTGATAAGCAATACCCTTCACACCAAAGGTCAATGCTGTGTGATCAAACAGTGAAGGGGAGGGCAGGGACTAAATCAAAATAGAGTTGGAGGGGGAAATAATGCACTCCACTCCCTGCGGCATCCACCTCTCCCTGAACGACTCCAGGGTGTTGGCGGACACTGCATGTTCCTTCTCCAGAGACAGACGGGCTCTGACATAACCGCAGAAGAGGGGCAGGCGATTGGCCCTAATGACACCCTCCATGGCCCACTGCCTGGACCTGTTTATGGCCAGTTTGGCCAGGCCCAGGAACAGACCCACAAGGAGGTCCTCCAACCTACCCTCCCCCTTCTGCACTGGGTGAGCACTCCTAATTATAGCTGTCAGCCAGGACTCCCTGATTGGGGCTGTTAATTTGGTCCAATCAGGGATCTCGTATGTTGAGGTCCACCTGGTCAAACTCGTTACAGTCACTGTACTGGCCCAGCCAGCAACATCCACGTCCAATCAGTGAAAAAAGAAAAACTCCCCATGGGTAACAAGAGCAGAATCGAACAATACATAGAGCATTTTAAGACCAAGTATGATGGTGAGACAATGAAGGCTAAATGTGGACAGATGACCAAAAGATTGGTCAAAGATGTGTATTTTTAAGAAGTGTCTGAAAGGAGTAATGCGAGGTGGGAATGACAAATGGCTTCAGTTTGTGGTCGGAATTATTTCAGCTATCTGGAGGTTGTGGGACTGATGGAGATAAGGGAAAGGAAGGATAAGGCATTATATAGATTTTAAAGCAAGGCTGGGAATTCTAAAGTAGAGGTGTCACTTGAACACAAGCCAATGTAGCCCAATGAATACAGGAGTGGCAGGAGAATGGAACTTGATGGGAGCTAAGAAATAGAGACAAAGCTCTGGGTGTGCTCCTGTTTAGAGGTAGAATGCAGCAAACCAGTCAGGGATGTGTCAGAACAGTTTAGTCTCCAGAGATAATGAGTCATGGATGAGGGTTTGCTGTGATAACAAACATCAGAAAAATTCACGTTTGCTGGGTATCTGATTGGGACCTCATGATACTCATCTGTTGAATGGTTATTGCAACAGACACCATTAGATGTTCACATAATACAAGATTTTTAAAGTGTTGCATAAGGAACTAAAACAGATTACTGGAAAAGCTCAGCAAGTCTGGCAGCAGCTGTGGAGGGAAATCAGAGTTAACATTTCAAGTCAAGTGAGTTCTGAGGAGGTTTCATTGGACCCGAAACGTTAACTCTTGAGTTCCATCCACAGATGCTGCCAGACCCATTGAGCTGTTCCAGCAGTTTCTGTTTTTGTTTCAAGTTCCCAGCATTCACAGTTCTCTTGGCTTTCATTTGGAAAATAAACTGTTGAAGCATATGTAAGTTTGTAAAGTACAGTTTATAAGTTGAAAAATTGAAATATTTCTGTCGATAAGCATCAGTCATCAATTCAAGCATAAACGTTCAGAAAATCCTGGATCATTTTATAGTGGACCATGAAACATTGACTCAGTCCAGGATCATGCAAACCCTCCTATACCTTTGCAACACTAAATGCCCAGGAAAAGAAGCTGGTGACTTGTAAAACTTACTTACAGTAGAAGCTGGGTGTTTTTTAGTTAAGAGCAGAATGAATTAACACTTTTTAAGGGTAAGTTTACAGTTGAGAAGTGTAAGTTTATAGGAGAAGTTGTATAGAAAAGGTCACTTGCCTAGTGATATTATCACTGGACTAGCAACACACAGACCCAGAAAATGTCTGGGAATGACCCAAATTTGACTCCCACTATGACAGATGGTGGTATTTGAATTCAATAAAGTTTTCTGAAATTAAGAATCGAATGATGACCGTGAATTAATTGTTGGAAAAACCCAACTGGTTCACTAACATCCTTTAGAGAAGGAAACTGCCATCCTTACTTGATCTGGCCTACACGTCACTCCACACCCACAGCAATGTGGCTAACTCTTAACTGACCTCTCGGTAATGAATGCTGGCCTAGCCAGTGACACCTGCATCCCGTGAATGAATTTTTAAAAAAAGTGATCGACCTGTCTCATGTTGAATTGGATATCGTACTCAGCGTAGGGAACTTGAGGGATAATCTTTGAATTAATGTTCTCTGCATAGCTGATTGATTTTGCTGTCCATTATAAATGGAATTGGCCTTTTTACAATATAGGAAGAGATAATTCAGTCTGCCATCTCTACACTTGACATTGCAAATGAACAGTTCACCTGGTGCCATTGCCTTGTTCTCTCCCTGGAATACAGCCTTCTTTGCTGCTAATATCCAGACCCACTTGAATATCTTCAGGCAGCATCCGAGGAGCAGGAGAATCAACATTTCAGGCATAAACCCTTCTATCCGCTCCACCCTTCTCTCCCCAATTTTTGCCCAAAACATCAATTCTCCTGCTCCTCTGATGCTGCTTGACCTGATGTGCTTTTCCAGCACCACACTCTCGACTCTGATCTCCAGCATCTGCAGTCCTCACTTTCTCTTCTTGAATATCTTGTTTGACTCTGCTTCCACCACAACATTGGGACAGATCCAAGGTATCCACTGCATGAAAAGGTTCCTCTTTGTGTCTTCATAGCTTTTTTTTGCCAATTACCTGAAAGTTGTCCTTTGGTTCTCAATCCTTGTACCACTGGTAAATTTCTCCTTAGAGCACCTTGTCATTTTGAATATCTTGAACAAATCTCCATTTCACCACCTTCTCCCCTCCCGTTCTATCTACTTTACTAAAGTACTTCTTCCCTGGGACTTTTTAAAAAAACAACTTTTATGCACAATAGTCCAGTTGAGACCAAACCAGTTTTTTATGTAAGTTGAACCACCTTGCTCGTGCCTGTGTATCCCAGCTGGTAAAGGTAGTGTTAGTGGATCAGTAATCTGCAGATACAGGCTATTGCTCTCAAAGTGTGAGTTCAAATTCTACCAAGGCAGCTGAATGGAATTTGAATTCAATTAATATGTTTGTAATATAACTCTGTGTCCAATTGGAGCGAGACCTCAACAGTGGAATCATAGAATCCCTCCAGTGTGCATTTAGGCCGTTTGGCCCATTGAGGCCACACTGTCCCTCTGAAGAACCTTCCTCGGCGCACCCCGTCCCGGAACACCCCGAGTTCGGGTCGTCGGGCGGCGGAGGCTCGGGGCCCCGCTCCCCTACCCTATACCTATAACCCTGAATTTCCCATGGTAATCCACCTCACCGACACATCCCCGAATACAATGGGCAATTAAGCATGGCCAGTCCACCTAACTTAAACCTCTTTGCACTGTGGGAAGAGACCCACAAAAACATGGGGAGAATGTGCAACATCTCCACATACAGTCGCCTGAGGGTGGAATTAAACCCAGATCCCTGGTGCTGTGAGACAGCAGTGCTAACCACTGAACCACTGCGTCACCCAATCAAGCTAGGGCTGGTAAATGGAAAAGAATAATATTTGTACCCCACACATTCCTGGCAATTACCATCTCCTAAAAGAAAGAATCCCTTGGCTGCCATTGCCATGACTGTTGCTGAACCTGTCACTATCAATATCCTGGAGGGTGCCATTGACCAGGGGAACTGAACTAGACCAGCCGTAGAAAAACTGTGGCTACGAAAACAGGTCAGAAACTGGGACTCCTGCAGTGAGCAACTCACCACTTGACTCCCCAAAGCCTGCCCGTTATCTGAAAGACACATGTCAGAGTGCGATGGAATACTCCCCACTGTCTAGATGGGTGCAACTCCAACAACACTCCAGAAGCTTGACACCATCTCTGAGCAGGCTACCCATTTGCTTGACACATCGTGCACGGCTATCCCTTCACACCCAGCACTGGCGGAAGTAGTTGCCAACTATAAAATCCCCTGCACTAACTCCCCATGTCTTGACTGATAATATTTTCCAAATCTGTGACCTCTATCTCCCAGAAGGAAAGAGATACATTGGAGTGCTGCCACCCACAATCCTGACTTGGAGTGCTACCACTCTCTCACTGTCTTTGGATCAAAATCCTAGTATTCTTCTTATCAGCACTTTGGGGCGTCCCTATTGGGGTGAGAAATAAATGCTGCCCTAGCCAGTGACCCCTACATTGCATGAATGAATTCCTAAATGGGGATTTTTGTAAAATCCCATCTGGGTCTCGAATACCTTTTTACAGGGAGGAAATCCTTCCATCCTTGTATGAATAAAATACTGCAGATGACGGAAACCTGAAATTAAAAATAAAATACAGGAGAAACTCTGGTCTGGTAACATCTGTGGGGAGAGAAAGAGAGACATCATGTCTGTTGTGACTCTTCCTCAGCCTCTGCCATCCGTTACCAGTCTGCCTATGTGTGACTGTGGTTGACTCTGAACTACCTTCTGTAATGGCTGAGCAAGGCACTCCATTCAAGAGGAATTAGGGATGGTAGCAATGCCTACATACCATGAAAGAGAAAGAAAAATAGTCCAAGGTACTAATCTCTGAACTTACCCTGCGTTTTCACCTTTATAGACATATCAACCCAGGTCTCTTTTGATACCTGGTGTGCCTATGGAATTGTTCCCTTCATTCCATCTTGACCGTTCTATTACCACCTTCTTGGGGAAAATTGCTGTAATTCTCGAGCCCACTCTTTCCATCACAAAAGTTAATGACTTAATTAAAGTATGGGAAAGTCACAATTTACCTGTCTGATGGAGTTAATTTGGTTCCAAATACTGGCAAGGTTCCCTATTAAAAAAACTGCTGTATATCACAAATTCATTCAAGCCATTCATTAACCCATAAAAAGTTTTGAGCTTTCGACTAGAAGTCAAGTAATTGAATCTCTTAAATCTTTTTCTAAAACCACTACAAACACACCAAGACAAAAGAAATTTGGTGTTAGTGTGGAAGGGATAAAACGGGTGATACTGTTCAATAGCATCAGTAACAGCGTTCCTTTTCCTTCCTAAGACTTTTTCAGTTTTTTTGATTTCCTTCCTCCAAGTTCTGTCACTGCTTCACAAGAGGCACAGGATAATTGGTACACAAATGACAAAGTCTCTTTTAGTTGCTCACTAAACACCACAGCAGCTGGTAGCAGACAATAACTGGCTTTCTTGAGGCTTCAAATACTTCTACTGCAGAGAGACAAAGGATCAAAGACCACTCTTCTGAGTCCAGTGGCTTTTTATCCCTCTGTTGTAAACTCCCAAGCTGTTTACCCATCCAGGAGCCAACAGGAAAGCTGTCCTCAGGTTGGGCAGTTAAATCCTGTGCTGAATGTGTAGCACCATCTTATCTCTCCTCTCCCCAACAGCTCAAACAAAGCAGCAGTGTAAACACATCTTTCAATGAGTGCAGTAGCTCAGTGCAGCAGTTCCTTCCACAGTATCTATTTTGAAAACAGTCCTTTTCCAATTTTTGTCCGCAATCAAAAATGCAGAGAAGTAAAATTACGGGCTTTACCTCGCAAAATGAATTATCTGTATTTCTATGCGTTGAACTTCATTTGTCACTTGTCTGCTGATTCCGCCAACCTGTCCATGTCTTTTTGAAGTTTTGCACTATCCTCCTCGTTGTTTACTATGTCCTAGAATATCTCATTGTCTACAAATTTTGGAATTGGTTCTTGAACATCAAGTTCCTGGTCAATAATACAGGTGGGGAAGAGCAAGGTTATAATCCTGGCTCCTGGGGAGCCCCACTCTAAACCTCCCTTCGGTCTTAAAAACCTGTCAACATCATGTTTTGTCACGTGGTGTTTCTGTTTATTCTGGTAACTTGAGGTTTATTGTCATTTCTAGAGGCCTGATACAGGCAGTATATCTAATGGAATTTGTTTTAAGATCCATCTGTTTTAACTGTGTCCTGTGTTGCCCTGTATTGTGCTTATAATGTTGAATTATGTACATTCTGCGTCTTTGTATTTTTGAGGGATTTTTGCAGTAATTGTAGTGTTTCTATCAAGTTGTTGCTTAGCTTATTACTTGTGCCAGCTATATTCTCATCTTTAGTCTTTTGTCCTTCTGCACTGTCCTCTCCCTTGTGGAAACATTGCCTTTGGTGGTAAGGATATAATTATTTCCAAACTGAGAATGAGATGCCAACCACATTGATTTTTTTTTCAGCAGTGCACAGTAACTTGTGCTGGGATCAATTTGATGTTCTTACTTTGTTCACCTCTGTTACATATTTATTTTGCTGTGAGCTATTTCCCTGAGCCAACAGTAGGCAACCCTGATGACTACACTGTATGTTACTAGTGAAGACTGTGTCTACATGTGCCTGATCTGCCTGAAGCACTCTACAAGGGTGCACAGCCTCTCTGCTCCTATCCACGATCACAGCATTTAGCAGAATAACAGGAAGGGAGCTTCTTATCTTGGTCAGACACCAGAGTATAGCTGAAGAGTGATCCAAGTGGCTGGTCATGTGTTTTTAATTCTGGATAAGTGGTGCTGGAAGAGCACAGCAGTTCAGGCAGCATCCAAGTAGCTTCGAAATCGATGTTTCGGGCAAAAGCCCTTCATCAGGAATAAAGCATTTCAAAGCTACTTGGATGCTGCCTGAACTGCTGTGCTCTTCCAGCACTACTAATCCAGAATCTGTTTTTCAGCATCTGCAGTCATTGTTTTTACTTCATGTGTTTTTAATCCCTAATGAATCTGAGACTGTACTGTATGGATAGTGTTGGTGTCAAAAAGGAGGCATTTGGTCTATTGGTTTAAATTGGTCATAATTTGTGAGGACTGCAGATGCTGGAGATCAGAGCTGAAAATGTGTTGCTGGAAAAGCGCAGCAGGTCAGGCAGCATCCAAGGAGCAGGAGAATCGACGTTTCGGGCATGAGCCCTTCTTCAGGAAGAAGGGCTCATGCCTGAAACATCGATTCTCCTGCTCCTTGGATGCTGCCTGACCTGCTGCGCTTTTCCAGCAACACATTTTCAGCTCAGTTAAAAAGGAGTTACCCATTTCATAGAATCCCTTCAGTGTTGAAGCAGGCGATTCAGCCCATTGAATTCACACCAACCCTCCGAGCCCAACCCAGCCTTTCCCTGTTGCCACGCACTTCCCATGGCTAACCCACCTAACCTGCACATCCCTGGTCACTATGGGCAATTTAGCACGGCTGGTCCATCTAACCTGCACATCTTTGGACTGTGGGAGGAAACTGGAACACCCAGAGGAAACCCATGCAGACATGGGGAGAATATGCAAACTCCACGCAGATAGTTGTCTGAGGCTGGAATTGAACCTGGATCCCTGCTGCTGAGACAGCAATGCAAGCCACCTACCGTTAGATGTTAGAATTGAGACCTGTTCACTTATTTGATTCAACATTCCAGCCAGTTTCTGTTGTACTCAGGTTTGAAGGAGATAATACTTAATTGAGTACAGCAAGTTTCACTCACTGGACTTCACCAGTTTCCTCATTTCCCCTCCCCCCACCTTACCTCCATTCCAACCTTCCAGCTCAGCACTGTCCCCATGACCTGTCCTACCTGCCAATCTCCCTTCACACCTATCCACTCCACCCTCCCCTCTGACCTATCACCTCCATCCCCACCCCCATTCACCTATTGTACTCTTTGTTACCTTCTCCTCAGCCCCACCCCACACATTTATTTCTCCACTCTGGAGGCTTCCTGCCTCTATTCCTGATGAAGGGCTTTTGCCCGAACTGTCGATTTTCCTGCTCCTCGGATGCTGCCTGACCTGCTGTGCTTTTCCAGCACCACTCTGATCTAAATTCTGGTTTCCAGCATCCGCAGTCCTCACATTTGCCAAATTTCGTTCACTATTATGGAGAATTAAAGAGTTTTTTTTGTCGGAGACTGACCTGGGATTAGTATGCTTCGAACCATCTCTGTAGCAACATAGGCCACATTGATGTAACCCTGCAATCGTTGAAGTATTGTAATAAAGCTCAGTTTCTGCTTTTTAATCATTCATGGGATGTTGTCTGTTCCAGTATCAGTTACCCATCCCTTAAGGAGATGGTGGTAACCTACCTTCCTGAACCGTTCATTTGATGTAGGTACATCCTACAATGCTGTTCAGGAGTTCTAGGATTTTTGACTCCACTACAGTGAATAACGGGTGTTTTATATTTCCAAGCTAGGATGTTTAATGGCTTGAAGAGGAAGTTACAGCTGCTGATCGTAGTTCCACATATCTGCTGCCCCTGTCCTAGATGGAAGTGGTTGTGTGTTTGAAAGCTGTCCATCCTGTCGATGTACTGTGATATACAAACATGGTCATAGTACAACTCGGATGTGATACCTACTTGTCTCTTTTACACATCTTGACCTGCTTGGCATCACTCACCAAGACTATAGAGGGCACACTGCAGAAAAACTATTGAATCTATTTTGTCAGGGGTGGCTTCCTTGCTAAATGTGATTGATGGCTGTCAAGGAATTTTGGAGTATTTAGTAATCTCAAGGTGAGTAATAATTGCAGAATTATATACAGAAGGGAGATCACACCATTCCAACCAGCCATGTCTGTGCTTGATCGCTGCCTTTTTCACATAGTCCTGGAAAGCTATTTGTCTTCAGAAAATCATAAATGCTCCTTGAAAGCCATAACTATGTGTTCTTGTCTCTCTCTCTCTCTCGTTCACTCTGTCTGTCTCACTCTTTTGCTTTGTCTCCTTTCTGATGGTGTATTCCAGGTCTTGAGCACTCACTGCAGTGGTGTTGAATGTTTGGTTTCCCTCCCATTGCCAGTTCCTTTAGGTCTTTATGGTTGAGTTCTTGACCCTTCAGTCAATAGGAGCAGTTTCTCTCTAACTGCTCTGTCCAGGCCCATCATGATTTTGAACTCCTCTGGCAAATTTTCTGTCCACTTTCTCTTTATCAAGAAGCTTCATAAAGAATGGAGAGACAGAGGAGTGAGCAGTTTCATAAACAGAAGAGCAGATCTGTGAGAAAAAGACAGCACTGGCACAATAGCCAGGGTTTTTTCCTTGGGGTGGGGGAGTCCAAACTAGTGGGCATAGTTCTAAGGTGAGAGGGGAAAGATTTAAAAGGGACCTAAGGGTCAACTTTTTCAGAGGGTGGTGCATATACGGAATGAGCTGCCAGAGGGAGTGTTGGAGGTTGGTAAAACGACAGCATTTAAAAGGCATCTGGATGGGTATATGAATAGGAAGGGTTTGGTGGGAAATGGGCCAAATGCTGGCAAATGGGACTAGATTAACTTAGGATACCTGGTTGGCATGGACAAGTTGGACCAGAAGGTCTGCTTCTGTGCTGTACATGTCTGACTCTAATAAAGGAGAACAGGTAGATGGAGTGTATTTGGATTTCCAGAATGCATTTGATTCAGGGCCACACAAAACAATATTGTACAAGACCAGAGTCCACAGTATTGAGGGCAATCTATTAGTGTCAATTGACGATTGGTCAACACACACAAGCCAATCAGTATTACTGGGTCTTTTTCAAGCTGGAAAAACGAGTGCCATAAGGATCAAGCATAAGGCTTTTTACAACTATGTACAATCAAAATTTGGTGATGTTACAAAAATAGGTGGGTGGGCCTGTATGATGAGGATGTGAAGAACCTGCATAGTAGGTTGAGGGAGTGGATAAAACAAGGCAGATCAGGTTTAACAAAAGAGTGAGGTTGTGCACTTTTGGTCAGAAGTGTCAAAAAGCAGACTATAATATTTAAATGGAGAAAGATCTCTCTCTCTCTCTCTCTCTCCTCCCCCACCATCCCTCACACTCTCTCTCCCAGACAGATGTTGAGAAGATGTTTTCACGAGTGAAGGAATTTCCAATTAGAGGAGAAGATACTTAGTTAAGACTGAGATGTGTATGAATTCCTCCTCTCAGAAGGCTCTGAGTAAGTGGAATTCTCAACACCAGAGAGTTGTGGAGGCTGAAGGTATTTCAAGAGGAGATAAATTTCTGAAATGTTGGGGAGTTGATGGCTATCATGAGCTTGCATGAAAGATTAATTGCAGCCTGGAGCAGATCAGCCATGATCCTGTTGAATGGCCTCCTCCTGCTGCTTTTTTTTTGCTGTTTTGTAAGAAGATCTGCCTGAGCTTTGCCAGTTTTTCCACACGGCTGAACTCTTTCATCCCTGGAACCATCCTCATAAATCTTCTCTGCACTTTCTCCAATGTCTTTGTCCTTCCTAGCAACTTACAAAGCCTTTTAGGTAATTCTGTGTCAAGTCTTTGAATTGTAAGAGCTTGCAGGGATCCAGATTACAGGTTTAAAATCCAGCAAGTGCTGTGTTTGGTTAATAATAACAAACTATACATCGTTTTCTTCTAACCCTGCTGCCAGAAATGATCGGTATGGTTGAAAAGATCATTGAAGTTTGGCCAAGGTTGTGGGGAGTCTGAGCAAATAGCAGAGTTTAGTTTTATGTTATCCATTCCTTCAGTGTTACAGGGAGGAATTATGATCAAACCTATTTGTTTAACCAACTCCTCTGCTTTGCTGTCCGCTCTAATCCCAATTATTTTCTTTGCAGAGGGAGGTAAAATTGAAGAAAGTCACCATTAACTTGACCATTTTTCTATTGGTGGTAGTTACAAAACTGCTGATAGTCCAAAGATGTGCAGGCCAGGTGAATTGTTCATGCTAAAATGCCCACAGTGGTAGGTGCATTAGTCAGAGGGAAATGGATCTGGGTGGGTTACTCTTCGGAGGGTCGGTGTGGATTGGTTGGGCCGAAGGGCCTGTTTCCACTCTGAAGGGAATGTAATATAATCATAACTGTGATACAGTATTTCTGTTTTATTAAACAGATTGGAGGCTTGGTCAGATGTTGGTGTTTTTGTGATTTTTTTTTCTTTCTTCACTTAGTAACTTTCTGCTGGAGGAGATGTTTTGACACTGAAACTGCTTCGAAAGTGTTCTGCCATGAAATACAAAATCCATAATGTAGAAAATGAGAAAGAAAACATGACTTGTGCAGTGGTGATGATAGCCCTTGGTTGACACTGTGATGTAATTTTTGAAATGTTCTGCCAAGTCCAGAATAGAAATTCAGTCCTGGAGCTACAAGGATTGGTTTGATGGGTTGCTTGTTTAAAATATCAGCCAGGCAGCAACCCTCATGTCTAGTGTTCCCTCAAGTAACGTTGAGAAAGTTAAACTAGTACAGCGTATCTTTTCAGTTCCTGAAGCATGGATAATCGGGAATGGGAATCTCATGGGTCTGTTAGTTGGAGAAAAATACCTGCCTTTTCAGTAGCAATAACCGAACAATGAAAAGAAAATCAAAGGATCCACATTGTTTTTGTGAAGGTTGACTATGAGGCAGTGACTATTTTCAACGAGTACACAAAACCATCTTTTTTTTATTTTGTAATTTCTTAATGTATCTGCCAACTCTCTGCAACACACTGCACTCTATGGAAGGTACAAACTAAAACAAAATACATTCAAGCCCAGGAGTTGATCATTACACCGATTCAGACTTGTGACACTATGATTTGATTACATTACCTACTTTTCTCTCAAGTTCTCACTTGTTTATTTCAATGAACGACTATAGAATGTGGGCTTAAATCTGCTCATGTACTTTCCTAGATTTGATGACCATAAGAAATATGACTGGAAGTAAGGCCATTCGGCCCATTGAATTCATTCAATCTTGGCTGATGAGCATTTCAACACCACTTACCTGTACTCTCCCCATATCCCTTAATTCCCCCGAGATTAAGAATTTATCAGTCTCTGCCTTGAAGACATTTAACGTCCCGGCCTCCACTGCGCTCTGTGGCAATGAATTCCACAGGCCCACCACTCTCTGGCTGAAGAAATGTCTCCTCATTTCCTTTCTAAATTGACCCCCTCTAATTCTGAGGCTGTGCCCACAGGTCCTAGCATCCCCGCCTGCTGCTGAATAGGAAACACTTCCCCGCTCCAAAATAAAATGGCCTGAAAGAGGGCAGAGGTTTTATTTGTGAAGCATCTTCTGGTGACATGCTGTTTTCTCTTTCTAGGATGTGCTCTGCTGCCTGAGGCCTTGAACCAGGTGGTACCATAACTAAGCTTGAAAGATGAGATTGGATTTGGACTGGATTAAATGCTCTTGCCTTCTGTTCATTTTTGTTTTTTATTCTCTTTCTAGATCAAGCCTTTGTAACACTAGCAACCAATGACCTATATGGGAAAGGTGCCTTGGTACTGGGAACATCATTGCGAAACCACAAAACTACAAGAAAACTGGTGGTTCTTGTTAGTCCCCAAGTATCAAACAATATGAGGTATTTATTAATTGAATCATTTATGTTTGTTCTCCGTTTTGACGCTGCTTCCAATTTAACATGGAACTGTCAGTATAGTATACATATGGTATTCATTTACAGCGGAGGACGTTAAAAATTATTTTTTGTGTCACTAACCTCATTGATCAATTACTTAACCTTTGCAACTTGGTTATGTTTTGTGGCCACCAGTCTTCATACTTAATTCCCTCAAACAGTACCAGTTCCCACCCTCCTCCTCCCTCCCTTTTAGCAGTTAAGCAATTATATTATCCCTTTGTGCACATTGATTGCATGGCCATAATCTCAGATGATCCTGAATGTTTATATTTTACTGCAAACAAACACAATGACAGTTGCAAAATGACAGTGGTCTAAATAATTCAGTTGGCTGGAAGTCCCTGGTGTCTATTTTGGAATTCAGCATGGCCTAAAATGCTGGATTGATCTTTGATCACTGAATATGAATAAATTGGTTTGGGTAGCTTGAACCATTCTTAAATCCTTTTACTTGGCACTTTTGCTGCTGTATTGGTGGTGAAGTTGCAAGTTGGACTAATTTTGGAAAAGCTCTGGTTATCTTGAGTTTACCGCATTGTTTGACCAGTGTGGTTGGTTACGTTTCCTGCTCATCCAAGCTCCTCATCTACTGCGTCTGTTACTCTCGATGTGGTCTGCTCTACATTGGAGAGACAGGACACCAACTCACGAAACAATTCTGGGACACACACCAAACAACCCACCGCCCTGTGGCTGACCACTTCCACTCCCCCTCCCACTCTGCCAAGGACATGCTAGTTTTGGGTCACTTCCACCGCCAGATTCTAGCCACCCGAAAACTGGAGGAAGAATGCCTCCTTTTCCCCCTTGGGACCCTCCAACCACATAGGACCAATGTCAATTTCACCAGTTTCCTCAACTTCCCTCCCCCACCTCATCCCAGATCCAATCCTCTAACTCTGCACAGCCCTCTTGAACTGTTCCACCTATCCACCGTCTTTCCCACCTATATGCTCCACCCTCCACTCTGACCTATCACCATCGGCCCCCACCTTCATCTACCTATTGCCTTCCAAACTATCTCCCCCACCCCCAGCCCCACCACTCCCCTCCTATTTATCTCTCAGTCCCCTTTCTATCCCCCTCCTCCCAACATTCCTGATGAAGGGCGTATACCCAAAACATTGACTTTCCTGCTCCTCGGATGCTGCCTGACCTGCTGTGCTTGTCCAGCACCACGCTTTTCGACTCTGATCTCCCGCATCTGCAGTCCTCACTTTCTCCTACATTTTTAGGATGGAGGATAATGGATGTACAAAAAAAACCCCTTAAAATGTTGAATTTGCATCCCATGGAGTTACTACTTAATTGCTAATTGTTGAGAGATTCAAGTTAGAAATATAGCAGAAATGTAAAGCCTAATATTTGCTTCAGATTGAGGCTGTTATTTATCCAAGTGGTTTTGCAGTTGTGATTTAATTGACATTGGCAGCCTACTTTATCCTAATTGAGGGGAGGGAGTGTGGATGCAGTGCAGGCGCTGTCCATCAAACATGCTCTGAGATATTGTCAGCTGGTATCCAAGATTAGATTACTTGCAGTGTGGAAACAGGCCCTTCGGCCCAACAAGTCCACACCGCCCCGCCGAAGCATAACCCACCCATACCCCTACATCTACATCTACATCTACCCCTTACCTAACACTACGGGCAATTTAGCATGGCCAATTCACCTGACCTGCGCATCTTTGGACTGTGGGGGGGAAACCGGAGCACCCAGAGGAAACCCACGCAGACACGGGGAGAACGTGCAAACTCCACACAGTCAGTCGCCTGAGGCGGGAATTGAACCCAGGTCTCTGGCGCTGTGAGACAGCAGTGCTAACCACTGTGCCACCGTGCCGCCCACTAAGATGGAGGACTAGTGGGCCAAGAGGTGAACTGGGTCAGTAATATATTGCTCTGATTTATGAGAAAGTGAGGACTGCAGTTGCTGGGAATCAGAGCCGAGCATGTGGTGCTAGAAAAGCACAGCAGGTCAGGCAGCATCCGAGGAGCAGGAGCATCGACGTTTCGGGCATAAGCCCTTCTTCCCGAAACACCAATTTTCTTGCTCCTCGGATGCTGCCTGACCTGCTGCTCTGATTTCTATAGCAGGAATTGTCACTTGTATGCAGTGGAAAATAGGGACCTGCATATTGATGAGGTAAGGATAACAAATGACGAAATGTTAATACATATGCACGTAGGCCTCTCACCACTCACTTTGTCTCGTCCTTCAATACCTGGTTGGAAAGTGGAGTTTTTTTGCTGTTGTAATGTCCGGAGTCTTCTCACTGCTGATCTCCCATTGGTCTCCCATTTCTCTCACTAATGGCCACGTTGTTCAGTGGCTGGGAAAATTTATTCATGTGAAATAAGAGTGTTTTGAATATAAGCCAGTGCAGAACTGGTTTGAAAAGTTTCTTAATACGTTTTGTACCTTTTCTAAATACTTCATGAATTAGTTACACCAGAAATAGTGCAAAAGTTTGGGATATTTGAGTTGTATTACTGGGCTCACTGAATCATAATTTCAAATCCTATTGAAAAAGTTTGAAAATTTAAGTGTAAAAAAAATTCTGGAAATAACAAACTGCTAAAATTGACAAGGAAGATGTTAGATTATCAAAAGCCTCTATTTGTTCTAAGATATGTATAATTTTTGCGTTTTGCTTTTAAAAATAATGACAACTAGGCATGGTATAGTGGTTGTAACAATTACTCCAAATTACCAGTAGCTTATTCTAAACTTACATGGAACTGTTTTGTTCGTGATGCAACCTGTAATGCTTTTTAAACAACATTAATTCATGTGTAAATAAAGTCTTGTTTGCCCACTTGAGTTTGGTTTTATTGTGTCCTGATGACTGTTATTTCCACTTGAATGCTTTGCGCACGATTTGGTGAAGCTTACTTGAAGTTAGGCTAATTCCAACCAGGAACAACCACTGCTAAGTTTATAAATAAAATGGACGTGTAGGTTGGAAAAGAAGTTTTTAATGTTGAACGGAGGGTGAGGGACTTGACTGAAAAAGGTATGTCTAGGATGACATGAAGCACAGTGGCTGGATAAAGTGAACAGATAAAGCTAAATAAAAGGGTGGCACGGTGGCTCAGTGGTTAGCATTGCTGTCTCACAGGGTCAGGGACCTGGGTTCGATTCTAGCCTTGGGTGACTGTCTGTGGAGCTTGCATGTTCTCCCGTGTCTGTGTGGTTTTCTCTGGTTTCCTCCCACAATCCAAAGATGTGCAGGTTAGATGAATTGGTTTTGCTAAATTTCCCACAGCATTCAGGGGTGTGTGGGTGCATTAGTCAGGGGCAAATATAGGGTAGGGGGAATGGATCTGAGTGGGTAACTTCGGAGGGTCAGTGTGGACTTGTTGGGCCAAATGGACTGTTTCCATACTGTAGGAAATCAACTCTACTCTAAAAACTGAAATGACTGCAGATGCTGGAAATCAGAAATTGCTGGAAAAGCTCAGCGGGTCTGGCAGCACCTGTGGAGAGAAATCCGAGTCAACATTTCAGGTTCAGTGACCTTTCTTCAGAACTGAGCTTTTCCAGCAATCTATTTGGTTTTGTTGTGAACAAAAAGCTATAGCCTGTTAGAATACTTACTTTCTTTCTTAAATCATACAAAGGAGGTCATGCATTCTGAAGCAACAATGTGAAATTTGAATGAGGGAAATCACCAAAGCATGAGGGACAAAGTAACTAAAGAAAAATACATTACAGAGTAAAGGCAATGGATAGTCTTTAAATAATTGTTACATGAATTTTAGGTACTATGCACTTTTTCAATGTGCAAAATTCAAATAAGGTCAGTCAGCCATGGTGACTGAAGGAGTTCAGGGTTGCATATAAGATTAAAATAAAAAGTCTATGATGTTGCAGAACAGCAGGAGTTCTGAAGATTTGGGAGATCTATGGAATTACAGCAGAGGTGCACCAAGAAACTGATAAGAAAGGCAAATAGAATATGCAGGCAATCTTGGAAAAACATAAATGGACTGTGAAAGTCTCCAAGGGAGCATAACAAGGAAACATTTGGCTAAAATGAATATAGTTCAAGCGTCTTGCATAAGGGGGAAGATTCCAATATTAAAGAAATGGTAGTAGGGCACTAATGATTTTATAAATCGGGCAGAGCCAACATGGTTTTGTGCACCTACTCTGCAGCCGTCACATTGTATTCCTCTCTCTGTTCAATCACCCCATGATCTTTGTGTGGCATGATTTGCCTGTACTGCATGCAAAACAAAACTTTTCACTGTACTTAGGTACATGTGACAATAATCCAATTGAAAGGAAAATTGTTTGAAAGGTTTTATTAGATGTTCGAAGGTATTACAACTTTTCTTGTTAAAGAGCTACAAATAGATACGGTTTTTTTGGATTTCCAAAAGATCTTCAATAAGGTGCCATATAGAAAGATAAAAGCCCCTGGTATTCGTGTGAAAAAGTGTTCATAGAGACTTAGTTAACTAGCTAGAAACCAATTTGAGATAAATGGATCACTTTTTCAGGTTGTCAATCGCTAACTAGTGGAGTGCCGAAAGGATATTGGACCTCCACTGTTGATGATATTAATGACTTGCATGACGGGACTGATTTGTGTTGCAGCCAGATTGCAAATGCAAATATACATAGGCAAACAGGTTGGGAGGTGTACACAAAGGGTTGTACATAGCTTAAGTGAGTGGGAACATTTGTGAGGTGGAATATCATGTGGGGAAATGAGGTGGTCCAGATTGGTAGGTAGAATAAAAAAGCAAGTTTATTATTAAATGGAGACAGACTGTGGAATTCTGTGGTACAGAGGAGCTGCATGAATTACAAGAAATTAGCATGGACATACAACACGTAAAGGACAAGGTAAATAGAATATTGGCCTTTATTACAGGGGAGTGAGATATAAACGGAGGAAGGTCTTGCTACAGCTGGGCAGTTGGTGAAGCCACATGTACAGTTTTGGGTGCCTTAAGGGCTATACCGCATGGGAAGTGATTTAGAGCAAGCTTAAATACTGGCAAAAAAACCTCTGATGCTGGAAATCGCAGATTAAAACAAAAGGCACCAGAGAAACTCAGTCCATCTACTCATATTTGTGGAGAGAGAACAGAATTAATGTTTAGAGTCAACTCTTCATGAGAAATGAAGCCACTTGCCCGTCAAGCCTGCTTCCCCCATTCAGTCGGATCATGGTTGATCGGATTACTCCACATTCCTGTCTCTTCCCCAATAACCCCTCATTCCTGATCAAGAATCAAAAATTCAAAGACTCCTCTTCCACTGCCTTTTGAAGATGAGATTTTCAAAGGCTCATGACCTTCAGTAAGGTCAAAAGGATAGATAATTGAAAAGCTAAAAGGAGGGGCATTTAGTAAGAAGCTGCATTCTTCAGAAACTACGGTTGTTTCAATCAAAACTAATCTGACCAGGTGGTAATGGGTGGTATAAGTGGAATGTTTTTGCCTTGTCCTGTGTTGTACATTCAAAGCAGTTCATTAGAAGCAGGCTGTACAGTTGGCTTGTACACTTCCTCTGCTCCCAGAGCCACGTTTATCTGAAGTGCTGTTCAGAATATTGGGTGTTGGAACTGTCAACCTTAAATTTTGATAACACAACCATTTTAACTTCCGGGAAAGCCTTCACAGCCCATGGTATCTATCTCACTACTTAAGTAGAGCAAACCAAAATTAATCCAACTATGTTTACTTTCTCTGCCATACAATTTCTGCCTGAATTACATGTTCATCTTCCTTTCCTTCACCCATAGTCCAATATTTCTCCTCTGAAAGCACTGCTAAGAACACATCAGTGAGCAGTTTTCATCCCTTTGCTTTTAACAAAAGATTTAATTTCATTGGAGGTAGTTCAGAGAAGATTTACTGGGATGATCCCTGGTATGGAGAGATTGTCTTAAGCGCAAAGGCTAAAGCAGGCTGGGACTGTCTACTCACTAGCGTTTAGGAGAATGAGGTGTGATCTCATTGAAACGTAGAGGATTCTTAAGGGGCTTGACAGGATAAATGCTGAGAGGACGTTTCCCATCGAGGATTACAGGGTGTCATCTCTGAATAAACAGGTGCCAATTCAAGGCTGAGATGATGAGGAATTTCTTCTGAGGGTTGAGAGTCTTTGGAACTCCTTGTCACAGAGAGCTGTGGGGACAGAGTCCTTGTGTATATTTAAGGGTTGAGCTAAATTCTTGATCTGTCAGGGAGGTGAGGATTATTGGGAAATGGCAGGAAGGTGGGTGTGAGGAATGTCCAATCAGCCAAGGTCCCATAGAATGGTGGAGCATGCTTGAGGGGCATGTTCCCATTTATTGTGGTTTTAACACTGGTTTCTTATTTCTGTGTGGCTTTAATGATGCTTTTCTAATATAATGGAACATCAAAACTGCACATCGCCCATGTTTAATGATCCTGCCTTAAATGTAGTCTTTTTGTTTCTCTTGAACTCCATTTTAAAAAGTCCACTTTTTTTTTGTAATCTGACCCCTAATTCAAGGACTTCTGTATTTAAAAACCTTTTCTCACCCACATTTTTCAACATCTTCCCATTATATGTATGTTCTCACTGGTTGCTCTGAATGTAATTCCTACCCCTGCTGTGTGTTTGGAGGATTGGGCATATTTAAATGCTATGAGATATAGGGCCCACCATCTCCCCAACTCAGGCCTGGTTGGAGAATGCTTTCTTGCCCCACTGCTAATTAGATTAGATTTATTGTCACGTGTATAAAAAATATAGTTTTTAAAAAAGTGTATTTTTTTTGCATGTTATACACAAAGTGTCACCATACTCTGGCGCTTTTTTTTGTTTTTTTTCAAATAAAAGTTATTATTTAAAGAAAAGGCTAGTTAAGTTTTCTCGAGTGTGTGCCATTGTGATAAGTGTCCAAATAGTTGTATTGAGCAATGTAAATTTTATTACGGGTTGAGTAGCTGTCTATTGTGTATGATGACAACAGCAGGAACAGCAGAAGAACGAAATTAAAGAAACGCTGGCAATGGATGGTACTTGCATGGTCACCATTAATGAAAGCAGCTTTCACTAAGTTTATTTTTAAATTGACTTGCTCAAGCAAATGTCTGGAGCAGGTCGTACTTGAACCCAGATGTTGGGTCACTCTGAACCACAAGAGCTCTTTCAATTCTGGGATTTCTCCTTTCTGTTCAGAGGAACTCTGGGCACTTTAAACAAATATAATTCAGCTCTTCAGAGATGATATTACATACCTCTCAGACCCATAGTTGAGCCTCTTGTCACCTCCCCCGCCTTGCTGCTGGTATTGACCCCATGACCTTTGCAGAACCTGCTTATCCAAATCAGCCTTAAGGAAGATGTGGGGAAACGGCTGGAGGAAAGCGCAACTTAGCGTGTAACATCAGAGAGAGAGAGAGAGAGAGCGATGCAATATTGCTGTGGGTGGAGTAATCAGCCTTCGCACAGAAATGGAACAGGACTGGGAGAGTAAGCAGGGAGAAAGTGAGGACTGCAGATGCTGGAGATTGGAGTCGAATGTGGTGCTGGAAAAGCACAGCAGGGCAGGCAGCATCCGAGGAGCAATTATCTATGTTGAGCAGGACGAGCTGCTAGAAATGGAAAAACGTGGTTATGTACATAGGCTTCCAGCAATAGGCAATATCTCCTGCATTTATCTTTGCATGGAGCACATTGGGAGGTGACTGAGCTTCACTAAAATGGTTCTCCGTTGTATTCATCCTGAGCTATACCCTCGCGGCAGGTGAAGGGTCACGGTGCCGTGGCTGTGTAGGTGACTGGGACTGTTATATTTTACTTATCTAACTCCTTACTGATATATCCCACAGTTCACCATCCCCCATAGTAAGATGAGGGTCACTGAGGACATGGAGTTGACAATACCAGAGGAAAGCAGGCACAGTGAGCAGGAAGCTTTGCTCAGATTGTAGAATTCCTAGTGCTGCAGGGTACAATAATTTCACACACACACACACACACACACCCAGCTTTGCTGGGCACCATGTGGCGGTTCTGCCAAATACCAGAACTGAAAGGGACTACTGTCCGTTTGATAATGATCAGATCACTGCCCAGAACCCAGACAGGGCACCCTCCTTCTGTGGCAGTCAGCTATGTTTCAGCAAATAAGTGTGGTTACTGGAAGCTGAGGGCTACGCCTGTGGTTTATGACACCCATATACACACACACACACACACGCGCACCTACACACTTGTGTGTGCACACACTCACATGCAGGAGCTGACACTCTCACTCAGAAGCACACTCGCACGCACACACTCTTATACGCATGCATGCAAATATGGAGCATGCAGACATTGAGAGACATGCTATCACATATTATGTGACAGGGAAGACTAGTCGCAAGCAAAAGCAATGATTTTGCTGCCTGGAAAAGGCCTGTTATACTGTTGCTGAGGGTTCATTGTGGTGCACAGCTCAGCCTTGTTAGTGTGAGGGGACATTTGAAATATTGGTTCAATTCAGGCCTTCTTGCTATCATAAAGATATTGTTAAACTTGAAAGGGTGCAGAAAAGATTTACAAGGATGTTGTCACGGTTGGAGGGCTTAAGCTATAGGGAGAGGTTGAATAGGCTAGAGCTGTTTTCCCTGGAGCGTTGGAGGCTGAGGGGTGACCTTATAGAGATTTATAAAATCATGAGGGACACAGGTAAGGTGAATAGCCAAAGTCTTTTCCCCCAGGTTAGGGGTGGGGGGGGGTACAAAACTAGAGGGCATAAATTTAAGGTGAGAGGGGAAAGATTTAAAAGAGTCCGAAGGGGCAACAGGCAGAGGGTGTTTTTTTTATTCATTCACAGGATGAGGGTGTTCCTGGCTTGGCCAGCATTTATTACCCATCCCTAATTGCCCAGAGGGTAGTTAAGAGTAAACCACATTACTGTGGGTCTGGAGTCACATGTGGGCCAGACCAGGTAAGGATGGCAGTTTCATAGAATCGTAGAACCTTCCCTAAAGGATGTTCGTGTATGGAATGAGCTGCCAGAGGAAGTGGTGGAAGCTGGTACAATTACAACATTTAAAAGGCATCTGGATGGGTATATGAAGAGGAAGGGTTTAGAGGAATGTGGCCCAAATGCTGGCAAATGGAGCTCGATTAATTTAGGATATTTGGTTGGCATGAATGAGTTGGACCAAAGTGTCTGTGTCTGTGTTATACAGCTGTTTGACTCTATGACAACCACAGACACCAGCTTTCAGGTAAGGAGCAGATGGAAACCAAGGCATATGACTGTCTCCTGCTCTGGCTGTGCCTGAGGAACTAACCTGAATACAACAGAAACCGGAATTCCCAATGGCCTCACAACACTAACCCTTATCTCTACCTTCCATTAGTCATCCTCTGAACTACAATGAGAAACCAGAAGCCAACATAAAATACACATTTTTAAACAAATTTGTAAAGAAAATGATACATACGGACATAAACCAATCAAATGTGCAATTCCTCCATTGAGTAATAGGAGAATGGTCTGGGTGGGTTACACTTTGAAAGGTCAGTGTGGACTTATTGAGCCAAATGGCCTGTTTCCACACTGCAGGGATTGTATAATTTTATGAATAAACCTTTGATGTTGTGGTTGGACCTGGGCAAGTGCCAGCAGAGGAAAGGAAAACTGCTCACTCCCAGCAATGAACATTGCAAATGGCCTTCCAGGAGAAGCCCAAACAAGTCTCTGTCTGCCCCAACTCAGCATGGGCAACAACAAGGGATTGAGGGTATAAGGAGGGGGGAGTGTTCTCATCCAGAGATGTGGAGGTGCTGGTGTTGATCCGAGGTGTACAAAATTAAAAATCACACAACACCAGGTTACAGTCCAGCACATTTAATTGGAAACACTAGCTTTTGGAGTGCTGCATCTTCATCAGGTAGCTAGTGGGGGTCCTATAATCCTGCCCCACTAGCTTCCCGATGAAGTAACAGCGCTCTGAAAGCTTGTACTTCCAAATAAACCCTTTAGACTGTAACATTGTGTTGTGTGATTTTTAACCTTATCCAGACAGAGAAAGAGGTTGCAACCAGTTTGTGTTGTATATGCCCCTGGAATGACCCCTCAGCAATACTGGTAATCTGTTGAGGAGAGATCACTGGACTGCTGCGCAATTGGAGGGATGTGGCAATTTACAGGCCCCGTAGAATATCAGGATA
This sequence comes from Chiloscyllium punctatum, assembly GCF_047496795.1. Lineage (NCBI taxonomy): Eukaryota > Metazoa > Chordata > Chondrichthyes > Orectolobiformes > Hemiscylliidae > Chiloscyllium > Chiloscyllium punctatum. Next base: position 12,614,082 of record NC_092744.1, read on the forward strand.
GTGGCCATAATAACAGCGGTTTGAGTAATGTTGGCCAGCTGATCTTGCAATTTTCAGACTGAGTTCCTACTGGAACACTGGTGACTTCTATTGGAACCCCCATTTTGTAACACTGGGATCTGAGATATTAGCCATCAGATGCTACAATGCAGTTCGTCATCTTTGGAAACATTAGGCTCAAGCTTCCACTCAGAGCCCAGTGCCAAAGGGGTGCTGGATTCTTGACCATCCTTTGCCATTGAATGCCTTCATTAAAGGGATTTGATGCCCATTTCTAGCTGTCCTCGGGCAGGTTGTGATGAGCCACTGTGTTTGAACTTTCAGCAGCTTGAGTGGTTTGCTTGGCCATTTCAGAGGACAGCAAAGAGTCAACCATATCGTTGGGGTCGACAGTTACATGCTGACCAGTTCATAAAGATGGCTGGTTTTCTTTCATAAAGTAAATCAGGTCGGATTTACAATAATCTGAGAGTTTTATGATCGTCATTAATGATACCAATTTTTGTAATTCCAAAATTGTTAATTCAGTGTAAATAACGCTGGTGGGATTTGAATTTATGTCGTTGGATCGTCAGTCCAGGCCTCTAGATTACTAGAGCATGGTACCAGCACGATGCTATGTTGCCACATGGAGACTGGGTTTAAGCAAGAGAAGCTGGCCCTTATGCAATCAGCAGTATTGCGTTGCATTCACAAATTATGGGCTGGATGTCATGCTTTCAGCAACGGGGATTGAATGTAAAATCCAGTGAGTGGTCAGATTGCTGCCTAATGCCCATCCTCAAACTTTCTGTATTCTTACGGAGGGTGGTGGAGACATGGATGGCTCACCCTTTCTGAGTGTGGACATTGCTGGCTGGGTCAGCATTTATTGCCCATCCCTAATTGCCCTTGAGAAGGTGGTGGCTATCTGCCATCTTGAATTGCTCCAGTCCATGTGTTGAAGGAACATTTAACTGTTCAGTTAAGCAGGAAAGAGTCGTGAGGGTAAAAATCATAAAGAACTGCGCATATTGGAAATAAGAGCACAAAGTGTGGGAGATAGATGGTGGGTCTGGCAGCATCTATAGTGAGAGATAAACAAGATTGAACATTTTGAGTCCAATATAACTCTTGTGCAGAATTGTACTCAGACATGCTGAGTTTCTCCAGCACTTTCTGGCTGTATATTTAAGTCAATAATCTTTAAACTCCATTTTGGTGCAGTTGTGCCTTTTTTTTTCTCTGCTTTTCTTGAAGCACAAATGTTTCTTCAATAACCTGGAACTTTATTAAGTTGGCTGGAACAAAAGGATTTAAGTGGGATGAGTTGAAAAAATTGTGTTCAGTTTGACACCTCATTAGAGCTGAATACGATACAAATTGCCTCTGAAAACACAGTGAACATCTCAAATGTAAAAGGTGTGCTTTACTGTATTAAAACCAATCCCTCTTTCCCTAGGGCTGTGCTGGAACAAATCTTTGATGAAGTTATCTTAGTGGACGTGCTAGACAGCAAGGATTCAGCGCATTTGGCCATGATTAAGAGGCCAGAACTCGGTGTGACATTTACAAAGCTCCATTGCTGGGCTCTCACACATTATTCCAAGTGTGTATTCATGGATGCAGACACATTGGTAAGTGATGGGCTTCACAAATTGGGGGAGATGACCTGAAGCTTGCCAACTATCCTCAATGTCAACCAAGAGCAGCTTAAGCAATCCAATATTCTTAGGAATGTACACAGACATCGCTCCTTGCTGCTTATGTTTCAAGAGATGACTCAGCTGCAGTAATCCATTTTAAATCTCTGGGTGGGTTTGCTTTCTTATGTTAACTTTGACAAAGTTACAGGGCAGCACCGTCCCTCAATGGTAAGCACTCTGCCCCACAGCACTGGGAACCTGGGTTCAATTCCAGCCTCAGGCAACTGTCTGTGTAGAGTTTGCGCATTCTCCCTGTGTCTGCGTGGGTTTCCTCCCACAATCCAAAATTGTGCCGGTTAGGTGGATTAGCCATGGGAAATTGCCCATAGTGTTCAGGGATGTGGAGATTAAGTGGATTAATCATAGGGTAGGGGTGTGGATGTGTATGGGTTGCTGTTTGGAGGGTCAATGTGAACTTGATGAGCAGAATGGCCTTCTTGGACACTGTAGGGATTGTATGATCTGTGAAATTACATCCAGAAAACTGAATGTCTGGAATTTAGAAAGTTAAAAACAGTTGGAATTGTAGTTAGACAGTCATAGCTTTGTAAAGAGTATTGTGGATTCGTACAGCAAAGGTCCAGTTTGACCCCATTCTTTACAGACAAAATGCTGAAGGCTCTACAATATCATTTATTCTGGTGGCTGAACAGCGTGTAACCTTTACGTTGTTCAGAGGGTGGTTTGTATGTAGAGGGAACTGCCAGAGGAATGATTTGGAGATGCCGGTGTTGGACTGGGGTGTACAAAGTTAAAAATCACACAACACCAGGTTATAGTCCAACAGGTTTAATTGGAAGCACACTAGCTTTCGGAGTGACGCTCCTGATGAAGGAAGGAACGTCGCTTCGAAAGCTAGAGTGCTTCCAATTAAACCTGTTGGACTATAACCTGGTGTTGTGTGATTTTTAACTCTGCCAGAGGAAGTATTAGATGCTGGTACAGTTACAACATCTGCATGGGTATATGAATAGGAAGGTTTAGTGGGATATAGGCCAAATGCAGGCAAATGGGACAAGTGCAGTTTGGGAGACTTGGTCGGTATGGACAAGTTGGACCGAAGGGTCTGTTTCCGTGCTGAATATCTCTATGGCTCCCCCCTTCTCACTGGACGTACCAGCCCTCAGTCCAGCTTAATTGCAGCTTTGTGTTGTCAGTTTTGCTGCTGGATAAACAGACAAGCTGTCACTCAAAAAAGAACTTATATTTAAGCACATTCTTTCAGGATTCCCAACCTCAAAAGAGCTCCCTTCCTTATCCCTGAACCCAACCCAGGGCAACTCCCATCACCCTCGGGCACTGAATGGAGGCTGGTTTTCTAAATGGTCAAACAGGTTTCAGGCTCAAACTTGTTTCAGGCTCAAACCTGTTTCAGAAACCAGTAATGAAAAAGTTGACAACATCCCTAAAATTTGTATTGGGAGTTAAAAACTCCAGACAATACGTCCTGATTGCAGGTTCTCCCTCAGTCATTCTACATCAATCTGTTCAGACAGGTTACATTGTACATCTATACATCTGGAGTAGGGGGGCTTGAAGCTAGGCTTCCTAGTCCAGAAGCAGGGGTGCTATCACAGTACCATAGAGTCATGGAGACCTACAGCACGGTAATAGACCTTCAGTCCAACTCATCCAGTCCAACCAGATATCATAACCTAATCTAGTCCCATTTGCCACCATTTGACCCATATGCCCGCAAACCCTTCTTATTCATAAACCCATCCAGATGCCTTTTAAATGTTGTAATTGTACCAGCCTCCACCACTTCCTCTGGCAGCTCATTCCATACACGCACCACTCTGCATGAAAAAGTTGTCCCTAGGTCCCTTTTAAATTTTTCCACTCTCACGCGAAACCTGTGCCCTCTAGTTCTGGACTCCCCCACCCAGGGAAAAGACCTTGTCTATTTATCCTATCCATGCCCCTCATGATTTTATAAACCTCTATAAGGTCACCCCTCAGCCTCTGATGCTCCAGAAGAAACAGCCCCAGTCTATTCAGCGTCTCCCTATAGCTCAAACCCTCCAACCTGGCAACATCCTTGCAAATCTTTTCTGAACCATTTCAAGTTTCACAACGTCCTTCCTATAGCAGGGAGACCAGAATTGCACACAATATTCCAAAAGTGACCTAACGAATGTCCTGTATAGCTGCAAAATGACCTCCCAACTCTTGTACTTAATGCTCTGACCAATAAAGGAACCATCGGAGCCTAAGATTTTTTTTATATTCTGTTAGCTTGCTTATGTAGTTGAGAAATGCATTGCATTAAACAAACCAAGAGAAAGAATTGCTGTACCATTCTGCAGCTTCCCTGATTTACTGGGCTGGGGTGGATGGAAGGCTATTTCTACTCAGAGTTAACGTCAGTTGTCACATGTGGTTGATATGGTGCCAGAGGTATGAACGTGATTGATGGTGTTGAGCTCCACTTACTGATGCTATAATTGGGGTGGGAAGATTTGCCTTTTGTCAGGATGCCAATAAAGTTGCTTCCAATTGAACTAGTTTTCACTGCTTTAAATGTCTTCCAACAATTCCATTAGGCAGCACATTAGAATTCCTTGTATCCATTCATGTGTCAACAGTAAGCTTGAAATTGCCTATTCAGTGCATCTGAAGGCATGGCCAGTTTGTCTTCAGTTACTTTTTCAAGGTTTCTATCAAAGTGACTGACTGCTGTCTTAGTAACTGGTTAAAGGAAAAAGGAACTGGCTTTTATTTCGTGTCTTTCACAGATGTATGACCTCCCAGTGCACTGTATAGCCAATGAAGTACTTCGAAACTGTAATCATGACCTTAATATAGGTTCGACAAACAGCAGTGGGATGGTATGGGAGAATGATTTCAGTCTAAAATGGTGAAAGTTGCTGAATACTGCACATTATTCATGGAGAGCTTTAAAAAGGTGTGTCTGAAATGTCAGTAGGTATGACAGCTGCACAGTATGCATTGTGTTGTGCTGTCAGTCTACATTAACTCACTCATCTTGGGGGTGAGTCAGCTGAATTATGCCCATCTTCAGTTGCATCAATATGATAAAAAAAGACAGAATATACCAGTTGATAAATGCTGCCGATCTCAACTGGCTTTAGATGGGGTACACATAAATTGAAAGCTGCCGCTCAGAAGGAGGCCATTTGACTCATCCCCTCTGTGCTAGCTCTTTTGAAACTGCTACCCAATTACTCCCTGTCCCTTGCTCTGATCCTATGATTTGTTCTCTTAAATATTTCCCTTTCAGAGTGGCTTTCCTCTAACTAGTGCTTCTAATATCTTTAAACAGGTGTTATGCAACATCGATGAACTCTTTGAAAGGGAAGAGTTGTCTGCGGCCCCGGACCCTGGTTGGCCAGATTGTTTCAATACAGGAGTATTTGTTTATCGCCCATCCACTGAAACATACAATGAACTTTTACAGTATTCCACAGAGAAGGGCAGCTTCGATGGTATGTTTCATTGTCGGAAAGAATAATTTGTTTGTGATATCTGCCTCCTAGGTAAAAACAAGGACTGCAGATGCTGGAAACCAGATTCTAGGTTAGAGTGGTGCTGGAAAAGCACAGCAGGTCAGGTAGCATCCGCTCCTCAGATACTGCCTGAACTGCTGTGCTTTTCCAGCACCACTTCTAATCTAGATCCTGGCAGAAACTTTCCTTGCACTTGCACGTCTCGCTGTCTATATGTTTTCAATTTAGTCTGTGCCTTTATGTACTGTAACTCGGGAACGGGGTAGTTCAATTTCAGTTTAAGCGAGCAAAATGACACAATCCCAAGCAAATATGCAATACTTCAAAGCAAAGGAAAAATCACTCCTGGGTTATGACCACTGCATTATAGAAAGGACGTGAATGTATTGAGACCATGCAGAAGCGATTTACCAGAACGGTTCCAAGAATGAGAAACTTCTCTTATGAGGATAGATTGATGAGTTTGGGGCTGATATTCTTGGAGAGAAGAAGGCTGAGAGGAGATGTGGTAGAGGTTATCAAAATTGTACTGGTTTGGACAAAGATAGAGTGAAACAAAAGCAGAAATTGCTGGAAAAGCTCAGCAGGTCTGGCAGCTTCTGTGGAGAGAAATCAGAGTTAACGTTTCGGGTCCAGTGACCCTTCCTCAATATTGATGGTAGCGAGAAAAATCCTGTTTTTATACTGAAGATGGGGTGGGGGAATGGATAAGGAGTGGGGAGTAAACGAGCCCAAAGAGAGAGAACAGTTGGACTGACAAAGGAGTGGATCGCGATCAGGCTGGGAGAGTGAACAGCTGTTAATGGGGACTGTTAGTGGCTAACAATGGGTCATGTGTAATAACAGTCGAGAGTGTGGTGCTGGAAAAGCACAGCAGGTCAGGCAGCATCTGAGGAGCAAGAAAATCGACGTTTTGGGCAAGAGCCCTTCATTAGGAGTGAGGCCTTATTCCTGATGAAGGGCCTTTGCCCGAAAAGTTGATTCTCCTGATCTTCGGATGCTGCCTGACCGGCTGTGCTTTTCCAGCGCCACGCTGTCGACTCTGATCTCCAGCATCTGCAGTCCTCACTTTCTCCCTGTGTGTAATAGCAGGCTATATGATAACAAGGCCTGGTGTGTGGGGCTAGGGGTAAGGACAGGAAAGAGCTCAGGAGTTATAATTGCTGAACTCATTATTGAATCCAGAAGGCGATAGAGTTCCCAAGTGGAAAATAAGGTGCTGTTCTTCCAGCTTATGCTGAGCTTCACTGGAGCACTGCAGCAAGCCTGAGATGGAGATATTGGCCAGGGAACAGGGTGGGGCGTTCAAGTAGGTAAAAACAATGACTGCAGATGCTGGAAACCAGATTCTGGATTAGTGGTGCTGGAAGAGCACAGCAGTTCAGGCAGCATCTTGGATGCTGCCTGAACTGCTGTGCTCTTCCAGCACCACTAATCCAGAAAATGGGGCGTTCAAGTGGCAGGCAACTGGAAGCTCAAAGAATTTGTTTTGCGAAGAGAGTGAAGGTGTTCTGCAAAGTGGTCACCCAGTCTATGCTTCGAGTCCCTCATGTAGAGGACGATTTCTGTTTTTGATCTCCAGCATCCACAATTGTTTCAGTTTTCATTTAGTAGCCGGGAAGAAGCTAGTCCCGCTCATTGAAAAAAAAAGTGAAAAGATTTAAAGTAGTTGTAAAAAAAGAAAGGGTGATGTGAGAAAGAACGCTTTCACACTGTGACTAATTAGGGTCTAGAATGCACTGTCTGGAAATGTGGTGGTCGTAGGTTCAATCAAGGAGGGCATTTGATGATTATTTGCAGAGAAATATCATGCAGGGACATGGGGAAAAGGCAAGAGATTGGCACCACGTAAGAGAACCAGTAGAGAGACGATGGGCCAAAGGGTCTCCTTGTGCACTGTAATGACTCTATGATTGATATTTTTCGAAGCAGCCTGACCAGAGACATTATTACGCACTTCTGGAGCAGATGGGATGAGAAGTCAGGTCCTCTTGCTCAGAGATAGGGACACTACCACTGCACCACACCATCCCTTCTGAAAGTCTGTCCTAGATGTTTTGAATCAAGTTGTTCAGAAATGTTATTACACACCTCAAGACCTGGGACTTGAACCCAGGTCTCCTGCCTCAGAGGTAGCGACATACCACTGCACCACAAGAAACCACATTCTAGCGGTATACATTTTACCACCAGAGCCAATCATTGTTGCCTTTCCTTAGTTGCCCTGAAGGAATGTTGTGCAATCAAGATGCATCGTAGCATTGTTTGAGAGCTTTTAATCCCAGGTCGACCTTTAGAGATGGCACAGTGTTCAAATGGGTGTCTCAAACCAGCTCAAACACTGAAATGTGTGTGTGTGTGTGTCATTTAGAAAACCACATTTCTGTTCTACTCAGTGCTTGAGGGTAATGGAACCAAGCCCGAAAAGCAAGGAGCTGGCATGGGTTTGAGGTCAGGGATTCAGGAAGGAGCTAGGGAGCTCTTTGAGATTGGGAATCCCGGAAGTATGTGTTTAAATTTAAATTTTATTCTGAGTGACAGCTTGTCTGTTTACCCAGCAGTAAAGCCGACAACACAAAACTGCAATTAAGCTGGACTGAGAGATGGTATGACCTGTGAGGAGGTGGGAGAGACTGTGTGAGGGAAAGGAGAACTGGTTATGGGGAAATACTGCACTGAGGAGGGGTGAAGGGGCTCACTGCTGCAGCTCATGTGCTAAAGTGGGAACCGATTTGCTACTGTAAGGGGAATTGCAGGATCTCAACCCTGAACGAATGGTGATATATTTTCCAAGTCACATTTGAGGAGGTCGGAGTTGATGGTGTCCCCAGTAACTTACTGCCATGGTTCTTCTTGGTGGCAACAGGTAGGGTTTTGGGTCTCGGTTAATGTTGCAGGACCAAGAGCAGGAAATGAAACAAAACAAAACTTTGGTAATATTTCAACCCTGAATGATTCCCAGGCAGTTTGAGACACAATTCCTGTGCGATCAGATTTGGCAGTCGAGAGAGACAACCATTTTGCAGGTTCTTTGCTGGAAATGTGTGAGCAGTACTGGATCCGAGTGAACAGAAGTCTTGAAATCTGTGAAAATAGACCAAGTTCTATTTTCATCGCAGTCTGAGGTTGGCAGTTTAACTCCATTCTACTCCCTTCACTCCAGTATTCACTTTTCTAATTTAATGTCCTTGATTTGAATTGGGAAGATAAAAAAGAACTTCCAATTAATTAAGAATTTGGACCTGTGAAGCGTTAATTATTTGAGACATCCCTTGCGTTTGAAAAACAAGCATGACACAAATGTGAACTTGAACTCTTGGCAATCTGCATTGTGGTGGCACTGCTCCCATGTCTATTAATAAAGTTTTTCGATATCGTCCCACAGGCACAATTGGTTTCTCAACGAAAAAGCTGGGGGCACCTGAGTAAACTCTGTGTTGGATGAACTATAAATAAAGTTGTGAATAAGTCAGTGAGTGCTCAAAGCTTATCATGATCCAGCCATAGCTATATAAAGCAGATTGACTTAGACTCCTTCATATTATAATGAACTCCTTTTTCTATATAAGGAAATGTGCAAATGGCAACATAATGTGGATACTGTATAAAGACACAGTAAATGATGAAGTGCTCAAAATTGCAGGAATGTAAACTTCGATAATATAATGTTTTATTATCGAAGTTTATAAAATCATGGATAACTTGGACCATTTACCCAGGGTAGGGGAGTTCAAAACCAGAGGGCATAGGTTTAAGGTAAGACGGGAAAGATTTAAAAGGGACTCAAGGGGCAGTATTTTCACACAGGGGTAGTGTATGCATGGAATAAGCTGCCAGAGGAAGTGGTGGAGGCCAATCCAATTGCAACATTTAAAGGACGTCTGAATGGGTGCATGAATAGGAAGGGTTTGGTGGGATATGGGTCAAATGCTGGCAGTTGGGACTAGATTAATTTAGGACTCGCAGTAAGGTTAAAATCAACTAGGCGAAAGTGAGGACTTCAGATGCTGGAGATCAGAGTCAAGGTTAGAGTGGTGCTGGAAAAGCACAGCAAGTCAGGCAGCATCCGAGGAGCAGGAAAATCGGTGTTTCGGGCAAAAGCCCTTCATCAGGAATGAGGCAGGGAGCCTCTGGGGTTTGCATTGTCGAGTTGGGCCGAAGGGTCTTTTTCCATGCTGTACATCTCTTATCACTCAATTTCATTAATTGTGAATACAGTGGATGTAATAACTATATCTCTCCACCTCCTTCTTTGCTCTTGGTCTCTCTCTGTCTCTGACTTTTGCTGTACTCATCAGTCATTCTCTCTTTTATGTCGCTCTCTCTGTCTGCCTCTTTGTCTGTCAATGTCTCTCATTTACCCCTTGTTTCCCAGCTGTTTTGGAGATGCCAGTTATCCTGAGTCTGTTCTGTGGTTGTTCTATGGATTTTTTCGGAGTCACAGAGCATGCAGTTGTGGGTCTGCTATTGCCTGACTTTCAGTCTGAGACTGGAGAGGCACATCATCATATTCAGAGTGACCTGAGAAAACTGGCATTAATCCTTCCACTTGAGTATCTCAAGTAAGTGTTTCCAGAAGGCCAGTATAAGTCAAGAGAAATTTAAAAGGGTTAGACTACATTCCTCCTGTGCATCTTGAGGAATAAGAACAGGAATAGGCTTTTTGGCCTCTTGAGAATCTCCGCCCCTCAATAGGATCTTCCTCATGTCCACTTTCTGCCTTTTCCCCAGAACCCTGAGTTTCCCCATGGATCAAGAATTTATCTATCTCAGCCTGAAATGTAATGAGAGGCTCCGTCCCCATGGTTCCCTGTGGCAAGGAGTTCCAAAGACCCTCAGTCCTCTGAGAGAAGGAACTCCTTCTCATCTCAGTCTTAAATCGGTGCCCCTTTATTCTGAGGCTGTGCCCCCTGGTCCTAGACTCTCCCATGAGGAGCAACATCCCCTCAGCATTTACCCTGCCATGCCCCTGTAAGAATTTGATGTGTTTCAGTGAGATCAAAGATGGCAGCACGGGCACAGTAGGTGGTGTTCAGGCTTGTCAGAGCCCGACTGTGCCAGGCCGGTGGCCTCCTTTTCTCTATGTATTTTTCGTCTTCTTCTTCTTTTCCTTCTTTTTGGTCTTCATCTTCGAGGCTGGGGTGGTGGACTGCAGCGTTGGTGGCATGGATCGGGACCACTGGTGGTGGTGCCTGGAGCGTGGGCTCTTAGTTGTGGTGGTGGTGCCTGGACTCTTGGTGGTGGGTAGGCCCGGAGCCTGGACTCTCAATAATAGTGGTGCCTGAAGTGGGGACTCCTGGTGACTGTGCCCGGAGTCTGGGCTCTTGGTGGTGGTTGTGTTGGTGCTTGGAATCTTGGTGGTGGTAGGCCCGGAGCCTGGACTCTCATTAATAGTGGTGCCTGGAGTAGGGACTCCTGGTGACTGTGCCTGAGGTCTGGGCTCTTGGTGTTGGTGGTGGGCCTGGAACACCTTACGACAACCTTGCAGAAGCCCTAGAGCCGTGCTTGAGACCCAAGTTTGAACAGAAGATTAACTGTTATTTCAGTAATTTATTTTTATCCTATTGTAACTCAAAATGGTGCCGGATTGTGATGACAAAACACCTTTCACTGTATCTTCAAGATATATGTGACAATAAAATCATTCATTCACCCAAATGAATTCTTCCAAACTCCCGTGAGTAGTGTCCAACCTGTTTAGCCTTTGCTCATAAGACACTCCCTCCATACCACACCAGGGATTATCGGAGTGCATGGGATGACACGGTGACTCAGTGGTTAGCACTGCTGCCTCATAGTGCCGGGGATCTAGGTTCAATTTCAACTTCGGATGACTAACAATGTGCAGTTTGCACATTCTCCCAGTGTCTGTGTGGGTTTCCAGTTTCCTCCCACAGTCCAAAGATGTGCAGGTTAGATGGATTGGCCATGGTTAGGTTATTTTAATTTACATTCGAATTAATCCTTGGCACAACATCATGGCCAAAGGGCCTGTTCTGTGCTGTACCTTTCTATGCTGTATGCTAAATTGCCCATAGTGTCCAGGCATGTGCAGATTAGATGGATTGGCCATGGGAATTGCAGGGTTACAGGGATAGGGTAGGGAGGTAGGGCTGTATGGGATGCTCTTCGGAGGGACCATGTGGACTTGATGGGCAGAATAACCTGTTTCTATACTGTAGGGCTTCTATGTTAAACCTTCTCTGGACAGCCTCCAATGAAATGATATCTTTCCTTAAATAAGAACCTCAAAACGGCTCACAGTGCCAGTAATCTCATCTGCACCTTTTACAATTGTAGTGAGACTTCTTTACTCTGATATTCTAATCCCTTTGAAATAAAAGCTAGACTTCTTGCAAGTCTGGCACACTCTTGTTCTGACTGGAAGCAAGTTAACAAAGTCTGACAGCAGCTTCCAGACTTGCATCCTGCCCCCCATCCACCACCACCACCATCGCAACTCCTTAAGTCTCACTCTGTTTCCCAATTCACATCCCTTCTGCTAGGTGGGCCTGGGTCATGGCCAGCCAAACATACAGAGCCTGAGGCCTGGACAGATACCAGAGCAAAGCTGTGAAAAAAACATGAAGGCCAAAGTTTCATGTTCGACGAGGTTACCAGAATGAGAAGAGAAATCCTCAGGAATTCTATAATATTTAATAGTTTTCTTTTTCTCGATGATCCTCAAAGGGCGTCAAATGAAATAAAAACTTGAAAAAATTCTAAACTGTGAGGACGTCAGCGTGAACCTCTAAGAGGCCATTGAAAAGTTAGTGAAGTGGGCAGGCAGACTGCAGATGAGATTCAAGGCAGAGAAGTGTGAGGTGATGCATTTTGGTCAGAAGAACTTTGAAAGACAAAATGAAATAGAGGGTCCCATTCTAAAGGGGATGCAGGAGTAGAAGGATCCGGGTGTATATGTACACAGACCCATTGAAGGTGACAGGACAGGTAGAGAGAACAGCCAATAAAGTGAACAGTGTTCCCAGCCTATTAATAGCAGTATGGGTAGAGGGGCAAGGAGGTGATGTTGAACTTGTATAAGATACTCAGTAGACTTCAACTGGACTATGTGTATAATTCTGGACACCGCACGATATGAAAAATGTGAATGCATTTGGAGAGAGTGCAGAAGTGCGTTTCCAGGAATGAGAAACATCGGTGCTGAGGTTAGGCTGAAGCAGTGGAGGACTGTTCTCTTCGGAGAGAGGAAGGCTGGGAGGAGTTTTGAGACAGGTTTTCATAATCAGGAGCAGGCTGGATAGAGTAGATAGGGCGAGGGGGTTTCTGCTCGTAAAGAGGGCACAGATTTAAAGTGACATGCGAAACAAACAAGGGTGATGTGAGAAAAGCTTTGTCACACGCCGAGTAGCCAGGGTATGGAATGCAGTGCCTGAAAATGTGGAGGGGCAGGTTCAGTGGGGGCATCAGGGAGGGCATTGGATGGTTGTTTGATGAGAAATAGTGTGCAAGGGAATGGGGGGAAACCAGGAGATTGGCACTGCGTAATGGCGTTTGCTTGAAGAGTCTGTGCAGGCACGATGGACCAAATGGCCTCCTGCTGTGCCGTAACAATTCTGTCAGAAACAGAAAACGCTGGGAATACCCACTAAGACTCAGGCTGCATATTTGTTGCTTCTTGTTATTGTCACACAGTGACCTGTGTTGAAAGCCTTCTACTCAACACTGATGCCAGCTATTCAGTCTGGGCTGGTACACCCTGTACTCTGACAATTGCAAACGACCAGAGGATCTAGCGGTTTGATTCCATCAGGCAGGGATGTATAATTACAACATGCAGAGAATATTGAACAACTGGAACGTGAAGCAATTTCAGGTCTCAGTCGACCCAGAAATTGTACGTTCTTCTTAAACTGAGTGCATTAGCCATTCAGTAGCACAGAGCAGGTTTGGGCATTGATTATTGTAATGCAGCAGAATGTCCAAATCAACCCAATGTTCATGTGAAGAGATGCTGGCCACCACTTGCACCTTGGGTGACACTTTGTTAAGAACATCGACGTCAGATTTTATTACTTGGATATTCCTCCAGGCTCCAGGAACCTTGCCACCTGTCCCTCTCTCCCACCTTCCTTTCTCCCTTGCTGAGCATTTGTTACATTTCACTGGTGTTTATGATGTGGAGGAGCCAGTGTTGGACTAGGGTGGACAATGTTAAAAATGACACAAACACCAGATGATAGTCCAACAGGTTTATTTGGAATACAAGCTTTCAGACCGCTGTTCCTTCATCAGGTAACTAGTTATTCAATGACGGAGCAGCGCTCTAAAAGCTAATACTTCCAAATAAACCTGTTGGACTATAACCTGGTGTTGTGTAATTTTTTTTTCTAACTTTGCTGCTGTTAAGAGTGTTGTGACACTGGAGGTTGTATTTGTGCTTCCCTCCCAGACAGCAAGATCAAAGTGATAGAGTGAGCTCCCCTCCTTTCCCAGTTGTATTGTAGCCCATTAAACCACCTGCTAGCTCTCATCCTGGCCCTCAATAACTTTCTCAAGTTCATGACCTGCTTTGAAACACATTGCAGCACATTCCGCGTGAAGTGCAGGGAAAGTGTCACAACGTTGCTTCCGTCTTGAGAGGAAGATGCTGTGGTCAGAAGATTGTGTCACAGCTCCGGACTCTAGCAAGAGTAGGCTTTGTGGTTTGGATCAACCTGAGGAACAATGAAGACTTAGCCTGAAATAACCGTTCCACACTTCAGTATCAGTAGACAAAAGAAATCTTGTAGGCAAAAGTGAGGACTGCAGATACTGGAAACCAGAGTTTAGATCAGAGTGGTGTTGGAATAGCACAGCAGGTCAGGCAGCATCTGAAGAGCAGGAAAATCGACGTTTCGGACTAAAGCCCTTCATCAGGAATAGAGGCATCAGGAATAGAGGGGGGTGGGGGCTGGGGAGAAATTAACAAAGAGTACAATAGGTGAAGAGCTTCAGGGCAGAGGGTTGCAGTGAGAGAGAGACTCACTGAGATTCTTGTGGAGAGAGGAGGAGAACTTCTTCAAGGAAGGCATCCTTGCAAGAGGACTGAAAGAACTGCAGATGCCGTAAATCATAAATAAAAACAGAAATTGCTGGAAAAGCTCAGCAGGTCTGCCAGCATCTGTAGAGAGAAATAAGAGTTAATGTTGTGGGTTCCGGTGACCCTTCTTCAGAACTCGACTCAACCCGAAACGTTAACTCTGATTTCTCTCCACAGATGCTACCAGCCCTGCTGAGCTTTTCCGGCAATTTCTGGTTTTGCTTCTGATATCCAGCACCCGCTGTTCTTTCCGGTTTTTAATGAGTATTTAACTCACTGGCACGTCTCTTTTCGGCCTGCCCACCTTGAAGAAGTTCTGCTCCTCCCTCCAACGGGCTTTCCATTCCAATCTTTTTTTTCTTGTCTGCTGTCATTAATTTCAAAAACCTTTTGTTTCTGCCTTGGGAATTTGAAATGTTTGTTGTTAATTGGTGCTTGTTGAAGTCACAAAGGACATCGACATTGGTAAAGATAGTTTCAAAGTAATTGCAGAAAATAACAAATTCCTTTAATTGGTTTGGAGGAGCCAAAAAGTGCCATTTTCAACAATGTTCTCTTGAAGGAGCAAGTTACACTGTGCAATATGATTGTAGTTTTGGCTTGCTAGACATTGCTTGTGGTACTTATTTCGGAAGGATCAGTAAGACTGGGGAACACTGAGCCATTCTAATTGTGGCCAGTACAATTGAGTATCGACTGTAATTGGTGACTAGGAACAGCTCAATTCATTGGGTTGATTTGTTTGCTGCTGGACTGCTCAGCGGAATCTATCCTTTTTTTTTCTCCGTACTGTTGTGAACATGACACAACCTGTCTGGAGAAGAGTTTTGCACTCTGCAAGAGCTGTAATTAAACACAAGTTCAATAATGAAAGCGGCCTGAAGAAAATAGATTATTTGTGCTGTCTTCGGCTTTCTGCCTGATCTAACTGCGATTGAATGAATGACTCCTGATGAACCAGCGAGGTGTACAGAAGCTTGGAGACAGTGAGGGCTGCAGATGCTGGAAGTCTAGAGTCAGTAGATGTGAAGTTGGAAAAGCACAGTAGGTCAGGCAGCATCCGAGGAACAGGAAAGTCAATGCTTTGGAAGGTTTAGCCAGGAATGTTGACTTTCCTGCTCCTCGGATGCTGTCTGACCTGCTGTGCTTTTCCAACTTCACATCTATTGACTGAGAAGTACAGAAGGTATGAGAGAGAGTGACCCATCTTGTCCACCGTAATTAATTTCAAATGCTAAATTGCCCAGAACTGTGTTCAGGAAGGTGTAGGCGAGGTGTATTAGTCAGGGGAAATGTAGAGAAATAGGGTAGGAGGATGGGTCTGGGATATTCTTCCGAGGGTCAGTGTGGACATGTAGGGCCAAACGACTTGTTTCCACACTGTAGGGATTCTATAATCTATTCTATATTATCTAAATCACAATTAAATTATTTCACATTTAAAGGCTTCTCTCATTGAGCACCAATGACAATAGATAATAGGTGCAGGAGTAGGCCATTCAGCCCTTCGAGCCTGCACCGCCATTCAATATGATCTTGGCTGATCATTCGTAATCAGTATCCCCTTCCTGCCTTATCTCCATAACCCTTGATTCCACCATCCTTGAGAGCTCTATCCAACTCTTTCTTAAATGAATCCAGAGACTGGGCCTCCACTGCCCTCTGGGGCAGAGCATTCCACACAGCCACCACTCTCTGGGTGAAGAAGTTTCTCCTCATCTCTGTCCTAAATGGTCTACCCCGTATTTTTAAGCTGTGTCTTCTGGTTTGGCACTCCCCCATCAGCAGAAACATGTTTCCTGCTGCCAGAGTGTCCAATCCTTTCATAATCTTATATGTCTCAATCAGATCCCCTCTCAGTCTTCTCAACTCAAGGGTAGACAAGCCCAGTCGCTTCAGTCTTTCAGTGTAAGGTAATCCCGCCATTCCAGGAATTGACCTCGTGAACCTATGCTGCACTCCCTCAATAGTCAGAATGTCTTTCCTCAAATTTGGAGACCAGAACTGCACACAGTACTCCAGGTGTGGTCTCACCAAGGCCCTGTACAGCTGCAGAAGCACCTCTTTGCTTCTGTACTCAATTCCTCTTGTTATGAAGGCCAGCATGCTATTAGCCAATGAAAATGGTTTGTTTCAAAGCTTTGTTGTGGGACCTCCCTTTACCCTTCTGCAACACTGTACATTCCAATGTCTGAGAATTCATTTCCTTTAGACTTTGTGATGTTTCTGTTTGCCTACTTTGCTGTGGGTTTTTTGCTGCAAATTGTTACCTTGAAGCAGCCCGAGGGTGTGAATGTGGGAGACTTTTCCTACGCAGAAAATGATAAAGCAAAATAATGTATTTTTAACTTCTTCTGGAGATGTGGACATCATTGGCTGGGCCAGCATTTATTGCTCATCCCTAATTGTCCTTGAAAACACGTTAGTGAGCTGATTTCTTGAAACAATGCAGTCTGTTTAATGTAGATCCATCCACAATGCCACTGGGGAGGAAATTCCAAGATTTTGACCCAGCAAGAGTGAAGGAACTTGGAGGGAACTTGCATGTGGTGGCATTCTCTTGTATCTGCTGCCCTTGACCTTCTAGATAGAACCATGGAATCCCTACAGTGTGGAAACAGACCCTTCGGCCCATCACATCCACACAGACTCTCTAAAGAGCATCCCACTCAGACACACCTGCTACTCTATCCCTGGGTCCCTGCATTTCCCATGGCTAGTCCACACATCCCTGGACACTATGGGCAATTTACCACAGCCAATCCAGCTAATATGCACACCAATGTACTGTGGGAGGAAACCTGAGCACCTGAAGGAAATCCACACACATACAGGGAGAAGGTGCAAACTCCACACAAACAGTTGCCCGAGGCTGGATTCGAACTCAGGTCCCTAGTGCTGTTAGGTAGCAGTTCTACCCACTGAGCAACCATGCTGCCCTTATATTGGTAGATGGTAGTGGGTTTATAAGGTGTTATCTTAAGAGGAGTCTTTGTGAATTTTACACTGCTTCTTGTAGATGGTATCCCCTGCTGCTACTCAGTATCGGTGGCAAAAGGAGTGAAGGATGTGATGCCAATTAAGTGGGCTGCTTTGTCCTGGATTATGTCAAGCTACTTGAGTGTTGTTGGAGCTGCACCTTTCAAGGCAAATAGAAGTATTCCATTGCATTTAGAGATAGTGGACAAGGTTCACTGCAGAATTCCTAGCCCCTGACCTGCTCTTGTAACTACAGCATTTATATGGCTAATCCAGTTCAGTTTCTAGGCAAATGATAACCCCAAGGGGTTCACAGTGGAGGATTAAGTGATGGCAGTTGTATTGACTGTCAAGGGGTGATGGTTAGTTTCTCTCTTGTTGGAGATGACCATTGTCTGGCACTTGTATGATGGGAAGATGTGTTCTGTATTGGAGATACTCCTTTACTAGCATAGCATATTGTAGTGGAGAGACTGAGATAAGTCACGGAGGAAATGACATAATTAAGTAGAATACACATCCCTTTAATCTGCTTTTACTGTCTATGTGGTTTCCCTCTGTAATATTTAGTTTAAACACAACATTTTGACTTGTTGGCTCGAAGTCACTTGTGTCTCTTAAAGGATGTTTTGTAAACAATGGCATTTATAGATCTTATTCAGATTTCCTCAACCTTTAAATGGTTGGTCTATCTGATCAATACTTGATCCACAAAGATGAGGATGTTTAAGCAAAGTTGGATCTTTCTGGCCATCTTGTTGTGAAATTTGAAGCAAAAATTATAGAGTCATACAGCACAGAAATAGACCCTTTGGTCCAACCAGTTCATGCTGAGCATAATCTCCAAACTAGACTAGTCCCATCTGCCTGCCCCTGGCCTATATCCCTCCATACCTTTCCTATTCATGTACTTATTCAAATATTTCTTAAATGTTGTAACTGTGCCTATATCCACCACTTCCCCAGGAAGTTCATTCCACATGTGAACCACCCCCTGTGTAAATATTTGTCCCTCATGTCTTTTTTAAATCTCTCTCCTCTCAAAAATATACCCCCTCTACTTTTGGGCAATAAAGATTAACTTTATTTAAGTACTTTTTATTCTTTTATATCTCAAAATGGTGCCAGATTCTGGTCACAGAACACTTTTCATTGTATCTCCCTAGACATATGTGACAATAAATCATACATTCATTCATCAACTTGAGTAATGGTGTAGACTCAAAGGGCCAAATGGCCTACTCGCAGAGTCATAGTACAGCATGGAAACAGACCCTTCAGTCCAACTCGTCCATGCCAACCAGATATCCTAAATTTGTTTAGTCCCATTTGCCAGCACTTGGCCCATATTCCTCTAAACCTTTCCTATTCATACACCCATCCAGATGCCTTTTAAATGCTGTAATTGTACCAGCCTCCACCACTTCCTCTGGCAGCTCGTTCCATACACGTACCACCCTCTGTGTGAAAACGTTACCCCCAGGTCCCTTTGAAATCTTTCCCCTCTCACCCTAAACATATGCTCTCTGGCTCTGGACTCCCCCACCCCAGGGAAAAAACTCTGACTATTTACCCTATCCATGCCTCTCATAATTTTATAAACCTCTATAAGGTCACCCCTCAGCCTCTGACACTCCAGGGAAAACAGCCCTAGCCTATTCAGCTTCTCTCTATAGCTCAAATCCTCCAACTCTGGCAACATCCTTGTAAATCTTTTCTGAACCCTTTCAAGTTTCACAACATCTTTCCTGTGGAAGGGAAACCAGAATTGCACACAATATTCCAAAAGTGACCTAACCAATGTCCCTTGCTCCTATTTTCCATATATCTGTGTTTCTGTCCTTTTTTGTGGGTGGGCAGTTCCCGCCTGTGAGTGAATAAGAAAGAGGAAGGGGAAGTTGGGAGGTCAGCAATGTGTCAATGGTACCGAAACAACTAAGGCCCTTGTAACTCAGCGTTGAATGGGCTGTTCAGTTGAGGTACAAGGAAGCCACACTGAAAATGTGATTGTGAAAAGTGGCACTGTCAGAACTGATGTGAGGGAGGTAGTAGCAGAAAGGAGCCTCCTTCTTGCAGGAAGACGAGTGGGAGGAAAGATAAATAAGATAGCGGCACAAGCTGATGGGCTTATTGTGGACAGTACATAAAACACGGATAGAGAATTTGAGAAGGAAAAGGAAAGGGACGCATCATTTGAAAATGTGGGAGGTTTGGAAATTGGAAGCCAACTTAATGAAATTTTCTAATTTGGGACAAAATGGAAGAGCCTTCAGATAATCCTAGTGGAGCTGTCAGTCGAGGGACTGCCTATAAACGAGACACTTAGATTCAGAAAACTCTCAAAGTGGCAGTGAGCATTGGAAGAAATGTGAATTTGGCCGTGTGGCAATTGGATATTTTGAAACAAAGTTACATTGAGATGAACAGAAGTATGTTACATGGGACAGGGATGGGCTGAGATGATGGCTCCATCACCACAGACGTTCTAATGGTTGTTGGAAAAGGTAGAGGTGAGTTTGAGGAATTGTCAGTTTGGATGCTGTCGGTGGGGGAGGGGGGCGGGGGGGGGGGGTGGGGATGGGGAGGAACTCTATTGAATTGAATTGAATTTATTGTCATCTGTACCAAGGCACAGTGAAAAGCTTTGTCTTGCGAGCAATGCAGGCAGATCACAGAGTTAAGTAGCGTAGATAGTAAATAATAGGTAAACAGCAGCAAAAACAAAAACACAGGTACAGGCGAATGTTGAGAGTTTGTGGGAGCATTCAGTATTCTAACAACAGTAGGATAGAAACTGTTACAAAACTGGCTGGTACATGTGTTCAGGCTTCTGTACCTTCTCCCCGATTGTAGAGGTTTTGGAAAAACATTGCCAAGGTGGGTTGGATCTTTAAGAATGCTGGCAGTCTTTCCTTGATAGCGGGCATGGTAGATGGATTGTATAAATGGGAGAGTGGCCTTTGTCTGGGCCGAATTCACCACTCTCTGTAACCGTCTCCGATCTTGAATGGTGCAGTGTCATACCAGGTAGTGATACATCCAAACAGAACGCTGTCGATGGCGCACGTATAAAAATTGGCAAGGGTATTTGTCGTCATGCCAAATTTCCCCAGCTACCTGAGGAAGAAGAGACATTGTTGGGCCTTTGTAACCAGTGCGTCCACCTGAAGAGTCCAAGAAAGCTTGTTATGGATGACCACTCCCAGGAGCTTGACATTCTCCACCCGTTCCACCTCTGTGCTGTTAATGTGTAGGGGGGGGCATGAGTAACATCCCACTGAAAGTCAATAATGAGTTCCTTCGTTTTGCCAGCATTAAGAGCTAGGTTGTTCTCAGTGCACCATTTTTCCAGGTCTTCCATCTTCCATCTGTAGTCTGTTTTGTCGCCATCTGAGATTCGACTGACTATGGTGTTGTCATCAGCGAACTTGTAAATGGCATTAGTCTGGTATTTGGCGACGCAGTCATGAGTATACAGTGAGTACAGTAGGGGGCTGAGTACACACCCCTGGGAGGCTCCAGTGTTGAGTGTTAGTGAGGATGAAATATTGTCCCCAATCTCCACTGATTTTGGTCTCTTGCGGGAATATATTAGTGACAGTCGCCAGGACATTTTTGTGGTTGTTATATTGATAGTCATTAAACTGCTTACAATAACAAAATATCATGGAAATAAGTTAATGATTTTGGTCAAGTAAATTACATTGGCAATTTATCTTCAACCTACTCCTTGTTCCAGAAATGATCTAAGCCTGGGGTCTAAGTTACCTTGAAAGTGAATGTGAAAATAATAATCCCAGAAAGTATTTTAATTAAGGATCAAACTTTTGCTGATGGTGCAGCATCTCAGAAAAGGGCTAAAATTCCAGGTGTACAGTTTGTTGCTTTTTATTTCACTCAGAGACGACACAAACATAGGAATTAGGATCATTCAGCCCCTCAAGCCTGCTGTGCCGTTCAGAATGATCATGGCTGCTCTGATTTTAAACTCAATTCCACATTCCTGTCTAACCCCAGTAACCTTTCACCCTTGTTCATCAAGAATATCTCTGTTGCTGTCTGGAAATATTGAAAGATTCTGTTTCCATCACCTTTGGAGGAAGAGAATTCCAAAGAGTGACAACACTTTGAGAGAAGAGGAATTTCTCTCATCTTTATTCTAAATGGGCGGGCCTTCAATTTGAACAGTCATTGCCTCCCACCACCCTTTGCAATTCTCGATTCTCCCACCAGAGTAAACATCCTTTCAACATCCCACCCTCAGCATTTTTTCTGTTTCAGTCAAGTCGCCCCTTACAGTTCTAAACTCCAGTGGAGACTAGAGTATATGCAGTCCAACCTTTCCTTATGAGCCAACCCTTTCATTCTAGGCATTAGTTGGTTAAATCGTCTCAGGATTGCACCTGGTGAACTTACACTGAACACACAGGAGAGCATCCAGCCTATCACAAGAGTACCTCAGCTGGCCTCAATCCCCTCTATTCCCTCAAGCACAAAACTTCCATCTCCAAATAATTATCCAATACACTTTTGAAGCTGCTTCCACCACATTCTTGTGCAGTTAATTCCAAATCCTAACCATATTAAACATTACAACTTTCATCCATCGTCTTAAGTTGAGTCCTATATTCTTGACCCCTGAGCCTACAAAACAGTTTCTCCCTAACTATTCTCTCCAGCCCCTCATCTTTGTGAGCACTGCTATCTCATTTCAACCTTATCTACTCTAAGGAGCTGATCCCCAGCTTTGCTAATCCATCCTCTAACCAAGTCCCCTCATCCTCTCATAGGGGGAGGCAATGGCCTAGTGGTATTAACACTGGATTATTCATTCAAAGACCCAGGTAATGTTCTGGGGACTTGGGTTCAAACCCTGCCATGTCAGATGGTGGAATTTAAATTTTATGGGTGGCACAATGGCTTAGTGGTTAGCACTGCTGCCTCACAACACCAGGGACCTGGGTTCAATTCCCACCTTAGGTGGCTGTGTGGAGTTTGCACATTCTCCCCATGTCTGTGTGGGTTTCCTCCGGGTACTCTGGTTTCCTTCCACAATCCAAAGATGTGCAGGTTTGGGTGGATTGGCCATGCTAAGCTGCCCATTGTGTTCGGGATATGTAGGTTAGGTGCATTGGGTAAATGATGTGTTACTCTTCGGAGGGTTGCGTGTGGACTTGTTGGGCCGAAGGGCCTGTTTCCACAGTGTAGGAATTCTGTGAGAACCAAATATAATACTCCAGTTGAGGCTGAATGAGTGTTTTGTAAAAGTTGTTGCGTTCATGTATTGTCTCTATTTATAAAGTCTGCATGTATTGTATTCTGCATCTCAACCTGTTCTGTACTAACACACCAAGGTCGCTCTGTTCCTGCACCCTCCTCAGAATTGGAACCTTTGGTTTCTTCTCACCCTTCCACCCAAAATGAATCACTTCATACTCCCCTGAATTCAATTCCATCTGCTGCTTGTCCATCCATTCTCCCGGCCTGTCTGTGTCCTCCTCACTGTACACAATACTTCTCATTGATTCTTTTAAAATCGGAATGACAAGCTGCCTTAGGCTCTGCTGATGATGTTCTTGGTGCATTGTCAAAAGTTTACTGGTGTGTTTCAGATACAATTAAAATGTCAGCTCGGGTTAATTCATTGCTTTGTCCTTTATCACTTGAGGTCGGATGCACCGAATAATTATTGGCAGATTTGCACAGTATGGATTTTTTAAAAATAGTGAATGATAGGTTCAGTTGGAACAGCAATGGCAAGAGTTGAAAGAATTTTTAACTGGGGTGTTCCTGAGCATCTTACTGGTACTGCAGCTCCAATGTCATTACAGTGGGTGATTAATTTCCATTTCACTAGAATAATAGCAGATAATCTAGACTGGCATTTCCAATACTGCGGGCGTTCTGCATTCTTACAATGCTGTATTTCAGTTGAGATATTAAATGGCAGACTGTGCAATCTCTGAGAGCCTCAGAAATGACTGTAATTAAGCTCTGAAGAAGAATCACTCGACTCAAAATGTTGACTCTGCGCTCTCTTCACAAATTCTACCATACCTGCTGCGTTTCTGTTTTTATTTCTGATTTCCAGGATCCGCAGTTCATTGGGTTTCTTTTTGTAATTACGTGGTTGTTTTTAAGATTGAAGGGATCTCGGTAACATAGATGAGAGTCTCTGCAATGTTAAATTTCTGAGCTGCTTTAAGGGAGATTGAATCGCAGAAGTGTTACAGCACAGATGGATGCCATTCAGTCCAACATGTCTGCATGAGCTCTTCAAACGAGCATCATTACCAAGGGCCAATCTCCTGCCTTTTCCCCATACCCTGTGTGCTATTTCTATCCAAATAGCTACCCAATGCCCTCTTGAATGCCTCAATTTTATCTGCCTCCATCACATTTCCAGGCAATGCAATTACTTAGAATCGCTACAGTGTGGAATTAGGCCATTCGGCCTATTGAGTCCACACCGATCCTCTGAAGAGCATCCCACCCAGCCACCCATGGCTAACCCACTTAACCTGTACACAATGGGCAATCCACCCTAACCTGTACACAATGGGCAATCCACCCTCACTTGTACATAATGGCTAACCCACCTAACCTGCACACAATGGGAAATCTACCCTAACCTGCACATCTTTGGACTGTGGGAGGAAACCCGCATAGATACAGGGAGAATGTACAAACTTCACACATTCAGTCACCTGAGGGTGGAATTGAACCCAGGTCCCTCGTGCTGCGAGGCAGCAATGCTACCCACTAAGCCACCGTACCACCCCTTTATATGCCTGCTGTATGAAAAGGTTTGTTTTTTGAATAAGCAATGGTTTCACAATCCTATAAGCCAGCTGGATGTATTGAAGCTATGAACATTCAAAATATGACCCATCGTCTTTGAACGTAGACTAAAAAAAAGTGAGGTTCAAACACATTCTTGTTTTCCTCATTGAGCAATGGATTCCTTTGAAAAAATGGCACACTTCAAACAATCACAAATTGGATAACAATTATCCATTTTGTCATGTTAAACATTTTAAAGTGCAGCCAAACTGTAAGTCTGCCTGTTCAGGTGAACATAGAATAGAATAGAATAGACTTTCACTTTCCTATAGAATCTTCCACCTAAAGGTTCAGCTGTGATATTGGGCTTAAACTAAAGGTTGAATTATATGCTTTACATGTTGTACATTTGGTCTGAACCAAATTAGAATTTACTGTTGTCTGGCTTAATGATGTTGGGGTCAAAGTGTTGAATGGGAAAGGTTTGGAGGGACATGAGCCAGGAGCAGGCAGGTGGACTAGTTCAGTTTGGGATTATCTTTAGCATGGACTGGTTGGATTTAAGGGTGTGTTTCCATGCTGTATGATTCTATGACTGTATTAATTGAGATGGCAATATATCGCACACCAGGAATCCTACTTATATTGACAAGTTCATCATTAGCATACTGGATAACTCTTGTGTGATTCCTTTTAGAACTGTAGCACAGCACAAAAGAAGAGCATTTAGCTTTTTGAGTTTGTGTCAGACCAGTTTTGGAGCAAAATGAATCCCAGTGTGTTGTGCTGTCCTTGTAGTCTTACAGTCTGTTCCAAGTAGTTATATATTTTGTCTCTTTCACCACCGTGGTAAAGTGTTTAATACTCCAACAGTCTGCTGTCAAGATTATTTTTAAAACCCTCTCCTCACTTATCGTGACAAATTGAGATTCATGACTCCTTCATCACTGACTCCCCAATTGGAACAAAGAGTCTTTTGTCTCCATTAATGCTCTTCAATACTTTAAGAATTAATTTATTCTTACCCATGTGGTGGAATAAGCTCGAGTAGCTTATTGCTCTCCTCTGAACTGGAGGTTCCATACCTGGCGTTATCCCAGTGAACCTACACTGTATGGTCTCAAATGCTTAGGAATGTAGGAGCAACTGTAGGCCATTCAACCCATCAAGCCTGCCCCACCCTTCAACACGAGAATGGTTGTTTGAACACTTCAATGTCTTCTGACCACCCCATCCTCATAACCCTGTACACCACTGGTAATCCGAAATCCATCAATCTCTCTTAAACATACTCAAACACTGAGCCTCCACAGCCCTCACTCCTGGAGAATTCCAAATTCACAACCCTCTGAGTAAAATCATTTCTCCTTCTCTCAGACCTAAGTGACATCCCCTTTATTTTTAAATTGTGGCCCCTGCTTCTAGATTCGCTAATAAGGGCTTTAGTAAGAGCAAAGTACTGTGGATGCTGGAAACTCGCACAGAAAATGCTGGAGGAACTCAGCAAGTCTGGCAGCATCTGCGGAGAAAAAAAGTGAAAACGTAATGCTTACCTTCATCAAATATAAAAGTAGGCAAGTCGGCATGGACAAGTTGGACTGAAGAGTCTGCTTCGGTGCTGTACATCTCTATGCCTATGATTATCTATGACATGTTGCAGCTGTATAAAACTTTTGTCAGGCCACATTTGAAGTATTGTGCGCAATTCTGGTCCCCACACTATAGGAAGTATGTGGAGGCTATTGGAGAGGGTTCAAAAGAAGTTTACCAGGATGTTGCCTGGATTGGAGTGTATGAGCTATAAGGAGAGGTTGGACAAACTTAGTATGTTTTCGCTAGAGCATTGGACGCTGAGGGGCAACCTGATAGAAGTATAGAAAATTAGGGGCGGCATGGATTGTGGGAGTCTTTTTCCCTAAATGGACATGTCAAACACTAAGGGACATAGGTTTAAGGTGAGAGGCGGAGAGATTAAAGGAAATTTGCGAGGTAAGTTTTTTGCACAGAAGGAGGTAGGTGCCTGGAATGCAGTAGAAGAAAGTGAGAGTTGTAGATGTTGGAGATCAGAGTTAAAAAGTGTGGCGCTGGAAAAGCACAGCAGGTCAGGCAGCATCCGAGGAGCAGGAGAATCAATGGTGAAGGGCTTATGCCTGAAACGTCGATTCTCCCGCTCCTCGGATGTTGCCTGGCCTTCTCTGCTTTAGCAGCTCCACACTTTTTGAGCCTGGAAGACGCTGCCAAGGGAGGCGGAAGAGCAAGATACCATAGCAATGTTTAAGAGGCATTTAGACAGAGACCTGAACAGGCAGGCAATAGAGGTATGCAACCATGTTCAGGCGGATGGGATTAGTTGAGAGTGTTATCATGGTCAACACCTGACAAGACTACAATTTATTATCCATCCCCAGCTACCTTCAGAAGGTAACCACCACTTTGATGTGACAAAGTGAATTGCTAAGTGACCTCAGAGCCCAATTAAGGAAAGATCAGCAACCTGGGGTGGTATGGGGAAGTGACATAACGTGTAGAAACAGAAGTAGGCCATTCAGCCCATCGCATCTGCTTCGGCAGCCAGTAAGATCCTGAGTAAGAGCGACATATTTCCTTTCCTTAGAGAACATGAATGAACACATGATTATGAATTACTGCTAAGTTATTCAGTAAAGGGCAGCAAGGGTGGCTCAGTGGCTAGCACTGCTACTTCATGTGGCCAGGGGCCAGGGTTCGATTCCGCCCTTGGGTGTCTGTGTGGCATTTGCACATTCTCTCCGTGTCTGCGTGGGGTTTCCTCCACGTGCTCCGGTTTCTTTCCACAGACCAAAGGTGTGCAGGTTTGGATAATGTGGGGTGCTGCATTTTGTTGAGATGCTCTTCAGAGGCTCAGCATGAGTCAAATGCCCTCTTTCTGCACAGTGGGGATTCTATGAATCATATCTTATTTTCTTTTACTGCATTGTATCCTGTACAAGGATACCTAGCTTTATGGGAACTGTAATACTAATCTTTAAATTTTATTTTTTCGTTCTTCTAATTTATACGTAAGATTTTGTACCTAGGTATCCTTGTAATGGCAACTTTGTACACTTTTCGCTGTACTCATGTAGTCCTGTACTCGAGTTCATGTGATAATAAAACCTAATTCTGATTCTAAGCCTATTACCAATCAGATCTAACCTGAAGCCACATTTGATGCTGTAACTGTGTGACTTGGATTTCAAAAGGAGTCAGTTCTCCGAAGAAAAGTTAAACTGGACTCGAAATGTTAACTTTGTTTCTCCTTCCATACATGCTGCAAGACCTGCTGAGTTCCTCCATGACTTGCTGTTATTACTTCATTGCTGGGACTTGCCTGTATAACTGCTGTACTTCTGAAATACTTAACCAATTTTGCCGCTTTCAGCGTACAATTCTAATTAGAAGAGCAGGCATTGACATTGCAACATTATTCTTGCATAACTTTGCAGCCATGGTAGGCTAGATCACAGTTTCATCTTGGCTTATTGAACTGTCAGTTTTAATGAACACCCAGGAAGTGACTTAACCTTACAGCTATATTTCATTGATGAGTTATTTCAGGAGGGAGGGCGTTTTGCAACTTTTCTGGGCAATTTCCCCACTTGCTGAGAAGTAATATCTAAATTCTTTAGATAGTGTCCTCTTCCATAGTGACGACCCAGACCATAACATATAGGAATTAGGCCATTTGGTCCATCTGCGCTGCCGTTCAATGAGATCATGCCTTATCTGATCATCTCAACTCCACTTTCCTGCCTTTTCCCCATAATCCTGAATTCCCTTCCTGATTAAAAAAACTGCCTACCTCAGCCTTGAATATACGAAATGATCCAGCTTCAACAGCCCTCTGTGGTAAAGAATTCCACAGATTCACTCCCGTCTAAGAAAAGACATTTCTCCTCACCTCCATCCTCAATCCACGACCCCATAATCAGGGATTATATCTCTGGTCCTAGACTCTTCCACACACAGGAAAAAACTACTTCGCATCTACCCTGATAAGCCCCTGAAGAATCTTGTCTGTTTCATAAATGTTGCCTCTCATTCTTATAAATTCCAATGTGTACAGGCCCAAACTACCCAACCTCTCCTCATAAGACCTGGCATCAGCCAAGTGAACCCTTGCTGGACTGCTTTCAAGTATTGTTCCTGAGATAAGGGGCCCAAAATTGTTCACAGACTTATAGCTGTCTGAATATGTGTTATATAGTTTCGGCAAAAGCTCCCTATTTTTATACTTCATGCCCTTTGAAATAAGGCCAGCATTCCATTGCCTTCCCCATTACCTGCTGAACTTGTGTGCTAGTTTTCTTTATCATTCATACATGAGGCCTCCCAAAATCCCTCTGTTCTGCAGGTGTCTGCCATCTTTAGGATTCTGATACCTATCAGATGATGACGCAGATCTATTTGGTTTTCTTGATCGGGGAGGATCACCAAGTCCCATTTCACCCATCGCCCCTGCGCTGCTAGCCATTATTGGACCCTAGTCCAGCACTGCCTCCACTTTCAAATTCACATTCTTTGTTTTCAAATTCCCTCTTCCCAGTCTCAACAAACCATGGAGCTGGAGTGAATGCAGGATGCGGACCTTGACTGGGCCCAGTGTAGAGGAGAATGGGCCCAGCACAGACCTCAAGTGGGCTCTTACTTACAGGGAGGTGATAGCCTAGTGATATAATTGCTGTACTGTTCTGGGGGCTTGGGTTCGAATCCCACTGTGGCAGATGGCGGAATTTGAATTCAATAAAAAATCTGGAATTAGGAGTTTAACGATGACCATAAATCTGTCAGGGAAAATCCCATCTGGTTCACTAATGCCCTTGAGGGAAGGAAGCTGCCAACTTTACCCAATCTGGCCTCCATGTGACTCCAGATCCACTGCAATGTGGTTGACACTTAACTGCCCTCTGGCTAATTAGGGATGGGCTAACCTAGTGAGCGACACCTTCATCCTCTGAATGAACAAAAAGAACCTACCTTTCTGGGATGAGCACGGCCGAGATAACATCCGCTGACGTAGCAGCTGCCAATTCCAATCCCAGGACTTCCAGGATGAGCACAGGGCCTGGAATTGTAATTGGCAGCTGCGACATCAGCAGAGGCTATCTCGGCAACGTAAGCCCAGCAGTGAAAGCTGGAGCTTGAGGATCAGCGACTTCAATGTTGGTTGGATCCGATGGTGGTGAGGCATTGGTGGAAGGCTGTCACACCGACATCAGTGAGGTGGACCCAGCGCAGAGAGATGTGACACTGTCATTGGTGGGTCAGGTGCAGGCGGTGGTGAGAGAAGAGGAGTAACGGCCCAGCAACAAAAGATGGCGCCTGAGGATCGGCGAATCTGTTGGTTGGGTCCGGTGTAGACGACAGCGAGACAGTGGAGGAGAGATGGCGGCACAGGTGTCACTGGCTCAGGATCAAGGGATTCTCTTTAAACTAAATCTTGTTCTTACCTTATTCTTAAATTATTCAAAACGGCACTGAATCATGGTGACAGCTTTTCACTGTACTTTGTTGAATCCTTACTGTAAAATACACATGACCATAAAATCATTCATTCCTCCAGATCGCAAATCCTCCTGAAATACCTGCCGCCTTCCAAACCCTCAACTTTCATCACTGCCATTGAAAGCCATGCTTTTAGCTGGGTAAAAATAAAGTCACCATACTCCCAGTGGACTGCTCTCTCATCGGGCAGAGACAACTCTGGGTGAAGTTAACCTGACAGTCACCACACCTTAGGCAAGAGGCAAGATGCGACTTTTAATGGTGAGCTTAGCCATTGTAGTTCAGTGCAGTTCATATCACTCTGCATCACAAACCAGCTGACTAGCTAACTAACCCCCTGCCTAGGCTCTAGACAGTAGAATGCCTTCCCTAAACCTCTTCACTTTCTGACCTCCAGTTCTTCCTCTAAGATGTACTTTAAAATTGACCTCTCCTACCAAGATTTGAGTCCCCTGCCCTAATAGGGCAGCAAGGTGGCTCAGTGGTTAGCACTGCTGCCTCACAGCACCAGGGACCCAGGTTCAATTCCACCCTCAGGCAACTGTCTGTATGAAGTTTACACATTCTCCTTGTGTCTGTGTGGGTTTCCTCCCACAATCCAAAGATATACAGGTTAGGTGGACTAGGCATGCTAAGTTGCTTATAGTGGGTGGGCTAGCCATGGGAAATGCAGAGTAGGGGGGTTTGGGTGCTGTTCAGTTGGTCTGCTTCCACACTGCAAGGATTCTATGATCTCCTTCTGTTGCTCAGTGTTAAATTTGATTGATGTCTTCCTGTACCATATCTGAGGATGTTAAAAAGCCAACATGTTAGGTTTATACATTTTGGTACCCTTTTTGCATATTATTTCCAATTCCTTACTCTGAGCTTTGTTTATAATTTATTGGCTTTTTCCTTTCAAGTAAATCACCCTGAATTAAAATTATAATGAAAGAGTTTACTGAGCTAGATGGATTGCCTTTGTTTTTGACAAGAATATAGAAATCATACTTGCATTTGAACGCTGGAAGAGTTTGAACAGTTGTAGAAATTTGTGTTGTTTGGCGAAGTAACAGAACAAATGAAAATCTGCTGACCAAGATGTGCATAGTCTGTACAAAATGGGTGATCTGTTTTCTGGTGGCCAGTTACTGGCAGAGCGTTTTCACCCTTAATTCTCCAGTCTGATGTACTGTACGATTGTTTCAAAGTGACAATGTGTATGTGGTGTTCCCTTCAAGCTGCCATACAAAGCAACACCAGCAGATATGAAGGAACAAGAGAAAGCACAGAGTTGATAAGAAAATCAGCCATTTCTGTAGCTGTTTCAAATATCCCAAGAGCCTTAAGCGCGGTCACATCCATCATTAATGCAAATGAAATGACCTAGCCTTGTTTTAATCTAGAAGTAAATTCTAGATATCTTCTTGTAATAATCAATAAGATATTAATAGAATGTTTTTAAGATAGTTTTTTAAAGCAACATAGTCTGGATCCAGCCAAATCCAACAGTAGTAAACTTGGTCTAGTAATTGCAATCAAGTGGTCTCACTCACTACAAAATCCTTGATTCAGGTGGTTAACCTGGGCCCGTCAGGGAGCTCTTTCAGCCTCCTACACTCCAGTGAAAAAGGTTCCAGCCTATCCAGCCTTTCTTTATAACTCAAACCTTCCAGCGCTGGCAACATAGGCATAAACAGGGGACTTAGAATCTCCTCAGATGGGGGACCAACTCCGAGCTGGCTGGCTACAGCCAGTGTACTGTGTACATGTAAATAAAGGGTGACTTGGTGAGGGGATACTGGCCTCTGTGCAGTTATTTCACTTGGAATTATGGAATCTGACAGGACAGGTTAATGATCTCTGAGTAATGGCACCTATCGGTAATAGTGATCACAAAATGAATTACATTTACATTTAGATTTGATGTGAAGAATGGATCTAAGACTAGTATTTAAACTTAAATAGGGGCACTATTTGGGTGCCTGAATACTGATCCAGCTGGATGGAACTGTGCTATGAGGCTGGGAGATAGATCATTGCAGAAACAGTGGCATGTACTCAAAGGGATATTTCAGAAAAATGTAATTCCTACTACAAGGAAAAGTTCTAGCATCCATGGTTAATGAAAGATATTAAGCAAAACATCAGATTTAAGAAAAAAAATGTAATTGCTCTATGATTAGAGGAAGCTCAGTTGAGCACTGTCTCCAGTTCTAGTTGCCCTGTTACGTAAGGATATTATCAAGCTGAAGAGGGTTCCGAGAGATTTACCAGGATGTTGCCAGGTGTGGAAGGTTTGAGTAATAAGGAAAGGCTGGGCAGGCTGGGACCTTTTTCATTGGAGCATAGGAGGTTGAAAGGTGACCTGATAGAGGTTTATGAAATCATGACGGACACAGGTAAGGTGAATGATCGGGGTGTCTGCCCCCGAAGATGGCAGATTTGAAGACTAGGTGAGATTTTTAAGGTGAGAGGAGAGAAATTTAAAAAAAAGACATGAGGGGCAAATTGTTTACACAGAGGGTGGTTCACATATGGAATGAGCTTCCTAAGGAAGTGATGGATGAGGGCACAGTTACAACATTTAAAATACACTTCAACAAGAAAATGAGTAGGAAAGGTTTGAAGGGATATGGACCAGGAGCAAGAAGGTGGGAGCAATTTTGTTTGGGATTATGTTAGATATGTATTGATTATATCAAAGGGTCTGTTTCTGTGTTGTATGACTCTATGACTGATCTCAATTCAAAGAACAGCATAAAATATCTTAAAGATTAATCAAGACAAATTAATTTGAGCATGAGAAGAAGCTGACTAAAAATCTAAAAACAGATAGCAAGAGTTTCTGTCTGTATTAAAAGGGGAAAGAGTAAGTCAAGTGAGCATTGGTTCTCCAGACAATGAGAATGGGGGGCTAATGATAGATAATAAGGAAATGGTAGATGTAATACATAAAATTTTGCTTCTGTCTTCACTGTAGTGCATATAAAAGAATTGCAGTAATGCCTATAAATCAGGAGATTGAAGGAAGGAAGGACTTTATTGAAATTTAGTGACTGGGTCCTGATTGACTCCGTCCTTGAGACTTAAAAGGGACACCCAATGGGCTTTCACATGCATTAGCATTAACTTTCCAAAACTCAATCAATCAAGAAAAGGTTCCATTAGATTATAAAGGACCAATTTTTAAAAACTCATGGCAGCCCTTAAAAAGGTGGTGGTGAGTTCACCTCTTGAACCACGACAGTCCATTTTGATGTCAGTCCACACGCAATACCATTAGAGAGGAGACTCCAGGATTTTGACCCAATGGTCATGGGTTTGGAAAGCACTGTCTAAGGAGCCTTGGGTGAGTTTCTGCAGTGCATCTTGTAGATGGCATGCACTGCTGATACTGAGCATCGGTGGTGAATGGAGTGAACATGTAGTGCTAGTCAAGTGGGTTGCTTTGTCCTGTATCAAGCTTCTTGAGTGTTATTAGAGTTGTACACATCCAGGCAAGTGGGGAGTATTCCATCATTCTCCTGACTTCTGTCTTGTAAATGGTGGACAGGTTTAAGGGAGTCAGGAGATGAGTTCTCACTGCAGGATTCTTTGGCTCTGACCTGCTGTTGTTAACACAGTGTTGATATGGCACCTCTAGTTGTTTATTTTTATAACCACTCCAATCTAGAAGGAAGTGAAGCAGAAAACAGGAAACTGTAAGCCAGTTAGCTTGACGTCAGTTGTGGGAAAGCTGTTAGAATTGATTAATAGGCAGACGATATCTGGGCACTTGGAAAAGTTCCAAGGTGGTCAGATCAGTCTCTGGCCAGTGGTAACCTCACGCATGTTGATAATGGCAGTTTGATGATGGTAATGTCATTGAATGACAAGGGACAATGATTAAAATCTCTCTTGTTGGAGATGGTCATTGCCTGGCATTTGTGTAGCATGAACGTTACACAACACTTGTCCAGGTCCTGCTACATTTCTTCAGTAGCTGAGGAATCTTGAATGGTGCTGAACTTTGTGCAATTATTAGCAAGCTCATCTACTTCTGACCTTATGATGGAGGGGAGGTCAGTGATGAAGCAGCTGAAGATGGTTGGGCGTGGGAGACTACCCTGAGGAACTCCTGCAGAGATGTCCTGGAGCTGAGATGACTGACTTCTAACCACCTAAACCATCTTCCTTTGTACCATCTTCCTTCCTCCAACCAGCAGAGTACTGCCTCATTACTGTAATAGCGTGTCAGTTTATACTTTAGTCTCTGCAATAGGACTGAAGCCCATGATGAAATTTCTTTTGATCACTTCCTGGAGCCACATAATCTCTTTACCAAGGGAAGGGGAATGCTCCTGACTAATCCATGCTGTCACAGGCTGACAGTTTTACCCTATTTTCTATGCTACAATGAGAGTATTTGTCACTGCTTTGGGTGACAAAAATGGGACGGATTCAGGATTCCAGCCTTTGGCAGCACTCATCTCAATCTTCAAGTTAAATTTCAGAAAGTCACCGACTCACGCTCTCATGTATCTTGTGAGATTTGAATACAAGTCCTTTGTTATAAAGAAGATCGTCATAAGTGTATCAAGTTACCCAGACTCTTAATTTTTGGGGGTGAGGGGGGAAGAATGGTGTGTGTCTGTCTGTGTGAGAGAGAGAGAGACACTAAAAGCTGTAACGAATACTTGTTGCCCAAGTGAAGCCTGTACATGCGGAAGTGCATTCTGAAAACTGCAGTGCAAGTGCAGGACAACCTCACCAAATATGGTGCAGAACAGACGAATTTGAGGCTTACATATTATGGCCTGATCTGCACTTTAAAAGTAGAGAGTGCAAATTTCCTTTTATAATTTAGCCATGGTGGAGAAGGGAGCCAGACCATTTTATCTTTGTGTTGCATTGTTATATACCAAGGGTAAACAGACCCACTCAGCTCAGCTAGAAGGCAAATGGGCCATTTGAATTTTGAGTTTAATTCGACGTTCAACATTCTAGTGACACACATGTTTTGAGGAGTTCTTCAAGAATGTAAACAAACGATTGCCAACGTCCTGTTTCAGCTCAAGTATTTGGTTCAGTACTACTCACTCTTTACCATTAGGCTTGCTGTCATTCCTCTCAGGCAATTTTTTTTTGTCAGATTCAGCACCATAAGATTTTAAAATCTGGATTTAGTGTCCTGTTTTAGTGGGACGACAGCTGAGGCTGCCAGTTATCTGTGAATTGTTGTCAACACTCAATTGTATTGATGATTAGTAACCCTGCGGTTTTACAATGCTCATTGATGTTTTTGAATACTCCCATGGCCTCACTCTTTTCTTAAATGTCCTCCAACACCCCTGATTTTCCATTACTCTATCATTGATAGCAGTGTCTTCAATCGCCTTGACTTCACGGGTAAGCCATGGCCTAGCAGTGTACTGTTGCTGGAATCCAGAGATGTTCTGAGGAGCTGAGTTTAAATCCCACCACAGCAGATTCAACGTCACCATTTTTTTAAAAATCTGAAATTATTACATCTAATTCTGACAGTGAAACCATTGTTGTAAAGACCCATCTGGTTCACTAATGTCCTTTAGGGAAGGAAACTGCGTACTTGTGACTCTAGTCCCACAGCAATATGGTTTACACTTTAACTCTGACCTCTAAAATAGCCCAAGCAAACCATTCAGCATTTTATTTGAGGACACCTGGGAATAGGGAATAAATTCTGGCTCAGTCAGTGATATCCATATCCCATGAGTGAATTAAGAAATGCTTTTGAATTTGCTCCTGAAACCTCGCTCCCACTTCATCTTTCTGTTATTTTTATATCCCAACTCCTCTTCTCTCTCTGTTTTAGTTGAACTGCTTATTTAAATACCCCCCATTGTTTGTTTACCACCATAACTTTTAGTCTATTTATTGAATTAACCTGAGTCCGTTATAACAATAAGATTGGCTTTGTTTAAGTTCAGTTTTGTATGTGCCTGGATGATTTCAATGTCAAACTTAAATGGAATTCCAGAATGTTCTGTCACTATTTCTGAGTGGATACTTTACCTGCTCATAGCAAAATGCTAAGTGTGAGATAGCTTCATCCCTAGTTGGTTCGAAACATATTGTTTCAAGAAAATATTCATCAAACTTATGTTCTAGACCATCCTTTTTCATTTCATTGTCCCAGTTTGTGAAGATTAAAGTCTCCCACAGTTATTAAATTGTTTTATTTTAACAATATCCAATTATTTCTTGTTCAATGCTCTGCCCACGGAATAATGGATAAAGCTGTGACATAGTGGCAGTGTCACTGGACTAATCATTCAGAATGCATTCCCCGCCCTGCCCCCTCCCCCCCCACCCCCCCCCCCCCCCACCCCCCCACACCCCCCAGTAGGTTAACGCTTTGGGGACACAGATGTAAACCCCGCCATGACAGGAGGTGAAATGTGAATTCAGTAAAAATCTGGAATAAGAAGTTAGCCAGTGTAACCACGTTGAATGTACTTTAACAACAGTGTCCTTTAGGGAAGGAAATCTGCCATCAATACTCAGTCTGGCCTAAATGGAGAATCCAGGAGTTGAGAGTGTGTTGCTGGAAAAGCACAACTAGTTAGACAGCATTCGAGGAACAGGAAAATCAACATTTCGGGCCAGAGCCTTTCATTAGGATCCTAATTTCCTAATTTCCACCAATACTGATTCTACTTCATGATCTTCTCAAGCAAGATGCTATCACACTTGCATCCTTTTTGTCATTCTTGATGAAGGGCTTCGGCCCGAAACGCCGAGTTTCCTGCTTCTCGGATGCTGCCTGACCTACCTTGCTTTTCCAGCACCACACTCTCAACTCTGATCTCCAGCATCTGCAAACTTCACTGTCTCCTGGAGATTCCAGGACCACAGTCCACAGGGTCGACTCTTAAACGTGCTGGTTAATCGGGCAGTATTTAATGCTAACCTTCCCGGTGACACCCTTATCCCTCGAATGAATAAAAACAAAATAACTACTGTTCAACAGCCTGTATTTTCTTGACTCAAATCCTAATTGCCACCAATACTGATTCTACTCAGGATTTATGCACATCTGGATAAGAATGATGTGATCAAGGATAGTCAGCATGGTTTTGTGAAGGGCAGGTCGTGCCTCACAAACCTTATTGAATTCTTTGAGAAGGTGACGAAGGAGGTAGATGAGGGGAAAGCGGTAGATGTAGTATATATGGATTTTAGTAAGGCGTTTGATAAGGTCCCCCATGGTAGGCTACTGCAGAAAATACAGAGATATGGCATTGAGGGTGAGTTGGAGGTTTGGATTAGGAATTGGCTCTCTGGAAGAAGACAGAGGGTAGTAGTTGATGGCAAAGATTCATCTTGGAGTGCCGTCACTAGTGGTGTTCCGCAAGGATCTGTTTTGGGACCATTGCTGTTTGTCATTTTTATAAATGACCTGGAGGAAGGGTTAGAAGGTTGGGTGAGCAAGTTTGCGGATGATACGAAAGTCGGAGGAGTTGTAGACAGTGAGGAAGGATATGGCAGGTTACAGCGGGATATAGAGAAGCTGCAGAGCTGGGCAGAAAGGTGGCAAATGGAGTTCAATGTAGCTAAGTGTGAAGTGATTCACTTTGGTAAGAGTAATAAAAAGATGGATTACTGGGCTAATGGTAGACTACTTGGTAGTGTGGAAGAGCAGAGGGATCTTGGTGTCCATGTACACAGATCTCTGAAAGTTGCCACCCAGGTAAATAGTGCAGTGAAGAAGGCATATGGCGTACTGGCTTTTATTGGTAGAGGAATTGAGTTCCGGAGTCCTGAGGTCATGCTGCAGTTGTATAAGACTCTGGTGCGGCCACATCTGGAATATTGTGTGCAGTTTTGGTCGCCATACTATAGGAAGGATGTGGAGGCACTGGAACGGGTGCAGAGGAAGTTTACCAGGATGTTGCCTGGTATGGTAGGAAGATCCTATGAGGAAAGGCTGAGGCACTTGGGGTTGTTTTCTTTGGAGAAAAGAAGGTTTAGGGGTGATTTGATAGAGGTGTACAAGATGATTAGGGGGTTAGATAGGGTTGACAGTGAGAACCTTTTTCCGCGTATGGAGTCAGCTATTACAAGGGGGCATAGCTTTAAATTAAGGGGGGGTAGATATAGGACTGATGTTAGGGGTAGGTTCTTCACTCAGCGAGTCGTAAGATCATGGAATGCCCTGCCAGTAGCAGTAGTGGACTCTCCCTCTTTATGGGTATTTAAGCGGGCATTGGATAGGTATATGGAGGATAGTGGGTTAGTGTAGGTTAGGTGGGCTTTGATCGGCGCAACATCGAGGGCCGAAGGGCCTGTACTGCGCTGTATTGTTCTATGTTCTATGTACTCCATGATCTTCTCAAGCAAGGTGCCATCACATTTGTGTCCTTTTTGTTATCCTGAACTATCAAGCCCACCTCTCCTCCTTTGTCATTCTGTCTGTCATACAGAAATATTGTATGCTCTGGAATTGTTTTTTCAACCTTTATCCCCTTGTAGTCGTGATATAGAGGTGCCGGTGTTGGACTGGGATGGATAAAGTCAGGAATGGCATGACACCAGGTTAAAGTCCAACAAGTTTATTTGAAACCACAGACTTTCAGAGTGCTGCTCCTTCATCAGTTGGAGTGCATTGCACTTGACGAAGGAACAGCGCTCTGAAAGCTTGTGGCTTCAAATAAACCTGTTGGACTATAAACTGGTTAAAACCGGGTAAAAACAGTGATTGGTGTCGTGCCATTTCTGACTTTGTCTCTTGTAATCTTGCCTTGAAAATGGTAATTCCATCTAAATAGTTTACTTCTATTTCTTCCCTCTCTTATTGCAGATGCTTCAATCATTGAAAAGCATCTTGTATTTCAATTTTCTGAGTTCTGTTCATGGTACTTTTATTTTGTTAAGTACCCTGTCCCTTCTTGCTTGGTTTTACCCATATTGGAATGCCTCAATTTTTCTCTTTAGATTTCTAAATTTCCCAACACCAAAAGTCTCCCCCTGTTTCCCAATCCTGTTCATTTAAAATGACTGGTGATGCCACTTTTGGAATATTGCATGCAATTCTGGTCTCCTTTCTATCAGAAGGATGTTATGAAACTTGAAACGGTTCAGAAAAGATTTACAAGAGTGTTGCCAGGGTTAGAGGGTTGAGCTATAGGGAGAGGCTGAACAGGTTGGGGTTGTTTTCCCTGGAGCGTCGGAGGCTGAGGGGTGACCTTGTAGAGGTTTACAAAATCATGAGGGGCATGGATAGGGTAAATGGACAAGGTCTTTTCCCTGGGATGGGGGAATCCAGAACTAGAGGGCATAGGCTTAAGGTCAGAGGGGAAAGACTTAAGGGCAACCTTTTCACAGAAGTTGGTGCGTGTTTGGAATGAGCTGCCAGAGGAAGTGGAGGAGGCTGAAACAATTACAGCATTTAAAAAGCATCTGGATGGGTATATGAATAGGAAGGGTTTAGAGGGATGTGGCCAAATGCTGACAAATGGGACTAGATTGGGTTGGGATATCTGGTCGGCTTGGACGAGTTGCACTTGAAGGGTCTGTTTCCATGCTGTACATCTCTATGACTCTAAAACCATGTCCTATCGTTATACAAATATGAATCCAATAAATACAGTTTGTTGTTACAAAAATCATGTAAATCATCTTAACACTTTGAAGTTTTGTTTTAATGTAGGCGGGGACCAGGGTTTATTGAACAGCTTCTTCAGCAACTGGGCAACAGCAGACATCAATAAGCACCTGCCTTTCATTTACAACCTCAGCAGTGTCGCAATCTATTCTTACCTTCCTGCTTTCAAACAGTAAGTACGTACTAAAGTAAAACCTTCAAAAAATATAGCTCAAACCTGATGGTTATTTTCTAAAAAAGCAAGAGTGAACCATTTGCAGACGATGGGAGACGGGTAGGGCTATCTATATTCCCTTTGCATAGACGCTCAGTGAACCAACCAGCATTCTTCTTTAATGTAACTGTTCCATATCTCTACGGATCAGTTTTTTTGGAAGAATAATTGTTCCTTGTATTGAGAGAGCCAGTTGCTGTTGAGCCCCAGATACCTCCCTTGGTCATAGTTGAGAAAATTTACTCCATTTTTAGAATCCTGAAAGAATGGGCAAGAGAGCATCATGGGATGTGTTGAGCCTTCTACACCGTTTAGCATGAACGTGACATAACATTGGGCTCCAACTCCATTTCCCGTCCATTGCCCATGATCCTCGATTCCCTGAGAAACCAGAAATCTCTCTAGTCCCAGCCTTAAACATGTTCAATGACAGAGCATGCACAGCTGCCTGGAGTAACAAATTCTAGCAATTCACGTTCTAAAACAATAACCCTGCCCTATACCAGTTCTGTACTTTAACCTCTTCACCCAAGCTTCATTTCTGTCTCTCTAGCCAGGGAACAGCAGTTGTTTCTGATATATGTTATTTTTTAAAAATGGAATGATTTGCATTTATGTAGTGCCTTTTGTGACCTCAGGATGAGATCCTTGCTTCTTTCCCACATCACAGCGTACAAGGAGACTGGTTGCAATGCATCAGTCTGTTTGTGGCATTGTGACTGGTGAATAATATTCCTGATGAAGGGCTTTTGCCCGAAACGTCGATTTCGCTGCTCCTTGGATGCTGCCTGAACTGCTGTGCTCTTCCAGCACCACTAATCCAGTATTTGGTTTTCAGCATCTGCAGTTATTGTTTTTAACTCGTTAATCTATTCGTACTGACCTGGGAAATAACATTATGACAGCAAGAATTGTTTTGATTTGTAAGACAGAATTTGTTAGGTTCGCGTGGGAAGCCAGCTAAACGTTGGGTTTGTTCATCAAATCACGTGCAGACGGGCGATCAGTTACAAGAGTTTCCAGTTGGGAAAGATTTGAGACTAAGCAGTTCGAAGATGGGCATGGAGAATTTAAGCAAAAGGCTAAAATCACTGTGTATAATGTGATGGAAATTAATATTCCAATGTGACTATTTGTTTCTTTCTTAAACCCATAAAATTCTGAGATGGCTAGACAGGGTAAACACAGGAGGGATGTTTTCCCATGACCTGGGGGGGGGCTCCAGAACCAGGGTCACAGTCTAAGGATAAGGAGTAGGCCTTTTTTGGACTGAGACGAGGAGAAATGTCTTCACCTGGAGAGTGGGCAGGCTGTGGAATTCTGTGTGACAGAAAGCAGGTGAGGCCAGAAATGTTGGTCATTTTCAAGAATGAGTTAGATATAGTTCATAGGGTGAAAGGAATCAAAAAATATGGCAAGGAAGCAGAAGCATGATACTGAATTGGATGGTCAGCCGGGATCATGTTGAATGACAGAACAGTCTCAAAGGGCCAAATGGTCTGCTCTTACCCCTGTTTTCAATGTTTCTGTGTTTACTCATTCATGGGATATGGGCGTCGCTGGTAAAGCCAGCGTTTGTTGCCCATTCCTAGTTACCCCTTGAGTTGAGTGGTTTCCTCAGCTAATTCAGAGGGTACTTGGGTGAGCCACATTGTTGTGGGTCTGGAGTCACGTAGACCAGACCAAGTAAGTTTGGCAGATTTCCTTCCCGAAAGGACACTAAGTGAACCAGCTGGGTTTTTGCAACAATCGATGATAGATTCATGGACACCATTACTGACCTCA
This sequence comes from Chiloscyllium punctatum, assembly GCF_047496795.1. NCBI lineage: Eukaryota > Metazoa > Chordata > Chondrichthyes > Orectolobiformes > Hemiscylliidae > Chiloscyllium > Chiloscyllium punctatum. The sequence goes on from NC_092744.1 coordinate 12,655,171, forward strand.
ATAATCCTGTTCAATTTGAATGGTAAAAATGAATTTGCATATAAGATCAGTCACTATAACATCACTGATTGATGAACATGCGCTGGTGGACCCCCATTTCTGAGTTTGTGGAACTGGCAGTGGCAAATCTAGTATCGCTTTTGCTGAGCCACAGTTTTAAGGGATTTTTATGTTTGACAGTGGGTCAGTCCTGCCTGAAAATGCTATCCATAACTGTAGGAGCTAAAGCTGAAGTCAACAACTTTCATGGATCTGCTGATATATCACATTAAAAATAGCAGGTTTATTTATAGATCAAACCGTGAATGAAGCTCTCTAGGATGACACTGAACAAAGGTGTCCCTCACTTTCCATTCTGGCCTACAGGAACCCGACACCAATCACTGAGCTGTAATAGTGGTGTCAACTTGTCGGTGTACACGCCCATCTTCACTTCAGAAGCAAGATGCCCAAAATACACTGGGCCCTGTCTTATCATTGAATCCTTACTGTGTGGAAGCAGGCCATTCAGCCCATGCCAACCCTCCAAAGAGCATCCCATCCCTACCCTATCCCTGCATTCCCCATGGCTCATCCACCTAGCCTGCACACCCCTGGACACTACGGGTAATTTAGCATGGCCAATCCATCTAAACTGCACGTCTTTGTGACTGTGGGAGGAAACTGGAGCACCCGGAAGAAACTCACACAGACACGGGAAGAACATGTAAACTCCACACAGCCAGTCATCCAAGGGTGGAATTGAACTCAGGTCCCTGGGTGCTGTGAGGCAGCAGTGCTAATCACTGAGCCACTGTGAAAATCCGCAAGATTAAGAAATGTAGTCGGCAAGATCCGAACCTGCTTGGAGAAACATCAATGGATTTCTAACGCATTGCCTTAACCATTCAGCTCTTACCAGAGACCCTATATCTCTTGTCCCCGAGTGATTAACAAGTCGTAGACCAGTCCCATTGTTTGGAATGTTATGCCTCATTGGGGTAGGCTAAAGCACGGGAAATCAAGCTCCATTATTCCAAGAATTTTCACAGAAGTTAAATACTCATAAATGTGCTGAAGTCCCCAATTTAGCTGCCTTTTAGACTTCAGTCAACCAAAATCATGGACCAGGGTTTTGTTCTGAACAAGAACAACTATTATTACAAATTAATAGATTCTAACTACAGATAAACAATTATAAACCATTGGCATCTAACTCTACAGGTTAAAATGCTAGCTCCCCCCTACATACATATACAGATAGACACAGGCAGGAAAGGTATGTAGTTTTGATGGGGAGGTATCTCACTCATTCCTGTCCACAGGGTTTACAGCTCAGATACTGCTCCTTGATCTTCCTTCTCCAATTAATTGTTTCCAGGAGGGTGCAGGATGACTGATTCACACTCAGAACGGTCTTAGACATTGTAATTTAAAGTCACCATATACAGCAATTGATGAAGGGAAATAAATTGGCCATCTTCAGGCTTGAGGTGCTTTTTACTGCACAGCAAGAAACAGCTTCTCCACCTCTGGACACTCGGTGGCTTCTGGTGAAACATTTACATGCCCAGGTTGTTCAGCTACTTGGGAGCCAATCACCTCATTGTTGGCAGGCAGAAGGCCTTTGTCATGGGTCACTCGTCTGCAGACCAGTCAGCTTCTTGTTGCCGGCCAAAGTTCCATTTGATACCTTGGCTCTAGTTCGTCTGCAAACTAGGCTTCCCCTACGGCTTGAACGAGCTGCTGTGTAAACAGTACTTACAATGAGAGTCCACTAACTTTCGGAATCCTTCAACACTCCTTGATTTTCAAAAACAATTCTATTCCTATTTCAGTCCAAAACTCCAGAGAAAGAATGGGGAATGGACTTTAGAGGCAAAAACAGGAAATGTGGTTGAAAACTGGAGGGGCCTGCAAAATGAAGGGCTAACAATCAGTGAAGGATTTGGAAAAATTGTCTCATCTCACCATGTGTAAAATAAAAGAAAAACAGCAATGATAGAAATGCTTGGCATTCTTGTGACAAATGCCCTGAACAATGAACGAAGCTTCCAGGCTAGGATGTAGCAAGACTGGAGGCAGAAAGGCAACTCATACAGTTGGGAGTGGTAGCATCCCAGAATTTCCTGCATCCCCCTGAATTATTTGCCATTTGGAAAGGCCCAGTCTCTATCTTCCTGCCTTTCTGTGTTCAATTCGCCTCCACTTAAGGAGATAGTGAGGACTGCAGATGCTGGAAAACCAGAGTCGATAAAGTGTAGAGCTGGAAAAAGCACAGCAGGTTAAGCAGCATCAGAGGAGCAGGAGTGTAGATGTTTCAGGTCAGGACCTTTCATCAGTGACCAACTAAGGACCAACTAAGGGTCTCCCTATGCCTGTGCTAGATTGACCGCAGCTACCAGCTCCAGGGGTGTGGAAAAACTGTTCAGACTGATGAGAAAAATAGATTAAATAAAATATTTGAAAAAAAAACTTAAAGCAGACCCCAAGGGTTGTCTCTTGCGGCACAGTCCCTATCCCTGGACCAGGAGGTCTGGGTTTAAGCCCCACCTCCTCCAGAGGTGTTTAACAAGATTTCTGACCAGGATGATTAGGAAAAATCAGTTAAATAAAATAAGAAGACCTCAGCTCGAGTAAACCAGTGACTGGATACAGTGAGAGGGAGAATTGTGAGAGCCACAGTCCTGCTTCCTTCCCCTTTCCACAACCTCCAAGTCCCGCCCCACATAAAATACCTTGGTCTTCATGGTGTTGCTTGTCCCTTCGGCAGCAGCCAAGGCTTCCTGGTGCTGCTGCCCAGAGCTACAGATTGTAGTTGGCTACAACTCTTGCAAGATGGAACCTCTACCCCTTGGGGATTTGATAATACACAGTCTGGGAACAGGAGGACATTCAGCCCCTCAAAACCTAATCATGGCTGATCTCATCTTGGCCTAGACTCCATTTTTCTGCCTGTCCCCCATCACCCTTTAACCCATCAATAGGTGGCACGGTGGCTCAGTGGTTAGCACTGCTGCTCATAGCGCAGGGGACCCAGGTTCGGTTCCACCCTCGGGTGACTGGAATTTGCACATTCTCGCCGTATCTGTGTGGGTTTCTTCCAGATGCTCTGGTTTCCTCCCACAGTACATGGATATGAAGGTTAGGGTGAATTGGCCATGGGAAAGGCAGGGCTACAGGGATAAGTTGGAATGGGTCTGGTTGGGATGCTTCAGAGGGTCACTGTGGACCTGATGGGTCAAATGGCCTGTTTCTACACTGTAGGAGTTCTTTGATTATTCATTAAAAACCTGTCTATCCTCTCCTTAAATTTGTTCAGTGCCCTGGCATCCACCAGGTTAGTGAATTCCACAGATTCACAACCCTTTGAGAGAAGTAATTTCTCCCCATCTCTGATTTCAATCTTCCACCCCTTCACCTAAAACTATGATCTCTCATTCTCGGTTGCCCAGAGGGGAACCATCTGCTCTGCCAACTGACCTCCTTTGTCAGTCCCCTCTTATTTACCGCAATTCATTCTCCTCTTATTCTTCTAAACTCTCGCAAATATAGATCTGAACAGCTCAAGTATAGACCCATGGCTGTTCTACTTCTTGTGTCTCCCATTTTTTTCATTCAGCTCTGAGGGAGCTTGGGCTCAATGATTACATATCAGCCCTCAGAACACACAGGAGCAGAGGGCAAATTTGCCCCTAAAATACCCGGGAAGATCAGTAGGAGCTGCAGGTAGAACCTCTAAGGAGCTACTCCTTCAATCACAGGCTCAATCTTGTGACATAGGTGTTCGATGGCCTAGTGGTATTGCCAGTGGACTACTAATTAGGAGTTTAGATTAGAGTGGTGCTGGAAAAGCGCAGCAGGTCAGGCAACAATCGAGGAGCAGGAAAATCGACATTTCGGGCAAAAGCCCTTCGTCAGGAATGCGTGGGAAGAGGTGTAATCCAGGTCGCTGTGGGAGTCGGTGGGTTTATATAAAATGTCAGTGTCAAGTCGGTCATCATTAATGGAGATGGAGAGGTCCAGGAAGGGGAGGGAGGTGTCAGAGATGGTCCAGGTGAAGTAGGAAAAGGTGTAATCCAGGTAGCTGTGGGAGTTGGTGGGTTTTACAAACCCTGATGAAGGGCTTTTGCCTGAAACGTCGATATTCCTGCTCCACGGATGCTGCCTGACCTGCTGTGCTTTTCCAGCACCACTCTGATCTAAACTCTGGTTTCCAGCATCTGCAGTCCTTACTTTTGCCTTAGTAATTCGGAGACCCAGATAACTTTCTGGTACCCGGGTTCAAATCCTGCCATGGCAGATTCTGGAATTTAAATTCAATAAATATCTGGAATTAGGAGTCTGCAGTGGTTGGGAAGACAGAGAAAGGGGTAGGTCACAGGAGGGGAAAGATGGAGAGATGGGATAGCTAAGGATTAGGAATGAACAGAGAGAGAGAGACACACACAGGACACTGTAAGGGTTGGGTGTGGAAAGAAAAAGGAAGACTGCAGGAATTGAGAAGATGTTGCAAGACAGAAGAGGAGGAGACTGTAAGAAGGAGAGTGAGATCTAGGGAGACTGCTAAGGTTTGGTACGAGGGAGGAAAGTCAGGGTATTAGGAAGGAGGTATGTAAAGAGAGTGAACAATTTTAAATGAAACAGTTTTAAGAAACTACTCTTCCAACCTGAGAGCCAGGAAAACTGTAAATTCCTGAGGTAGTGAATTCCTTGCCGATTAATGTGGAATCTCTAGCTTAAGGATGCATGGGATTAGAATTTACCCGATGGGTGGTAGGGAGTGGAGAATGTACTGGATGCAGTTGTAATGTACATTGCGGATTGTTAAATGTAACTCTGAGATTGTGATCTAGGCTGCATTGCAAAGGTTAGGAGCTGCCTGGTTAGTATCTTCCATACATAATGGAAATTCATTGGTCATGAGCTGTGTGGTTATGGTAATGGCTTTTAGCATGTGGAAGTGTCAGTTATTTTGAAACAAAAACTTTTGGTTCTTCTGCCTGTTGTTTGTGCTAATTTACATACTGTGGTTACAGGCAGTTAATGATTTGAGTTGTGACATGAATCCAGGCAGGAAGGCAAGTGGTGAGAATCACTCTGAGGTCTCCAAATGGATATGGATAGGATAAGTACGTGGGCAAAAAACAGGCAGATGGAAGGTAATGTGGTAAAATGTAAGGTTGTGCACTTTGGCAGGAAAAACAGATAAACTGAATATTATTTAAATGTGGAAAGACTGCAGAAAATTGCAACACAGAGGAATTTGGGGGAAACTGGTACATGAGTCACAAAAAGTTAACATCCAAGTTCAGCAGGGAGTAGGAAAGGCAAATGGAATGTTGGTCTTATTGCAAAGAGAATTTTCTTTTAAAATTCATTCATGGGATGAGGTTCTTGCTGCCTAGGCCAGCATTTATTGCCCATCCCTAATTGCCCAGAGGATAGTTAAGAGTCAACCAGATTGCTGTGGGTCTGATGTGACTCGAGGATAGAATGTAATGATGTCAGTTTCCTTCCCTAAAGGACACTAGTGAACCAGATGGGTTTTTCCTGGCATGGTCACCATTAGACTCTTAATTCCCAATATTAATTGAATTCACATTCCACCATTCTGCCATGGCAGGATTTGAACCTGGGTCCCCAGGGCAATACCCAGGTCTTGGATTAACAGTCCAGTAACAATACCAAAGGTCATTGCCTCCCCTTAGTGGAGTACACAATAGGAATGTCTTGCTGATCCTATACATAAAATGTTAGGTCGACTGTAGCTGGAACACTGTGAACAGTTTTAGTCCCCTTATTGAAGGAAAGGTGTACAGGCAGTGCAGAGATGGTTCACTGGGTTGATCTCAGGTAAATAGGTATTGTTTTACGAAGAAAGGTTGAGTAAGTTTGTACTCACTGGAGTTTAGAAGAATGAGAGGCAAACTTATTGAATGTTGTAAGATTCTTAGGGGGCTATACGAAGACGAAAAGTGTAGTAGGTCAGGCAACATCCGAGGTGCAGGAGAAGAGTTTATTTCCCTTTGTGGGATAGTCTAGGACCAGAGGGCGTAACCTCAGAGTAAAAGGGTCGCCCATTTAAGACAGATATGCAGAGTTCTTTTCTTTTAGGGGGTGGAGGTCTTTACCACAAAAGGCTGTGGAGGTTGGGTCACTAAGGAGATACAAGGCTGAGGTAGTCATGTTTTTTAATCAGGGAGAGAATCAAGGGTGATGGATAAAAGGTAGGAAAGTAGACTCGACGTTTTATCAAATCAGCCATGGTCTTGTTCATTGGTGAAGCAGAGTCATAAGAGTCATGCAGCACAGAAACAGACCCTTCGCTCCAACCAGTCCATGCTGAACATAATTCCAAACTAAACTAGTCCCACCTGCCTGCCCCTGGCCCGTATCCCTCCAACCCTTTCCTATTCATGTATCTACCCAAATGTCTTTTAAACATTGTAATTGTACCCGCAACCATCACTTCCTCAGGAAGTTCAATCCAATCGTAAACCATCCTCTGTGTAAAGCAATTGCCTCTTATGTCTTTTCTAAATCTTTCTCCTCTCACCTTAAAAATGTATCCCTTAGTTTTAAAATCCCCCTTCGTAGGGAAAATACAGCTACCATTAACTTTATCTATACCTCTCATAATTTTATAGACTTCTATCATGTTGCCTCTCAACCTCCTACGCTCCAATGTAAAAACTCCCAGCCTATCCAGCCTTTCTTTATAATTCACACCTTCCATACCTGGCAACATCCTGATAAATGTCTTCTGAACCCTCTCCAGCTTAATAATATTCTTCCTATAACTGGGCGAACAGAACAGGACACAGTATTCCAGAAGAGGCCTCACCAATGTCCTGTACAATCTGAACAGTGGGCCAAATGGCTTACTTCCGCCCCTCTGTCTTCTGGTCTTGAGGTCTTACAGTTTATTAAGGCAGTTATTGAGGATAGTGATGAATTATTCTAATTCTGGTTCTTTGTGAGCCCAGTTAACTCATATGTCAACAGATGTGGTCACTACTTGATTGCAATAAATGAGTTAGTGAGCATGGAAAAGTAGACCCCGAACATCAAAAGTAGCCCTTGAGAAAATCTTAGGAAGACTCGGTGGGGGAGAACAAAAGATATGTCCATCCCTATTGCTAATTCTGAAGTGAATGAGGAAGGTTAAAGGGAGTCGGGTGGGACAAGGATAAACAAGGGGCTGGTGAAACAGGAGAAACACCTGCTCTCATAATTCCTCTCCCTGGCCTGAGGGCCAGGACATGTCTCTGGTGCCCTTTACTTGAACTGTGTTCCAGGAGGAAGGTATTCCTCAGAGAGAGTGCTCAAGACGATTGTCTGGAGCAATGCTTAGATTTTGATTTGAACCTCCTTAGTAGAATGAGTTATTTCTCCTGCTCAGTTGGCCAGATGGCTGTTTTACGAGTCAGAGTAATGTCAAGTGTTTGATTTCTGTATGACCTTCTGGTTACCATGAAGGACTGTCTATCTCAACCTCTCCTCTTGCCTGAGGCATGGTGACCCTCAGGTTAAAACACCACCAGTCCTCTTCCTCTAATGAGAGAGCAGCCTTATGGTGCAGGTAGGATTATGGTAACTTTACCTTTTACCTTTTATTCCTTCTTGTACTTAAGGGATAACTAAAATGCCTTGATAAACTGACACACTGACAATGTTACTAATTTGTCGAGGTTATTACTGTGAGTGATCTCATATCTGATACTGAGAGGCTTTAGTATTTCCACGGTGGAAAACGTGTCGGTGGCTACGCTCAAAGCCAACGCGACCAGGGAAAGTGGTGTGATTTCGGGGCCAGTTGAAGTGGTTTGTGATCAGTGACATCTGTACACCAACCTCTCCAGTTACCGCAGGCACTCGGGCCTGGCTTTTGTTGCTGGGTTCAAAGCCCATTACTTATACAATGTAGATGCTGGCCTTAACTCACCTGATGAAGACTATCGCCTGGATGAAAGAGCGACGCTCCGAAAGCTAGTCTGCTTCCAATTAAACCTGTTGGGCGAGAACCTGGTTCTGGATTAGTGGTGCTGGAAGAGCACAGCAGTTCAGGCAGCATCCAAGGAGCTTCGAAATCGACATTTCAGGCAAAAGCCCTTCATCTGGAATAAAGGCAGTGAGCCTGAAGTGTGGAGAGATAAGCTAGAGGAAGGTGGGGGTGGGGAGAAAGTAGCATAGAATACAATGGGTGAGTGGGGGAGGGGATGAAGGTGATAGGTCAGGGAGGAGAGGGTGGAGTGGATAGGTGGAAAAGAAGATAGGCAGGTAGGACAAGTCCGGACAAGTCATGGGGACAGTGCTGAGCTGGAAGTTTAGAACTAGGGTGAGATGGGGGAAGGGGAAATGAGGAATCTGTTGAAGTCCACATTGATGCCCTGGGGTTGAAGTGTTCCGAGGCGGAAGATGAGGTGTTCTTCCTCTAGGCATCTGGTGGTGAGGGAGCGGCGGTGAAGGAGGCCCAGGACCTCCATGTCCTCGGCAGAGTGGGAGGGGGAGTTGAAATGTTGGGCCACGGGGCGGAGTGGTTGATTGGTGCGGGTGTCTCGGAGATTTCCCTAAAGCGCTCTGCTAGGAGGTGCCCAGTCTCCCCAATGTAGAGGAGACCACATCGGGAGCAACGGATACAATAAATGATATTAGTGGATGTCCAGGTAAAACTTTGATGGATGTGGAAGGCTCCTTTAGGGCCTTGGATGGAGGTGAGGGAGGAGGTTTGGGCACAGGTTTTGCAGTTCCTGCGGTGGCAGGGGAAAGTGCCAGGATGGGAGGGTCGGTTGTAGGGGGGCGTGGACCTGACCAGGTAGTCACGGTGGGAACGGTCTTTGCGGAAGGCGGAAAGTGGTGGGGAGGGAAATATATTCCTGGTGGTGGGGTCTGTTTGGATGTGGCAGAAATGACGGCGGATGATTTGGTTGATGCGAAGGTTGGTAGGGTGGAAGGTGAGCACCAGGGGCGTTCTGTCCTTGTTACGGTTGGAGGGGTGGGATCTGAGGGCGGAGGTGCGGGATGTGGACGAGATGCGTTGGAGGGCATCTTTAACCACGTGGGAAGGGAAATTGCGGTCTCTAAAGAAGGAGGCCATCTGGTGTGTTCTGTGGTGGAACTGGTCCTCCTGGGAGCAGATCCAGCGGAGGCGGAGAAATTGGGAATACGGGATGGCATTATTGCGAGAGGTAGGGTGGGAAGAGGTGTAATCCAGGTAGCTGTGGGAGTCAGTGGGTTTGTAAAAGATGTCAGTGTCAAGTCGGTCGTCATTAATGGAGATGGAGAGGTCCAGGAAGGGGAGCGAGGTGTCAGAGATGGTCCAGGTAAATTTAAGGTCAGGGTGGAATGTGTTGATGAAGTTGATGAATTGCTCAACCTCTTCGCGGGAGCACGAGGTGGCGCCAATGCTGTCATCAATGTAGCGGAGGAAGAGGTGGGGAGTGGTGCCAGTGTAATTACGGAAGATCAACTGCTCTACGTAGCTAACAAAGAGACAGGCATAGCTGGGGCCCATACATGTGCCCCTGGCTACCCCTTTGGTCTGGAGGAAGTGGGAGGATTCAAAGGAGAAATTGTTAAGGGTGAGAACCAGTTCGGCCAAACGAATAAGAGTGTCGGCGATAGGGTACTGTTGGGGATGTCTGGAGAGGAAAATACGGAGGGCTTGGAGGCCCTGGTCATGGCAGATGGAGGTGTAGAGGGATTGGATATCCATGGTGAAGATGAGGCATTGGGGGCCGGGGAAACGGAAGTCTTGGAGGAGGTGGAGGGCGTGGGTGGTGTCTCGAACATATGTGGGGAGTTCCTGGACTGGGGGGGATGGGACAGTGTCGAGGTAGGTAGAGATGAGTTCAGTGGGGCAGGAGCATGCTGAGACAATGGGTCGGCCAGGGTGGTCAGGCTTGTGGATCTTGGGAAGGAGGTTCCCGGACTATGAGGTTGGAAGCTGTGGGTGGGAGATCTCCTGAGGTGATGAGGTTCTGTATGGCTGGGAGATGATGATTTGGTGATGGGGGGTGGGGTCATGATCGAGGGGGCAGTAGGAAGAGGTGTCCTCGAGTTGGCGTTTGGCTTCAGCGGTGTAGAGGTCAGTGCGCCAGACTACCACTGCGCCCCCTTTATCCGCTGGCTTGATGGTGAGTTTGGGATTGGAGCAGAGGGATTGGAGGGCTGCGCGTTGTGAGGGTAAGAGGTTGGAGTGGGGGAGGGAGGTAGACAGGTTGAGGTGGTTAATGTCCCGGCGGCAGTTGGAAATGAAGAGGTCGAGGGCAGGTAATAGGCCAGCGCGGGGTGTCCAGGTGGATGCAGTGTGTTGGAGGAGGGCGAAGGGGTCCTCGGAAGGTTGGCGGGAATCCTGATTGTGAAAGTAAGCTTGGAGGCGGAGGCGACGGAAGAATTGTTCAATGTCACGTCGTGTATTAAATTCATTGATGCGTGGACGGAGGGGGATGAAGGTGAGTCCTTTGCTGAGGACTGATCGTTTGTCCTCAGTGAGGGGGAGGTCTGGGGAGATGGTGAAAACTCGGCAGGGCTGGGAGCTGGGATCTGGTGTGGGTGTGGAGCTGGGAGTGGGGGCAGAACCTGTAACTGGAGTGGGTGTGATGGTGGGGGGAATGGGGGTGGAGTCATGAGCAGGGGGAGTGTTCCCCTCGGGGCTCTGGGGGGTGGGGATAGTGACAGTGGGGTCTGTGGGGGGCATGTCAGCAGAATGCAGGTGAGTGGCGCTGGTGTGGGCAAAAGTGGTGGTGACCACGGCATGGGGTGGCGGAAGTCACTGAGCATGTGGCATCAGCGATGATGTGAGGGGCAGAAGTGATGTCATGTGTGATGCATGAGGAATTGTGAGGGGTGGAAGTGGTTGTGGGAGTGGCCATGATGGGGGCAGAAGTGACATCATCAATCAGTGTGGGGGTGGCAGCTGCATCAGCCGCATGGCTCATGGCATCTGAGTAGATTGTGAGGCCAGGGGAATCTTCTGGAATGTTTGAGGAGCGCTGGTTATGGAGGTGGGTAGATAAAAGTTTGTTGTACTTACAGTTTTTGATGTTTGAGATGGAATTGAAATACTGTTTGTTGAGAGTATGAATTCTCCTGAGGATGTAGTACAGAGAGGGTTCTTTGCAATTCTGAGAGAGTGTGGCCCTCAGCTGAGGCAGGGCTGACTGTAGAGAGGTTAGGTGCCGGCGCATTGCTGCAAGCGTGGAACGGAGGATCTTGAAGGAGAACTGTTGCTGGTGTTTTTGAATCTGTAGTCTGGCTGGTGTTTTTGAATCTGTAGTGTAGTCTATAACCTGGTGTTGTGTGATTTTTAGCTTTGGCCTTAACTCATAGGACATTGATGAAATGGCATTGCACTGTAGAATAACACTGTATGGTGCCTATCGCTGTACATTATGTTGCATCGTCTTTCTTGAAGGCATATTCAGTGCTCTAATGCCCTCTCCTTAGTGCACTCCTTTACATGATCTATTTGATTCTTATTCTGCCTTGTGCATTATCATCAGAGAGAAAGCAGGAGCAGATACTGTGTTGGATAATCAGCCATGATTGTATTGAATGGGGAAGCAGGCTTGAAGGCCAAACATTATCTATGTTTCGTCTATCCACTCTATGCATTACACAGTGCTGAGATCATATTCTGTGTGACCTGGTGGAATCTCCATAATCTGGTTTAATTTTCCTATGTTTATGAAAAGCATTTGCTTTGACTCACAATGAGCCTTAACATAGAAGAGCTACGATATTTATTTTAATGATGATTGAGACGGGAACATTAATGGTGTTAAATATGTGGAATTCCAGGTATGGTGCTGATTCCAAAGTGGTGCACTTCCTTGGCAAGGTCAAACCTTGGGACTACTCCTACGATCCAACGACAAGATGTGTGACACGAGATAGTGACGATTATTCCACCATTATGCACCCTGGGTTCCTCAACCTTTGGTGGGACATCTTCACGACATCAGTCTTGCCACTGCTTACAGAGCACGGTATCTCAAAGGAGACTAGTTCTGGCGCGCAGGAGGTATGTTGCATCGGGAAATGTAGACTTAAGCATGCTGAAGTACTGACAGGCAAGTTGGATGGGAAATTTTTGACATGTTGGAGATCAACTAACATGTAGACAAGTGGCTCTAAAAGAATTGGCCCCATTTAACAATGTGACTTGTAGATATCTTCCTGAGGAAGAAACTCTTCCTGCTGAAATAATTTTTGGTCAATAAATTAATTAAACGAATGCATATATTTATCCTCTAAGCGAATGGTCTTGTTCAGAGGTTGCCAATTTTTTCCCGTTGCTTACTGTTTTTTCCAGAGCTACCATTGGCTCGTGTCACTCCACCAGGGTACAAATATCATACTAAACGAAAAAGCTGAAACAAATGCGGGTGTTATAAATCAGAGACAATACAGAAATTGCAGGAAAAGCTCAGCAGCTCTGGCAGCATCTGTGGAGAGAAATCAGAGTTAATGATTCAGGTGGAGTGAGTTCTGAGGACGGGTCACTCGACAGGCATCTGGATGGTTATATGAATAGGAAGAGTTCAGAGGGATATGGGCCAAGTGCTGGCAAATGGGACTATATTAGGTTAGAAGTTTTGGTCAGCATGGACAAGTTGGGCCGAAGGGTCTGTTTCTGTGCTGTGTATGTCTATGACACTATGACCCGAAACATTAATTGTGATTTCTCTCCACAGATTGTGCCAGAGCTGTTGAGCTTTTCCAGCAATTTCTATATTTGTCTAAAAATCCCATGCTTTAACCCCTTGCTGGGGGTGTACAAACAACCCTCACCCCACCATTGTATTTCCACCAATGCAGCATTGCCACACCTGCTGATAAAACAGTTTTTTTCCCCACTTCCCATTACCTCAAAGACTTGTCACAATGTCACAATCCCCAGCCTGCCCAAACCATGGTTACAGCACCTCTCATTTATCCATTATTGGTGTACACTGGCCTCAGTCCTACATCATCTTTAATAGAAACCACTCATCAAATTCCTTGTGGTCTTTCTGCACATTTTCTCGACAATGCCCTCAGTCTTAAATGACCTCCTTTGTCATTGTCCACCCCATGGTGTCTTTTCTCTCTCCAGGTGGTTCTCTCACTTTCCCTCACCAGCCATTGATAGAATCACAGGATCCCCTACAGTGTGGGACAAGGTCATTCGGCCCATCAAGTTCACACCAACCTTCTGAAGGGCATCCCACTCACTTCACCCTAATCCTGTAACCCTACATTTCCCATCAGTCATCCAGCTTCCTGGCACATCCCTGGACACTATGGGCATTTTGGCACAGCCAATCTACCTAACTTGCACATCTTTGGACAGATGTGATAGTTTCTCCACGATCTCCCTGACCTACTTCTGCGTGCCCACCAGTCTCCTCTTCTTTCAAAGTGTTTTCAAAAGCCATCATTTTGGCCAGGATTTGATCAGCCCATATCAAACTCTCCCTCCACAACTCGCATCCCATTTCCTTGTCACCTTTCCTCTGTGTGGATTGAACACTGTTGGAGTATTTTTCTTTATGTTTCACGTTTTATGTGTTTGCAATCTTCCTGTTTGAATTTGCAATCAGATTATTGAGTTGGCTGTGCACAGAAATCTGCTGAATTATTTTTTCCATCACGACAATGCATGCACACATTTATAGAAAACGGAAATTTCAATGACATCTGAAATTTTCTGATTCTGTGATATCAAAAGTTAATGTTCAGACAAAAGGTATCAAAGCCTTGGAATTAGAATCCCTACAGCGTGGAAACAGGCCCTACAGCCGTAAAGTCCATACTAACCCTCTGAAGAGCATCCCACCCTGACCCAGCCCATCCCTGTAACCATTTCCCATGGTTAATCCATCCAACCTGTACATTCCTGGACACTGTGGGCGATTTAACATGGCCAGTCCAGCTAACCTGCACATCTTTGGACTGTGGGAGGAAACCCACGCAGACACAGGGAGAATATGCAAACTCCACACAGACAGGCACCCAATGCTGGAATGGCGCCCAGGTCCCTGGTGCTGTGAGGCAGCAGTGCTAACCACCGTACCACCCCTTGAACACTATGGGTTAAATTGGTGTTTTTTTTTGTCCTGTATCACATGGGCCCAGAACCCTCCCAGCCTGACTAGAGCCTCCCAGTGTCTTTATGCAGATCAGCAGGACTGGAATCTTGAAGGCAGCAGGCCCAGAATCACAGAATTATTATGGCACAGCAAGAGGCCATTCAGTCCATCATACCTACCCCTAAGAACCAATCTCCCTCATATCCCTGTACACCATTTCAATCCAAATAACTATCAAATACTCTCTGGTATACCACAATTGCCACCAGCACATTTCCATATCCAAACTACTCGCTGTGTGAAAATGTTATTTTTGTCACATCACCCTTGCTTCTTTCGCCCATCCCTTTACATCTATGTCCTCTCATTCTTTTGTCTTTTACATGCGAGAACAGCTTCTCCCTACCTACTCTGCCAGCCTGCTCAAAATTTTGAGAACCTCTTTCAGTCCCTGTGCGGTCTTCTTCGTTCCAGGGAGAACAGTCCCTGCTTCAAACTAGCCTTATCACTGAAGCCTCTCACTCCTGGAACTATTGTTGTAAACCACTGCGTTCTCATCTTCCCTGTAACGCAGCACCCTCAACACTCCAGAAGAGCTCTAATGGGTTTCTCATACAAGATCAACATCACCTCCTTGCTCTTGCACTCTATAAAGTCAAGAGCACTGTATGTGCAACTGGTTTCCTCTACCATCTTCAATGATCTCTTCACATATATACCCCAATTTTAATTAACCTGTTTAGACATGTTATCATCTACCTGGAAGGTAGGTGGGACTTGAACCCTGGACCTACTAGCCCAGAAGCAGGGGCATTACCATTGTACCACAGGACCCTGCCAGCTCCCTGTAGTTTGGAAACGGTTGAGTCCTCCATTGAGATTTCTGACCCATGCGAGGAGAGAGAGACAGAGATAAGGGGTTGTTGATTACCACATTCCCCCAGCAGTCTGTCCCTAGGCCATGCCTATGCATTTGGAGAAAAACACACCAAACTGAGCCAACGTCCACCAGGAATCATGCTAACTGTCTTCACTCCACTTACACATGCACTCAATGGAAAAATAATGAGCTAAAAATGAGGGGAAAAATTGATAAGACTTGAGACAATTTCTCTCAGATAGAGCTCTTGTGGTAGTGTCCCTACCTCTAAGCCAAGAAACTGGGTTCAAGTCCCATCTGCTCCAGAGGGTACATCTCTGAAGAGGTTGTTCAGAAAAATATCTAGGCAATTTCTCTTCCAAACAGGGGTATTCCCAAGGCGAGTGTGTGTCTTAGTTTGGGAAGCATTGTCCTTAATTGAATAAATTACTCCCAAAGGACTGTGTGGGAATGAAATGGTGACTTCTACTTTATTATGTTTAGGCTTGTAAAGGGATGATTTGGGACTCAGTTCTCACTTCGTTCGTCATTCAGGACAACGAGAAAAAAAATGACCAGCCCAGTTTCTGCCTGCTTCTTGATCTCTGCTCTTTGTCATTCAGAAATGTGTATCCTTCCAACTAAGTTAGGAATACAAAAGGGCACACTGCAGTCTTGGCTTGGGCTGACCATTTGGGCCCTAGACATTTGCTTCATCAGGCGAGATGTTGAAGCAACAACTCCTGCAACCCTCTCTGTTTTTTTTTATAAACCTAAATCAGAATTGGGGCAAATGTCCAACTTCTGTAAAACTGGTGGCCAGAGTTGGAATACCACGTTGGATGAGGGATGAAATACGTGTGTGCGTGGGTCCATGGGTGGGATATTACCCCTTGGAAGCTGAATACCCACCTGATGACAATATTCAGGTAAGCCTGTAAAAGCAAAAGCAGCCAAGGCACCTGAAACAGGAATAAGGGCAGCTCCAAAAGCTGCAAATCTGTAGCTAGACAGAGCTCCCTAATTGAAATTTGGGTGCAAGTAGATGGAACTTGCACCCAAGCATGTTCCACCTGGGTTGATCAGACCATAGGCCATCAGACCAGTGGGTCCTTAAAGGTGGCTGCTCACAAAAAAATTGAGAAAACCCTGAAGAAAAAAGTCACTTTTTCTTTTTGGTTTGGAAGCCAGGGTGCCCCTTTGATACCTTGAGAAAATGTCAGAGGTGCTGTTGACGCGATTGTGTACCCACCCTCCCCTCGCATCGCCTTCCAGCACACATCCCGCTCCCCACAACCCCCCCATCCGTTCCTCTAGCCCTGACCGAATGGGAGGCAGAGGGTATACGCCACCCTCCTCGGGAAATGGGAACGATCCTTCAGCGTTCGCTTCCCCACCAGCGCGGTTCAATGACGCCTGACGTGCAAAATCATTTTCTCAACCCGGTCCCACCAGTAAAATTCAGACCTGCGGCTCTGAGCCGGCTCCCTCAACATTCGGCCGTTGCTTCGGTCTTAAATTCACGGTTTGTCGGAACTCTGGAAGGCGGTCGAGATGAGAAGCCATTGTTGTATGCAGTAAACTGATGTGTGAAAGTTCCCACATTGACTCTTTTTCTCTGTCTTCACAAATATGTCTGGCAACCTTTCAGCTGTCATGCTTGGTCTATGCACTGGCTTTCACTTGTGGCCTGTCATTCTGTAGGAAGGTATGCTCAACTTCAAAGGTCCCTGTCCCTACAATCAGTTCTCATTCAACTTTTTGTTTCTTGGTTAATTAACTTTTTTATCAGGGAAAACCTTTGCTAACTCAATAGTATTGACGTAAGTGTTGTTTAAAGATTGTGCGAGTGAAGTATGTGACTTCTTAGTTAAAAAAACGATGGGTCAGCTCCTGACACATGCATGGGAGATTTTTCTGTTTGCATTTTGTTTATTGCTTAATAATGATCAGTGCAAAAGTAGATTGCTGATCAGATATGGAAAGAAGCGTAAATTAGCTGATGCATCCTCGTGTTATATAATTCAAAGTTTTAATCGCAATTAAAATCATTTACAAAGATGTTCCGATGTGCCTTTGCAGAGGTTTAAAGCTTATGGTAAACCTTTCTCATTTTGAAAACTTACAGGAGGATAAGTTCAGTGAGGCTGTCTCCCAGCTTTCAATCACCCCGCCTGATGAAGTGGTCTCCTCAGATGAACGCAGGAAGAAATGGGAACAGGGTCAAGCTGATTACATGGGAGTAGATTCCTTCCAGAACATCCAAAAGAAGCTAGATGCTTACTTGAACTAACAGCAGGTGACTGAAAGCCCCACGTGGTTACCAGCGAGGACTGAATACAGAAGGTCTACAAGCATCTAGGTTGGAGTTCAGTGCATGGCTGGTTTGTACCTAACCTGTTAGTGGCATAGTTTGAAAGGGGTGTTGCTATCAGGCTGTCACCTCAGTGATGAGTGTCTGTAGTAAGAATGTGGCAGAGAGACCAGTAAACATCATCTTTCAGACACCTGAAGTAAATCTCTTCCCAGTATTCAATACTTTGCACATTGACATACTGCCTACTACTGTAATGTTCCTCCAGAAGGCTTTTTGCTTAACTTAGTAAAACAGACTTAATTAAACTTTTGAACTGTGTTATAGACACTGGGTTTAACAGTGCTCGCAGTATTTTACAGATGTTTTAAGTAGCTTCACATGCATGAAAGCCAATAAACTACTGCCTCCCCCGAACACCAGCACCCATGGCTTTACAAAGGACATACTGTACTCCTTTTTTCCATTGTGAGAAAAAAAAGTAATTTCTATCTTTGATGGTAAAAGATAAAACCTAGGGATTGAATTTCTGCAAACTGTACATAACCAGTACCTTAAAACAATGGTACATAGAATTGAAGACTTTTTCAACCTGTTCTGGTATTCGTGTTGTGATTAACCTGCTGACCATCAATTTCTATGTGCCTCATAGCACTTTACCCATGAAATAAACTTATTGGTTTGAAATTGTTGAATTTATTTTTTTAATACATCTTCCAGTGGGTTTAATTATCTCACTTTCCCAACACTACTGCATTAAGTTTCAGATCTCCATCAGCAATGTTTCAAAGCTGCAGAATGGATGCAAAAAACAAAAAAACAAACATTTATATAACCGCCTTTCATGATCTCAGGGCTAATGTCCTTAGAGTCATACAGTATAGAAGGAGGCCCTTTGACCCACCATGCCTATGCCAAGCAACAAACACCCAAGTTTACTAATCCCATTTACCTGCGCTTGGTCTATAGCCTACAATGCCCTAGTGTTTAAGTGATTAGGTTATTTACAGTGTGGAAACAGGCCCTTCGGCCCAACAAGTCCACACCGACCCGCCGAAGCGCAACCCACCCATACCCCTACATTTACCCCTTACCTAACACTATGGGCAATTTAGCATGGCCAATTCACCTGACCTGCACATCTTTGTGACTGTGGGAGGAAACCGGAGCACCCGGAGGAAACCCACGCAGACATGGGGAGAATGTGTAAACTCCACACAGTCAGTCGCCTGAGGCGGGAATTGAACCCAGGTCTCTGGCGCTGTGAGGCAGCAGTGCTAACCACTGTGCCACCGTGCCACCCACAGAAAAGCACTCAGAAGATAGAAAAGTGCTCAACTTAAGTTGCAATGGTACTTGCCTCCATCACCCTCTCAGGCAGCACAATCTGTCACCCGCTGGATGAAAAATTCTTTGCTCAAATCCCCTCCAAACTATTTACTCCTCACCTTCAATTAATGCCCTCTGGCCTTAGGCACGTCTGTTGTGAGGAAATGTTTCTCACAATTCATTGTGTCTGTGCCTGTCATAATGTTGTATACCTCTAACAGATTTCCCCTCAGCCTCTGCTCCAAGGAAAACAAACCCAGCCTATTCCAGTCTCTCAACATCTTCAATCTGTACCCAGAATTGAAGTTTCTCATTTCCTTCTGCACACTCTTCAATGCAGTCACATTTTTCATACCACGCGTGGTTCAGTGTTTAGCACTGCTGCCTCACAGCGCAAGGGACCCAGGTTCAATTCACCCTCGGGCGATTGTCTATGTGAAGTTTGCACTCGCCCTGTGTCTGTGTGGGTTTCCTCCCACACTCTGAAGATGTGCAGGGTAGGTGGATTGACCATGGAAAATGCACTGTCACAGGAATGGTGTAGGGGGATGGGTGTGGGTGGGATGTGTTTGAGAGGGTCAGTGCGGGTTCACTGGACCACATGGCCAGCTTCCACATTGTAAGGATTCTATGTGTGTCTCGAATTGTACACAATAATTTAGCTCAAATCTGATGAGTACTTTTACAAGTTCAATATCACCTCTTTGTACTTGTACTGTAAAGCCCTTACTAATAAAGCTGGAGAACTAAATGCTTTATTAACTGCTCTCTTCACCTGTCCTGCCTCCTTCAATGATCTGTGCACATTTACACCCAGCTCCCTCTGCTCCTGCCCCCCATGTAGAATAGTACCTCCCTATTTTATATTGTCTTTGAATGTTCTTCTGACCAACTTCTGTTCTCATTGGCAAGAAGGCGGCTAAGAGGGGATTTGATAGAGACATACAAGATGATCCGAGGATTAGATAGGGTAGACAGTGAAAGCCTTTTTCCTAGGATGATGCCGTCAGCTTGTACGAGAGGGCATAACAAATTGTGGGGTGATGGATTTAAGACAGATATCAGAGGCAGGTTCTTTACTCAGACAATGGTAAGGGTGTGGAATGCCCTACCTGCTAATGTAGTTAACTCAGCCACATTAGGGAGATTTAAACAATCCTTAGATAAGCACATGGATGATTTGGGAATAGGGTAGGGGGTCGAACTGAGAATAGTTCACAGGTTGGTGTAGCATCGAGGGCCGAAGGGTATGTTGTATTGTTTATATTCTATGTTCTCTGCATTGAACCTTATCTGCGATCTTCCTGCATAGTTCACCAACTTGTCAATGTGCCTTTGAAGTTTCACACTGTCTTCTTCACAGTTCAAGTACAGTTGGCAGATTGCGTTCCCTATTCTGGATTAGTGGTGCTGGAAGAGCACAACAGTTCAGGCAGCATCCGAGGAGCAGTAAAATCTGCCTTATTCATCAGGAATAAAGGCAGAGAGCCTGAAGCGTGGAGAGATAAGCTAGAGGAGGGTGGGGGTGGGGAGAAAGTAGCATAGAGTACAATGGGTGAGTGGGGGAGGGGATGAAGGTGATAGGTCAGGGAGGAGAGGGTGGAGTGGATAGGTGGAAAAGGAGATAGGCAGGTAGGACAAGTCCGGACAAGTCATCAGGACAGTGCTGAGCTAGGAACTAGGGTGAGGTGGGGGAAGGGGAAATAGGAAACTGTTGAAATCAAAATTGATGCCCTGGGGTTGAAGTGTTCCGAGGCGGAAGATGAGGCGTTCTTCCTCCAGGCGTCTGGTGGTGAGGGAGCGGTGTTGAAGGAGGCCCAGGACCTCCATGTCCTCGGCAGAGTGGGAGGGGAGTTGAAATGTTGGGCCACAGGGTGGTGTGGTTGATTGGTGCGGGTGTCTCGGAGATGTTCCCTAAAGCGCTCTGCGAGGAGGCGTCCAGTCTCCCCAATGTACAGGAGCATCGGGAGCAACGGATACAATAAATGATATTAGTGGATGTGCGGGTAAAACTTTGTTGGATGTGGAAGGCTCCTTTAGGGCCTTGGATGGAGGTGAGGGAGGAGGTGTGGGTGTGGGTTTTGCAGTTCCTGCGGTGGCAGGGGAAGGGACTCCTTCACCGCCACTCCCTCACCACCAGACGCCTGGAGGAAGAACGCCTCATCTTCCGCCTCGAAACACTTCAACTCCAGGGCATCAATGTGGACTTCAACACTTTCCTCATTTCCCCTTCCCCCACCTCACCCTAGTTCCATACTTCCAACTCAGCACTGTCCCCTTGACTTGTCCTACCTGCCTATCTTCTTTTCCACCTATCCACTCCACCCTCCTCCCTGACCTATCATCTTCATCCCCTCCCCCACTCACCTATTGCACTCTATGCTACTTTCTCCCCACCCCCACCCTCCTCTAGCCTATCTCTCCACACTTCAGGCTCACTGCCTGTATTCCTGATGAAGGGCTTTTGCCCGAAACGTCGATTTTACTGCTCCTCGGATGCTGCCTGAACTGCTGTGCCCTTCCAGCACCACTAATCCAGAATCTGGTTTCCAGCATCTGCAGTCATTGATTTTACCTAGATTGCGTTCCCTCGTCTGGCCTACATGTGATTCCAGACCCACCGCAATGTGCTTGACGCTTAACGGTCCAGAAATTAGGGATGGGTAATAAATGATGGCGTGTATTACATCCCATGAATGAATCAATATAGTATTGACCCCATGCTCCAATCATCATGTTTAATAGCTTCATCCTTCTTGACATAACAACATTTTTGACCTTACTGTGTTGTTTGCTCTTAAAACAAAGTCTGTGGTCGATGGTTCAAATCCCAAATAATTAATCAATTAATTACGCTGGAATCGAAAACATGCCACGGTAATGGTGACCATGAAACTACCATTAGTTGCCATAAAACAAACCACCTGGTACCCTGATGCCCCTTAAGTAAAGAGTTAGAACATAGAAGAATACAGCGCAGTACAGGCCCTTCGGCCCTCGATGTTGCACCGATCAAAGCCCACCTAACCTACACTAACCCACTATCCTCCATATACCTATCCAATGCCCGCTTAAATACCCATAAAGAGGGAGAGTCCACTACTGCTACTGGCAGGGCATTCCATGAACTTACGACTCGCTAAGTGAAGAACCTACCCCTAACATCAGTCCTATATCTACCCCCCCTTAATTTAAAGCTATGCCCCCTTGTAATCGCTGACTCCATACGTGGAAAAAGGTTCTCACTGTCAACCCTATCTAACCCCCTAATCATCTTGTACACCTCTGTCAAGTCACCCCTAAACCTTCTTTTCTCCAATGAAAACAACCCCAAGTGCCTCAGCCTTTCCTCATAGGATCTTCCTACCATACCAGGCAACATCCTGGTAAACTTCTTCTGCACCCGTTCCAGTGCCTCCACATCCTTCCTATAGTATGGCGACCAAAACTGCACACAATATTCCAGATGCGGCCACACCAGAGTCTTATACAACTGCAGCATGACCTCAGGACTCCGGAACTCAATTCCTCTACCAATAAAAGCCAGTACGCCATATGCCTTCTTCACTGCACTATTTACCTGGGTGGCAACTTTCAGAGATCTGTGTACATGGACACCAAGATCCCTCTGCTCTTCCACACTACCAAGTAGTCTACCATTAGCCCAGTAATCCATCTTTTTATTACTCTTACCAAAGTGAATCACCTCACACTTAGCTACATTGAACTCCATTTGCCACCTTTCTGCCCAGCTCTGCAGCTTCTCTATATCCCGCTGTAACCTGCCATATCCTTCCTCACTGTCTACAACTCCTCCGACCTTCGTATCATCTGCAAACTTGCTCACCCAACCTTCTAACCCTTCCTCCAGGTCATTTATAAAAATGACAAACAGCAATGGTCCCAAAACAGATCCTTGCGGAACACCGCTAGTGACGGCACTCCAAGATGAACCTTCGCCATCAACTACTACCCTCTGTCTTCTTCCAGCCAGCCAATTCCTAATCCAAACCTCCAACTCACCCTCAATGCCATATCTCTGTATTTTCTGCAGTAGCCTACCATGGGGGACCTTATCAAAGGCCTTACTAAAATCCATATATACCACATCTACCGCTTTCCCCTCATCTACCTCCTTAGTCACCTTCTCAAAGAATTCAATAAGGTTTGTGAGGCACGACCTGCCCTTCACAAAACCATGCTGACTATCCTTGATCACATCATTCTTATCCAGATGTGCATAAATCCTATCCTTTACAATTCTCTCTAAGACTTTGCCCACAACAGAAGTGAGACTCACTGGCCTATAGTTACTAGGATTATCCCTACTCCCCTTCTTGAACAAGGGAACCACGTTTGCTAGCCTCCCGTCCTCTGGCACTACTCCTGTAGACAAAGAGGACACAAAAATCAAGGCCAATGGCTCTGCAATCTCCTCCCTTGCTTCCCAGAGAATCCTAGGATAAATGCCATCAGGCCCAGGGGACTTATCTATTTTCACCCTGCCAGAATTTCCAACACCTCTTCTCTACATATCTCAAAGCCATCCATTCTACTTATTCATGCCTCAGTATTCATATCAACAACAATGTCCTGTTCCTGAGTGAATACTGACGAAAAGTATTCATTCAGTGCCTCCCCAATCTCTTCAGCCTCCACACGCAACTTCCCATTACTATCCTTGATTGGACCTATTCCTACCCTAGTCATTCTTTTATTCCTAACATACCTATAGAAAGCCTTAGGGTTTTCCCTAATCCTACCAACTAAGGACCTTTCATGTCCCCTCCTTGCTGCTCTTAGCTCTCTCTTCAGGTCCTTCCGGGCTACCTTATAACTCTCAATCGCCCCTATTGAACCTTCACGCCTCATCTTTACAAAGGTCGCCCTCTTCCATTTAACAAGGGATTCCAACTCCTTATTAAACCACGGCTCCCTCACACGACCCTTTCCTCCCTGCCTGATAGGTACGTACTTATCAAGGACACTCAATAGTTGCTCCTTGAACAAGTTCCACATATCAATTACGCTCTTGCCTTGGAATCTACTTTTCCAATCCACACATCCTAAGTCATGCCTCAACGCATCATAATTTCCCTGCCCCCAGCTATAACTCTTGCCCTGTAGTACACACTTATCCCTCTCCATCACTAGAGTAAAAATCACCAAATTGTGGTCACTGTCCCCAAAGTGCTCACCTACCTCTAGTTCTAATACCTAGCCTGGTTCGTTACCCAGAACCAAATCCAGTATGGCCTCACCTCTTGTTGGCTTATCTACATATTGTGTCAGGAAGCTCTCCTGCACACATTGCACAAACACTGACCCATCTAACGAACTTGAGCTATAGCTTTCCCAATCAATATCAGGAAAGTTAAAGTCTCCCATAACAATCACCCTATTACTGTCACTCTTCTCCTGAATCATCTTCGCAATCCTTTCTTCAACGATTCTAGGACTATTAGGAGGCCTGTAAAAGACTCCTAACAGGGTGACCTCACCTCTCCTATTCCTAACCTCAACCCAAACTACCTCAGATGGCAAATCTTCGTCCATCTTCCTATCCATCGCTGTAATACTATCTTTGACAAGCAAAGCCACACACCCCCCTCTTTTGTGGAGTTTTGTGAACTGTGTGGAGTTCAGGCCTCCTTGCCTGCGCTGGCATACATGTGACTCCAGACCTGTAACTAGTGGTTTACTCTTAACAGCCTCTGAAATGGCCGAGCAAAACACTCCATTCAGTACAGTTTGCTCATCAGTTAGGGACAGGCAACAAGTACCGGTCTGGCCAACAATGCCACATCCCATAAAAGAGTAAGTAACAAAATTGAACAACCATCTACTACTGAATTTGCCTCAAAGTTTAGAAACGTAGAAAATACGAGTAGGCCATTCAGCCTTTCCAGCCTACTCCACCATTCAAAATGATCATAGTTGATCATCCAACTCAGTATCCTGTTCCTGTTTTCTGTTTTTTGATTTCCTTTAGTCCTAAAAAATATATCTTTCTTAAAAGCATTCTTAGGGCAGCACAGTGACTCAGTGGTTAGCACTGCTGCTTCACAGCGCCAGGGACTTGGGTTCGATTCTAGCCTCATGTGACTATCTGTGTGGAATTTGCACATTCTCCCCGTGTCTGCGTGGGTTTCCTCCGGCTGTTCTAGTTTCCTCCCACAGTCCAAAGATGTGCAGGTCAGGTAAATTGCCCATAGTGTTCAAGGATGTATAGGCTAGGTGCATTAGTCAGGGGTAAATATAGGGGAATGGGTCTGGGAGAGTTACTCTTTGGATGGTCCATGTGGACTTGTTGGGCCGAAGGGCCTGTTTCCACACTGTAGGGATTCGAACTCTAAAGTTCATTGACTGTTGCGTCTTTAGTCGCTTTCCGTGGCAGAGAATTCCACATGCTCACCACCTTCTAGGTGAAGAAACATGAGAGGCATGGATAGGGTAAGTGGACAAAGTCTTTTCCCTGGGGTGGGGAGTTAAGAACTAGAGGGCATAGGTTTATGGTGAGAGGGGAAAGATATAAAAGGGACCTAAGGGACAGCTTTTTCATGCAAAGGGTGGTAGGTGTATGGAATGAGCTGCCAGATGAAGTGGTGGAGGCTGGTACAATTACAACATGTAAAAGGCACCTGGATAGGTATATGAATAGGAAGGGTTTAGAGGGATATGGGCCAAGTGCTGGCAAATGGGGCGAGATTAATTTAGGATATCTGGTCGGCATTGATGAGTTGGACCGAAAGGCCTTTTTCCGTGCTGTACATCTCTACGATTCTGAGAAATCTCATTCCTAAGTTTGTACCTGCCCCAGTTTCCTCTCTGTGCTACACTTTTAAAAAAAAACCTTCACCGTGAAACTTAAATCCTATATAAAGGTTGGAATACTATTCAAAATGCTGAGACCAGTATCCTAGTACTTCCTTCACATTCCTGAAATTTGAAATGCATCTACCATTTTTAGAATGGCATGTGCAGTCACCAAATTTGACATGACATTTCAATTGCGGAGGGACAGTGACATGATAGTAATGTCACCAAATAGAACCATAGGCTATACTATTTGGATCGTGCGTTCAAATTCCACCTTACCAACTGATGAAACTCAAATTCAATTCATACAAAATCTGGAACTGAGACTTAGTTGTCCTGGTCCCTATTACTGAGTCTCTCACTGACATTCATTTTAAAAAGGTCTGGTTCATTAATATTCCTTTAAAAACTTTTCATTTGAGATGGAACAAACGGCTGTTGTATCTATTCAATGGGTCACAAAGAGCCTCAATACCCAACTTTTAAGCTGGGCATTCTTAATGATTGGCTATCCAAGTTGCTTTATAGCTTTTCAACTGAGACTTTACCAAAAATAACATCTCCGATGGAACCACAGTTCCTGGAAGTGTTCGGCTAAAGGGATCAATTGCAGTTAATAGCAAGAAAGGCTGGAAGCAAGACGTTCGACATTGTTTTTCTCAGTTGGATGGTGACGTGCAATACTGCCAACATGGGGGTGGTGGATGGAATTGAGAGAATGCCATTTGCAATCAGCTGACTGAGCTGAGGCTGCCAGCATTTAAACGATACTAACTGGAATACATTTCTAATGTTCTCAGGATGTACTTGTGTAATAGTTTGGCAGAACAACTCAGATGCTAAAAATAAAGTGGAAAGTCTTGAGGGAGTGGTGTTATCTGCTGATCTTTTGCCTTCATAACAGTCAGGCATGGTACCACTACTGCTTTTAAGACAGGGCTAGTAGAAAGGACTCAGGGAATGGTTCAGGGAACATGTCTGGTCCATACGTACCAACCAACCCCACCTTCCTGTCACCATCCATTTCAACTCCCCCGATGACATGTCCATTCTGGACCTCTCCATCACCTACAGGCCACCCGCAAATTGGAGGAACAACACCTCATCTTCTGCCTCAGAAGCCTACAACCACATGGCCTCAACATTGACTTCACCAGTTTCCAAATCTCCCCACCCCACTCCAGGTCCAACCCACTGTCCATCTGCCTTCCCACCTATCCACTCCACACTTCCCACCGGCCTATCACAATCACCTCCTACCTTCGCCCACCTATTGCCATTCCACCTACTTCCTCCCCAGCGCACACCCCTCCCCCCCTCCATTTGTCTCTCAGCCCCCTTTCCCTCTCCTCATTCCTGATGAAGAGCTTATGCACAAAATGTTAACTCTCTTACTCTTCAGATGCTGCCTGACCTGCTGTGCTTTCTCCAGTGCCACATTTTATTGGCTCTGACTTCTCCAGCATCTGCAGTCCTCACTATCTCCTAGTCTAAAGGACATGTGATGTAGAAACAAGTACAGAAGAAACAAAATCAGAAATTGCTGGAAAAACTCAGCAGGTCCAGCTGCATCTGTGGAGAGAACAGCAAACGTTTGGTGTCCAGTGACCCTTCTTCAGAACACTCACAGAAGGAACACTTTGCATATTCTAAGGACGAGAAGCTTGAGTAGGCCATTCAGCCTATCACTCCTGCTCTGCCATTCAATAGGTTCATGGCTGATAGAGTCATACAGCATGAAAACAGACCCTTCAGAACAATTTGTCAATGCTGAACAGGTTTCCCGAACTAAACTAGTCCCATTTGCCTATGTTTGGGCCTCCAAATCTGTCTAAATGTCTTTTAAATGTTTTAACTGTACCCACAGCTACCCTTCCTCTGACAGTTCATTTCACATATGAACCACCGTCTGTGTGAAAAAGTAATCCCTCAGATCCCTTTTAGATCTTTCTCCTCTAACCTTAAAAATACGTTGTCTATTTTTGAATTCCCTTACCATAGGGAAAAGACCTTTGCTATTCACCTTATCTATGTCCTTCATGATTTTATAAATCTCCACAAGGTCATCCCTCAGCTTCTGATACTCCAGTGAAAATAGTCCCAGCCTCTCCATATAACTCAAACCTTCCAGTCCTGGTAACCTCTTTCTGAATGCTCTCCAGTTCAATATCCTTCCTCTAGCAGGGTACACAGTATTCCAAAAGTGGCCTCTCCAATATCCTCAACAGGACATCCCAACTCCTACTCAATGGTCTGATCAATGAAGGTAAGTGTGCTAAATGCCTTCTAGATCTCATCTCAACCTCAACTCCACTTTCCTGCCCCATTCCTTATAACACATCAACCTGCCACTAATTAAATAATGTACCTCCTCAAATTTATTCAGTGTTGTAATGTCAAATGCACTCTGGGGTAATGAATTCCACAGATTCATGACCCTGTCAGAGAAGCAATTCCTGCTTATCCATATTTTCAATCAACATCATAGAATCCCTACAGTGTGGAAACAGGACCTTTATCTGCCACCCTTTAGCCTAAATCCTCACATCCTGAAAACTCTTGCAAGTATAGGCTTAAAATGCTCAATCTCTCCTCATACAACAAGCTTTTCATCTCTGCAATTAATCTTGCGACTTTCCTCTGACTTGCCTCCAAAGCAATGACATCTTTTCTCAAGGAAGATCAAAACTCTACACAATACTCCAGCTGTGATCTCACCAATACCTTATACAGTTGCAGCAACATTTCCCTAATTTTCTACTGCATTCCTTTACCAATAAATGTCAAAATTCCATTTGCCTTCCTTTTTACCTGCTGTACCTGTATACTAGCTTTCTGTGATGCATGCACAAAGATACCCAGATCCCTCTGCACTGAAGCTGTCTGAAATTTCCCTCCACTTACATATGTTGCCTTTCTATTCTGAGCAAAATGAATAACCTCACATTTATCCATATTAAACTCCACCTTCCAAATTTTAGCACATTCACCTCACCCATCCATTTATAATTTTGTTTTTATTTGAGTAAAAACAAGGACTGCAGATGCTAGAAACCAGATTATAGATTAGAGTGGTGCTGGAAAAGCACAGCAGGTCAGGCAGCATCCAAGGAGCAGGAAAAATCGACGTTTCGGGCAAAAGGCCTTCATTGCAGCTTAACTCTCTGATCTATTTTAGTGTCATCTGCAAATTTGGCTTTAGTATATTCTATCTGTGCATCTAAGTCACTAACATAGCTTTCAAATAATTGGAGCCCAAGGACTGAACTGTGTGGCTAGTTACATTTGCCCACCATTTATCCCACCTCTCTGCTGTCTGATGGTGAGCCAATCCTCTATCCAAGCAAATGTATTACCCCTACCTCTGCGTAACTGTTATTGGGTTTCTGGTTCCTTTTCAAAAACATAGCATTGACTGATTCTTACCTCCATGAAAGAACAAATATATTGGCATGAGGATTCATCGGTTGCGAAGTAGATTTGTGACTTTCTTCCTAACAACAAGTGATGTGGGGTGGGTGGAGGGGTAGGAAACCATCAGCCAGGCTACTGGGAGAATTCTTCTTCTTCATTGAACAGTCATGGAATTTTTACATTCACCTGCAGAGATATGTACATCAGGAATTCTCAGGCAGTTTTCCATTGATGCATTTCATCACTAAGAGTGCCTGTGATGCCTCAATTTAAAATAGTTTCCATGAAAACCTATCCTTCACTTAGTCACATCAACCCAATGACCCCAGGTGGAGATGATTTCATCCTCAAAATACAACCTAAAATCCTTTAATCATATATAATTTAAATCAATCTGAATTATTCAGTCACAGGAAACCAGTGATTCTCGCATGTTGTAAGACTCTCTTTGTCAGTAATAACATTGGCCAATAGCCATCAAAAGAAGTGGGTCTGTTTAGTCAGCATGTTAATGAAACATCTGCCCATAAAATCTCTGAGAGCAATGCCTGCTTGTAAAGGTGACCTTCAATGAGATGCCGCACAATATTCATTCTCTGATTTGATACAATTTATTGTAGTCATGTGTGCCTTATTACAGTGTAAAGTTTTGTTTTGCAAGCAGTATAGGCAGATCAAAGCAAACAAGGACCTACAGTTCATAGGGTGCTTAGTCAGAGCAAGGCATACAAGGTCACACTGCACAAGAGAGCACAAAGCAAGAGCAACATTAACCTCAAATGTTGTTGATCTGGTTAGAGAGTTCATTCAGCAGTCTAATAACGGCAGGGAAGAAGCTCTTGAACCTGCTGGTGCGTGTGATCAAGCTTTTGTATTTCCTGCCTGACGGAAAAGGTTGGAGGAGAGCATTACCAGATTAGGATGGGTCTTTGATGATGTTGCTTGCCTTTCTGCAGCGAGAAGTGTAAATGGAGTCGATGTTGGGAGGTTGGCTTCCGTGATGTTCTGGGCTGTACACACTTTCTTACAGCCCTGGGCAGAGCAGTTGACATAGCAGGCTGATGTGCAGTTTGCTTTCCACAGCACATCTGTAAAAGTTACTGCTGCTTTCCCAATGGGACTGGGTACCGAGGTCAAAGACGAACTAATATGTAATTGAGCTACTGCTTGAATGTTTGTTCCCTCATCCTCCTGGACAAGGACATTTACAGAATCCTAAACACTCACCATGAACGCAAAACAGACAGCTGCATTATTGACTCCCTTTCATGATGACTGCTTTTGTATTGGTCAGCTAATTCATTTGAGCAACCCAATAACGGGCAGGCTTCCACACTGTATCCGCCATTTGTACTTATATCACTGTCACCCCCATCCTCTGAAGCTGTCCGTTACTCACAAACCACAGCCATGTTCTCATCTCATATTGGCACCAGTCATTCAGACAAGAGTCTTCAGATGGTGAAATACTTGCACTTACAGATATTTTTAATCAATATGTTCAGACACATCTCTGGACTGGGTGGGACTTGAAGCAGAGTCTTCTGGTCTGAGGTAGAAACACAGCTACTGTGTGACAAGAGATTTGCCTTTGTGAACTGAATTGAATTGAATTAGGTTTATAGACCATAGAACCTCCAGTGTAGAAACAAGCCCTTCGGTCCATCAAGTCCACAGGGACCCTCCAAAGATATTCCCACCCAGACCCATGCACATTCCCCTACCCTATCCCTGCATTTCCCATGGCTGATGCACCTAAACCTATACATGCCTGGACAATTTAGAATAGCCAATCCATCTAACTTGCATATCTTTGGACTGTGGGAGCAAACCCCACACAGACACAGGGAAAATATGCAAACTCCATAAGTCAGTCGCCCGAGACTAGAATTGAACCTGGGTCCCTGGCGCTATGAGACATCAGTACTAACCACAGTGCCACCTTATTCGTGTCACATGCTCTCACATGAGTACAGTGGAGTTTACAAGTCACCATTTACAGCACCATCTTAGGCGCAAAAGGTACATATCCTACAGTACACATTAGAAAAAAAATAAAGAAATAAAAAGTCCAGTATTACAGACCTTCAAAAGTACAAAATCACAGTAATAAATTAGAACAATGAAGAGATTAAGTCACAATAACAGTGCCTTTTGCATTTTTAAGATGCTCCAAATTCTTCAAGGTTTATTAAATGATTTTTTTTTCCCTCTTCCCAACAGTCCTCAGCAGCCCTAACTTATCAAATGGCACCCAGTTGCGAGCTGAGGAATTGAATCTTCCACTTTCTGTCGCTGTAACCAATCTAACCAGCCTGTGGGAAGCTACAAACATGAGCACAAAGTTTTATTTGACATGACAGGTGGCCAGCACATTCACGCTATGTTTGAGGGTTAGCCATAATGAAGATTTACGAGCAGTTGTGTATGTAGAATCCTTCTTCACGTGACATTCCTTGCAGGCTGATTCATCTCCTCTACTAGCAGTGAGGAGCTGGCCCCGTGTTACTAATATAAACTAGGCTTCATGTTGAGGAACGTCTGAGAGTAACCTCCATGTAACTCACAGTTGCTGACTCTGAATTCACTGCAGCCTACACAGACACCTTTGCAGTTGCCTGCAGTGAGCAGCTATACTGGAGAATTAACAGAATGTGCTGAATTCCAACTTTTAAAAAGAGTGAAACTGTATCCACCATCAAAATATGCTTCATTCTTACCATTATGATGTGACATTTTAATTTAAACAGAAGTGTTCAAATTATGACAAATTGAAACAAAATGTTTCTACTTTAATGTTCTGAGCTATGCTGTGGAACTTAATCATAGTGTAGTGTACAGACTGTACTTACTGTGAAAACAAGACCATCTCTCTGTTACTTGTCCTACCTCTCATCAAAGCTGCAGTGACCTCAGCAGATCTACAGGACTCAGGGAAAATTTCTAGTCTGTGATGTATTTGCATATTTGAGACAGGCTACCATTGCTCTCCATGCCTCTGGAAGAGGGTAAAATAATAGGCCACAGTTCTCACACACATAGTGAACAAGTTCAGATGGAATGTACTGAGAAGCCCTCCTGTACATACATAAACCACTAGAAGCCTTTGCACAAAGAGAAAAAGGGGCTTTCGGATAGGAGCTAGTTTGATCATCCAAATCAGAAAATATACCACATCCTTCCTCTCCTCACATCCTGCGACCCATCTGCTACTGAAGTCTTCACCGAGCACTTTGTTAGCCCCAAATTTAACCATCTCCCTATTCCCCTCCCATTTGAGCAGGTGGATTATTTTGTGCTGGATAGTTTGAGGCTGGAGTGTTGATCTGGATAAGTGGAGAACATGCAAGGCAAATGTGATGCTGTTGGCCCTTTGTCAGGGCAGTTGACAGGTCACCATGTGAGCCATTGTCACTGCACAACCTATAACCAATTGTCTGTTTGACTAGCCAGATCAGTGAGGGGTGGTAGTGGCCTATTTGAGTTTCTGGATTGTGCCAGTTTGGTTTCAGGCTGGCTGGAGGCACTGCTGGTTCAGGGGAGTCAGGTCTCCAACAATGAGCTGCTACTGGGGTCATGTCGTGTACACATAGTCACTTGCTGATAGTGGGTGGAGTGGTTCAAATTGCACAACACTGGGCATTGGTGATGGTTGGGAGCTTAGGAGGAAGTCAAGAAGGATCACCCACTCAGCATTTCTGATAGCCTCTGGTAAAGAAGGTTGCAAATACTTTTGTCTACATGTGCGAGTCCTCATTGAACCAGCGCCAGTGATCTAGCCTGATGGTGATAGAGGGAGAGATAATGCAGAGACATGAAATTATAGGTTTCAATGGCTAGACTCATTCTTAAACCTATATCAGAAAGCACCATAGTGGTATTTTCAATGGGAAAGCCAGACTTGATTTCCCATCACAAGGGCCAGAGGGGGACTGGTTAGCTCAGTTGGCCGGACAGCTGGCTTGCAATACAATGACTCCAACAGCATGGGTTCAATTCCTGCACCATAGAATGCCTACAGTTCAGCAAGAGGCCATACGGTCAATCAAGTATCTATCAACCATCCAAAGACCATCCCACCCAGACCCACATCTCCTACCCTATCCCTGTAATCCTGCATTCCCAAGGATAATCTACTTAGCCTGTACATCCCTGGACTCCATAGACAATTTAGCATGGCCAATCTACCTAACCTGCACACCTTTGGACTATGAGGGGAAACCCAGACAGACACAGGGAGAACATGTAAGCTCTGCACACACAGGCACCCAAGGCTGGGATCGAACCCAGGTGCCTGGTGCTGAGAGACAAGAGTACTGAGCCATTGTGCTGCCCCAAGGTTTGTCCCTCTCCACCTCACTTCTCACTTGAGGCTGGGTGACCCTCACATTAAATCAAGACCTCTCTGCCAACAGTCTGGTAAATGTCTTGAAGGTTCCTGTCTCTACCAGCTTTTCACAAAGTCAGTTCCAGATATTCATCACCTTCTGGTGGAAAACTGGTTTTCCTCAAAACGGCCCCAGATCCAAAAGTCTTTCATAGGGGGAGACCCTGCATTGCAAAGGGGTGCAGTTTGCGAGTAGAGTTTTATAGAAGTTGGAAGATAGCTCAGAACAAACTAAAATAGCTATTCATACATACTGGCAACCGCCATACGTCAGTTCTTTAAAATTACAGGCCCTGTGCGGGATCGAGCTTGGAAGTGTGAGCATTTGTAAATTGGGCTCCCCCTGCATAGCACCCATCCCGTCTGCCACATTCATCATTTGTAAGAATCACCATTTGCGATGGTTTTGAAGAATGTAAAGCAGCAGGACTTTACTGAAGTTTCTATTCTTCTTAAAAAAAAGGAGGTGTAATGAAGTTGGACAAGTAACGTCAAGTTTAAAAAGTCCTTAGCTGAATAACAGAGCAGGGACAAGCTCTTTTTTTAATAAAAAACAAACCTTGCCTTTACGAAGCATTCCACCACATCTGTAAAATATCTCAATCCCTTTCACATAGTGAATTCTGGAATACAATAAATGATTACTCAGGCAAGCACACAAGGCTCACACAAACACGTCACAAATAATGATAAGATGAGATACCAGCAAATCTGATTTAGTTGGTGTAGGTTGAGGGAGAAACATTAGTCAGAAGACTCTGATTCTAAGTATTACCATGGGGCTGTTAAATGTCCACCTGACAACTGAAACAGGCACATTGAGCTAAGTCTCAATCTTTCATCTGAGTGATGCACTTCAGCTCAACAGTTTCTACACTATATCAGACAGAACAATTGGTTTTCTACATTTTGATTCAGAATTCAACAAACACTTCGCATTAAAAGTTACCATCTCATATAAATTTGTATTTGGTTTACAAATTACTTCCCATTTTTTCTGTCCCAATACAGTACTCAAAAGTTTGAAAATTTCAATAAGCTCAAAATGTCTGGGAGGGCTAGAAAGGAAAAATAAAAGCAGACACGATGCCATAAAACAGCGTTACACGTCAATCAGAATCTTAATCTCTTCAATTCGGCTTTGCTTTATCTCGCGCTGTCTCTTCGTTCCAAAAGCCCCTGCTGCAAGTTCTCGTTTCTTGTTCTGAATCTTGATCATATTTTCCTCCACGGAGTTTTTCACAATGAACTGCACAGAGGTAGACAGACAGACAGTAGGATGAGGTTGAGTGGATGCTGTCAAAAGTCTATGATCACAAAACTGCAGCGTCAGGCACACACCATTTACACTCCTCGTCACAAGCATAAAAAAGCAAGATTAAATTTTTAAAAAAGACATGGGAACTTAAGTGGGCCATTTGGCCCATCGAGTCCGTTCCACCATTCAATGTGATCGTGGCTGCTCTGATAATCCTCAACTCCACTTTCCTGCTTTATCTCCATAACCCTCTGTTAGAAATCGATGACGTGGAGGAGCCAGTGTTGGACTGGGGTGTACAAAGTTGAAAATCACAACGCCAGGTTAAGATCCAACAGATTTATTTGGAAGTACAAGCTTTCGGAGCAACACTCTTGTCAGGGTGTTTGTGGGGCAGGATCAGTTTTACTAGAAATTCTGCGTCCTATAATCCTGTCCCACTAACTCCCTGACAAAGGAGCTGTGTTCTGAAAGCTTGTACTTCCAAATAAACCTATTGGACTCTAACCTGGTATTGTGTGATTTTTAACCTTAGAAATAGATGTCTATATCTAAATATATGTCATAACCCAGTCTTGAGATTCACCTGTAGTAAAGAATTCTAAAGACTTACCACTGACTTGCAAGTAAAGAGTTATTCCTCATTTCGGTCTGAAATTGGTGACTCCTTACACCAAGATTATGATCTCTGGTCCTACACTCTCTCACAAAGGGAAACAATCTCTCCGCACTCAGCCTACAAATCTTTTACATTTGAATAGGTCTCCTCCCATTCTTCTAAACACCAATGAGCACAAACCCAACCGGTTCAACCTCTCCTAGAGAGTAAAACCCTCCACGCCTGGTATTAGCCTAGTGAACCTTCTCTGGATTACCTCCAGCACCAGTATACCCTTCCTTAGACTGAGGGGCCCAAACCCATTCACTGCATCCCAGTTGTAATATGACAAGTGCCTTGTACAGAGGAACCTGGATTACCTGCCATTCGATTAACCAAACTTTGGATGATCCGAACAAGACCGCAAGGTCCTGATGCCAGATAACATAGTTCGCCAGGCATCGATTAACCGAATGAAATACTCCCTGCCCGTTTCCTTTGGATAATCAGAGGTTCCTCTGTATAGCTTCAGCAAAATCTCCCTCCTTAGTTTCAAAAGGAATCAAGAATATAAGGCCAACATTCCATTTGCCGTCCCTATTGCTTACTGGCCTTGGGTGCTAGTTTCTAGTGATTCATGCATTAGGAGCCGCAGTTTGTTTCCCAACTTTCTACAGTCTTTCTCCATTTAAATAATATTCAGCTCTTTTATTCTTCTGGTCAAAGTGCACAACCTCACATTTTCCCATATTCCATCTAAGCTTTTGTCCACTCTGTCTATGTTCTCTGCTTTCTTCTTGCCTCACTTTCTGCTCACTCACCCAGTCAGTCAGTCAGTCAGTGGAACAGTTGCCTCAAATCTATAGATGCTTTGATTCACCACATTGCTTTCTTTTTTGCTTGTTCTGGTCTGAGCAGGATCAATCTATTTTCAGCCCACCCAGGTTTAAATTCGTTCTAACCCTTTGCCGATGAGCTGAGCTGGGCTTTGCATCATGGAAGCCTAAACCTCTACAGCAGCGCAGCCTCTCACAGCACAGCAGCTTGCACAGCCTGTTTATGTGCCACCTTTAAAAATGTAAAATATTCTGAAGCTACTTCACAGAATTATTTTTGAACAAAATTTGACACCAAACTACATAAGGAGCTTATGTCCAGTGAAAAAAAAACTGAAGAGTCAATAGGTACATTGTCTGCTCTCCCTGCGTCTCACTTTCAGTGAGAGACTTTGTACAGGAAAAACATGACACTGTTCATCCCTAAGGAAGCTGCAAATAAGGAATCCAGCAGTACCAAGTCCAAATTAACCTGCCTTTATAGCTGGGGATGAAGATTTAATCGGACCATGTTGGCTAGAGTAGGAGTGCTTTCCTGAACCAGCATTTATTGCTCATCCCGGATTGCCCAGAGGACAGATAAGAGTCAGTGGCATTGCTGTGGGTCTGGAGTCACACGTAGGTCAGACCGGGTAAGGATGGCAGTTGCATTGCCTTAAAAGGACATCAGCAAACTGGATGGGTTTTTCTGACAATCAGCAATGGTTTTGTGATCATTAGACTCTTAATGCTAGATTCTTTATTGAATTCAAATTCCACATCTGCAACATTAGGATCTGAACCCAGGCCCCCAGAACATTAGCTGAATTTCTGGGTTAATAGTCTAGCGATAATACCACTAGGCTACTGCCCCCACAAGTTTGTTTACATCATTTGGTTTATGGTATGTTGAGTTATTAGCTTTCCCTCATATTTTTGTTGGCAGAAAGACATGTCTGTGAAACTGTTTTAAGTTCGAGTTCTGGGATATTCTGGTCTGTATGAGGGTAACAGAGAAGATCAATTAACACTTTTCACTTCAATGAAGCAATTCACATGCAAAGTATCAATAACTTTATGAAAATAATTGACAAATAGAGCTGGTTAAACATTCAGTTTCTACAAATTAATACATAATTTTCTCTTTCTCCTCATCTCTATTTTCTAATTCTTCATCTCCACCTGGTCAATCTTGCCTCCATTCTGACTTTCTCTCTCATCACCAACCACTCCTCCTAGAGTCTCTCGGCGTTTCGCTCTCCCTAGCCCCTCATGGTTTCTCTCTTCCATTTCTCAGGTGGACATCTTTTACAATATTAAAGCAAATCTAAATGGATATGCCTAACAAGTGACAGAAAATGGATTTTATAAAGACAAAAATGGTGCACAAGGACAGTGAGAGATAAATACAAAAGAGGGAACAGGGATGAGTAAATAAGTGCTGTTTCAGATCTCCAACATCTGCAGTACTTTTGTCTCATTTAAATATTTTCAATTAAAATGGCCTGGTGGTATTATTGCTAGATGCTAGATTTCTGTGTTTCGTGCACAAGTGTCCCCAGGTCCCTTTACGTTGCACCTTCTCTCTCCCAACACCAGGATACCGCAGAATGCTTTGAGACTAAAGCTGCATAGAGATGGAGTGTAATTGATGACAGTAGTTAAGCCTCTACAACAATGCATGTGAAGCTAATTTCACAAATCCCAGTCACTCCATGCAGAGGAGTACAGTCCAAATCTACACAGATAAAAGCATGCCGCCTCTATGAATAAATATTTACCAATCAGCTCTTCAGAGCTGTGCTAATGACTTACCTTGGTGATTACAACATCCCTGGTCTGGCCCAGTCTGTGGCATCTGTCAAAGCATTGGTCCTCAGCAGCAGGATTCCAGGCCTGACACACAGAAAGGATAGTTACAGCACTGTGGGAATGGCACCTTATTACAGGCATGCACAATACAGTTTGCACAGTAAACAGTCATTTTAAAGGTGAAAGGCAGGAGGTGGAGGGGGATTTGAGGAAATCTAGTTCACCCAGAGGGTGCTGGGGGTCTCAAATACACTACCTGGGAGGGCATTTGAAGCAGGTAACCTCACAACCTTGAAAAAGTACTTGGCTGAACAGCTGAAATGTCATAATGAGACTAGCGCTGGAAAGTGAGACCCGTATAGATTTAGCTTTGCCTTAGCTCAATAGGCCGATAGGCCTCTTCTCTACTATACCATTCTATAAATGTCACAAGGCCACACCTGCACCACGTGAACACGACCACAAGCCACAGAACACCAACTCTGCCCCTTCATCTCTCAAACCCAACAACATCCTCAGCTTATAAAAGAAAATTCACCCAAAAGTCACCTTTAAACAAGGCACAGAAACTGAGTGCGAACAGTATACTCAGAAGTGACCGTGGACATCCAGTTTACTCTCAACTGCCTAAACTGAACCGGTGGAAGTCAGATTTTAAACATTGCGTTTTTCCCCTCTTTAGTGTCACTGCTACTGGGATTTTGTTACTTTACAAATCTTATCAGTCATGCGTGTGAAGAGGATTTCCTGTCTACGTGACCAGTATCACTCTGTTAACAGTCATTCGAGTGGGGAGTACAGTAACATGGGGTTTGCCTACCTATGAAAATAAAGTCAGGCGATTGGTCATTGGTTTAAAAAGTCTCAGATTTCTATGCTGTTAAGACAAACTGCATTAAGCACCACCTTTTACTGATGATTTGATGGTATGAGATCTGGGAAAAGGAATGCAAGTTTTATAGTGGGGCGAGTGGGAGTTTGGATGTTAAATAATAAAACAACAGGAGTAGGCCCTTCAGACCATTGAGCCTGCTACCCCCAGTTCACTTAGACCATGACCAATCATTAACCTCAATGCCCCTTTCCTACTATACAGAGTCATGGAAAAACGAAAATGCTAGTATTTTGGAAGCAAGGGATCAAAATTAGCTGGAGGACTCTGCTTCATCCGACTCCATCTTGGGGAAAAAATGGCAATCCGTTTTCCCAGATTCATTCTGTCACCTCCCCTCCCTGATAAAAGGAAGGTTTAGAAATGGGAACGTTCGCCAATGATTGTGCAACTCCTCGGAATTTGAAGCAGTTCAAAAGTTCAAATCCAAGATGATCTGGAGGCTTGGGCTGACAAGTGACAAAAAAACCAGAAAGTGACCATCTCCAATAAGAGAATCTAACCACCGTGACCATCACTGAATCACCCACTATCAACACACCGGAGGTTTGACCAGAAACTCAAATGGACTCACCACTTATACAGAGTGGCTACAAGAGCAGGTTAGATGCTAGGAATACTGCAGCGAGTAACTGACCTCCTGACTTCTCAAAGTCTGTCCACCATCTACACGGCACAGGTCAGGAGTGTGATGGAATAATCCTCACTTGCCTGGATAGGTGCAGCTCCAATAACACTCAAGAAGCTTGACACCATCCAGGGCAAAGCAGCCCGCTTATTGGCACCACAACCACAAACGTCCACTCCCTCTACCACTAAAGCTCAGAAGCAGCAGTGTGTAGGATCTACAAGATGCACTGCAGAAGTTCACCAAAGATCATCAGGCAGCACCTTCCAAACCCACGACCACTTCCACCTAGAAGGACAAGGGCAGCAGATACATGAGAACTCCACCAACTTCAAGTTCCCCTCCAAGCCACTCACCATCCTGACTTGGAAATACATCGCCATTCCTTCACTGTTGCTGGGTCAAAGTCCTGGAATTCCCTCCCTGATGGCATTGTGGGTCAACCCACAGCACATGGACTGCAGCAGCCCTATGAAGGCAGCTCAGCCCCACCTTCTCAAGGGCAACGAGGGACGGGCAATAAATGCTGGCCCAGCCAGTGATGCCCACATCCCAGAAGACAATTAAGCAGTTAATTCAGAAGGTGTAGTTATATGTGATTTCTAATGTTTTAACAATTGGAATCCATGTAGTTTCTAGTCCAGGGAGAGAAAGGTGGATCTGGAACATTACACAACACTGCCTTTATTTTCGGATGACTTAAATCAGAATACAAAATGTGCATTCAACACAGATTCTTCACAAACAGAAAAAGTGGCAGCAATGGCTGCACAAGCTCCTCACATTAAGCAGGTCGCGAGGTTCTGCATCAATACTCACAGGGTCCATGAGGAAAACACGAGACGCTGCCGTCAAATTCAAACCAACTCCACCAGCTTTCAGCGACAGCAGCATGACAGTCGGGGAGCCTGGCTCACTGCTCTGGAAGGACTCAATGGCATTTATCCGCCGTTTCTGGGGCATTGAGCCATCCAGGCGCGTAAATGCAAAGCCTTCTTGTCTACAAAACAAAAACCAAAGCAGAACCGCACTGTAGGCAGATTTTCTCTCAGTTAGAGCACGGGTCAAAGATGACAAAGGACAGCCCCCCCATTTCATTCGTGGCTTACTAGCTTTCGCTGATATAAATTCTGTGCTATGTAAAGGTCAATCTATAAACAATCAGCTTTACCAGATTTTTAAAAAATGTTTTTGAACTATTAATGCATCCTTTATGCTGAAGGATTATCTACCAACAACATAGTGAAACTTGACCCAAAGTCTAACAATCACCGAGTTCTGAATCAAGACCCAAACTAGCACTGCCATGCTGATCAAAGTACCCATTCAGAGTTACCCATTTTTGAGTTGATTGCAGCAAGACAGTTATCAGCTTGCCCTTACAGCCCATCTGTGCAGACTGACTGAATCTCCTCCCTTTAGCATGTAGGAAATAGCACAAGCCTAGGAGGGTTGGCTCACTGCTCAGCACTAGATTAGAGTGGTGCTGGAAAAGCACAGCAGGTCAGGCAGCATCAGAGGAGCAGGAAAATCAATGTGTCGGGCATTGCCCTACATCATTCTTGAAGAAGGGCTATTGCCCGACACATTGATTTTCCTGCTCCTTGGATGCTGCCTGACCTGCTGTGCTTTTCCAGCACCACTCTAATCTAGACTGATTTCCAGCATCTGCAGTCCTCACTTTAGCCTCACTGTTTAGCACTGTTAAAGGAGCGGTTAGCATTGCTGCCTCACAGCACGAGCAATCCAGGTTCAATTCCAGCTCGGGTGACTATCTGTGAGGAGTTTGCAATTCTCCCATATCTGTGTGGGTTTCTGCCAGGTGCTGCAATTTCCTTTCACAGTCTAAAACATGCAGGTTGACCGTGATAAATTGCCCCATAAATGTTCAGGGATGTGCAGGCTAAGTGGGTTAACGACAAAAAACATGGGGTTATGGGGATAAAGCGGAATGTGCTTCGGAGGGTTGGTGCAGACTCAATGGGCCAAATGGCCTTTATCTGCACTACGATTCTAAGTAAAAGTCATAAATTTTAAGCGAGTTGGAAAAGAT
Organism: Chiloscyllium punctatum; assembly: GCF_047496795.1. Lineage (NCBI taxonomy): Eukaryota > Metazoa > Chordata > Chondrichthyes > Orectolobiformes > Hemiscylliidae > Chiloscyllium > Chiloscyllium punctatum. The sequence goes on from NC_092744.1 coordinate 12,696,406, forward strand.
TTGGCAAATGGAGGACAATGTGAGCAAGTGTGAATTTGTCTATTTTGGCAGAAAGGGAAAAAAAAGGCTTATTATCCTAATAGGGAGATGTTGCAGAGCTCTGTGATGCTGAGAGATCAGAGTGCCCTAGTGCATGAACTAGTGCAGAAGGTTAGTATGCAGGTACAGCCAGTAATCAAGAAAGCTCATAGAATGCCACCTTTTTTTTAATTGCAAGCGGAATCAAATGCAAGTGTTAGGCTTCATTGGTGAGACCACGTTTGGAGTACTGTGTACAGCAGCGGTCACTGTACTGACTGCATCGAAACAGTTCAGGGAAGGTTTAGTAAAGAGAGCAGATTGTCTGATAAGGAAAGGCTGTCCAAGTTACACCTGGATTCGATGGAGTTTAGAAGAGTCAGAGGTAACTTCATAAGATCCTGAGAGGTCGTGCCGGGTGGATGTGAAAAAAAAGTTACCTCTTGTGGAACAATTTAGAACTTGGGCATCATAGTTTAAAAATAAGAGGTTGCCCATTTAAGACAGAAATTAGGATTACCTCTCAGAGGGTCAAGAGGGTTTAGAATTTCCTTGCTCCAAATGCAGTGGATACAGAATCTTTAAATATTTTTAAGGCAGAATTTGATACATTGTTGATCACCGAGGGGGTAAAGATTATCAGGGGTATGCATGAACATACAGTCGAGGTTAAAATCAGATCAGCCATGATCTTATTGTATGTTGGAGCAGGATGGAAGGGCCAAATGGCCTGGTTTTGTTCAGTTGTTTGTTTGTACACTAACTGTCCATGAGCAGGTAGGAGAATCCCTTGTTATTTTCCCCTCCACTCACTAACGGAGGCAAAGCTGCTCCAAAATTAAATCGTACACCCCACAGTTCATACCTGATGTTGAATCTGTCCCGTGGTATCGGCAAGTCCAATTCAGCATGATAAACTCTGGCACAGTTACCAAGTGGTTTCAACAGACTATTCCAGGAGTGCTTGATACCGCAGCTACTGTATTTGTATTGTGGAGCCAACTCCTCTACACTGATTCCTAAAGTGCGTTCAACCTAATGCTACAAAATTATGTCAGCTTACAAAATCCCATGGTATCATTCCTAGCACCTGGAGGAGGGAGGCTCTGAAAGCTTGTGTTTTCAAATGAACCTGTTGGACCATAAACCTGGTGTCATGTGACTTTTGACCTCATGTACTTCAACCGTGCCAGCTCCAAGTTAAGTTTCAACATCGTTGCAGCTTACACTCTAATGCTAAAACAGTGTCAGCTCCCAGCTTCTCACATTCACTCTGAAGCTGGACACAGGTTTAATCTAGAGCAGGGCTTCCCCAAGTATTGAGAGACTGGCTGAAATAAAGGGTTGCGAGCTCCAATACAGAAATGGCCACCACAGAGCTCCGACTGCTACCAGCTGCCAGCCGCCTTTAAATCCAGAGTTAAAAAATCACAACACCAGGTTATAGTCCAACAGGTTTATTTGAAAGCACTAGCTTTCACAGCACTGTTCCTTCATCAGGCTACCAGTGGGGCAGGATCATACGACACAATCTATAGCAAAAGATCACAGTGTCATGCAATTAAGATGATGTACTGAACAAACCTAGATTGCTGTGAAGTCTTTCATCTTTTAGATTGGGTTGCAGGTTCCAGTTCATTAATATGCAAAACTCAAAACATCTTTTAAGTCACATTCTCAAAATAACTTAAGGCTTTATTAAAAAAAGGTAACAGCTCAGAAAATGTATTAAAGAAAGTGACTTAAAGGAGAACAAAAGGGAGAACTAGCCATTTGGATACAGAATTGGCTCAAAGGTAGAAGACAGAGGGTGGTGGTGGAGGGTTGTTCTTCAGACTGGAGGCCTGTGACCAGTGGAGTGCCACAAGGATCGGTGCTGGGTCCTCTACTTTTCATCAGTTATGTAAATGATTTGGACGCGAGCATAAGAGGTACAGTTAATAAGTTTGCAGATGACACCAAAATGGAGGTGTACTGGACAACAAAGAGGGTTACCTCAGATTACAACAGGATCTGGACCAGATGGGCCATTGGGCTGAGAAGTTGCAGATGGAGTTTAAATTCAGATAAAATGACAGGTGCTGCATTTTGGGAAAACAAAACTTAGCTGTACTTATATGCTTAATGGTAAAGTCCTAGGGAGTGTTGCTGAACAAAGACCTTGGAGTGCAGGTTCATAGCTCCGTGAAAGTGGAGTCGCAGATAGAAAGGATAGTGAAGGCAGCGGTTTTTTATGCTTTCCTTTATCGGTCAGAGTATTGAGTACAGGAGTTGGGATGTAATGTTGTGGCTGCACAGGACATTGGTGAGGCCACTGTTGGAATATTGCATGCAATTCTAGTCTCCTTCCTATCGGAAAGATGTTGTGAAACTTGAAAGGTTCAGAAAAGATTTACAAAGATGTTGCCAGGTTGAAGGATTTGAGCTATAGGGTCAGGTTGAATAGTCTAGGGCTGTTTTCCCTGGAGTGTCGGAGGCTGAGGGGTGACAGTATAGAGGTTGATAAAATCATGAGAGGCATGGATAGGATAAATCGACAAAGTCTTTTTGCTGGTATGGTAGAGTCCAGAACTAGAGGGCATAGATTTAGAGTGAGAGGCTAAAGATATAAAAGGGATCTAAGGGGCAACCTTTTCACACAGAGGGTGGTACTTGTATGCAATGAGCTGCCAGAGGTGGTGGTGGAGGCTGTACAATTGCAACATTTAAAAGGCATCAGGATGGTTATATGAATAGGAAGGGTTGGAGGGATAAGGGCCGGGTGCTGGCAGGTGGGACTAAATTGGGTTGGGATACCTGATCGGCATGGACAGGTTGGACCGAAGGGTCTGTTTCCATGCTGTACGGTTCCATGACTCTCAAGTCATGTGATTTACATATTAAATGAACCGAAACCTGCAACCCATTCTAAAAGATGAAAGACTTAACAACAATCTGGGTTTGTTCAATACAGGATGATCCCCATATCCGCAGAATTGTTTTCCACGGTTTGTTACCTGCAGTTCACCACAGCCCGAACATATTATAAGGAACCTTTCAGAACCAGGACCAGGGGCTGCTGGGAAGGTAAATTTCCCATCATGCCCCACTAGTTACCTGCTGAAGGAGCAGCGGTCTGAAGACTAGTGCTTCCAAATAAATCTACCTGGTGTTGTGATTTTTAACTATGTCCATGCAGTCAATCACCAGTTCCTCCACATCACAACCTTTAAATCCGTGCACTGCATTTGCGAATAAAGTAGTGGGTGTGGACTAACTGGCCAATCACAGAGGTTCAGTTCCTGCTCACAGCAGCATCTGTCCCCTCCGCTCCCCCCTCCTACCACCCCTACACTCCCCTTCAACCCAGCCCTTTCTCCAAACCACCTCCTCTCACCCTTCCCTCCCATCCCCACCCCTTTCAGCAGCATCCACCTCCCCTGAAAGCAACATCCCCGTCCCTTCTAACCCCCTTTCCTCCCCCTCCCTTCAAAGCAGGCATTCCTGAGCGCAGCCTTCTGAAACTCCCAGTTACGAGGTATGTGCTCCTTATTTAGGGGACGCTAAAGTCTAAACAGCTCCTTCCCCCGACCAGCTCTCTCCCCCACTGTTGCAGGCCATCACTTGCCCCCTCCCACCCTCCTAATCCCCCCGGCTCTGTGGGGATTTTCAAACCTCAAAACGAGGTAGCTTTGGGAAACTGGGTGGGAGGCATTGCACTGAGAAATTTATTGTTAAACGCAGACACTAACGCGGGTTGCATTTGGTAGAGTCACTCAAGACTTCAGTGAAATTAAAACAAAACAAATCTCGATTGTACACGATTCAGCATCCAACTACACTCCCTGAAAATGTGTGGAACCAAAGGCAACAAGCAAGTTAGTTATCTGGGAGTGTACAATGATGGCCCCAGTTGCTTTTGGAGTGTATCATGCTTCAGAACACAGCCCTACATGAAGAAAAAAAGCTACTCGTAAAACAATCACAAAGACATTGCTGCTGGGCAAGCAATATTTAATTGCCAGGTACGTAAATGTTCATATCCCAACAGCTGTGAGGGCTCACTTATACCAAACAGGGCAGTTCAAGATAGCAGCTCATCACCACCTCCTCATGGGCAACTAGAGATTGACAGTTCCCCTTCTGCACTTTTCATTCTGGGTGCCATGCCATTTACTCTCTTTACTCAGGGAGAGTGGTAAGGGCGTGGAATGCCCTGCCTGCCAATGTAGTTAACGCGGCCGCATTGGTGAGATTTAAACAGTCCTTGGATAAGCACATGGATGATAATGGGATGGTGTAGGGGGATGGGCTTAGATTAGTTCACAGGTCGGGGCAACATAGAAGGCCGAAGGGCCTGCTTTGCACTGTACTGTTCGATGCACATTGCATCTGTTATATAACTTTTTGATCTTTTGCTATAAATTCTGTGTCCTCCAATCCTGCCTCACTAGCTGCCTGGAAGGAGCAGTGCTCTGAAAAGATTGAACTTTCAAATAAACCTGTTGGACTATAACCTGGTGTCATGTGATTTTTAACTTTGTTTACTATTTGGGATTTTTATTTCTCAATGAGCTGTAAAGAACTAGTGACCTTCCTCACCTATAAAAGGACCAACCATTGGCTTTTCACAAGTAGCAGCTATTTTTTCCCCAAACACTTCCAAAAAACATTTATTAAAACTGCAGTACTAATGATGAATCAGTGCCAGGCTTCCTGACCTCCCACTGTAACAATACCAGCTGCTTCAATTCAAGGAAACACAAGAAAAGGAACATGAAACAGGTCTGTACCTACCGGAGTGGTGTTTCTATAAGAGTTAGAAAAGCTGTGAACTGGGACACTACTAAACTCTTGATGGTGGGATCCTGCTTTCGAAGCTCGATCAAGGAATGCATCAGGGCATCGACCTGTCATGACACACCGTAACATTATATAGGTCAGTATCAGCTAGCTGGCTGAGATGCCTTCCGAAAGATTTACAGGTTATGTGGCACCAGTGCAGCACTTCCTTTTAATTGCCACATATCTAAATGATCATATCCCAACAGCTCTGCGAGTTTATTCACACCAAACAGGCTGCAGCAGTTCAAGATGGCAGCTCATCACCACCACCCCCGAGCAACTCCAGATTGACAATAAATGCTGACCCAGCCAGTGATGCCCATGCCCCATGAACTAGCTAAAACAAAATGGCACCCATTCTCCTCTACTTTTACTGTGATCAATGTATTGCTTGCAAAGGCTTGACTTCCTGCCCCTACACAACTACCCCTGGTATCCCCCAAACAGCCCTCCTTGACCCCTCATGGTTTCTCATCCAGGTGCTGCCCCTCAGTGATATCTAAAAACACAGTAGAGTTTCCAAATGTACACTGATGGCACCCAGCTCTACCTCATCACCATGCATCTCAACTCCCTCGCCATTTTAAACAGATCAGACATCTGGTAGTGGAAGAAGAAACATCTAGAAGGAAATATTTCTGACTAAATATTGGGAAGGCCAAAGCCGTTGTCCTTGGATACGCTGGAAACTCTGTTCCCTAGCTTCTGAGGCCGTCCCTCTGTGGTAATAATTTGAGGCTGAACCAGACTGTTGCCGCCCGGGTGCCATGTTTGATCTGAGGGTGATCCGCTGATACATCGCCATGATGTCAGAAAGACCACCTATTGGTAGCTTGGCTCAATTCCTCCTCTGCTTCCTAAAGCACTTATCTCCCCCTTTTTGTTTAAAAAAAAGCCTCTAAATTTAATTAATCCAAGATAATCATGGCTGGTCTCCCACAGTCAACCCTCTAGGCTTCAGGTCAACTAGAACTCCACTGTTTGTGGTCTCAATCTCACCAAGTCCTGCTTACCCATTGCCTTGCCAACCTCCACTGCTTCCTGCTCAAGCAACGCCTCAAGTTAAAAAACAGCTCAGCCTCACTTTCAGATTTTTTCAAACTTGCGATCCTTCTCTCCTCTGGCTCAATAAACCTTCAAGTTATTTGTACTTATTTAACTTTGGCCTTTTCAGCATCCCTGTTTTCAATCACTCCTTGATTTGGAGATGCCGGTGTTGGACTGGGGTGTACCAAGTTAAAAATCACACAACACCAGGTTCTCGGCCAACAGGTTTAATTGGAAGTACTAACTTTCAGATCGCTGCTCCTTAATCAGGTGATTGTGGAGCATCAAGACCATCTCCACAACCACCAGATGAAGGAGCAGCGCTCGGAAAGCTAGTGCTTCTAAATAAACCTATTGGACTATAACCTGGTGCTGTGTGATTTTTAACTTCAATCACTCCCTTTTCAGGAGCTGCAGCTCTGTTCTAGAGCACCTTCAAGTCTCTTTACCTTTCTATCCTCCATTAACACATTCCACAAAACCTACTCCCATCTTTGGCATGTGCGGCTGCATGTTGAGTCTTGGTTAATACTTCTGTAAATGTTTGGGATGTCGGATTATATAAAAAAAATGATATCTAGAGTCAGAGATGTACAGCATGGAAACAGACCCTTCGGTCCAACCCGTCCATGCCGACCAGATATCCCAACCCAATCTAGTCCTACCTGCCAGCACCCGGCCCATATCCCTCCAAACCCTTCCTTTTCATAGATCCATCCAAATGCCTCTTAAATGTTGCAATTGTACCAGCCTCCACCACTTCCTCTGGCAGCTCATTCCATACACGTACTACCCTCTGCATGAAAAAGTTGTCCCTTAGGTCTCTTTTATATCTTTCCCCTCTCACCCTAAACCTATGCCCTCTAGTTCTGGACTCCCCGACCCCAGGGAAAAAAACTTTGGCTATTTATCCTATCCACGCCCCTCATAAATTTTGTAAACCTCGAAGGTCATCCCTTAGCCTCTGATGCTCCAGGAAAAACAGCCCCAGCCTGTTCAGCCTCTCCTTGTAGCTCAGATCCTCCAACCCTGGCAACATCCTTGTAAGTCTTTTCTGAACCCTTTCAAGTTTCACAACATCTTTCCGATAGGAAGGAGACCAGAACTGCACGGAGTATTCCAACAGAGTAGTAGGTACGATGAAGTAGGCATGTTCTCCTGTACAGTATCTGTCTGTACACAGAGACGTTATATCAGTGTCTCCTTTTCTTCTGAAGCAGATATTTGCATCTTTCATACGTGCTCCTTCTTGAAACTCAGCAAACATTTGGTGAGAGGGAGCCAGACATTTAATCTGTTCCAGTTACTTTTATTTACCTTGCTGTGAATTAACATAAGGAGGGACGTTGTGCTTAAACTCTACGAAGCACTAATCAGACCACTGCAGGAGTATGGTGAACAGTGTGGGCCCATTATCTAAGGAAGGTTATACTGGCATCCAGAGAAGGTTCACCAAGCTGATCCCAGGTATGGAGGGACTGTCCTATGGAGGAGAAGTAGAGGGGGTTGAGCCTGTACTCACTGAGGAGAGGCAACAGTATTGAAACAAACAAAATTCTTAGGTGACTTAACAAGAAAGTTGCTTCCCCTTGTTTGAGTGTTTAGGACCAGAGGGCATAATCTCAGGATATGGGGTTGCACATTTAACAGTGATGAGGAGGAACAGTGTCCCTCAGAGGATAGTGAATCCCTTACTGCAGAGGTTGGGTTATTCAGTATATTCAAGATGGAGATAGGCAGCTTTTGAAATCAGGAAGGGGATCATGGGTTGTGGGGGAAAAGGCAGGTAAGTGGAGTTGAAGAATATCAGATCAGCCATGAATAGCTGAGCAGACATGATAGGTTAAACAGCCTACTTCTATGTCTCATAGCAAGAGAAGACAGCAAGTTACATTTACATTCACTCATAGCGATCAGTACTACTATTGTTCTCAACCTCATTCTGCACTTCCTCGTGCTGTGTGGAGGCTGTAAATAAATGGATTGTTCTCTTTGCTATAGAGAAGGTAAAGGGGCAACTTGTAGAAGTACCAGGGGCTTCAATAGGACAATTAACACAGACCCTTCCACTGGCTGAAGGATCAGGGATCAGGAGACACAGATCTAGATAACATGCCAAAATAATTAGAGGGGAAGTGAGAGAATTTTTGTTTTCCCTAACGCAATTTTTATACGCAGGTTGGAATGCACTGCCAGAGAGAACAGTGGAGGATATGCCAGCAGAAAATGAATACATACTCAAACAGCAAGATTTAGATAGCCACGAGGCAAGGGCAGGGCAGTGAATCCCGAGGAACAGCTTTTGTAAAGAATCAACGCAGGCTCAATGGGTGGAACAGCCAACTCTTTGCTTTACGATCATTGGGCCTTTCGATTTAACTCTAACTAAAATCTTATTACGCACACTTACTACAGGATCAGTGGTTTAGTATTTCTATCCCACAACTACCCACTACTTTTCACAGCCAGACAGTAAGCAAAGAATACAGCCCCGTTCAAGTCAATATCTCCCCTTTGGACAGTGTTGACCCCAGTCAGTAGTAGCCTAGTGACCCTGTGCTACAGGCCCACTGTGGCAAGTACATCCGGTCTTAAGCGGGAAGAATAAAACTGCATGCAATACTCCAGATGTGGTCTCATCAAGGGCCCATTTAATTGCAGTAAGGCTTCTGAATGCAAATTCTCTTGTAATGAAGGCTAATATACCACTTGCCTTCCCAACTGCTTGCTGCACCTGCCTGTTTATGTTCACTGACTGTTGTACAAGGACACAGAGATCCCTTTATATATCTACGTTTCCCAATAAACAGTATCCTGCCAGTTTTTCACACCAAAAAGTGTATAACATTACATTTAGCTACACTGTATCTGCCATGGGTTTGCCCACTCACTTGACTGGTCTAAAATCACCTTATTCAGCACGGAAACAGACTCTTTAGTGCAACCAGTCCATGCCGAACATAATCCCAGACTAAACTAATTCCACCTGTCTGCTCCTGGCCCATATCCCTCCAAACCTTTCCTATTCACGTATTGACCCAAAAGGTATTTTGCACATTGTAATTATACCTGAATCCATCACTTCCTCAGAATGTTCACTCCACACATGAACCACCCGCTGTCAGAAAAAGCTACCCCTCACGTCTTTCTTAAATCTCTCTCCTCGCACCTTAAAAACTTACCCGCTAGTCTTGAAATCCCCCATCCTAGGGAAAAGACAACTACAATTAACTCTATCTACGTCCCTCATGATTTTATGAATTTCTATGAAGTCACCTCTCGCGCTCCAGTGTAAAATGTCCCAGCCTATCCAGTCTTTCTTTGTAACTGAAGCCTTCCATACCCGGCAACATCCTGGTAAATCTCCTCTGCACCCGTATGAGTAATGCAATCATATCAAAATCAGTACATGACTCAAAACACGGCAGACATTTCTGACCTCCTACGTTTCCGGTAAAACACAAACTCAGCTGTAACATGGAAAATTACATGCCACTTGGCTGGAATCAAGCCCTCTCCTCACTTTTTTAAAAAAAAGTGGCCTTAAAGAAAATCCTCTCTCCTGTCTGGTCACCTTCAAGCTAAACGTCAGGAATTCAATCCCCTCCCTTATTCCTGAATGGATGCAGACCGCCCATACGTTGCAGCTGCTAGGTTTTGCAAATATCTGCACGCTGACATTCCACGGACGACATCCATTCTCTCTCTCGGAATCTCCCCTTCCCTGATGTCGGTGTTTCTCCTTCCCACAAATGGAAGAGGCTTTTTTTAGAAACAAGGGCTGCTGGCTGACCTTTGAACTGGAGACCCAGATCTGCTGGGATTTATCAGGTGCCGCGACGTCTGTCTCTTCAGGGGGACACTCCACCAGCTGTTCCACTCTGATCTCTGCCCTGCACAAGGGGCATCTGGCAGTGGGCTAGCACCAACAGAAACAAAAACATGAGGCAAATATAAACAGGACGAAGCCAAAGATCAGACACACTTAATTAACACACAGCAGTCAAAGCTGTTATCCTTACACCAATAAACGCCTTCCACCAAAGCCACAAATGCTTTAAAAGTTCACCATTTGCAGAAGACAGCCGAAATGACAGGACACTATAGCACACACCCCAGCATTTAAGGATTGGGTCAACGCTGGCTTCTTATACAGCAAATCTTTGTTTCGAGTAACCAACACTCTTGATAAACCAGCAAAAATACCATGATCTACTGCAATGTCTGAGTGGTTTTGCTGGAAATAAGTATAACAGTGACATGCACACCCCCTGCGTTACAATTCTACTATTTACTGTGTGTTTTTAACGTTGGTTTTAGGAGGTACGTTGATGCTTTCACATCGACTTTTTGAGGAATGTTGATGCCTTAAAGCTTCGCTTGCTCAGGGTTTACTGCAGTTATAGAGTCAGAGAGATGTTCAGCACGGAAACAGACACTTCGGTCCAACTAGTTATGCGTAACCTCTTCATTTTCTGGAATATTTGATGAACTAGCACGCTCCTGGTCCCAGTCAATAAAAAGGTTTGCTGCATTTCCCTTTGTGGTCAACGTCACTTCAGACTGGGATGGTTCTCCGCAGAGCGGAGAAGGTTGAGGCAGGGGGGTGGAGGATCAGTTCAAGGTGCACCATGTTCTGAGGGACATGGCCAGGCTAGATATAGAGAAACCTTTCCCCTTAGTAGAGGGGTCAGTAACCAATCAGCACAGTTTCAAGGTTGAGAGAGGGAATGTAAAGCAAAAGTTCTCCAGAGGATTGGGAGGGTGGGGGTGTGTGGAACCCGGGACTTAAAAAGCTGGTTGAGGCGACAACACTCGAGACGCACAAAAAATATTTACATCGGTCCCTGAAATAAGGCTCTGGGCCAAATGCAGCAAAATGGGATTAGAATAGATAGAATCCAGAGAATTGGCACGGACATGAACGGCTGAAAAAGGTCCTTTTCCACGCTCTTTAGAAAATAACCTGTGGCACACATCAACATCGGAGGTGATTTTCTTTTAGCCAAAAGCGTTAAGACCGTCATTTTTTTAATATTGCAGAGTGAACACTACAATATAAATGCACTGGTGAGCTTACAGTTTACTTGTAAGCCTTTCCAACACACAGAGTAAAGGTGGAACTGCCTCACATGTAGCTCCCTGTGCAGTCTTTGAATGAAAATTTGTTGATACCTTTTTAAGGGTTTTTACGGTGCATCACATAAGCAAACTCCTGAAGTGGTGTTAGAGTCAGATCTACAGGCCGGAGAAAGACCCATCCACCTATCACAGCTGTACTGGTCAGAAACCACCACCTAACTCAGGAACAATTAAAAGGGGAACATACGGCAACTTTACTTCACACCAAGTGGGCGGCACGGTGGCACAGTGGTTAGCGCTGCTGCCTCACAGCGCCAGAGACCCGGGTTCAATTCCCGCCTCAGGCAACTCTCTGTGTGGAGTTTGCACGTTCTCCCCGTGTCTGCGTGGGTTTCCTCCGGGTGCTCCGGTTTCCTCTCACAGTCACAAAGATGTGCAGGTCAGGTGAATTGGCCATGTTAAATTGCCGTAGTATTAGGTAAGGGGTAGATGTAAGGGTATGGGTGGGTTACGCTTCGGCAGGGCGATGTGGACTAGTTGGGCCGAAGGGCCTGTTTCCACACTGTAAGTAATCTAATCTAATCTAATGTAAGTAATCTAATCTAATCTAATGTAAGTAATCTAATCTAATCAATATGAAGCAGAACTACTATGTGCAAAACCGTGATAGAGCAGCCTCGAAACAGCCTTATGCGCCTCTAAACAGCCTTATGCAGACAACACTTAGGGGGAGGCAATGGCCCAGTGACTGTTTATCCAGAGACCTAGGTAATGCTCTGGGGATCTGGGTTCGAATCCCACCATGGCAGATGGAGGAATTTGAATTCAATAAAAATCTAGAATTACTGTCTAACAATGACTATGAATTCATTGTTGACTGTCAGGAACAACCTATCTGGTTCACTAATGCCCCTTAGGAAAGGGAGGGCCTGACCTACACATGACTCCAGACCTACAGCAATGTGATTGTTCTTGACTCTTAACTACCCTCTGGGCAATAAATGCTGGACCAGCCAGCAACGCCCTAATCTTGTGAATGAATAAAATAAAAACTTCATACATATATGAATGGAGGTTTCACAGAGATTCCAATCTCCCAAACAAATTCCTAATAACAAGGTCAAACACAAACATATCCAGGAATCTCGTGAAATTCCGGAATGAACAAAAAGCTGCGCTCGCTGACCTGCTCGCTCTGAATGACCTGACAGATACACGGTCTGCAATAAACATGGGCACAGTGGGTAATCACAGGGAAGGTTAGCGATTCCAGGCAAATGGCACACTCTTCATCAGAGCCACAACTCAAAACCAGTTTCATTTTCTTCAGCAGTTTCTCCCGCAGTTCGTCAGGAGTGGCATTGTCTAGAGAGAAAGAAATAAAATGAGACAGTGAGAGACACACATAATGTACTGACCCCGAACAGAATTACCCATCATCCTAATTTAAGTAATTTGCACAAGCAGACAGATCGCCTATTCACCTCGGCACAGCCAACTGCTATTATCATTGATCAGTTTACAACCAAATCATCCGCCGACATTTCCGCCACCTCCAAACAGACCCCACTACCAGGGATATATTTTCCTCCCTACCCCTTTCCACCTTCCACAAAGACCATTCCCTCCGTGACCACCTGGTCAGGTCCACGCCCCTCCCCCCCACAATCCACCCTCTTGTCCGGGCACTTTCCCCTGCCACCACAGGAACTGTAAAACCTGTGCCCACACCTCCTCCCTCACCTCCATCCAAGGCCCTAAAGGAGCCTTCACATCCAAAGTTTTACCTGCACATTCACCAATATCATTTATTGTATCCGTTGCTCCCGATGCGGTCTCCTCTACACTGGGGAGACTGGACGCCTCCTAGCAGAGCGCTTTAGGGAACATCTCCGGGACACCCACACCAAATCAACCACACCGCCCCGTGGCCCAACATTTCAACTCCCCCTCCCACTCTGCCAAGGACATGGAGGTCCTGGGCCTCCTTCACTGCCGCTCCCTCACCACCAGACGCCTGGAGGAAGAACACCTCATCTTCCGCCTCGGAACACTTCAACCCCAGGGCATCAATGTGGACTTCAACAGTTTCCTCATTTCCCCTTCCCCTACCTCACCCTAGTTCTAAACTTCCAGCTCAGCACTGTCCTCATGACTTGTCCTACCTGCCTATCTCCTTTTCCACCTATCCACTCCACCCTCTCCTCCCTGACCTATCACCTTCATCCCCTCCCCCACTCACCTATTGTATTCTATGCTATTTTCTCCCCACCCCCACCATCCTCTCATTTATCTCTCCACCCTTCAGGCTCTCTGCCTTTTTTCCTGATGAAGGGCTTTTGCCCGAAACGTCGATTTTCCTGCTCCTCAGATGCTGCCTGACCTGCTGTGCTTTTCCAGCACCACCCTGATCTAGAATCTGGTTTCCAGCATCTGCAGTCCTTGTTTTTACCCAGTTTATAAAATGGCCTCGTTTGGATCACTATTTAATTTGGTCAATTTTGATCTGTATTCACTCATGGGATGTGCTGCCGCGGGCTGGGCCAGTATTTATTGCCCGTCCCTAGCTGGTCTGGAGAAGGTGGGGAAGAGCTGCCTTCTTGAATCTGCTGTGGGGTGACCCACAATGCCACTGGGGAGGGAATTCAAAGGTCATGACCCAGTGACAGCAAAGAACAGCTGTATTTTTCTAAGTTAGGATGGTGAGGGGCTTGGAGAGGAACCTGCAGACGGGAGGAGACCTGCTGGCCTCAATGGTGACCCAGGCCATCCAGTTTTCCACTTCCATACGCCATCCAACTCTCAATGCTAACATCCCTGTCCCAGGCTTGCTGCAGTGAAGCTGGAGGAACAGTATCCAATGTCATACTTAACGCACTTTATAACCTTCATGACTCAACACTGAATTCAACAACTCTAGCCCATGTATCCATTGCACTCTGTCCTCCATTCAGATTACACCCTCTACCACTACTCCTCTCCCCTCCCCAGCTACATGTTGCATTAACAAGTGTTATGTCTTAGCAGAGCTAACCAATCACATATTCACACCTAACATTAACACTTATTCTTCATCTGGATCACTCCTATTAATATTAACTCTTCCCTTCGCTCTCGCTCTGGGCACTCGTCTTCTCTCTGCCTTACATCACCACCTTCTTTGTCAACAACACAAAAGATGATGCATTTTTGCTGCCCCTCTAGTTCAGAAAGAGTCAATACTGGATTCAAAATGTTAACTCAGCTTCTCTCTGCCAAACCCCTCCGATGCCCTGACATTCTCCTCTAAGCGTGGCACACAGAATTGGACCCAGTGCTTCAACATGGATCTAAATTAGGGTATCACAAACATTTACCATCACTGTCTGCTTTTTGTACTCTGTGCCTCCAATTAGAAAGTCAAAAATTTTCTTTTCATTAAAAATTTAATGTCTCTTCAATTCAACCACAGGAACAGGAGTGGACCATTCAGCCCAGAGTTCTGCCACTTAACACCATGGCTGACTTGTGTTTTCTTATCCTTCTCCAGTCCTCAACCCAAAGGCTGCTCTGAACCATCAGGATCTTCGCCACGGACAGTGTAAGGAGGCAACTCCCAGATG